>NC_035107.1:70870439-71495439 GCF_002204515.2 Aedes aegypti
CGAATTCCCGGCGTTGCTTAAGTGTTTCCAAGTTGATGAGCATGCAGCGTGCTTCATATGACGGAAGTGGCAGTACAGTCCAATTCAATTTCCGAAGGGCGTATAAAAGGGATTGCTTCTGTACTGATTCTATGCGTTCTTCGTGTATGACATGGTACGGGTTCCATACAAAGTGACAATATTCCATAATTGGCCTTACATATGTAATATATAATAATTTAATAGTATATGAGTCTTGAAAATTGTTGCTGAACCTCTTGATGAAGCCAAGCATGCTGTTTGTTTTGTTTATTATGGAATTATAATGTTCTACAAAAGTTAACTTAGAGTCTAGGATTACGCCCAAATCCCTTACAATTTTACACTTCTGCACTACTTGATTTCCTAAAAATACTTCAATTCGAGCTGTGGCATATTTTCGACTAAATGCTATTGAATTACATTTTTTGATATTGAGTTGAAGTGGATTTTTTGTGCACCAAGCGAAGAATAAGTTAATGTCATTCTGGAATTCTTCTGCTTCGCTAGATTTACTTACTTCCATGAATAATTGAAGAATAAGAAATAAGAATTTTTATTTTTCTAAGTGAAAAGGAAATGTCGTTTATATACAAAATAAAAAGAAGTGGGCCTAAATGAGAACCTTGGGGTACTCCAGAGGTTACAGAAATGGGTGCTGATAATGTATTTAGAAAGCGCACTGTTTGTTTACGATGTGATAGATATGACTGGATCCAACTCAACCATGCTGCCTGTAAGTAAATTGGTTTTTTACTTGCTGAAAAAATTTGTCGTTCACGAGAGATTCGAAGAGTTTGGGGATACAGGAGATAATGGCAATTCCGCGATAGTTCCGTATGTCAGATTGTGTACCCGATTTGAAAATAGGCACCAAATACGAGGATTTCCAAGCTTCTGGGAATTTTCCATTTTTAAGAGACATGTTGAAATCTTCTGGGAGATTTTTGAAGAACACGGGTGCAATGCCATCCGGTCCTGCTCCCTTTGATACGTCCAGGTTTTTTAGTGCCGATAAGATTTTATGTTGTGATAAATTTTCAATAGATATACTATTAGAAAATTCTGAAAAAAAAAAAAAATTGCCGTCGCGGTCTTCTTCGGAATAGGTGGTATACACTTCTTGGAAGAAATATGCAAAGAGGTTGCAGATATCGGAAGAGTTTTCAACCTACTTTTCCGTAAAAATGCATACGCGAAGGGAAATTGCCACTTTTTAATTTAGTGTTTACAAAATTAAAAAAGTTTTTAAAACATTATTTGACTTTGGATTCGACCTTATGATTATATTCTTCATGTGCGGAGTTAATGGCTGAGTTGAGTTGGTTGCATATGTCATGATACAAATGTACTTTATTTTTTGTATAAATTTCTGCTTCTTGTTCTTCAGGTTTTTAAGTTATTATTATTATTATTTTTCTTTATTAGAGAGACTTTCAGTCCGAGGCTAGTTTGTCTCTAGGGTTCTTCAGTTGTGGGCTAAACTACACCGGTAATTTGTTATTTTGTATACGTCTTCTTCCTCTTGTTGGTACAGTTCCTTAATTATTTGTTGAATAATTGAATGGAATTTATCTACTTCGGTGTCGATATTTTCTTCAATACTGATAATATGTTGCCAATTATTTGTACATAGTCTACGTTTGGCTTCTTTGTAATTTGCTTTATTGTATTCCGGCACTTCCTCGTACTCCCAGTCGCTGGGGAGAGAAGTTTTATGTATGCAGCCAATCCATGAAAAACCGATCTAGTTGGTCACCGAATTCCGTGAAAATCTGCTATTTTGTTCCTTATCCGTGTTTTTGGATTTTTTTTATTAAGGTGGCCATTTTCAAAAAAAAAAAATGACCAGAAAAATCGCGATTTTGCAAAATTTTTATTTATTTTTAAAAAAGTCATAACTTTTGAACCGTTTGACCGATTTTTAATTTTCTTGGACAGCATGAAAGCTAAGGACTTTTCAAGAAAAATATAAAATATCAAAACAATTTTTTTTTACGTAAAACAAATCAATAATTTCCCTTTTTCGTGTTTTGAAGGCTTCGGGACCAAAGGGACTATTGCTGTTCTCATTTTTTCTTCAATTTTGCCGGAATTAGGTGACCTACTAGATCGGTTTTTCATGGAATGGCTGTGTGAAGATTGAGTATTCAATTGCTGTGTGAAATACTTCATTTTTCCATAGAGGTGAAAATGGTGCATATACACAGAAATCTTCAGTGCGATTTGTAAATGAGAGGTCCAAGTAAGAATTTTGCTGGTTTTTTGTCGAATAAAAATTGTAAAGTGCTGTCTTCGCCTACGACGCAGTTTTTCTTCAGGTTTCATAATTGAAATAATAGTTTCGACAATTTTGAAGAATAATTCAAAATAATGTTCGTTAGCGTGTTCAGGTGAAAAATACACGGATGAAAAAATATGCGTTTTTCCATAAATCAGAGGTTTAGCCCAAATATTTTTGAATTCTTTGTGTTTGAAAGTTTCAATTTCTTCAGAAGTCTGGATTGATGGCTATGAGGACTCCACCACCGGAATTTTTATTACAGTGTTGCAAATTTCGGTCGTGCCGAAATACCTTAAAATTGTTTAAAAAAATGTCTTCGCTTCTTACGCTTTCGTCCCAGCTGGTTTCAGTACCATTATATCATGTTATGTGGTAGTTTTTATATGGAATTTGAAAACGAATAATAAATGTAAGTGTTAAGTCGAGTCGTTCAATGTTTTTAGAATCTATTTTTTGTTTTGCATATGATTTTGAATTGTCCATTTCCCTTACGAGAGAGGATTTGGCAGCATACATTCTAAATGTATCATGTAATCATCGAGTTCAATAGCTTCGTGATTAAAACTTCAATTTAAAGCTTTTAAACGTCAAAAATCTGAAGAAACTTTTCGCATGCCTTGCCTTGAACATTCGCACTTGTCAAGTAATAGAAAGTGAATAGAAATAGCACTGGAGATATAACCATACTTTCACTCAAAATGTGTATTCTAATGTACCGTGATTTAGGTACTATTGAAGTGTGATAAGCGGCTCTGTATTGCTAATAAACTCTGAGCCGGTGTTCATATTTGTGGTCTCTAACTTAAGGAACGCATTTATTTTAAAAAAAAAAATCAAACAAACCTCTGTATTTACATTTTATTACACTTTTAATAATATTTAAGGTACATGTAAGTTACATCTAATGACCTGCTTTCATTGAAAAATTATCAATAAATTCTAAACATTTAGCGCCAACCCATCATTTTCCCAGCAACACTGGTCCACTAAAACTCGAGATTTGCTTCCACAATGTACCGTCAAAACATAAAAGATAAAATAAATCAAACATTTTTTTGATTTTCTTCTAGTTTTCCGCCAATTCTTCATGGTGAAACATTTTTAGGAAAATGTTTTTTTTTTAAACATTTAATAGATTGCTGAAGAAATTTCCTTTCGATTTCACAAAAAGACTTTTGTTCTACGATGCATAGTTCATGAGATATGATTTTTTAAAATTTGAGGGATGGTGCATAGCTACTTGGGCACTTCCATGATTCACTTTGGCAGGGGGAGTGGGGGTTGGTTTTCTCGGCCGAATTTTCAGAAACTTTCCAAAAATTTGCGCTATAGTACAACGCATTTTGTGGCCAAAAAAAAATGCCAAGAATAGGATCCGGCTCCTTAAATAGGGAAATCGTGAAAATTAATCTAAAGATTTTCCGAGAAAACAGACCACTATAAATTTATTGAATTTTACTTTTAGTCTTATATGCACGAGCTCTACCTCTGGTGAAAATTTAAAAGAAAAATACAAATCGAAGAACCACCGGCCCAAACCTGTCCGATAATTTAAAAAAAAATGCCCCTTAGTTAGGCCCTTTGTTTGGTGTTGTAGAAAATAAAAGTGATACGTATTTTCATAGAAATGGTGTAACTAACTAACTAGTCAATAAGTGTTTCATAGACTACTTTAATGACAAATTTGATTTGAAAACACTAGAGCCAGGAAACCCATTTTGTGTGGACCACCCTAAGACACCGTAAGAAAAAAAATCTAAATCGGTCAATTTAAGACAAACAAAAAACATTTTTTGACGAAGTTGCTTGAAATTTAACTTTGCTTAACTTTAACATGTATACTATAATTTCTTCAAATAAGAAAGTTTGTGACATCATTTCTATAAAAATGTGGACCACCCTAATTTTCAATAACACCAAATAAAGGGCCTAACTAATACAAACAACTTTGTGGACCGTTTTTCATTCTGAAGCTCAAAATTACTGCTTTCTGGACCACTGCACAATGGTCTGAATCGACATTTTGGCAGGAAAAAAAGTGTTTTCTCTGTTCTCGTCGATTTTTGACGTTCGATAGCTTCAGAGAAGTTATTCGTCATTATGTTTTGCATCTTATAAGAAAAAAGTTGAATAGGGTGGTCATCGTTTATGTTTAAATAATGACTTAAACCTTTTTGTTTGATTAAATTTGTGGCTGCGCTCTTCTGCAAACTTTTAGAATATGATTTTACACATCTTTATCGAAGACACTTGTTGTGGCCAACAACAAGCCATCGGGGTGCATCA
Source organism: Aedes aegypti (assembly GCF_002204515.2). NCBI lineage: Eukaryota > Metazoa > Arthropoda > Insecta > Diptera > Culicidae > Aedes > Aedes aegypti. The sequence goes on from NC_035107.1 coordinate 70,875,028, forward strand.
TGCCGCACCACACCGGTGGGCAAACATGCCTCATGTTGAGGCCACAAATCATCCATACTGGCAACACTTTACTCACCTGAAATAATACACTCATTCATGCTGCATACCTAGAAACATAAAACAATTAGTATCAAATCGTTATAATACAGAGTAATCAACTTACCTTTCAAGCATTGTTATTGTTTATCTTCGCATTGTATCATTCACTGACAGTTCCAGAAGATTCTGCAGTACAAATAGGTTGTATAACAGTTTAGACACAACACATTATTGTATACAACAATACACTTCTAGAATATTCCATGCAAGTAATTAGGGAAGAGCGGTGTATAAATAGGACACACTTACTTTGTAAATATCAGTCTGAAATAAACCGTGATTTCGAACGTATCTCTTTTCGTGTAATTCAGTACTTCCCAAACTGTGCGCCGCGGCGCCCTGGTGCGCCGTAGCACTTCTTCAGGGGCGCCGAATAAATTAAATTTGAAACTTTCTCATTATCTGAGAAAATGTTTCAAAATTTCGGATATAAATAATGATAAGGCTCGTTTAAAGAAAACCGTTTTTCAACGACATTGAAGCAGATTATAGCCAGTCGATATAAATACTGTCATTTGAACATTCAATGTCGAGAACTTTTGAACTTGAACTGATTTTTGGAGTTCAAGGCCGTGCGGTTAGTGTCGTCATGCATTGTGCTGAGGAGTGTTACTACGATTCCCACTTCACCCCTGAAAACTTTTCATGAGGAGCGTTTGTTCCGATTGTGTCACAGGGCGTTGCATGCTGGTCCTTTATCTGAAGTGGTGCTTCTTCTTTCAAGGGACAAAATTGTCCACTTGAAGCATTTATGTGTTGGTGTCTTTAAAAGATCCAAGTATGATTAGTGTATTTATTTGATTGACTCAAAATAAAGCATTCAATACTATTTTTGCAAAGATTGCTTGGTTTTCCACTGTAAATTTTGAAAAATATCGATGTTAAATGGTTTTTGACACAATGAAATTTAAAAAAAAATTGTTAACAGCAGATTTTTAAAATTGTTACCATTGGAGGTTTTACAAAAAAAAAATGGTTATATATGGATATTTTTGGTAAGATAAGCAAGAAAATTTGATTCAACATTAACAGTTCAGAAAACACTAATTTTTGATGAAACGCTATCAAATTTATCATTTGTTGAATGTCAAATCCAACGTTTTATTTGAGTTTTGAAAGCTGGAGCTTCTCTTTTATTTTTTTTTCTTATCTCATTGCTTGAGGTGCTTGCACAGTTAATAAGTTTCAACAAATTTAAAGTACAGTTTAAAAAATTATATAAGCATCAATGAACAATAAAAAATATTTATAAAAAAATAGATTTGATGTGCAGGATAATTTTCAAGAAAATTGTCAATCGTTCACAATAAAAGAAACAAGAAAGTTTGGAGTGTGTGCATTGATTGTAATTATTTAGTAAAGTACATTTTTATCGCTATTGAAAATTGAAGTAGAATACTCACTTATTAGACTAAAAGTTTCACGAATTCACATTTTATTTGCAACAGCATATTTGAATGTGTAGATTTGGGAATAAATTAGATTATCTGAATAATGAAAATTAAACTCATTTTTGATTTCAATAACCCCTAAAGTTGTGCTAAGAAAATAAGTATTTTGGATAGACCGTTACGCGTTATAATTTGGTTATTTACGGCAAAATCAAATTGAAGTGGCCGCATTATTAACGCGTAACGCATTTTCCAACATACATAAAACATTCTAATAATCCTCGAAATTATTTTAGTGTTTTTGGTCCATATTGAAATTTTTATACTTATGGTTATGAAGTAAGGAAAATACAAGAAAAATATATAGCTAACCCTTCAGTTTTTTTTTTTTTGTTCCGGTGCGCCGCGCCATTCCCAGAAAATTGTTAAGGGCGCCACGCTCTTAGAAAGTTTGGGAACCTCTGGTGTAATTATTCCCTACCGGATCGTATCCGCGGGAACAACACTTTTGATCTAACTCTTCATTTGAGCTAAGTAAATTGATTTTAAATGTTTTAACTTAGGATGGACCCGAAAAATCAGTTATTTTGGTCTTACTATTTTATTTTCAGTTTTACGTGAATGTGGCCTTGAGAAGAGTTGCACAGAATGATATACCTTTTTGCTGAACATCACAAGTTTGTAATTTTTGTAATTTTGAAGTTATTAGCAAATCTAAGTGAAAAATTGTAAAATCTTTAGATGCTCATAACTCACGGAGTTGGTTCCATAAAATGTTTCTTTTACTAGCTTTCGGAAGGTCATACAATAGGCAACTTTTGCTGCAAAAACTGTGAGAACGTATTTTTTTGTAAATTGAGAAAAGTCTCTTCAAAAATACACTTAAGAAAATTCGCCTGTAACTCACAAGATTTTAAAGTTAACGGCGTGCTGCCTTCAGCAAAGTTGTAGAATTTAACTGGATCTACAGCTTTTTCATATGGATCTTTACGGAGAAATGTATGTGGAAGTGTATTCTCTGGAAGAATTCCTGAAAGGACCCATAATGAATTACTGGAGTCATACTAGTATATATTTGTTGAGGAAAATTGGGGAGAAATTCAGGTAGAACTTCTTAAAGCAACACTTGGATGAATTACTAAAATAATTGAAGAAAAAATCCCTGGTGTGATTCCTAGTTAAACTCCTGAAACATGAAAAATTTCAAGTAACCTTAAATTTTGAGTTAATTACTGGTAGAATCCAATAGAGAATTTGTAAATGTGTACCTGAAAAAACAATCCTGGAGGAATTCTTGGGAAAACATCCTTTAAAATCTTTGACCTAATTTAAGAATGAACATTTGAAAGAATCCTGTGATAAGTTCATAGAAGAATTCAGGTTTTTATTTTCACGTGAAAAATAATTACCGTTTTGTCTCAAATTCCGAACAGACTCATATTCCGAACACTCGGTTTTTGTATGGCGATTAGGTTGAAATGTTTCGTTGAAATATGTCAACAAATTACCGGGAAATGGCAGTCAATTGGAATTCAATTTTAACGTCTTCAAATCAATTTTATACCTCGAGAGTAGTGATGGTTCTCTAGCTCAAGACCACATAAACTAGCTCAGATAAATCTATTCTCGAAATTATTCATTTGGATACGATTCATTCGTGCAGTTTGGAATTTGAATCAAGGTGTTCGGAATATAAGACAGAATGAACACAGTGTTCGGCATTTGAATCAAAATGATATTCAATACTTATACGTAAAAATAATACTAAAACTAATATAATCAACATTATTATTGGTACAATCAAAAGCTAACAGTTATACTTTGCGAAGAAATTAAAATTTACACCAATTTCAGCTAATTTAAGCCAATCAGATGCATTTGAAGTCCCTGTTGGCCTTAAGTGTTCGGAACTGTTCATTTTATAAAGTGGACACTTTGTACATGCAATATCTTTTTAATTTTTCAATGAAATCGCAATCGGTTTTCTGTACATCGTTCGACTAATGTTGTACAATGTTGTGGTGAAAAAAAAATCATAAAAATACTTAAATTTCACACTTAAAAGGTACAACGTTTAGAACGGTCGATTATTGGAGGTTTTAAAAATCAATGATTTGCAGAAATTGGCTAGAAAAGTCGACAATCTATATTTTTTTATTTTCAAAAAAGGCATGTTCTTCAAAAGCATCATCAATCAGAAGCCTGCTAAAATATATCAAGTTATTTTTGGAGTAACAATTTTCCAGATATCATAAAATCATTTTTTGATAGAAAAATATTTAAAATTTAAATAGAACTGACATGAGTAGAATTTTAAGGTTTAAAGTAAGTGCTGACGGAAGCAATAACATAGTATGAATATGAAAAATAACCTACGCCTTCATAGAGTTGCTTATTTAGTCCCTACATAATATTTTAAGCACAATAGAAAAACAAATGCTTTATTTCAAGATGTGCTCTCAAAGCTCAATGACAATCATCAAATTTGGGAACACTGCTTTAAAGAAATCGAATTTATTTTCTTTGTACCATATTCAAAATGTGTAATTCTAAGATTACGTATCAAAATATTCGAGGGAAAACGCTTACAGTTTGCTCTAGATCGATAAATATGCGTAAATAATTTGAAAAGTATGGGATTTTTCAATAAAACGACCATAAAGAGTAAAATATGTACCTAAGAATGTGGTCAAATCTCAAGATTTAGCTCTCTTATATACAAATATAGTTTCTTTAGTAATCTAAACCCATTTTTCATACGCTTTTTACTTTACTTTTTTGTTGAGAGTAAAAGGATGGTGTGTCAGCAAATTTGGCCTTAAGGAATAAATCACTAAAGTGACCTAGTCTCAAAGAATGGTGGAATATTATTGATGTTTTTAAAGCTCTACATTCAGTTGAATGGTAAAGGATACCAACATACAATTTGTTCATATGAAATAGGATTTTTTTTTCAAGCAAAAAATAATGCTTAACTTTGACCAACAGTTTTTCTTATGAGTTTGAGCTTGAGCTTGAGCTTGATTGGCCGCCCGTGGATGCACTCCAGTATCGCCAGATCAGCTGCACTTACACAAGGAACCAACCGAATGACTGCTTGGGACTAACAGGCATCCTCAGTGTATAAGTGCTGGTGATCTCCTATTTTTAGGCAACAATGGCACCTGCCACGTCAGAATGCAGACCAATGAGGGGAAGGGGGAGGAATTGATGATGCATTGAACTGGCTCCCACGTAGACCGTATATTCCACTGCATCCACGCCAGTTTATGCGGGAGTGTATGGATTGGGGGAAAGGCATGGCAGAGAGGTTTGCTTTTGTGGTTAGCAGACTGCCTATGTATCAGGCGTAAGAAAGGCGTGCGCGTGGAAGTAGGAAGCGTTAGGGAAACGGTTCCTTGTCCGTCTCTGGTTCTAGCGTTTGCTATGAACGAATAGTTTGAGTGTGATATATTTAGAATGGAAGATAGAAGCAAGTGAGAGATATACAACTACAAAGTACGTGGAAAGGACAGGCCTGGGATTGAACCCATGACCTTCTGCATATGAAGCAGAAGCGGTAGCCATCAGACCACCAACCCCGTCGACCAACAGTTTTTCTTATGAGTTTTTGGAAAAACTATTTAGTTCTAAAACCAAAAACATTTTACAGAAAACCGATTACGATGTGATCAATAAATAAAAAAGATATAGCATAAACAAAGTGTCCACTTTATAAAATGAACAGTCCTTATGTACAGCTTATCATAATTTACCAAACATAACCAAATAGTTTTGAATTTGCAAATTGTAAAAACGTTCTCCAATCAAAAATTTTGGGTTAAGACTATTCACATTCTATGGCTTTCTCCTGGATTGCTTCATTGAACTCCTTTAAAAACTTTTACAAATATTCATTGAAATGTTATTCAAGAGAGTCACCAGAGATTTATTTACGATTTCCTCCAAATTTTCATTTATTTCATATTTATGATTTTTTATAGACTGTTTTAGAACTCTTCGGATGCGCATTTTATTTTGCATTGTTCAGTAATTCTCCCAAATTATCCCTTAATAATTCCTGAAGGGATTTTTTCAGGAACTCTTTCAGATCCCTTAATCTGTTTCTCAAGAAATTTTTTGAGGACTTTTACAAAAAACAACCTCCCGGAATATCATTTTCGGCTAATTGAATCGGCTTATGCTGCATTGCCACCCACCAGGTCGTTTTATTATTCATAATTTTCTCCAAATTTCGACACTTTTTTCAGAGATCTATTTCACCAAAGATTCTTCAAAGAATTTTGCAAGACATTTCTCAAAAAAAAAAAAAAAAATTCTAGCGATTCCCTTAGGGGTCATCCATATACCACGAGGTCATTTATGAGGAGATGGGGGGTCTGGCCAAAGACCACGGTGCATACAAATTTTAAAATTTTTGTGTGGACAAATGACCATGATGGAGAAGAGGGGTGGTCTGGAATCCCAAAAAACTGTCCAGCCCTTTAGAACTTTCAGTCACAATCGTATTTTCCTGACCAGTTTCGATAAAACTCCATTCCATTACTCCAGGTATTTTTCTAGAGAATTTTACCGGAGACTGCTCCGGTGATTTTTTCAGAAAAAATTTCTGTGATTTCTCCAGGTATTTCTCCATAAATTTGGCAATTCGTCCAAGAATTATTCCGGGAATTAAAAAAAAATATGGGAAGAGATTTCTCCAGCATAATTTCTACAGTAATTCCTCCAGAAATTTGTCCAGGGATACTCCAGGGATTTCTTCAAAGATGACTTATGAAATGTTTCCGAGGATTCCTTCAGCAATTTACTCCGGTAATCCTTCTAAGATTTTTCAGCAGTTTCTTCCGGAATTTATCCAGAGATTGTCCCGGGTGTTCCTCTAAAAACTCCGGCAATAATTCTTCCAGGGATTTTGCCAGATATTTAACGAGAGATTTCTCCAGGAATTCTCCCAAAAGTTCGTCCAGAAATTCCTCCATAAAATCCTACAGGGATGTTTTTATTTTTTTCTTGAGGTTCCTCTTGGGATTGCTCCTGGGATCCTTCCAAGTATTTCTCCAGGAATTTCTCTACTAATGTCTCCAAAATTTCTGCATGCAAAGAGTTTCTGGGAAAATTCCTAAAGGAACCCCTGGAAGAATTCTTGGGATTATTTCTAATGAAATTTCTGGGGGAATTCATGATGGATTTCTAGAGGAATTTTTAGAGAAATCCCCGAAGGTATTTTTTGAGGCCCAGAACAATTTTCTAGATGAACTTCTAGGTAAATCACTGGAGGATTTGTAAAAATAGTTGTGTAGTTGTAGAAATCTTTAAAATACTTCCAATAATGATTTTGCTAAAGTTATCTCTAGGAGAATTGCTGGAGAAAACTCTTGAAGAATCCTCTTAAAAATTCGTGATGTAATTACTTTTAGAATACCAGGAAAAAATCCTGAAGGAATTCCTGATAGAATCTCTGGAGCAATAGTTAGAGAATCCCTGAAGAAATTTCCGGAATCACTCTTGGAGGAATTTCGAGAGGTTTACCTGGGGAATACACTAAAAGCATCCTCGAAGGAATTTCTGGAGAAATATCCGGAATACACCTAATGGGATTGTTCTCACTGTAACCCCTGAGATATCTGTCCAAGAATCCCTTTAGATATTTTTCCAGAGAAAGGCTTGGAGAAGTCTTTGGAAGAATTTTTGGAGGAATGTTCCAAGAAAAATCATGAGAAATCGCTTGAAAACGCCTGCAGGAATTCCTGGACCGTTCCCTGAAAAAGTTCCTGGGGGAGTTCTTGGAGATGTTCCTAGATGAATCTTATTAAAAATTTTACCGAAGAATTCTATGGAAAAATCACTGGAGATATTCCTGTTGAATCTCTCTGAGAAACTAGTTGTGAAATCTGTAGAGAAATCACTGTTAAGATTTCACTGGAGGAATCTCTGGAAGAATCCTTAGAGGAACTCCAGACAGAATTTCCGTAGGGATTGCTGAAGGTACTTCTGGAGTCCTATCTGATCCGGTTTTAAAAAATCTGGTTGCGATTAAAACTTCTCCGTCAATGAATCTCTGGCAAAATCGTACATCGCTGTAGAGATTATCTTGGATAAATTTGTGATTAAATCCCTTGAGAAATCTTTCTTTGGAGAAGTTTTCTTCCAACTCCGCGAACCACCAGTTGGGAGCCGCTGTGCTAGACGGTCCGGGAAAGCATTTAACCGCTATTTTTTCTCCATCGTCCGTCGTCGGTTGAGGAGCGAGCGTCGTTTGCAAGACTGCAGACAGCGAGGGAATTACACATATACGGCAAACGTCACACCCGGGCGGCGATCCAGGTTGATTTGACGGGGGAAAGAGCGATCTTGGTTTGTCTGGATCTTACCCCAGATTTGCCTTGCTGAGTGCAACGAAGTTGAACTTTCATTCAGAAAAAGGTGCATCGAATGCTCAGTATGTGTGACTATTCGGTCGGTCAGAGGATCGCCATATGGATAAAAATTATTTGAATGATCAAACTTTGATAGTCAGATTCTATCGGATGCATTTTGGATTTGTTTCAACTAGTGAGGGGGTACTATGAATTACTGCAAACCACGTATAGCGTGAAAATGGATGAAACAATGAAGAATGTACAGTGGCTCAATCTCATTTTCGTACGGGGCACTGTTTTCATATCAAGTTGGTAAAAATCTATTAAATGGTGCATGGACTTCGATATACTTTATCAATAATGAAGGTTATAGGTGTCATCTATTGTTTGGCAATGACAAACTATATTCATTTGCATAAATCTTTGGAATAATGGAAAAGTATTGAGTTTCATTTATTTAGTTAACATCTACACAGATAACACTGAATCAACAATTTCACGCCACAATACTCGGTTCGTGGCCGCATCTCTCCATCCTCGGTTCTGCCCCACGCTCGTCAAATCGATACGCACTTGATCCGCCCACCTAGCTCGCTGCGCTCCACGCCTTCTTGTACCAACCGGATCCGAAGCGAACACCATCTTTGCAGGGTTGATGTCCGGCATTCTTGCAACATGCCCTGCCCATCGTATCCTTCCAGCTTTGGCCACCTTCTGGATACTGGGTTCGCCGTAGAGTTGGGCGAGCTCGTGGTTCATCCTTCGCCGCCACACACCGTTCTCCTGCACACCGCCGAAGATCGTCCTAAGCACCCGACGTTCGAAGACTCCAAGTGCTTGCAGGTCCTCCTCGAGCATCGTCCACGTTTCATGCCCGTAGAGGACTACCGGCCTTATGAGCGTTTTGTACATGGTACATTTGGTGCGGGCGTGAATCTTTTTTGACCGCAGCTTCTTCTGGAGGCCATAGTAGGCCCGACTTCCACTGATGATGCGCCTCCGTATTTCACGGCTAACGTTATTGTCAGCCGTCAGCAAGGATCCAAGGTAGACGAACTCGTCGACCACCTCGAACGTATCCCCGTCTATCGTAACACTGCTACCTAGGCGAGCCCTGTCGCGCTCGGCCCCACCAGCTAGCATGTACTTTGTCTTGGCCGCATTCACCACCAGTCCAACTTTTGCTGCCTCGCGTTTCAGGCGGGTGTACAGGTCTGCCACCTTTTCAAATGTTCGGCCGACGATGTCCATATCATCCGCGAAGCAAACAAATTGACTGGATCTCGTAAAAATCGTACCCCGGCTGTTAAGCCCGGCTCTCCGCATAACACCTTCTAGCGCAATATTGAACAACAGGCACGAAAGTCCATCACCTTGTCGTAGTCCCCGGTGGGATCCAAACGAACTGGAGTGTTCGCCTGAAACCTTCACACAATTTTGCACACCTTCCATCGTCGCTCTTATCAGTCTCGTGAGCTTCCCGGGAAAGCTGTTCTCGTCCATGATTTTCCATAGCTCTACGCGGTCGATACTGTCGTATGCCGCCTTGAAATCGATGAAAAGGTGATGCGTTGGGACCTGGTATTCACGACATTTTTGGAGGATTTGCCGTACAGTAAAGATCTGGTCCGTTGTCGATCGGCCGTCAACGAAGCCGGCTTGATAACTTCCCACGAACTCGTTTACTACAGGTGACAGACGACGGAAGATGATCTGGGATAATACTTTGTAGGCCGCATTTAGAATGGTGATCGCTCGAAAGTTCTCACAATCTAACTTGTCGCCTTTCTTGTAGATAGGGCAGATTACCCCTTCCTTCCACTCCTCCGGTAGCTGTTCTGTTTCCCAGATTGTGCCTATCAGCCGGTGCAGACAAATGGCCAGCCTTTCCGGACCCATCTTTATGAGTTCAGCTCCGATACCATCCTTACCAGCAGCTTTATTGTTCTTGAGTTGGTGAATGGCATCCTTAACCTCCCTCAAAGTGGGGGCTGGTTGGTTTCCATCTTCCGCAGTACTGACGAAGGCATTTCCTCCGTTGTCCCGTCCTTCATTGCCTGTGCTCTCAGCACCATTCAGATGCTCGTCGAAGTGCTGCTTCCACCTTTCGATCACCTCACGCTCGTCCGTCAGAATGCTCCCATCCTTATCCCTGCACATCTCGGCTCGCGGCACGAAGCCGTTGCGGGATGCGTTGAGCTTCTGATAGAACCTACGCGTTTCCTGAGACCGGCACAGCTGTTCCATCTCCTCGCACTCCGTCTCCTCCAGGCGGCGTTTTTTCTCCCGAAAGAGGCGGGTCTGCTGTTGCCGTTTCCGTTTATAGCGTTCCACGTTCTGCCGGGTCCCTTGCTGCAACATGACCGCCCGCGCTGCATTCTTCTCCTTCAAAACCTCCTGGCACTCCTCGTCGAACCAATCGTTCCGTCGACTCCGTCCTACGTACCCGACGTTGCTCTCAGCTGCATCGTTGATGGCTGCTTTTACTGTTCTCCAGCAGTCCTCAAGAGGGGCTTCGTCCAGCTCACCCTCTTCCGGTAATGCAGCCTCGAGTTGCTGCGCGTATGCCGCTGCGACATCCGGTTGCTTGAGCCGCTCTAGGTCATACCGGGGCGGCCGTCGGTACCGTACGTTGTTAACGACGGAGAGTTTTGGGCGCAGTTTGACCATCACCAGATAGTGGTCAGAGTCGATGTTAGCGCCACGATAGGTCCTGACGTCGATAATGTCGGAGAAGTGCCGACCATCAATCAGAACGTGGTCGATTTGCGATTCTGTCTGCTGTGGTGATCTCCAGGTGTATCGGTACGGAAGGCTGTGCTGGAAGTAGGTGCTACGAATGGCCATATTTTTGGAGGCGGCAAAATCAACTAGTCGTAGGCCGTTTTCGTTCGTCAGCCGGTGGGCGCTGAACTTTCCAATCGTCGGTCTGAATTCCTCCTCCTGGCCAACCTGAGCGTTTAGATCTCCTATGATGATTTTGACGTCGTGGCTTGGGCAGCTGTCGTACTCGCGTTCGAGCTGCGCGTAAAAAGCGTCTTTATCATCATCAGTGCTTCCGGAGTGAGGGCTGTGCACGTTTATTATGCTGAAGTTGAAGAACCGGCCTTTGATCCTCAACTTGCACATTCTCTCATTGATCGGCCACCACCCGATCACGCGCCTCTGCATATCACCCATCACTATAAAAGCTGTTCCCAGCTCATGTGTATTGCCGCAGCTCTGGTAGATGGTATGGTTACCTCTAAACGTTCGCACCATTGATCCCTTCCAACACACTTCCTGCAACGCTACGATGCCGAATCCACGGTCCTTCAGCACGTCGGCGAGTATGCGTGTGCTCCCGATGAAGTTGAGAGATTTACAGTTCCACGTACCGAGCTTCCAATCGCTAGTCCCTTTACGTCGCTGTGGTCTTCGCCGATTGTCCCGGTTCGTATTCTCTCGTTGATTATTCGTTGCTTGATTTTTTTACGGCTGGCTTGCAGGGCCTGACACCAACCCCCTAGATTTCCGGAGGACCATTCCCCCTAAATGTTCGGAGGACCATAGTGCGCAGTTTAGCTTAGAGTCCTTCTCTGGCACTCGGACGATGATCAGCCGCCCCTGACATGGGGAACAGACGCTGTTGTGAGCCGCTCCTAACATGGAGTACAGACGCTCAAGGTTTGCAGAAGCAAAAGCAAAAGCAAACCCCCCCTTCCCTGTCAGCATACGACCAAAGTTCCCACCGGGGGTTGGTTACCCGATCTTCCCTAAGGTTACTCGTACCCCGGCCAGTACCGCGAGGAGGTAGGGATAGGAGTTGCTGGGCAAGAGGCTAAGGACCGCACAAAGGGGTCTATTTTATTCCTTCAGGTACGCGAGGTACCAATGGTACGCCATGCCCAGCCATTTACCAACCGGAAAAGTATTGAGATTGTGTCTATAATTGACCCAATTCCATATTCGTACACCTAACAAAACAGAAATATACAGCATTCAAAACTAATTTTTAATGGACTAGATGATTACTAAAGCTCTTCGTTGTGTTGTTCAGATGCAGTAGAATACATTTGGAAAATTTAAAAGCGGACATATTTTAAACTTAAGTAAATTTAAGAAAAATAGCAGTTTTCCCATGTTTTTTGCTAAAATATTCGGTAAGTCGAACAATAAATTGCATTTTTGTCAACATCACTTCCTTAATAATGATAACTGCGAATATTGAACAAGTTTCAAAAAAAGTATAATCAGTTTTAGAGTAGCTAGGAGTGGATATCGACAACTTATACTTTTGAATCTTAGGTAGTATAACATTTATAACAAATCCAAAACCACAAATTTTAGTCAATTTCTTTATGTTTGGCTCCTAAATGTATATACATAATCCATAGTTAATGTTTCTATCAAAACATTGCGTAATTATCATTTTTAATTTACATTTTACTACCAAACATGATTATAGAGATTTAAAGAATAAATATTATTGCCATAACCGCAACACAAACGTTTTTTAAAATGATGAAAACAACAGGATATATTCTATTAAATAGTATATCAATGCTCTCTGCTCATTCAAGTTATTTTGTATCTTTCTTATAAAATCAATAAATTGCGAAATAGGGTGCTATTTTGAATATAATTTGAATATTATTTCAAAGATAATTGAATATTACGATGACATCAATTATGTGGAGGTATGTACAGCGTAGTTTAGGGTACTTTATTGTAAAACGAAGTTCGTAGTTCAAATTATTTTTACAGGCAAATTCAAAATTAACATTTACCTGTTGTTTAGAATGAAAATTTGGTTTACATTGATTAAAAATATCATTTTAGAAGAGTTTTGAACTTATGGCACAACAATTTTCTGAACTCAAAAGGGATAAAAACTGTTAATGATTTCTGTAAACTATATATATTTCAACTAAATTTCTATCAGAGCTTACGAGTATAATCTATAGATCGGATCCAATGACAAAAATAAACGTTATTGTTCGAATTGTAGGATTTAATAGCAAAAATCAATCGAAAACTGGCATTTTTCATAACTTTACCTAAATTTCATATATGTCCACTTATAAATTGTCCAAATGTATTTCACTACATCTGAACATCATAATAAAGCAAATAGAGCTTCTAAATTTAGTTTTGAACGTTGTGCGTATGAATTTTGGTAGGTGTACGAATATGGAATTGGGTGAATTTTAGACATCAATTCAATATTTTTCTATTAATCCATAGATGAATGTAAATGGAAACATTTTGTGATTGGCAAACAATAGATAACACCTGTTACCTTCAATGTGGATAAAGTATTTGTAGCTCAATACTTCATTTAATAGTTTTTTACTAACTTGATGTGGAAACAGTATCCTGTACGAATATGAAATTGGACCACTGTAAATGTACAGGGGAAACGACTAAACGCAATTCGATAGCACATAAAACAGACGTTACTTCCGATGACTCAATGTGTAGAATGGAGCAATTGGACGGAAAGACACTGAAAGCTTGACCTATCCTACTAGCTGTCAACCAACCACACCATTATGTGAAGGTTTCGTCTGATGGAATGGTAAACATCCAACGGAACATGTCAATCAATTAGCCGTCACCGATTGACTTTGCCCCGTTCGTTGGGCGTTTTGTGGTTTGTGGACTGGTAAATTTCTTTGTGCTAAGAAAGAAAAGAAAAGGCTTTAGCAGACTATTAACCCCTCTTAAGTCAACCTAATTCTTCACCCAAAAAAAATTGGCATCAAAAACAATAAAAATTAAACTACATCCTGTTGCCGGGTTCACTCAGAAAAGTTCATCGACCCTCTTCATCAGAAATACAACAAGTGTGATACCCATCACTGACTCGGTAGGGTTAGCGAAATATTTTACGATGATTATCTCAATTTCGGGCACTGACATAACTCGACCCGGCTGCCTTCCTTTACAGGTACATCTACTTCGAAGCCAAACCCAAAGTGGGTGGAAATAATCCGGATTTCTCATTTTTTATGCAAACTCGGTCCATTTCGGTTCAAGGTAGGCAGACCTCTTTGGGTCGTGGGAGTTTCCCGCTTATTGTATTCCGACGACGACGACGACGACGACGACTACGGTCACCGAAAGCGCGGGACCCATTTCGCTGCTTCACTGTCAAGTTGAATAATACAGTAAGAAAATTCAAATTTTTAGCGAGTCGATTGCTGGAACGTGCTTCCGAGGAATCGTTCTTTCTTGTCTTGTGAGTCTAATTGAAGTCGTCTCCATCCAGAATGAGATCGCGGTATCACGATGGATATTCATCATTTCTGTGTCGGGTTCTTAAGTTGCCAACACAGAGGAATCCAAGATTCCAAGAGCACGAGTAAATGATTTATTAAAAAAAAAAGAACAACAGCGGCAGTTGCCAACAAGGATGTGAAACAAATTGAATGTCTAAATAAATCATCGTTGCTGTATGGGAAGTGGTGGCAAAATGAACAGTGGTGGTAAAATCAACACTGTGCCTTTTACCAAAAAAAAAAAAACAATTTGAATGAATTTTTATCACGCATGGACGATTTAGAGCATAAATCAAAGAGTTCGGTTGATACGGAATTCAATTGAAGCGAAAATATCAACGAAAACTAAGATTTTAGAAAATCACGTTTGAAAATTGAAACTGACGTAACTTTTAGCTCGGAGGTCTTGAGGTTTTTCAGTGAAATGAATACCGTTATGATATGATGTCAAATCTGATACCTTTAGATTTCTTTTTGAATGGGTTACAATCATTAATGGATACATTTTGGGAAATACAATGAAAATTTTCATAAAAAATGGTTTAGCTCTCGTTTTTTGCATGATGTTTATTTTACCACCAACAGTGACGGGGTTGGTGGTCTAATGGCTACCGCTTCTGCTTCATAAACAGAAGGTCATGGGTTCAATCCCAGGCCCGTCCCTTTCATCGTACTTTGTGGTTGTATTCTTTCTTCTATCTACCACTCTTAATGTATCACAGTTAATGTTATCTATCACAGTATTTGCTAGAACCCGAAACGGACAGAAATACGTTACGCTTCCATTCGTTCATCATTATAGCATGCCTTCCTTTACGCCTGATACATAGGCAGTCTGCTAACCAAACCAGCAAGCCTTTCTGCCATAAAAATTACCCCACCCTTTCACCTTTCCCGCATGAACTGGCGTTGACGCAGTGGCGTTGACGGTTTGCTGCGTAGTTTCTGGCTTATAGAATAAAACTACGGACGACCTGTTCCGGTGGTAAGAGTCCACCAAACGGGGTAACCCCAATTCAAGGTGTCAAGCGAAAAACCGTGCTGAGGAATGAATGGTCGAAGGGGTGAAAAAGATGTTCGGCCATTAACGGAGCATGTGGGGCACTTGGGCACCCCTTACAGTATTTTGTCCCTTACCGCGTTAATGCAGGGCTCTGGCGTGGTGGACCTCTTTTCCTTGGTGCTCTTGTAAATCGGAATGAAAAACCATGAAATTCGAACCGTCGTTATATACATGTGTATGAACTGCTGAATATGATATACGCCAGTTCCTTCTGAAACAGGTTCCAGGTCCCTTGTGCCCTTGTGCCCAGAATGACCATACTGACAAACAATTTCCAGGGTTCCATTCTTGAGTTTCATATCTTTTATATAAAGCTAATAGAATCAAAATCGGTTCAAAAATGGATTTTTGAGTGCATTTTAAAGTCATGGGTCATTTTTGACCCTTAATGCATAATGTGTCACTTTTTTTGTAGCGCCGATCCTAGAGGTCGCTGAAAGCTTCTTTTAGCACGAAAATGTTCGTTTTCAAATGTTAGGAAAAGTCAGAAAATTTCAGATTTATAACTCTTTTCTCAACAAAGCTACAGCTTATTTACCGTGCCGATTGGCCAAAAATGACCCCAATGTACAAGGAAGGTTAAACCTTTTTTCGAATGTTACTTCTAAAATATAACCATGATAGTTGATCCAATGGCTTCCCGAGGAGGAAAAAATAAATCGCAATAACTTATGCATACCATATTTTGTTATCATACCTTAATTAGGTACTGTTCAGTTGTCATTACCTTATTTTTGTATTATAATGGTATTGGAAAAAAATTTTTGAAACAATTAAAAATACTTCATTTTGGTATTCTATAGCTATTGAGGATAGCTGGAGGTATTTAAAAATTACACTTTTGTATGAAAATCCATCATGTATTATTGAGGTATTACAATACCTAATCTAATTATCAGTTTGGTATTTGTAGCATATGCTTGAGATACTATTTGAGGTATTTTACCTCTTATGCAGGACTCATTCATATCTCACTCAGGTTGTAAGTATTGGAAATTATCTGGTACGAAATTCTTTAGCACAGACAAACAGACGTAACACTTAGAACAAATCGCGATCAAAATCATAGTCGAGAGAACATGTACGCCCAATGCTAAAATCGGTGTGTTTGGCCGATGGGCCAACAGGTGGCGCTAGTGTGTAAACGTCAAACGCGAACAAAAACGATGCGAGCGCTGCGGGTGGTGTATTAACCACCTACAATATATTTGAATTGACCGTTAAAAAGGTGGTCGTTGGAGAATGATGAGAGTGTGACGTCTGTTTGTCTGTGACTTTAGTTTGATATTCAGTAGTTGTTTTCTTCTGCTCGGGTTATTAAACTTATTAAAAGAATGCCATGCGTATAATTGCAGGACCATTTCTATTACACATTATTATATTTAAACAACTGCGATTTTAACAAATGCCTGCATATTAGAATGTTACTAGGTATTTGCAGCTTTCTGTAAAAAGAAAAACAGAATTTATGAAAGAAAAATACGTTATATTCGACTCCAGAAATGTGCCCCATTTTTGAACTTCCTTTCTCCCATTTTTTTCATCCAATACGCTATGGTCAGCCTATCCCATAACAATCTCCACATTCCACCTGGATTTCAGAATTCTTAGGTTGTCAGTATACTCACGAACATAGGTTCTCAATGTCCCATAGATGCCCACCAGAATGCTAGGATAACCATTGAAATCCCAGGAATGGCAATATACCCATAGGGATCTCAGGGATCTCAGGATTCCCACCAGAATGCTAGAATAACCATTGAAATCCCAAGAATTGCAAGATACCCATGGAGATCTCAGGGATTTCCGTAGAAACCTAAATAAGCTTGCAAAAATTCCAAAAAATAACACTGAATTTATCAACATTCCTAATTAATTTCATTCTACGTATTCTAAAAAAAATCATAAAGTCTATTTCACTTAGTAATTAGCCGCTTCATTTTAGTTACTATGGTGCATCTAGGATTCACTTTTGTAAGTGATACGATCCATGCAGCCTTAGTTCAAACAGTCACTTAGTCACTAAAAACATCGTGAACCTATAGTAAGTCTACACTTAGAGTGTCAAACAATCCAAAAAAATTCTGTGATGACAAAAATTAAGTTAAAATATGAGATATGTGTTTTCGAATGCTATTTAAACATTAACAAAAGTTTTTGTCGACATTTACAGAAACCATTATTTGAAAGTATGAAACGAACTCACCAAATTAATTATTCATCCTTGACTACGCAGCCATAAGCTGCTTCATCAACATGCTTGCTATACACCCAAAAAAAATCACTTCGGCGACGCGAAATTCGTACTCGCTTGCTTGGGCCTTCCAAAAGTACTTTGTCAAATTTTATGTTTAATAGATTCAAAAATGTATTCAACCCAGAACTTTATAGAAATGCGTTTTTATGACAATTTATTCCTGTATTCTTACACAGTTTCACGAAAATTCACAATTCATGAATTAGCAATTTAAGCGGTAAAAAATGTGTGGAATGTATACCGTTTTGATTCATGTTACGGACACTTAAGGCTGAAGTATAATTCATTGAAAAGCATATAAAATAAATCATTCTGTATAATTCCTCCGCCTTATTAAGCCTTCAAAACGCTTAACTCTCAATGGGTGAGTAAAGATTTAGATTCCGCAATATAAATTTATTTTTTCATGATTCTTATTCCGGACGCTTCTTTATATTTGCCTCATATTTCGGACACTTTGATTTGAATTCCTGACAGCTCATGAAAATCACACTTTGCTTAAAGTCAATTCAAATCGTTAAACCATCAAAAAGGCGTCTAAAGCAGCTGGGCATTATAAATGTCAATAGATATTTATGGAAAATGCTTCTGAAAACGAGCCTCCAAAGTCAAAACTTTTGAACCAGTTCATTATTTAAGAAAACATCTGGATGCATACACTTTCAAATATTGAATGATCAGAGACGAACCAGCTCAGGACTGAAAGTCTCTATAATAAAGCAAAACAAAAATTCAATGTTATTCAAAAACTGAATAAAATCAACCCATGCATCAGTCGGCCTTTGCCGATTGGAAAACACATTCCATTCATCATAAAAATTTTCATAAAAAAAATTGTTTCTACGATGCTTCTTTCTTGAGTTATGATTTTTCAAAGAAAAGGCTCAAAATGGCACATTTGTACATTTTTTACAAAATTGGCCATAACTCAAAAACGAAAAAAAGCACATTTCTAAAATTTCACCGATTAAAGCTTATGACATTATATTCTCAAAAATATTTTTTTGAATGTTTTCCGGAACATAGTTTTTCCGGTGTTTCCTTACAAATTTTCTCAACGGTGGAAAATTTTGTGGAAAACTTTTTCCAGTTAATATTTTTTTTCATTCCTGAGAAAATTTGCTTTCATTTTCATAAAAAAACTTTGTTTCTACGATGCTTCGTTCTTGAGTTATGATTTTTCAAAGTGAGTAGTGTCAGAGGAAAACAAAAAAAATCCAATTGAGTTTTCCGGGAAAATAAGCGACCCTGAATTTTTCTCAAGTTTTTTATTCATATATTGATGAGCCCTGCCTGTGGAAAAAAATTCATGAAAATCTGAGACCCTTCGGCCCACTCTGTACGGAAATTAAAAAAAATCCCCCGCTCTTGGCAAAGGTATCTATATCCGTAAAAGCTGAAAAGGGGTATATTACTGCCACTTCTGTGGTCGCTAGTGGTAGATGAACTACTGACAAACGTAGAATCACAAGCATTCGAAATAATAGACTACACGATTCAATGGTGAAGGATTAGACATAAATCCTAAAAAAAAACGCATATTATCCCATTTACCAAAAGAAGAAAATTGGTAATTTCTAGACTGCATATGAAAGTAACTTTAATGACACTTTCTACAGAAGTAAAGTACCTAGGAATTATGTTAGATTGTAAAATAAACTGGAATTCACACCTGAAACAAATCACAGAAAAAGCAACAAATGCGCTATGGTTGAGTAAACGTACTTTTGGTAATAAATGGGGTCTGAGGCCGATCATGACTCACTGGATATATACGACCATCATTAGACCCAGAATAACATATGCTGGTCCACCACCCAAAACTAAAAAAAAATGTGCTATACAAAAACTAGCAAAACTTCAAAGACTAACAACAATGTGTACAACAGGTGCAAAACTTTTAGATGCGATTCTAGTGCTCTTCGATTTTTTTTTTCTTAGTGGTGACATCAAAGGACATTTAAACATCTTAAATTATATCAAAATTAATCCATTAGTTACTGTCAACACAGACTGGATGGAAATACAGTTCAAATTCAATCGTATGTTCAATGTGGTAGAATCAGATGGACCATGAGAGGACCACAAATTCGATCTAGATCATTTTTTACACCGATGATTCAAAACAAAATGGGCAAGTAGGAGCTGGTGTTACAGGCCCTAGTGTGTTTACCTTTCAGTTTCAATGGGTAGATGGCCAACCGTCTTCCAGGCAGTAATACAAGCAATTTTGGAATGTGCTTCTATTTGTTCAAAAAATAAATAAATAAACATTCTAACATATGTATATTCTTCGATAGCCAGGCAGCTTTATCTGCTTTGAAATCGTTTACGTGCACGTCAAAACTTGTATGGGAATGTTTTCTCTTGCTCCAATAACTTTGTATTAATAATACGGTAAATCTTTACTGGGTTCCTGGATATTGTGGAATCGATGGCAATGAAAAGGCTGATGAATTAGCCAGGATTGGATCAACCGAAAAATTTCTAGGTCCAGAGCCATTTTGTGGAGTTTCAACATGCTTCATAAAAATGGAACTCATGAACTGGAAACAGTCAATGGTGATTACAAACTGGAATAAAACTGCTATAACTCGACAGTCAAAACAGTTCATAACGCCGCATGCTTCGAATGCACAAAAGTTATTATTTTTGTCTAAAAAAGACCTGTGCAAACACAGGAACTGATGAACCTAAGACTGATGAGTAAGGTTGAAGTTGATATTTGTCGTTTTTGTCATGAGAGTTGTGGAACCTCTGTACATTTACCTGCTACTCGTGGGATCCAAAATGAGTACAAATTCAAATCAAAATAGCAGTAGTAGCGCAGGTAGTAGCAGTAGTAAGGAAGCGAACCCCTTCGCAAGAAGTGGGCTAGCTAGGTCTCCGTTGAGGAGAGTGGAAGCAGGAGGAGGCAGCAGTGCACGTAGTGCCAGTGCTGGAAACCATATTTCATCCCCGGCTAACGCATCAGGTGAGGTTATGGATGGAGCGTGGTTGATGAGGGCCATCAATAAAAGAAGAGATGGGCTCTCTGCGATGGAAGTGGCTGCACAGCAGCTCGACTCCATAATTGACTTTGCGTCCTCGAAGTCTAACATCAGCAAGGACCTCAAGCAGGCCCTGTTCAGACTTCGTAAGTCGATGTTGGCGGCCAAGCAGAACCATGCTGAACCCATGGCGACTGTGGCTGCGGTAGAACCCGTGGAATTTAAGGTGCCGAAGCCTACCCAGACAGAGCCCTTCGTCTTCGCGGGTAGCCCCAAAAGTGCGGAAGCGAATGCTTACAACAAGCAATCGCAGAAGCGTGCGAGGCAGCCGTCATGGGAGGAGCTACCCGGCGGCGCTCGCAAGGCCAGGCGAATACTGACCCCGAAAGTCGGCAAAAGTGCTAGAAAATCAGACCCCAGCCAGGCGTCCCGGAAAGCCGAGAAGGGTGGGCCCGAAAAGGTTGGCCCCTCACGGAGTGATGGGAACAGGTGGTTGCTACCTTTGAGAGGTCCTCAATCACCACAGGTTAGGGCGGATCATGGGGGGACGCCCCCTGGACAACCGTTGTGAGAAAAAAGAAGAAAAAGAAGCAGGAAGTGCAGGAGCGCAGAGATACCAGGCCTGAGAAATCATCAAGACAGAAGAGTCCAAGTACTCGGAAGTCCTGAAGGCGATGCGCAGTGACGCAAAGCTCGCAGATCTAGGTGCCGACGTACGCAGTGTCAGACGCACTCGTACAGGTGAAATGATCCTCGAGCTTAAGCGCGACAAGGAGCGCAAGGGCGCCGCCTACAAAAGTTTGGCGGAAGAGGTCTAAGGCAAGGGTGTCCAGGTGAGGGCTCTGACGCAGTCAGTGACTCTGAAGGTGATGAACCTTAACGAGATCACCAACGCAGAAGAGCTCGTCACGGCACTGCGGCAACAGTGTGAGATTCAGGTGCCCACCGCTGCCGTTCAGCTACGGAAATGTCCGGCAGGTACTCAGGTGGCCTTAGTACACCTACCTGTGGCGGACGCAAATAAGTCCGCTAAGGTAGGCAAGATCAAGGTTGGTTGGTCAGTATGCTCACTGAACATACATTAGCAATCGGTGATCTGCTTTAGGTGTAGGGAACCAGGACACAAGTCCTGGGGCTGTAAAGACCCTGATAGGACCAAGTTGTGCAGGCGTTGTGGTGAGGAAGGTCATAAGGCACTAGGCTGCAAGAACCCTCCCAAGTGCTTCATTTGTTCCGGTAGGTCCGTGAACAACAAGCATCCAACGGGAGGCTCAAGGTGCCCGACCTTCAAACGAGCCATAAACGAAAAGTCACAGTGCAGGTAACGCAGTTGAACCTGAACCACTGTGACGCAGCTCAACAACTGCTGTACCAGTGGGGTCAAATCCTGCTAGAGGCACTGGCTGTGCTAGATGTTGATCTGGCTAATGTTGGTACCAAAAGTACCTTCAGCCGAAACGGAGCGGAGTCGATTATCGATGTTACTTTTTGTAGTCCTGGCCTAACGAGTAGTTCGAACTGGAGGGTAGACAATGCCTACACTCACAGCGACCACCTGGCGGTTCGCTACAGTATCGACTACAACAACAGCAGGCAGCGCGTAGAGGAAGCGGCTATAGGTCAAGGCCAAGCCCTCGTAGGTGGAAGACATCGTACTTCAATGGCGAAGTACTTAGGGAGGCGCTCCGTCGTGAGCGTAACCTACTCGGCCTAAGCGGGGACGAACTGGTAGCGGTGCTTTCGCGTGCGTGCGATGCGACCATGCCTAGGAAAGTCCACCCAAGAAATGGGAGACCACCGACGTACTGATGGACTCAAGCAATTGCGAACCTGCGCCGTGCCTGCCTACGGGCCAGGAGGCGGATGCAGCGAGCACGTACCGAGCAGGAGCGTGAAGAACGACGGGCGGTGTTTACCGCTGCCAAAGTCGCGCTGAAGTCCGAAATAAGGGCAAGCAAAAAGGCCTGCATTGAGGGACTCTGTCAGAGTGCCAACGCGAACCCGTGGGGTGATGCCTACAGGATCGTTATGGCGAAGACAAGAGGTGCAATTGCTCCTACGGAGCAATCTCCACAGATGCTCAGCGAGTCGCGTGGATGGTTCGGATTAATGGACATGCATAAGTCACGCAACTTCGCGGTTGATCAAACTGATTGCCTTTTGTTTATTTTTCCATATACTTATAGCTACCTTACATTCTACTACTTCAATTGGACATTCGCATAAGTGCGTTACTCACGCTCTCACTCTCTTAAGCCTATACGGTCAGCTGTTAAGAGCACGCTCGCAACTCGACCATGCCTTTGTTTTATTATACTAATGACCTGGTTCTGGTGTGGCATGAATAAGGAAGTTTGAATGTTTGCTACTCAGCGCTTTAAGGTTGCTACTGGTATGTTTGGTGTTATGCTTTACTTTCGGTTGGAATGTAGGAAATGTATAGAAATGGAAAGCTATGTAGGTCATGTAGAAAAGGTCACCACACCTCCCCCTTTTAAAAAAAAGAATGGTGTCACCATTCTGATTAACGAGTTAATAATTAACAACGATTAACGATTAATAATAATAAACCATATTTTTCTTTTGCTTTATTTTACATTTTGATTAACCTATTTTTATGAACTGTAGATTGTTTTTTAGATTGAGGGTGAATTATAACACAGTTTGGATCTTCATTTTTATGAACAATATACGGTCCTAGATAGAAAGGATCTAGTTTTTTTCTGTTATGGTTAGAAAGATATACACTATCTCCAGGGCAAATGTTGATTGGATTAGTCTCTTCATTATTTTTCATTTGTCTCTTTTCTTTATTTTGAATGAGATTTTTTCTTGCAATTTGGTTGGTATACTGCAATTTGAATTTAAGTTCGTTATGATATTGTTCGATATTATAAATTGGCTCAATTTTGTGTACATCATGTTGAATATTTTGTGGTAATTTAGCCTTTTGGCCAAAAACAAGCTCAAATGGGGTATAACCATGTTCAGTGTGTGGAGTCGTGTTAAAGGTAAATTCGTAATATTTAACCCAATCGTCCCAATCTGTTTGGTGAGCGTTAGTGAATGATCTCAGATATTCATTTAAACATCTGTGATTTCTCTCTAACGCTCCTATAGATTGTGGGTGATAGGCAGTTGATAATGTATGCTTGATTTCTAAATGTTTACATATTTTTTCAATTACTTCGTTATTGTATTCAGACCCTTGGTCTGTTCGAAGTTGAAGAAATGATCCAAAAGTTAAGATGAAGTTATCAACAATTGCTTTAGCTAAAACGTTTGCTTCTTTTGTTGGTACAGGGATCAATATCACGTATTTCGATAAGTTACATTGCAATGTTAGTATAAATCTATTCCCGTTGTTCGTTTTTGTAAGTGGTCCCACAGTGTCTGCGGAGATAACTTCGAACGGTTTGGAAGGAGTCGTAGTAATTACTTCTGCTTCCTTTGTGTGTCTATAGACCTTATTTATTTTACATTGGACACATTTTCCGACAAAATTCATTATGTCATTTTTCATGTTTTTCCACACGAAATATTCTCTTACCTTCAGGTATAATCTATGTCTACCTACATGTCCACCGGTGGGTATTATATGAAATTGTTTGAGGATATCCTGAATTTCTTTAATATTCTTCAATATTCGTGGAGGTGTAAACAGGATAATTTTATAATTGGATATGGCAATATTTGCGATTTCCTTAAATGTTTCAATCGACATGTTCTTGAACATGTTATCCTTCTTTGAAATTGCTAGCATGTTTCTGTTATATTTACTCATGAGTGTTGATAATTGTAGGAACGCAAACTCTAAAGCTTGACTTCCATTTTTGTTTAGTATTGGAACAATAATTTGTCCTAACATTTTTCGATAGTTATGATTGAATAGTTTTAATAAAAGTTTGCTGTGGTGCACTTCACAACTAACTTTAAGAAGTTTTCTTACTTCCGAGGGGTTGTCCGTTTCCCAAATTGCAAGGTGATCAATCTTGTTCAATGGTTTTGACACTTCCACCGGTTTATTATTAGTTCTGAATGATCGAGTCATCGATCTTGTGTTTACTCTAAGGATACTTAATGTTTTCAAATCTTCTGAATTACTTGGTATTCTTGACAGTGCGTCAGCACATACATTGTCTTTACCTGGGACAAATTCAATATCAAAATCAAACTCTTCAAGTTCGAGACGCATTTTGGTCAGCTTTGAAGTTGGATTTCGCATTCCAAATAAATGAACTAGTGGTCTATGGTCCGTACGAACTTTGAACCTTCGACCGTACAGATATGATTTAAAGTAGTTGATTGCCCAGTGTATAGCAGTCAACTCTTTCTCAATTACGGGTTTATTCTTTTCTCCTTTGGTGAATGCTCTACTGGCGAATGCAATAGGTAAATCACCATGTGTGTATTTTTGAGACAATACAGCTCCACAAGCAATGTTGGAAGCGTCTGTTGTCAAAATGAATTCTTTTGTAAAGTCTGGATAGCTAAGAATTTTTGGAGAAAGTAAACAACTTTTGAGCTTATTAAATCGGTCTTGATGAAGATAATTCCATTTGAAGCTAACTCCCTTTTTTAACAAATCGTTGAGAGGTTTAGTTATTTCTGCGAAATCAGGAATAAATTTCCTATAATAATTACAGAAAGCTACAAAACGACGCACTTCATCTGCATTTGTAGGTACAGGATATTCTCTTATAATTTTGAATTTGGAATCATCTGGTAAAATTCCACAATCTGTTATTTTATGACCTAAGTATGTTACTTCGGTCTTGAAAAATTTGCATTTCATAGGGTTGAGTTTCAGGTTATAATATCTCAGCCTTTCAAAGACTTTTGATAAATTATTCAGGTGATGGTTGACTGAACATCCAATAACTACGATGTCGTCAATGTAAACGAAAGCACATTCTGGATTCAATCCAGCCATTGCTATGTTCATCATACGTTGAAAGCTATTTGGACTGACATTAAGCCCAAATGGCAATCTTTTGAAATTAAAATGTCCGGATGGAGAGGAAAATGCTGTGTATTTTTTTGATGATTCTTCTAGCGGAATCTGATGAAACCCGGCCATCAAATCTAGAGTACTAAAATATTTAGCTCGGCCCAGTTCATCCAAAATTACATCAATACGTGGTAACGGGAATTTATCCGCAACTACCTTTTTGTTGAGTTGTCGAAAGTCAACAACTAATCTCCATTTCTTTTCATTGCTATCGGACTTTTTAGGAACTAACAGTATTGGCGAATTAAAAGGTGAAGTTGATGGTTCGATGATGTCATCTTCTAACATTTTGTTTATTTGTCTGTTAATTTCATCTTTTTGCGCATGAATAATTTTATAATTGGGAATGTAAACCGCTTTTTGGTCTGTCAGTTCAATGTTTTGAGAGTAAAAATTATTTGTTGATAATTTTTCATCTGTGAGCGAAAAAATATCTTCATATTTTTCTATCAACTTTTTAAGAGAATGTTTTATGTGTGGAGGAAATTCATCTACTTTTGTCAAATTTAAAATTTCTTGTACTCTTTTTTTATGAGGTTTAGTACAACTTGTATTCACTGCCTGTTTGTAGTTTTCTAAATTTTCAATTTTTGGGACAAAATCTGTAATAATGACTGATGAATCAGTTGTGTTAATAAATTTTACTAATGGACTTTGATGTGAGACGATGGTATTGCCGCAAAAGATACCTGGTTGAATCTCTTGAGACAATATCAAAGAATCTTTAGATAAATTCAAATTTGGTATTCTTCGCACCACTTCACATCGTGCAGGTATGCATATGTTGTTTTGGTAATTGTCCTCAATTGGTATTGCGATTTCTTCGTTGAAAATTCTAAATGTCAATAGCCAATGGTCGTAATCTAAATTGCATTTAAATTTAGATAAAAAATCACGGCCTAATATGCCATCAGTGTGGATAGGAAATTGTGAATCGACAGTTTGAAAATTATGACATATTGTTATGTCATTCTCAAAATATAAAGTTGCTAACGTTTCAGCTAAAGTTTCCTGGGTTCCATGCGTTATACCTGTAATTTGGAACCGTTTATTTTCATTGACTATATGTTGAGGTGGTAATTTATTTATTTTTATTATTGAGATATCTGCACCACTATCAACTATAAAGGAACATTCACGATTTCCTTCTAACCAAAGATTGACAAAATTAGCTGCCTTCAGATTTATTGTATAAATGGAGCTCGAGGTGTTGTATGGGGCAGCTGATCCATTTGACCTAAAAAATGTCGATTCATATGTTGACGTTGATTATTGTCGAAGGGGCGTTCTTGTATTTCCGACTCAGGATTCAAGTTCGGAACATTAGCAGCACCTGCTACATAGACATTTCTAGCATTGTTATTCCGATTATTATGGCCTCGATTACTATTAAAGTATCGCGGTTGCATGCGATTCTGAAAATTATTTCCATTTCTGGTAGAATAATTACCGTAAGAATTTCTGTTGTTAAAATGTCCACGGTTGTTGTTACGATAATCGTATCGTTTATTATTTTGATTCCGATATTGATTTTGATAATTATTAAATTTTTGTTGAAAGTTGTGATTTCCTTTCATAGTTAGTAGTTGGGCGGAATTATCGATTTCTGGTATATTTTCGTTTACTTTTTGGATCGCATCCTTGAGATCTGTAAATGTACCTGCCTTCAGTATCAGTTTCACATCTGGATTACTGACTCCATTTATCAGGGCTTCTACACCAATCTTAGTTGACATTTTAGAAGCAACGTCCGCAGGAATTTTGCTTTCAATGTAAACATTTTTCAGTTGAATAGTGAGATTTTCAACTTCTTCGCAAAATTTTTGATTTGATTGTTTAGATTTTATCGCCTTAAGTTTTGCTATGATACTCTCAGGTGTTGTTTTATCTTGACACCTGTTTTTAACATCTTGGATTATTAGAGGTATTGTTATAGCTTCATTTGGCAATCCAATACGAGCCTTTCCTGTAAGTCTAGTTCTGAGGAATTTTGCGGCTATTTCTTCCTCACCAGCTTGAATAATTTCCAATAAAAGATTGGATGCATCTATAAATGCATCTAACCCCGCAACTGAACCATCGTATGGTTGTACCAAAGAAGTAGCCGTTTTATAATCGAACATGTTTGTTTGTATATGTTTTTTTCGAAGTTTAAAAAATGCAATTATTATATTCGCAAGTGCTTTAAATTTAATCAAATGCTTACCATAATCTAATCTGATATCAATGAATATTTTTATTTCACTAAATAAAGAACGAGCATCTCTTAATAATGCTTTTTGATGATATTGATCATAGTCTTCTAAGATATATAGAATATTTTCGTATAATTCTTTTGCTTTCCTAAGTTTATCTAACAGGGTCGTTTTTAAATACTTCCTGTTTGGGGATTTTCTTAGGGTTTTCAGCTCTTGCTGGAGATTTGATAATAGTTCATCTACTTGTCTTTGGTTGTACATACCGATCACATATCAATTATCTTTATGGTGCGTTATGGTGCACTGTATTCCTCTGCTGCCAGGGCTCCGACGACGGCGATGAAGAGGACGAATGCGGCGATGACCTTCATTTTGACGATTTGTTGATTGGTTATTGCTGGAACCACTGTGCTGGTTCATGCTGGAACTGCGATGGATCTTCTTCGTGACACGTTGCTTTTTCAATGTTATTTTTCACTAATTATTAGTCACATCACATTGTTCTTGTTCATACATTTGTAACACGCGAACTCTTGTTACTTTTCGCTATGCGCAAATCAATTTCTCTTTTAAAACAACGCCACACGAAATATGCGCTTGTGGCTAAGATAGCCAGTACAAAACATGCTGCGATAATATCATTCGATTCTAAACTGTTTTTTGTTACAGCAGGAGCAACTTGTTGGGCTTGCTGAGCCACAATGATATTTTCTTCTTTCGACTCGGTTGCACCCATTTTTGTACTTTTAGTTCACTTTCACTTAGTTTGTAAGGGTGATGTATTTTGCTTGCTTCATAGTTTCACACCAGCTGTCAAATTCTTCTTTTAAAATTTTCACGACAATCACTGTTGTAATAATTACAATTGCTATGGAAATCGCGATTAATTTCGACATTCTTCCCAACAGTGCTTTATGGTTCGTTTCTGCACTGATCACTAATTGCACTTGTTCACTTTAAGTAACTGTCTCTTATTAATCCTCGCGGCGCTTTTTGATTAAGTGCGAATTCACAGGTTCACTTAGGACGGTCGCCATCAGCGAGTCGCGTGGATGGTTCGGATTAATGGACATGCATAAGTCACGCAACTTCGCGGTTGATCAAACTGATTGCCTTTTGTTTATTTTTCCATATACTTATAGCTACCTTACATTCTACTACTTCAATTGGACATTCGCATAAGTGCGTTACTCACGCTCTCACTCTCTTAAGCCTATACGGTCAGCTGTTAAGAGCACGCTCGCAACTCGACCATGCCTTTGTTTTATTATACTAATGACCTGGTTCTGGTGTGGCATGAATAAGGAAGTTTGAATGTTTGCTACTCAGCGCTTTAAGGTTGCTACTGGTATGTTTGGTGTTATGCTTTACTTTCGGTTGGAATGTAGGAAATGTATAGAAATGGAAAGCTATGTAGGTCATGTAGAAAAGGTCACCACAATGCTGGAGAGGATCATCGAGGGGCTCTTTCCGCGCCACAACCCTAGCCCATGGCCTCCTTTTGTAGGACAGCCGGGGATTGGGGCTGGCGATGAGGATAGAGTAACCGATGAGGAACTTGTAGGGATTGCAAAATCCCTAAGCATGGGGAAGGCACCAGGTCCGGACGGAGTTCCAAACCTGGCCCTCAAAGTCGCAATCTTGGAGGCTCCCGGTATGTTCAGATCTGCTATGCAGATATGCCTGGACGAGGGAGTATTTCCAGATGTGTGGAAGAGGCAAAGGCGGGGAAACCACCCGGCGTATAGACCAATATGCTTGATTGACACGGTGGGGAAGGTGCTCGAGAAGATCATCCTCAACAGACTGTTGAGGTACACTGAGAGTGTAAATGGTCTCTCAAGCCAGTTCGGCTTCCGGAAAGGGAGGTCCACCGTGGACGCTATTGTGACGGTTAAGAAAACCGCTGAGATAGCATTCCAGCGTAAGAGGAGGGGTATTCGCTACTGCGCAGTAGTGACTCTGGATGTAAGGAACGCATTTAATAGTGCCAGTTGGGCGGTTATTGCTGATGCGCTCCTGCGTCTGGGGATACCCGAGTACCTGTACAAGATTCTCGGAAGTTACTTCCAGAATCGGGTATTAGTCTATGACACAGAGGTGGGTCGGAAGTGCTTTCACATAACCTCAGGAGTCCCGCAAGGTTCCATCCTGGGCCCGGTGTTATGGAATGTCATGTACGACGAGGTGTTGAGATTAAAATTCCCGGCGGGTGTGGTCATCGTTGGCTTTGCCGACGATATTACGCTGGAGGTCTACGGTGAATCGATCGAAGAAGTGGAATTGACTGCAGCCCACTCGATCGCAATTGTGGAGGAGTGGATGAGCTCCAGGAAACTGGAATTGGCTCACCACAAAACTGAGGCTGTTGTTGTCAACAACCGAAAGTCGGTGCAGCAAGCGGTGATCAGTGTAGGTGACTGCACGATCACTTCGAAGCGCTCCGTCAAACACTTGGGGGTGATGATCGACGACAAGCTTACCTTCGGTAGCCATGTCGATTATGCCTGCAAGAGAGCCTCCACAGCTATTGTGGCACTGTCCCGGATGATGTCCAATAGCTCTGCGGTGTACGCCAGCAAGCGTAAGCTTCTGGCCAGTGTCGCCTCGTCCATACTGAGGTATGGTGGCCCGGCTTGGGGCACGGCTTTAAGTACCGATAGCTACCGTAGCAAGCTAGAGAGTACTTATAGGCTAATGTGCTTGAGGGTTGCGAGCGCGTACCGTACCGTGTCACACGATGCACTCTGTGTCATCACCGGTATGATGCCTATTGGTATCCTTATCATGGAAGACATTGAGTGCTTCGAAAGGCGCGGCACAAGAGGCATACGCAGGACTGCCAGACTGGCCTCCATGGTCAAATGGCAGCGTGCATGGGACAGTTCCACCAAGGGAGTGTGGACTCACATGCTGATTCCGAGGTTAGATATCTGGGTCAATAGGCGCCATGGGGAACTAACATTCCACCTAACACAGGTCCTTTCGGGCCATGGTTGCTTTAGATAGTATCTACACCGTTTCGGTCATGCGGGTTCTCCCGAATGTCCAGTTTGTGCAGGTTTAGAGGAAACGGCGGAACACGTTTTGTTCGTGTGCCCGCGTTTCCGCACAATGCGTGACCGCATGTTTGCCACATGCGGTCGGGACACGAATCCGGACAATTTGGTCCAGAGGATGTGTGCAGACGAGTTTGGCTGGAATGCCGTTTCATCGGCTATCACCCACATCGTCTCGGAACTCCAAAGGAGGTGGCGTGTGGACTCGAGGAGTGACTAGTGCAGACGCTAAATCACAGGTGGTCCAAGGGTTCGCAGTCGGCTACGTAGGTCATACCGGTGCCCTACGGTCGAAATCGACCCTTACAGCGATTAAGTGGCCGCGGGGAGAACATCCTGGTAGCGTTGCTGTAGTGGCGCCGGCCTACTGGGTTGGAGTCTCTGGTTGTTCGGGGCAGGTGGAGGCCCCTTCGTCAGCAATCCCAGCTGGTGCTAGCTGATAGGGCCTGAGCCTTAAGTAGGTCAAATTGCGAAGCCCGCAGTATCAGTTCTTGATACCTGCGGTGCAGCTGGGCGCGGGCTTAGTGGTCGACCCTGCCCGCCTTCAGCGGACAACGGGAGGTGAGGACCACCCGGGAAGCTGGCAATGCGCCAGCATGCTACCTTGGTGGACCCCCCTAAGCGTGTCATCGATGTTCGTTGCTGCATGGCTACGCAGCTAACCTGGAGGATGCGATGTGCAATAGCCCCTCTCCGAAGCAATGCCTACTTGGTGGTCCCGGAGAGACGAAGGGTTTGGCGGCAACGGAAATGGTTTAGTGGGTCGGGGGTGTAGTCCTGTTTACTGCTTGCATGTAGTAAATGGTCCCCAACCCCACTCTCCCGGACCTCGGTCCGGAGTCTGTTGAGCAGATTATCCCCCCATTGCTTAGAAGAAAAAAAATATACGGTCTACCGTAAGAGCCAGTTGAATGCAGGCACCATTATTGCCTAAAAATAGAAGATCGCCAACACTTATACACTGATGGTGCAGCTGATCTGGCGATACTGGAGTAGTAACCACGGGCGGCCACCACCAACAGCTGTTCATTTTACCTACATACTGCAGGTAAAATGAACGTTTGAATAGTATTTTACTAGATATAAAAAAATGTGCAAATTTAGCTATTTTAGTCTTAATTCGTGTCGCTGCTATAGATAATATCCCTACTTATGATGTTGTGCGATAGAACCATATAAATTCTTCGTTTTTCTATCAAAAAAAAAAGATGATATTCTTAAAGTGTTCATTTTACCACCCCTTCCCCTATGCTGGCGTTTATTGTGCTTGTTTCAAACTTGCTTCAAGCAAAAAGTGCTGCAATTGAGTTCGATCTGTTTCAATCTTTAACTTCAGAGAACTTCTCTCGTATGACAGTGATATTCAATATGGTATTCATTGCAGAGCTTTGAGAAAAAATAACAATGAATGTTTAAATAAATGTCAAAGAGTGCTGTTATAGAAACAGATGTTCCAGTGGCATCGTAAAAAAAACTTTGTTTCACCAGGCGAGTATCCTGATAATTTGTCACTGTAATGACTCTCTACAAACTTTTATTTCGAGGTAAATACGACGAGTAAGAATTCGGCGGCGCACAGTTTAGGAAGTACTGGGCTAAGGTAATATGTTCTGGCAATTCGAGAATTCGCAGTACAAAGTCCTTGTTACTGGCAATAGTTTTTGAAATCAGGTCAATTTTATCTAGTTGATGGTTGAAGACCTGTCGTTTTTCAGTCCTAAGTTTACTATAGAAGCCAAAACAAAAATCATATGTCAGATCTAACTCATCAAGAACTGTTGTAACGGGTATTTTACCCTTCCAGTCGTCGCGTGATTTGCCACCGTCAGAACCACCACGCTGCTGTTGTGAACGAAAAGCGAGGTTCTTCCAACAGTGTTGTACAAAATACAACAGCGCGACGACTGAAATGTTAAGAACTCACTTCAGAAGCACTGGTGATAATAGAGACGCTTTTTACGCGCAGCTCGAATGCGAGTACGACAGTTGCCCAAGCCACGACGTCAAAGTCATCATAGGAGATCTAAACGCTCAGGTTGGCCAGGAGGAGGAATTTAGACCGACTATTGGAACGTTCAGCACCCACCGCCTGACGAACGAAAACGACTTACAACTAATCGATTTCGCCGTCTCCAAGAATATGGCCATTCGTAGCACCTACTTCCAGCACAGTCTTCCGTACCGATACACCTGGAGATCACCACAGAAGACATAATCACAAATCAACCACGTTCTTGTTCATGGACGGCACTTCTTCGACATTATCGACGTCAGGACCTATGGTGGCACTAACATCGTCTGTGACCACTATCTGGTGATGGTTAAACTGCGCCCAAAACTCTCCGTCGTTAACAATGTACGGTACCGACGGCCGCCCCGGTACGATCTAGAGCGGCTTAAGCAATCGGATGTCATAGCTGCGTACGCGCAGAACCTCGAGGCTGCATAACCGGAAGAGGGTGAGCTGAGGCGCTTCATCCTTCAGCTTGAGGACTGCTGGTGGACAATGAAGGCAGCCATCAACAATGCAGCTTAGAGCAACGTCAGCTACGTGGGACGGAGCCGACAGAACGATTGGTTCGACTAGGGTTGTAGGCAGATTCTGGAGGAGAAGAATGCAGCGTGGGCGGTCATGCTGCAGCAAGGGAGCCGGCAGAACGTGGAACGTTTTAGACGGAAACGGCAACAGTAGACCCGCCTCTTTCGGGAGAAAAAACGCCGCCTGGAGGAGACGGAGTGCAAGGAGATGGAACAGCTGTGCCGGTCTCAGGAAACGCGTAGGTTCTATCAGAAGCTCAACGCATCCCGCAACGGCTTCGTGCCGTGAGCCGAGATGTGCAGGGATAAGGATGGGAGCATTCTGACGGATGAGCGTGAGGTGATCGAAAGGTGGAAGCAGCCCTTCGACGAGCACCTGAATGGCGCTGAGAGCACAGGCAATGAAGGACGGGACAACGGAGGAAATACCTTCGTCAGTACTGCGGAAGATGGAAACCAACCAGCCCCCACTTTGAGGGAGGTTAAGGATGCCATTCACCAGCTCAAGAACAATAAAGCTGCTGGTAAGGATGATATCGGAGCTGAACTCATAAAGACGGGTCCGGAGAGGCTAGCCATTTGTCTGCACCGGCTGATAGGCACAATCTGGAAAACAGAACAGCTACCGGAGGAGTGGAAGGAAGGGGTAATCTGCCCCATCTACAAGAAAGGTGACAAGTTAGATTGTGAGAACTTTCGAGCGATCACAATTCTAAATGCGGCCTACAAAATATTATCCCAGATCATCTTCCGTCGTCTGTCACCTGTAGTAAACGAGTTCGTGGGAAGTTATCAAGCCGGCTTCGTTGACGGCCGATCGACAACGGACCAGATCTTTTCTGTACGGCAAATCCTCCAAAAATGTCGTGAATACCAGGTCCCAACGCATCACCTTTTCATCGATTTCAAGGCGGCATACGACAGTATCGACCGCGTAGAGCTATGGAAAATCATGAACGAGAACAGCTTTCCCGGGAAGCTCACGAGACTGATAAGAGCGACGATGGAAGGTGGGCAAAATTGTGTGAAGGTTTCAGGCGAACACTCCAGTTCGTTTGGATCCCACCGGGGACTACGACAAGGTGATGGACTTTCGTGCCTGTTGTTCAATATTGCTCTAGAAGGTGTTATGCGGAGAGCCGGGCTTAACAGCCGGGGTACGATTTTTACGAGATCCAGTCAATTTGTTTGCTTCGCGGATGATATGGACATCGTCGGCCGAACATTTGAAAAGGTGGCAGACCTGTACACCCGCCTGAAACGCGAGGCAGCAAAAGTTGGACTGGTGGTGAATGCGGCCAAGAGCGCGCAGGGCTCGCCTAGGTAGCAGTGTTACGATAGACGGGGATACTTTCGAGGTGGACGACGAGTTATTGTCAGCCGTGAAATACGGAGGCGCATCATCAGTGGAAGTCGGGCCTACTATGGCCTCCAGAAGAAGCTGCAGTCAAAAAAGATTCACGCCCGCACCAAATGTACCATATACGAAAAGCTCATAAGGCCGGTAGTCTTCTACGGGCATGAAACGTGGACGATGCTCGAGGAGGACCTGCAAGCACTTGGAGTCTTCGAACGTCGGGTGCTTAGGACGATCTTCGGCGTTGTGCAGGAGAACGGTGTGTGGCGGCGAAGGATGAACCACGAGCTCGCCCAACTCTACGGCGAACCCAGTATCCAGAAGGTGGCCAAATCTGGAAGGATACGATGGGCAGGGCATGTTGCAAGAATGCCGGACAGCAACCCTGCAAAGATGGTATTCGCTTCGGATCCGGTTGGTACAAGAAGGCGTGGAGCGCAGCGAGCTAGGTGGGCGGATCAAGTGCGTATCGATTTGGCGAGCGTGGGGCAGAACCGAGGATGGAGAAATGCGGCCACGAACCGAGTATTGTGGCGTGAAATTGTTGATTCAGTGTTATCTGTGAGGATGTTAACTAAATAAATAAATAATAATAATATGTGAACAGTCCTTTATGTTCCTCGCTACTGTCTCAAATACCCACCTACGTAAGTACTACTTTAACCACCCTTTTGCCACTAGTTTGCACATTACGCCACAATCCAAGTGGGATCCGATTCCACACAAAGGAATCTCAACTTTTCATAATTAATTGCTTGCTCGGGGGGGAAGGAATTATGCTTCCTTCGCTCGTGGCCTTGCTTACCAGTTTGCATTCATTGTATGTAAAATGGGTCCTCGACGAATGGAAAAAAGGGGAGCATATCCAAGGCATAACAAGAGCTCCTTGTGAGTCAAGGTTGTTTTCCGCACTGGGAGTCGTCGGATTTGTGCTTCGCGAGTGGAATCTATTATCAGGCATCTGAATTCTGATCTAGAAAAAAATCTTTATAATTCACTCAAGTAGCACACATGTTATAATTGAGGCAGAATAACTATTATATGGCAAGATCTGGTCATATATCAGTTGATACGCTTTAATTGTCACATATGTGTTAATCAGGCTTTAGTTTTCAATGAGTATTATAGATTTTCGTTTCTTTTTGTCCTTCGAGCGTCAATCAATATAATATGGTCGAATATAAGATCGATATATTTTCCAGTATTTTTTCTGCTGACTCAAATTACTAATTCAAGTTCAGGGTCATGCGATTTAGTGGTGCAAAATTGCGAGAAACGACTCTCTATTGCCAAAAATGCTAATTATCTACCGAAAGTGGCCATAAATCTTTATTTACGGGCCCGGATGGTTGGATGCCTCCTCTCTTGAGCAGTTGAAAACATAAACACAATCAAATGAGAATTAATGCGAGGATGTATCTTGGGCAACAGACACATACCTTCGTTTTGCGTGCAAGTGCAAACCGAAACAAAATGACAAAAGTTTTCCTTCAAGGTCGGATGCAACTTTACTAGTCTCTGCTCTCATGGGGGGAAAACTTTCTCAATTATATTATATGGGCAGCCTCAGCAGCGACGACTGGTGGCGCCCTTGCACGTTCCTCACTTTGTGGCTTTTTCCTAGAAGGAAGTAAACGGCTTTTTGACGAATATCATAAGTGCTAGAAGTTTTATTTTTCTTGGAACTAAGGCAGGAAGCAGAATTTTCCTTTGATATTGAGGCAAACTATCTTAGAATATCAGACGAACATGACTCGGAAATCCGAAAGATTCTGTATTAGTCAAATATCATTTGGAATAAAAATAATGATCCCAAGGAAATTCAGTCAAATTTCCCTAGGAAATTCTATCGAATTGCCCAAGGAAATTCAGACGAATTGCCCAAGGAAATTCAGACGAATTTCCCAAGGAATTTCAGACGAGTTTTCCAAGGAAATTCAGTAGAATTTCCCAAGGAAATTCAGTAGAATTTCCCAAGGAAATTCAGTAGAATTTCCCAAGGAAATTCAGTAGAATTTCCCAAGGATATTCAGTAAAATTTTCAGGAGAAATTCAGTAGAATTTCCTAAGGAAATTTAGTAGTAATTCAGTTGAATTTTCCGAGGAAATTGAGTAGAATTTCCCGAGGAAATTCAGTACAATTTCAAAAGGAAATTCAGTAGAATTTCTAAAGGAAAATCAGTAGAATTTCCCTAGGAAATTCAAAAGAATTTTCCGAAGAAATTTAGAAGATTTTCCCGAGGAAATTCAGTAGAAATTTTCAAGGAGATTCAGATGAATTGCCCAAGGAAATTCAGACGAATTGCCCAAATAAATTCAGACGAATTTCCCAAGGAATTTCAGACGAATTTCTCAAGGAATTTCAGTCGAATTTCCCAAGGAAATTCAGTACAATATCCCAGAAAAATTCAGGAGAATTTCCCATGGAAATTCAGGAAAATTTCCCATGGAAATTGAGGAGAATTTCCCATGGAAATTGAGGAGCATTTTCCATGGAAATTGAGGAGCATTTTCCATGGAAATTCACGAGAATTTCCCATGGAAATTCAGGAGAATTTCCCATGGAAATTCAGGAGAATTTCCCATGGAAATTCAGGAGAATTTCCCATGGAAATTCAGTAGAATTTCCCATGGAAATTCAGTAGAATTTCTCATAGAAATTCAGAAGAATTTCCCAGGGAAATTCAGTAGAATTTCCCAGGGAAATTCAGTAGAATTTTCCAGGGAAATTCAGTAGAATTTCCCAGGGAAATTCTGTAGAATTTTCCAGGGAAATTCAGTAAAATTTTCCAGGGAAATTCAGTAGAATTCAGTTCCCAAAGGAATGCAGTAGAATTTCCCAAGGATATTCAGTAGAATTTCCCAAGGAAATTCAGTATAATTTCCCGAAGAAATTCAGTGGAATTTCCCAAGGAAATTTAGTAGAATTTTCCAAGAAAATTTCAGTAGAATTTCCCGAGGAAATTGAGTAGAGTTTTTCGAGGAAATTCAGTAGAATTTCCCAAGGAAATTTAGTAGAATTTCCCGAGGAAATTCAGTAGAATTTCCCAAGGAAATTCAGTAGAATTTCCCGAGGAAATTCAGTAGAATTTCCCGAGGAAATTCAGTAGAATTTCCCGAGGAAATTCAGTAGAATTTCCCGAGGAAATTCAGTAGAATTTCCCGAGGAAATTCAGTAGAATTTCCCGAGGAAATTCAGTAGAATTTCCCGAGGAAATTCAGTAGAATTTCCCGAGGAAATTCAGTAGAATTTCCCGAGGAAATTCAGTAGAATTTCCCGAGGAAATTCAGTAGAATTTCCCGAGGAAATTCAGTAGAATTTCCCGAGGAAATTCAGTAGAATTTCCCGAGGAAATTCAGTAGAATTTCCCGAGGAAATTCAGTAGAATTTCCCGAGGAAATTCAGTAGAATTTCCCGAGGAAATTCAGTAGAATTTCCCGAGGAAATTCAGTAGAATTTCCCGAGGAAATTCAGTAGAATTTCCCGAGGAAATTCAGTAGAATTTCCCGAGGAAATTCAGTAGAATTTCCCGAGGAAATTCAGTAGAATTTCCCGAGGAAATTGAGTAGAATTTCCCGAGGAAATTCAGTAGAATTTCCCGAGGAAATTGAGTAGAATTTCCCGAGGAAATTCAGTAGAATTTCCCGAGGAAATTCAGTAGAATTTCCCGGGAAATTCAGTAGAATTTCCCGAGGAAATTCAGTAGAATTTCCCGAGGAAATTCAGTAGAATTTCCCGAGGAAATTTCCCGAGGAAATTCAGTAGAATTTCCCGAGGAAATTCAGTAGAATTTCCCGAGGAAATTCAGTAGAATTTCCCGAGGAAATTCAGTAGAATTTCCCGAGGAAATTCAGTAGAATTTCCCGAGGAAATTCAGTAGAATTTCCCGAGGAAATTCAGTAGAATTTCCCGAGGAAATTCAGTAGAATTTCCCGAGGAAATTCAGTAGAATTTCCCGAGGAAATTCAGTAGAATTTCCCGAGGAAATTCAGTAGAATTTCCCGAGGAAATTCAGTAGAATTTCCCGAGGAAATTCAGTAGAATTTCCCGAGGAAATTCAGTAGAATTTCCCGAGGAAATTCAGTAGAATTTCCCGAGGAAATTCAGTAGAATTTCCCGAGGAAATTCAGTAGAATTTCCCGAGGAAATTCAGTAGAATTTCCCGAGGAAATTCAGTAGAATTTCCCGAGGAAATTCAGTAGAATTTCCCGAGGAAATTCAGTAGAATTTCCCGAGGAAATTCAGTAGAATTTCCCGAGGAAATTCAGTAGAATTTCCCGAGGAATTCAGTAGAATTTCCCGAGGAAATTCAGTAGAATTTCCCAAGGAAATTCAGTAGAATTCCCCAAGAAAATTCAGTAGAAATTCCCAAGGATATTTAGTAAAATTTTCAGGAGAAATTCAGTTGAATTTCCTAAGGTAATTTAGTAGTAATTCAGTTGAATTTTCCGAGGAAATTGAGTAGAATTTCCCGAGGAAATTGAGTAGATTTTCCCGAGGAAATTGAGTAGAATTTCCCGAAGAAATTCAGTAGAATTTCCCGAGGAAATTCAGTAGAATTTTCCGAGGAAATTCAGTAGAATTTCCCGAGGAAATTCAGTACAATTTCAAAAGGAAATTCAGTAGAATTTCAAAAGGAAAATCAGTAGAATTTCCCTAGGAAATTCAGAAGAATTTCTCGAAGAAATTTAGAAGATTTTCCCGAGGAAATTGAGTAGAATTTCCCGAGGAAATTGAGTAGAATTTCCCGAGGAAATTGAGTAGATTTTCCCGAGGAAATTGAGTAGAATTTCCCGAAGAAATTCAGTAGAATTTCCCGAGGAAATTCAGTAGAATTTTCCGAGGAAATTCAGTAGAATTTCCCGAGGAAATTCAGTACAATTTCAAAAGGAAATTCAGTAGAATTTCAAAAGGAAAATCAGTAGAATTTCCCTAGGAAATTCAGAAGAATTTCTCGAAGAAATTTAGAAGATTTTCCCGAGGAAATTGAGTAGAATTTCCCGAGGAAATTGAGTAGAATTTCCCGAGGAAATTGAGTAGATTTTCCCGAGGAAATTGAGTAGAATTTCCCGAAGAAATTCAGTAGAATTTCCCGAGGAAATTCAGTAGAATTTTCCGAGGAAATTCAGTAGAATTTCCCGAGGAAATTCAGTAGAATTTCCCGAGGAAATTCAGTAGAATTTCTCGAGGAAATTCAGTAGAATTTCCCGAGGAAATTCAGTAGAATTTCCCGAGGAAATTCAGTAGAATTTCCCGAGGAAATTCAGTAGAATTTCCCGAGGAAATTCAGTAGAATTTCCCGAGGAAATTCAGTAGAATTTCCCGAGGAAATTCAGTAGAATTTCCCGAGGAAATTCAGTAGAATTTCCCGAGGAAATTCAGTAGAATTTCCCGAGGAAATTCAGTAGAATTTCCCGAGGAAATTCAGTAGAATTTCCCGAGGAAATTCAGTAGAATTTCCCGAGGAAATTCAGTAGAATTTCCCGAGGAAATTCAGTAGAATTTCCCGAGGAAATTCAGTAGAATTTCCCGAGGAAATTCAGTAGAATTTCCCGAGGAAATTCAGTAGAATTTCCCGAGGAAATTCAGTAGAATTTCCCGAAGAAATTCAGTAGAATTTCCCGAGGAAATTCAGTAGAATTTCCCGAGGAAATTCAGTAGAATTTCCCGAGGAAATTCAGTAGAATTTCCCGAGGAAATTCAGTAGAATTTCCCGAGGAAATTCAGTAGAATTTCCCGAGGAAATTCAGTAGAATTTCCCGAGGAAATTCAGTAGAATTTCCCAAGGAAATTCAGTAGAATTCCCCAAGAAAATCCAGTAGAAATTCCCAAGGATATTTAGTAAAATTTTCAGGAGAAATTCAGTTGAATTTCCTAAGGTAATTTAGTAGTAATTCAGTTGAATTTTCCGAGGAAATTGAGTAGAATTTCCCGAGGAAATTCAGTACAATTTCAAAAGGAAATTCAGTAGAATTTCAAAAGGAAAATCAGTAGAATTTCCCTAGGAAATTCAGAAGAATTTCTCGAAGAAATTTAGAAGATTTTCCCGAGGAAATTGAGTAGAATTTCCCGAGGAAATTGAGTAGAATTTCCCGAGGAAATTGAGTAGAATTTCCCGAGGAAATTGAGTAGAATTTCCCGAGGAAATTGAGTAGAATTTCCCGAAGAAATTCAGTAGAATTTCCCGAGGAAATTCAGTAGAATTTCCCGAGGAAATTCAGTAGAATTTCCCGAGGAAATTCAGTAGAATTTCCCGAGAAAATTCAGTAGAATTTCCCGAGGAAATTCAGTAGAATTTCCCGAGGAAATTCAGTAGAATTTCCCGAGGAAATTCAGTAGAATTTCCCGAGGAAATTCAGTAGAATTTCCCAAGGAAATTCAGTAGAATTCCCCAAGAAAATTCAGTAGAAATTCCCAAGGATATTTAGTAAAATTTTCAGGAGAAATTCAGTTGAATTTCCTAAGGTAATTTAGTAGTAATTCAGTTGAATTTTCCGAGGAAATTGAGTAGAATTTCCCGAGGAAATTGAGTAGAATTTCCCGAGGAAATTGAGTAGAATTTCCCGAGGAAATTGAGTAGAATTTCCCGAGGAAATTGAGTAGAATTTCCCGAAGAAATTCAGTAGAATTTCCCGAGGAAATTCAGTAGAATTTTCCGAGGAAATTCAGTAGAATTTCCCGAGGAAATTCAGTAGAATTTCCCGAGGAAATTCAGTAGAATTTCCCGAGGAAATTCAGTAGAATTTCCCGAGGAAATTCAGTAGAATTTCCCGAGGAAATTCAGTAGAATTTCCCGAGGAAATTCAGTAGAATTTCCCGAGGAAATTCAGTAGAATTTCCCGAGGAAATTCAGTAGAATTTCCCGAGGAAATTCAGTAGAATTTCCCGAGGAAATTCAGTAGAATTTCCCGAGGAAATTCAGTAGAATTTCCCGAGGAAATTCAGTAGAATTTCCCGAGGAAATTCAGTAGAATTTCCCGAGGAAATTCAGTAGAATTTCCCGAGGAAATTCAGTAGAATTTCCCGAGGAAATTCAGTAGAATTTCCCGAGGAAATTCAGTAGAATTTCCCGAGGAAATTCAGTAGAATTTCCCGAGGAAATTCAGTAGAATTTCCCGAGGAAATTCAGTAGAATTTCCCGAGGAAATTCAGTAGAATTTCCCGAGGAAATTCAGTAGAATTTCCCGAGGAAATTCAGTAGAATTTCCCGAGGAAATTCAGTAGAATTTCCCGAGGAAATTCAGTAGAATTTCCCGAGGAAATTCAGTAGAATTTCCCGAGGAAATTCAGTAGAATTTCCCGAGGAAATTCAGTAGAATTTCCCGAGGAAATTCAGTAGAATTTCCCGAGGAAATTCAGTAGAATTTCCCGAGGAAATTCAGTAGAATTTCCCGAGGAAATTCAGTAGAATTTCCCGAGGAAATTCAGTAGAATTTCCCGAGGAAATTCAGTAGAATTTCCCGAGGAAATTCAGTAGAATTTCCCGAGGAAATTCAGTAGAATTTCCCGAGGAAATTCAGTAGAATTTCCCAAGGAAATTCAGTAGAATTCCCCAAGAAAATTCAGTAGAAATTCCCAAGGATATTTAGTAAAATTTTCAGGAGAAATTCAGTTGAATTTCCTAAGGTAATTTAGTAGTAATTCAGTTGAATTTTCCGAGGAAATTGAGTGAAATTTCCCGAGGAAATTCAGTACAATTTCAAAAGGAAATTCAGTAGAATTTCAAAAGGAAAATCAGTAGAATTTCCCTAGGAAATTC
This sequence comes from Aedes aegypti, assembly GCF_002204515.2. NCBI lineage: Eukaryota > Metazoa > Arthropoda > Insecta > Diptera > Culicidae > Aedes > Aedes aegypti. The sequence goes on from NC_035107.1 coordinate 70,917,373, forward strand.
AGAAGAATTTCTCGAAGAAATTTAGAAGATTTTCCCGAGGAAATTGAGTAGAATTTCCCGAGGAAATTGAGTAGAATTTCCCGAGGAAATTGAGTAGAATTTCCCGAGGAAATTGAGTAGAATTTCCCGAAGAAATTCAGTAGAATTTCCCGAGGAAATTCAGTAGAATTTTCCGAGGAAATTCAGTAGAATTTCCCGAGGAAATTCAGTAGAATTTCCCGAGGAAATTCAGTAGAATTTCCCGAGGAAATTCAGTAGAATTTCTCGAGGAAATTCAGTAGAATTTCCCGAGGAAATTCAGTAGAATTTCCCGAGGAAATTCAGTAGAATTTCCCGAGGAAATTCAGTAGAATTTCCCGAGGAAATTCAGTAGAATTTCCCGAGGAAATTCAGTAGAATTTCCCGAGGAAATTCAGTAGAATTTCCCGAGGAAATTCAGTAGAATTTCCCGAGGAAATTCAGTAGAATTTCCCGAGGAAATTCAGTAGAATTTCCCGAGGAAATTCAGTAGAATTTCCCGAAGAAATTCAGTAGAATTTCCCGAGGAAATTCAGTAGAATTTCCCGAGGAAATTCAGTAGAATTTCCCGAGGAAATTCAGTAGAATTTCCCGAGGAAATTCAGTAGAATTTCCCGAGGAAATTCAGTAGAATTTCCCGAGGAAATTCAGTAGAATTTCCCGAGGAAATTCAGTAGAATTTCCCGAGGAAATTCAGTAGAATTTCTTGAGGAAATTCAGTAGAATTTCCCGAGGAAATTCAGTAGAATTTCCCGAGGAAATTCAGTAGAATTTCCCAAGGAAATTCAGTAGAATTCCCCAAGAAAATCCAGTAGAAATTCCCAAGGATATTTAGTAAAATTTTCAGGAGAAATTCAGTTGAATTTCCTAAGGTAATTTAGTAGTAATTCAGTTGAATTTTCCGAGGAAATTGAGTAGAATTTCCCGAGGAAATTCAGTACAATTTCAAAAGGAAATTCAGTAGAATTTCAAAAGGAAAATCAGTAGAATTTCCCTAGGAAATTCAGAAGAATTTCTCGAAGAAATTTAGAAGATTTTCCCGAGGAAATTGAGTAGAATTTCCCGAGGAAATTGAGTAGAATTTCCCGAGGAAATTGAGTAGAATTTCCCGAGGAAATTGAGTAGAATTTCCCGAGGAAATTGAGTAGAATTTCCCGAAGAAATTCAGTAGAATTTCCCGAGGAAATTCAGTAGAATTTCCCGAGGAAATTCAGTAGAATTTCCCGAGGAAATTCAGTAGAATTTCCCGAGGAAATTCAGTAGAATTTCCCGAGGAAATTCAGTAGAATTTCCCGAGAAAATTCAGTAGAATTTCCCGAGGAAATTCAGTAGAATTTCCCGAGGAAATTCAGTAGAATTTCCCGAAGAAATTCAGTAGAATTTCCCGAGGAAATTCAGTAGAATTTCCCGAGGAAATTCAGTAGAATTTCCCGAGGAAATTCAGTAGAATTTCCCGAGGAAATTCAGTAGAATTTCCCGAAGAAATTCAGTAGAATTTCCCGAGGAAATTCAGTAGAATTTCCCGAGGAAATTCAGTAGAATTTCCCGAGGAAATTCAGTAGAATTTCCCGAGGAAATTCAGTAGAATTTCCCGAGGAAATTCAGTAGAATTTCCCGAGGAAATTCAGTAGAATTTCCCGAGAAAATTCAGTAGAATTTCCCGAGGAAATTCAGTAGAATTTCCCGAGGAAATTCAGTAGAATTTCCCGAGGAAATTCAGTAGAATTTCCCGAGGAAATTCAGTAGAATTTCCCAAGGAAATTCAGTAGAATTCCCCAAGAAAATTCAGTAGAAATTCCCAAGGATATTTAGTAAAATTTTCAGGAGAAATTCAGTTGAATTTCCTAAGGTAATTTAGTAGTAATTCAGTTGAATTTTCCGAGGAAATTCAGTAGAATTTCCCGAGGAAATTGAGTAGAATTTCCCGAGGAAATTGAGTAGAATTTCCCGAAGAAATTCAGTAGAATTTCCCGAGGAAATTCAGTAGAATTTTCCGAGGAAATTCAGTAGAATTTCCCGAGGAAATTCAGTAGAATTTCCCGAGGAAATTCAGTAGAATTTCTTGAGGAAATTCAGTAGAATTTCCCGAGGAAATTGAGTAGAATTTCCCGAGGAAATTCAGTAGAATTTCCCGAGGAAATTCAGTAGAATTTCCCAAGGAAATTCAGTATAATTCCCCAAGAAAATTCAGTAGAAATTCCCAAGGATATTTAGTAAAATTTTCAGGAGAAATTCAGTTGAATTTCCTAAGGTAATTTAGTAGTAATTCAGTTGAATTTTCCGAGGAAATTGAGTAGAATTTCCCGAGGAAATTCAGTACAATTTCAAAAGGAAATTCAGTAGAATTTCAAAAGGAAAATCAGTAGAATTTCCCTAGGAAATTCAGAAGAATTTCTCGAAGAAATTTAGAAGATTTTCCCGAGGAAATTGAGTAGAATTTCCCGAGGAAATTGAGTAGAATTTCCCGAGGAAATTGAGTAGAATTTCCCAAGGAAATTCAGTATAATTCCCCAAGAAAATTCAGTAGAAATTCCCAAGGATATTTAGTAAAATTTTCAGGAGAAATTCAGTTGAATTTCCTAAGGTAATTTAGTAGTAATTCAGTTGAATTTTCCGAGGAAATTGAGTAGAATTTCCCGAGGAAATTCAGTACAATTTCAAAAGGAAATTCAGTAGAATTTCAAAAGGAAAATCAGTAGAATTTCCCGAGGAAATTCAGTAGAATTTCCCGAGGAAATTCAGTAGAATTTCCCGAGGAAATTCAGTAGAATTTCCCGAGGAAATTCAGTAGAATTTCCCGAGGAAATTCAGTAGAATTTCCCGAGGAAATTCAGTAGAATTTCCCGAGGAAATTCAGTAGAATTTCCCGAGGAAATTCAGTAGAATTTCTTGAGGAAATTCAGTAGAATTTCCCGAGGAAATTCAGTAGAATTCCCCAAGAAAATTCAGTAGAAATTCCCAAGGATATTTAGTAAAATTTTCAGGAGAAATTCAGTTGAATTTCCTAAGGTAATTTAGTAGTAATTCAGTTGAATTTTCCGAGGAAATTCAGTAGAATTTCCCGAGGAAATTGAGTAGAATTTCCCGAGGAAATTGAGTAGAATTTCCCGAAGAAATTCAGTAGAATTTCCCGAGGAAATTCAGTAGAATTTTCCGAGGAAATTCAGTAGAATTTCCCGAGGAAATTCAGTAGAATTTCCCGAGGAAATTCAGTAGAATTTCCCGAGGAAATTCAGTAGAATTTCCCGAGGAAATTCAGTAGAATTTCCCGAGGAAATTCAGTAGAATTTCCCGAGGAAATTCAGTAGAATTTCCCGAGGAAATTCAGTAGAATTTCCCGAGGAAATTCAGTAGAATTTCCCGAGGAAATTCAGTAGAATTTCCCGAGGAAATTCAGTAGAATTTCCCGAGGAAATTCAGTAGAATTTCCCGAGGAAATTCAGTAGAATTTCCCGAGGAAATTCAGTAGAATTTCCCGAGGAAATTCAGTAGAATTTCTTGAGGAAATTCAGTAGAATTTCCCGAGGAAATTGAGTAGAATTTCCCGAGGAAATTCAGTAGAATTTCCCGAGGAAATTCAGTAGAATTTCCCAAGGAAATTCAGTATAATTCCCCAAGAAAATTCAGTAGAAATTCCCAAGGATATTTAGTAAAATTTTCAGGAGAAATTCAGTTGAATTTCCTAAGGTAATTTAGTAGTAATTCAGTTGAATTTTCCGAGGAAATTGAGTAGAATTTCCCGAGGAAATTCAGTACAATTTCAAAAGGAAATTCAGTAGAATTTCAAAAGGAAAATCAGTAGAATTTCCCTAGGAAATTCAGAAGAATTTCTCGAAGAAATTTAGAAGATTTTCCCGAGGAAATTGAGTAGAATTTCCCGAGGAAATTGAGTAGAATTTCCCGAGGAAATTGAGTAGAATTTCCCAAGGAAATTCAGTATAATTCCCCAAGAAAATTCAGTAGAAATTCCCAAGGATATTTAGTAAAATTTTCAGGAGAAATTCAGTTGAATTTCCTAAGGTAATTTAGTAGTAATTCAGTTGAATTTTCCGAGGAAATTGAGTAGAATTTCCCGAGGAAATTCAGTACAATTTCAAAAGGAAATTCAGTAGAATTTCAAAAGGAAAATCAGTAGAATTTCCCGAGGAAATTCAGTAGAATTTCCCGAGGAAATTCAGTAGAATTTCCCGAGGAAATTCAGTAGAATTTCCCGAGGAAATTCAGTAGAATTTCCCGAGGAAATTCAGTAGAATTTCCCGAGGAAATTCAGTAGAATTTCCCGAGGAAATTCAGTAGAATTTCCCGAGGAAATTCAGTAGAATTTCTTGAGGAAATTCAGTAGAATTTCCCGAGGAAATTCAGTAGAATTTCCCGAGGAAATTCAGTAGAATTTCCCAAGGAAATTCAGTAGAATTCCCCAAGAAAATCCAGTAGAAATTCCCAAGGATATTTAGTAAAATTTTCAGGAGAAATTCAGTTGAATTTCCTAAGGTAATTTAGTAGTAATTCAGTTGAATTTTCCGAGGAAATTGAGTAGAATTTCCCGAGGAAATTCAGTACAATTTCAAAAGGAAATTCAGTAGAATTTCAAAAGGAAAATCAGTAGAATTTCCCTAGGAAATTCAGAAGAATTTCTCGAAGAAATTTAGAAGATTTTCCCGAGGAAATTGAGTAGAATTTCCCGAGGAAATTGAGTAGAATTTCCCGAGGAAATTGAGTAGAATTTCCCGAGGAAATTGAGTAGAATTTCCCGAGGAAATTGAGTAGAATTTCCCGAAGAAATTCAGTAGAATTTCCCGAGGAAATTCAGTAGAATTTCCCGAGGAAATTCAGTAGAATTTCCCGAGGAAATTCAGTAGAATTTCCCGAGGAAATTCAGTAGAATTTCCCGAGGAAATTCAGTAGAATTTCCCGAGAAAATTCAGTAGAATTTCCCGAGGAAATTCAGTAGAATTTCCCGAGGAAATTCAGTAGAATTTCCCGAAGAAATTCAGTAGAATTTCCCGAGGAAATTCAGTAGAATTTCCCGAGGAAATTCAGTAGAATTTCCCGAGGAAATTCAGTAGAATTTCCCGAGGAAATTCAGTAGAATTTCCCGAAGAAATTCAGTAGAATTTCCCGAGGAAATTCAGTAGAATTTCCCGAGGAAATTCAGTAGAATTTCCCGAGGAAATTCAGTAGAATTTCCCGAGGAAATTCAGTAGAATTTCCCGAGGAAATTCAGTAGAATTTCCCGAGAAAATTCAGTAGAATTTCCCGAGGAAATTCAGTAGAATTTCCCGAGGAAATTCAGTAGAATTTCCCGAGGAAATTCAGTAGAATTTCCCGAGGAAATTCAGTAGAATTTCCCAAGGAAATTCAGTAGAATTCCCCAAGAAAATTCAGTAGAAATTCCCAAGGATATTTAGTAAAATTTTCAGGAGAAATTCAGTTGAATTTCCTAAGGTAATTTAGTAGTAATTCAGTTGAATTTTCCGAGGAAATTGAGTAGAATTTCCCGAGGAAATTGAGTAGAATTTCCCGAAGAAATTCAGTAGAATTTCCCGAGGAAATTCAGTAGAATTTTCCGAGGAAATTCAGTAGAATTTCCCGAGGAAATTCAGTAGAATTTCCCGAGGAAATTCAGTAGAATTTCCCGAGGAAATTCAGTAGAATTTCCCGAGGAAATTCAGTAGAATTTCCCGAGGAAATTCAGTAGAATTTCCCGAGGAAATTCAGTAGAATTTCCCGAGGAAATTCAGTAGAATTTCCCGAGGAAATTCAGTAGAATTTCCCGAGGAAATTCAGTAGAATTTCCCGAGGAAATTCAGTAGAATTTCCCGAGGAAATTCAGTAGAATTTCCCGAGGAAATTCAGTAGAATTTCCCGAGGAAATTCAGTAGAATTTCCCGAGGAAATTCAGTAGAATTTGTTGAGGAAATTCAGTAGAATTTCCCGAGGAAATTGAGTAGAATTTCCCGAGGAAATTCAGTAGAATTTCCCGAGGAAATTCAGTAGAATTTCCCAAGGAAATTCAGTAGAATTCCCCAAGAAAATTCAGTAGAAATTCCCAAGGATATTTAGTAAAATTTTCAGGAGAAATTCAGTTGAATTTCCTAAGGTAATTTAGTAGTAATTCAGTTGAATTTTCCGAGGAAATTCAGTAGAATTTCCCGAGGAAATTCAGTACAATTTCAAAAGGAAATTCAGTAGAATTTCAAAAGGAAAATCAGTAGAATTTCCCTAGGAAATTCAGAAGAATTTCTCGAAGAAATTTAGAAGATTTTCCCGAGGAAATTGAGTAGAATTTCCCGAGGAAATTGAGTAGAATTTCCCGAGGAAATTGAGTAGAATTTCCCGAGGAAATTGAGTAGAATTTCCCGAGGAAATTGAGTAGAATTTCCCGAGGAAATTGAGTAGAATTTCCCGAAGAAATTCAGTAGAATTTCCCGAAGAAATTCAGTAGAATTTCCCGAGGAAATTCAGTAGAATTTTCCGAGGAAATTCAGTAGAATTTCCCGAGGAAATTCAGTAGAATTTCCCGAGGAAATTCAGTAGAATTTCCCGAGGAAATTCAGTAGAATTTCCCGAGGAAATTCAGTAGAATTTCTCGAGGAAATTCAGTAGAATTTCCCGAGGAAATTCAGTAGAATTTCCCGAGGAAATTCAGTAGAATTTCCCGAGGAAATTCAGTAGAATTTCCCGAGGAAATTCAGTAGAATTTCCCGAGGAAATTCAGTAGAATTTCCCGAGGAAATTCAGTAGAATTTCCCGAAGAAATTCAGTAGAATTTCCCGAGGAAATTCAGTAGAATTTCCCGAGGAAATTCAGTAGAATTTCCCGAGGAAATTCAGTAGAATTTCCCGAGGAAATTCAGTAGAATTTCCCGAGGAAATTCAGTAGAATTTCCCGAGGAAATTCAGTAGAATTTCCCGAGGAAATTCAGTAGAATTTCCCGAGGAAATTCAGTAGAATTTCTTGAGGAAATTCAGTAGAATTTCCCGAGGAAATTCAGTAGAATTTCCCGAGGAAATTCAGTAGAATTTCCCAAGGAAATTCAGTAGAATTCCCCAAGAAAATCCAGTAGAAATTCCCAAGGATATTTAGTAAAATTTTCAGGAGAAATTCAGTTGAATTTCCTAAGGTAATTTAGTAGTAATTCAGTTGAATTTTCCGAGGAAATTGAGTAGAATTTCCCGAGGAAATTCAGTACAATTTCAAAAGGAAATTCAGTAGAATTTCAAAAGGAAAATCAGTAGAATTTCCCTAGGAAATTTAGAAGATTTTCCCGAGGAAATTGAGTAGAATTTCCCGAGGAAATTGAGTAGAATTTCCCGAGGAAATTGAGTAGAATTTCCCGAGGAAATTGAGTAGAATTTCCCGAGGAAATTGAGTAGAATTTCCCGAGGAAATTGAGTAGAATTTCCCGAAGAAATTCAGTAGAATTTCCCGAGGAAATTCAGTAGAATTTCCCGAGGAAATTCAGTAGAATTTCCCGAGGAAATTCAGTAGAATTTCCCGAGGAAATTCAGTAGAATTTCCCGAGGAAATTCAGTAGAATTTCCCGAGAAAATTCAGTAGAATTTCCCGAGGAAATTCAGTAGAATTTCCCGAGGAAATTCAGTAGAATTTCCCGAGGAAATTCAGTAGAATTTCCCGAGGAAATTCAGTAGAATTTCCCAAGGAAATTCAGTAGAATTCCCCAAGAAAATTCAGTAGAAATTCCCAAGGATATTTAGTAAAATTTTCAGGAGAAATTCAGTTGAATTTCCTAAGGTAATTTAGTAGTAATTCAGTTGAATTTTCCGAGGAAATTGAGTAGAATTTCCCGAGGAAATTCAGTACAATTTCAAAAGGAAATTCAGTAGAATTTCAAAAGGAAAATCAGTAGAATTTCCCTAGGAAATTCAGAAGAATTTCTCGAAGAAATTTAGAAGATTTTCCCGAGGAAATTGAGTAGAATTTCCCGAGGAAATTGAGTAGAATTTCCCGAGGAAATTGAGTAGAATTTCCCGAGGAAATTGAGTAGAATTTCCCGAAGAAATTCAGTAGAATTTCCCGAGGAAATTCAGTAGAATTTTCCGAGGAAATTCAGTAGAATTTCCCGAGGAAATTCAGTAGAATTTCCCGAGGAAATTCAGTAGAATTTCCCGAGGAAATTCAGTAGAATTTCCCGAGGAAATTCAGTAGAATTTCCCGAGGAAATTCAGTAGAATTTCCCGAGGAAATTCAGTAGAATTTCCCGAGGAAATTCAGTAGAATTTCCCGAGGAAATTCAGTAGAATTTCCCGAGGAAATTCAGTAGAATTTCCCGAGGAAATTCAGTAGAATTTCCCGAGGAAATTCAGTAGAATTTCCCGAGGAAATTCAGTAGAATTTCCCGAGGAAATTCAGTAGAATTTCCCGAGGAAATTCAGTAGAATTTCCCGAGGAAATTCAGTAGAATTTCCCGAGGAAATTCAGTAGAATTTCCCGAGGAAATTCAGTAGAATTTCCCGAGGAAATTCAGTAGAATTCCGAAATTTCCCGAGTAAATTCAGTAGAATTTCCCGAGGAAATTCAGTAGAATTTCCCGAGGAAATTCAGTAGAATTTCCCGAGGAAATTCAGTAGAATTTCCCGAGGAAATTCAGTAGAATTTCCCGAGGAAATTCAGTAGAATTTCTTGAGGAAATTCAGTAGAATTTCCCGAGGAAATTGAGTAGAATTTCCCGAGGAAATTCAGTAGAATTTCCCGAGGAAATTCAGTAGAATTTCCCAAGGAAATTCAGTAGAATTCCCCAAGAAAATTCAGTAGAAATTCCCAAGGATATTTAGTAAAATTTTCAGGAGAAATTCAGTTGAATTTCCTAAGGTAATTTAGTAGTAATTCAGTTGAATTTTCCGAGGAAATTGAGTAGAATTTCCCGAGGAAATTCAGTACAATTTCAAAAGGAAATTCAGTAGAATTTCAAAAGGAAAATCAGTAGAATTTCCCTAGGAAATTCAGAAGAATTTCTCGAAGAAATTTAGAAGATTTTCCCGAGGAAATTGAGTAGAATTTCCCGAGGAAATTGAGTAGAATTTCCCGAGGAAATTGAGTAGAATTTCCCGAGGAAATTGAGTAGAATTTCCCGAGGAAATTGAGTAGAATTTCCCGAAGAAATTCAGTAGAATTTCCCGAGGAAATTCAGTAGAATTTCCCGAGGAAATTCAGTAGAATTTCCCGAGGAAATTCAGTAGAATTTCCCGAGGAAATTCAGTAGAATTTCCCGAGGAAATTCAGTAGAATTTCCCGAGGAAATTCAGTAGAATTTCCGAGGAAATTCAGTAGAATTTTCCGAGGAAATTCAGTAGAATTTTCCCGAGGAAATTCAGTAGAATTTCCCGAGGAAATTCAGTAGAATTTCCCGAGGAAATTCAGTAGAATTTCCCGAGGAAATTCAGTAGAATTTCCCGAGGAAATTCAGTAGAATTTCCCGAGGAAATTCAGTAGAATTTCCCGAGGAAATTCAGTAGAATTTCCCGAGGAAATTCAGTAGAATTTCCCGAGGAAATTCAGTAGAATTTTCCCGAGGAAATTCAGTAGAATTTCCCGAGGAAATTCAGTAGAATTTCCCGAGGAAATTCAGTAGAATTTCCCGAGGAAATTCAGTAGAATTTCCCGAGGAAATTCAGTAGAATTTCCCGAGGAAATTCAGTAGAATTCCCGAGGAAATTGAGTAGAATTTCCCGAGGAAATTCAGTAGAATTTCCCGAGGAAATTCAGTAGAATTTCCCGAGGAAATTGAGTAGAATTTCCCGAGGAAATTCAGTAGAATTTCCCGAGGAAATTGAGTAGAATTTCTCGAGGAAATTGAGTAGAATTTCCGAGGAAATTCAGTAGAATTTCCCGAGGAAATTCAGTTAGAATTTCCCGAGGAAATTCAGTAGAATTTCCCGAGGAAATTCAGTAGAATTTCCCGAGGAAATTCAGTAGAATTTCCCGAGGAAATTCAGTAGAATTTCCCGAGGAAATTCAGTAGAATTTCCCGAGGAAATTCAGTAGAATTTCCCGAGGAAATTCAGTAGAATTTCCCGAGGAAATTCAGTAGAATTTCCCGAGGAAATTCAGTAGAATTTCCCGAGGAAATTCAGTAGAATTTCCCGAGGAAATTCAGTAGAATTTCCCGAGGAAATTCAGTAATCGGAAATTTCCCGAGGAAATTCCGGAAGTAGAATTTCCCGAGGAAATTCAGTAGAATTTCCCGAGGAAATTCAGTAGAATTTCCCGAGGAAATTCAGTAGAATTTCCCGAGGAAATTCAGTAGAATTTCCCGAGGAAATTCAGTAGAATTTCCCGAGGAAATTCAGTAGAATTTCCCGAGGAAATTCAGTAAAATTTCCCGTGGAAATTCAGTAGAATTTCCCGAGGAAATTCAGTAGAATTTCCCGAGGAAATTCAGTAGAATTTCCCGAGGAAATTCAGTAGAATTTCCCGAAGAAATTCAGTAGAATTTCCCGAGGCAATTCAGTAGAATTTCCCGAGGAAATTCAGTAGAATTTCCCAAGGAAATTCAGTAGAATTCCCCAAGAAAATTCAGTAGAAATTCCCAAGGATATTTAGTAAAATTTTCAGGAGAAATTCAGTTGAATTTCCTAAGGTAATTTAGTAGTAATTCAGTTGAATTTTCCGAGGAAATTGAGTAGAATTTCCCGAGGAAATTCAGTACAATTTCAAAAGGAAATTCAGTAGAATTTCAAAAGGAAAATCAGTAGAATTTCCCTAGGAAATTCAGAAGAATTTCTCGAAGAAATTTAGAAGATTTTCCCGAGGAAATTCAGTAGAAATTTTCAAGGAGATTCAGATGAATTGCCCAAGGAAATTCAGACGAATTGCCCATGGAAATTCAGACGAATTTCCCAAGGAATTTCAGACGAATTTCTCAAGGAATTTCAGTTGAATTTCCCAAGGTAATTCAGTAGAATTTCCCAGAGAAATTCAGGAGAATTTCCCATGGAAATTCAGGAGTCTAATGGAAATTCCATGGAATTTCACAATGGAAATTCAATGGAATTTCCCAATGGAAATTCAGTGGAATTTCCCAATGGAAATTCAGTCGAATTTTCCAAGGAATTTCAGCCGAATTTCCCACACAAATTCAGTCTAATTGTCCATGACATATGAAACGTCGAAGAAATGTATCCTTGTAGGAAGGTTTACCTTCGCACAAGATAAAATTCAACAGATCAATATTGAACAGAACATTAATGAAATCATGCATTACTAAATCATAATATTCATATAAAAAAGTCTGCAATATTGTCCTGACAGCTACTGATTCAAATTTATTGCACCTTCAAGTTGTTGTTCCTTCTCCTCATAACTGATTTCCCGAAACCAAGAACGTTGCTCTCGAGGCAAACAAACTTTGATCCAATTAGGCGCTCCTTTTAACAGGAATTACGTCACCTTCTTCTGATTCGTCGAAAAAATAAATAAACTTTTATGTGTCGCCAAAATTTGCGCTCAACCCGAGGGGGTAACCAAACTCACGTGCCGCACCGCATACGAATGAGACTTGAGTGAATTATACATACATACGGGAGTTTGCCAGGGAGCAGTTTTCCTTTCACTTACTCTCTGGCCCGAAGCGCCGAAAGGAACGAAATCCCTAAGTCAGACTTCAGTTTGCATCGCCCCATGAATCGTTGATGAGTTTCGGAGGTCGAAGCGCGCTGCTCACACCAGTTGAGCGTCGTCGGACTAGTTTAAATTCGAAACCGCACCACCAACCGGGTTGGGCCGAATCAGAACTACTTCTCCACCAGGATGTGCGGCGGGCCCTCTCAGTGCCAAACCGTTCTCTGACAGACTGCATCAGCAAAATGTGTTCGTTCTGATTCGGTGAGATGTGTCTCGCTTGAAAGCAAGTGCCGGAAAAGTGGTTTTCCCATGCAGGCAAAACCACCTCACCTCGTATACTGCATTTTCACTGTGCAGTAAGCAGCGCGTCAGCCGGCGAAAGTTTCTGCTTGGGCGGTTTTATTTTTAAATGACGTCAAACCATTGCCACCGACTAGCTGCTTTGATGATGCTGCAACTTACCAGTGCTAAAGTTTGGGGGTTTTGAGTAGTTAAACTTATGATGATGTGACCTACTTTTGCTACTTGTTTGTTACTGAGAAGCTTCTCGTTATTATCGGGCACAGTGGCGCGGGGAGTGAGAAGAATTGTCCTACCCACGATCCAACAAATAAAAAACAATTTAGGCAGAAAGTTTGCAAAATAATTTAAATAATTCATCATTTAGAAAAACAGATGCAGCAATCCTCTATGGGATTTTTGAATGGATCAATGAATATTTTCTTAACAGTATCTGGAAAAAATTGGCGTGAGCATTCCTGGAAGTAATTCTTTATAATTTTCTGGAACATCCGTAGAGAATTATCAGAAGATTATTGAAGAATCTTTGGATGAAGTAAAGATTATACCAGTCGCATTGTGTTATACACAGCATGAGTGTGATGGTCCTAGCGATTTCTGAAAGCATTGCTGAGTCTGTTGATGATTTTCAGAGCGATTCCCATATAACCTACACAGTACACTATCTAGAAGTTCTAGGCTGATTCACACCTAGAAATCTATAGAAGAAGTTCTTAGTTAATTCCTGAAAAATGATTGGATCACATTCCTACTGATATATTGTGGTATCATTCATAAAATATTAAGAGAAGACGATTATTGTAAGACTTTTTTTTTGGGAAGTTGTTGGAGAGATTCCGGTGGAATATTTAATGGAATATCTGCGCAATGAAACATTTTTAAGGTGAAGTAGGCCGTCATTGAAATTTGTACGCGTCGTTGATGATTGTTGCTGATTCATCTCACGATTTTGAAACAAAGAAAATCAGTTAGTTTTCAGCTGAAAATGTATTAGCATACTTAATGCATGTTAGCACGTAAGGGATACTTTTTCAAGCCAATGTGAACTATCAAGACTGAGTTTTATCACTTTGAAATTGCAAGAAGAAAAGTCATCATTGTTGCTAAAACGAATGACGGGCTACTTAGCCTTAAAGCATCTTCAGTTTCTCCTGAAAACTTTTGCGATGATTCGGGTCACTTCAATGCAAATAAAAAAAACAAAACAAATTCATTGAGTTTTTGCTGATTATCCATTTGTTATCTAGAAATAAATGAGGAAATTAGAAGGATTGTTCTCTGGTTGTTAACTTTTGTTAAAATTGTTCAAAAAAATTGCTTTAAAATGAATGTAAAGGTCTCTAAAGTGTCTATTTTAATCAAATTGTCTTTTTCCCTTATTCTGCTTGCAATTAATGCTGATGCAAAATTGTACAGGCTCCGAAGAAACCTTAAGAGACTATAACGGATTCAACAGGCTTTTCAAGAATTTCCTCTTAAATTCCTCGATTAAAAGCTTCAGAAATTATCATTGTGATTTTAAGGTCTCCTACAGGGATGTCTCCAGACATTTTTCTAGAGATTTCTCTACTCTGAAATGGTTTCAGCAATTTTTGAAAGGATGCTTAGAAGATTTTTTCAGAATTTTGCTCAAGGAAATCCTAACGAACTACTAGCTTCTACTTCCAGTAGTTCCCTCAGGTATAACACAGATTTTTTTTTCCAAAACTATCCTAAAATTTCCTCCAGATAATTTTTTACTAATCCTTCATCCGAATTCTCTAGTTGTTACTCTAGGAGATCTTTCAAAAAATTCTACCGAATTTCTTCCGAGGAAATCCATAAAGGTTAATTCCAGAGTGTTCAACAAGAATAGCACAACAATAGCCGTCTGCTCATGTGGATTTCTTCAAGAGTTCATCCACATTTACTCCCAAAAATCCAAAAATTCTTGAGGGGTTCTCAGAACAAATGTTTTTTTTTTTCTAAGATTTATTCCAGCATTTCATGCAAGTAATACTCCTGCAGTTTGAAAATCCCGAGATGAACTAGCCTAGGGCTAAAAATCTCATTAAAAAGGAAAAAAATAGATTAATTTCCTTGGCATTTCCCTGGAATAAGGCTGATACAAATATTAAATTTCTTTTATGTCCGAGACCACTTGGAAGTTACGAGGGGGGATAAAAATAAATAAGGAACAAAAAAATAAAAAGGAAAATTGTTAAACTTTTATCGAACGTCCTCTGGTTAATTATTTTACTTGATTTCTACTTTAAAAATTGAAAAAACCTAACTGATGTCAAAAAAATGATGAATCTTTTTTTTCTCCCCTTTAAAATTTTCGGATTTTTGAAGGGGGGAGGGTGACATAAAAGAAAGTTAATATTTGTATCAGCCTAATTACTTATGAAAAAGTTTTAAGACTTCTTATTTGGGAAAATTTCAAAGAATTACTAGATGAATTTCTGTAGCAATCTTAGAAGGAATCTCTGGAGCAATTGCTGAAAGTTTCTTTAGAGAAATCCCTAGTTGAAACCTCATATGAATAGTGAAATATTTCTAGACATTTCCTTCAATATTGAAAGGAAATGTCTAGAAATATCTGAAGAAGTTATTGATTGAGTTTTGGAAAACGTTTTGACCGTGAATCTTGGAGGATGTCTAAGGGAAATCGATGGATGAATCACTGGATAAAATCTTAGAGAAATTAGGACTGCCTTGTAAAATTTCTCAAAGAATTTTTGGAAGAATTTGGATTATTTCTGACATAATCTGTGGAGAAATTCTATTTTTGTGCTTCTTCTTCCTCTCAGGGTGAATTCTTGAGGAAGTTCCCTAGGAAAATTCGTGGAGAAATTCCTTGGGCAATGATCATTAAATAAACTCCTCTAGCAATACCTGCGTAATACTAGTCGTAATGTCACGAGCAGGCTTTATTCTGCTCATCTTGATCTGATAGATGAAGCGACCTCGTACGCTCACAACAATTATGAACCAGCATTCGCTGTTGGTTGAATAATCCGTGGCTGAGAGAGTGGAGAGAAACGTTGGCTCTATCCAAACGCACATCTTCCATTTGACAGCTCTAGCTTACTGCGAGGCTCTGCAAACACATCATCATTGCTTTTGGGATGAACTGAGGTTGGTTTCTCCGTCAACACAAGAGCATGATTTCGCTGTCCTCTTTGCCCTTTTGGGCAAAGAGCTACAAAGAGACAACGAAGAGCTGTCTGGAAATGCTCTTCCCCGAACTGAGAAATGGGAAAACATGCTCTCCCCCTAACTGAGAAAGGGAGAAAATAATCTCCTTCTCTTTTAAGCACTGAGGTTGTCAAAACAAGCTCTTTACCTCTGTGGGAATGAAAATAACAAAACACAAACGTGTGAACTCTTCATCCCGCAGAGCTCGTACGCTCAGTTTGTGTGTGGATAAAATCGCTTCTCTTTTGTAGTTCTCGCGGAACATTACTAAAGGACCTATGTACAAATGAGAGATTCTCTCCTCTCTCGTTCTCTTTCGATTATAACAGTGGAATACTGAAGATTTCGGGAAGTTTTTCACTATAGATCGAAAGTCAATTTCCTTGACTAGCGTTTCATACAAAAAACGCAACAGAAGAGGTTAATGTGACTCAGTTATTAATGAAAGAGAAAGTAAACAAAGAGAGCCTCTCAATGTTAGATAGGTCCTTTAGTAATGTTCCGCGAGAGTTGATCATTAAAAGGGGGAGAAAGAGGATAAGTCAAGAGCAAGGAAGAAGCCTGGTCACGATAAATTCTAAAATAATCTCAGATCTTAGATGAATGTCGGCTCTGATACTATAAAGGATCTAACTCTTATCTCTTGGTTCTTATTAGGTTTCTTATTGATTTCTTGGTTCCTGGTTGGTCACTTTTCGGCCTCTTTTTGATTGCCTTAGGGTTTTTTTCTGACAAGAGGTCTCTAATTTCCTATTTTTAAGGCACTTAGTCGCTACCAGCCCTGCACAGACAAAAAGCTTTTTAAGTCTTGTGGCATGAAAATAAAGGGGTTAGAAGCAAAGGGGTGTCAGTGACAAAAACTAGTTTTGAGAAAATCTACTCTTGAAGTCAAAAAACCAAGCTAGTTTTCTAAAAATTATGTTATTTATTCTGTTAAACGGAAAATCATCTGAAAATATCGTTCTAATGCTTGCAAACAGTAGAATAGAATTCCCTCAACTGAACCCAACTCAAAACCGACCAAAATGTTACTAACCTCTATTAACTTTCAATTTTCAGTCCAGAGTTAAAATTTTGGTTTGCTTTACTCTGCACAAAATATTTGCCAACGTTTGTCCTACCCATGGTTTCTAACGTGGACGCGCCTCTGATCGGGCATACTGTAGAGTTCTATTTACAAGGTTTCTAAAGGTTTCTCAAGCGTCAAGGGCATTTTCAGGTTTACCATAACGACCTTAAAAGCACATTTATCAATTTCTTCTGAACACGTTATATTTTGTACAATAATTGTAAAAATGCGCCCGAAACACGACAGAGTTTAATTTCTTGCCTGGGTAACTGGACTAATTACGATTGAAAGAAGAATTACGAGCTAATGCCATTACCCCGAATTCCATTTCCCGGATTCTCGAATCCTAATCAATAAAGCAACAGCATCCAGTGTTTTGGAACGCAGGGTTACGGTAGGGGTAGACGGGATAAGACTACCACTTTCAGTTTTGCATGAAAATGGCGTTTTTATAAAGTTCACCAAACATTTGACTTAAACACAAGATTTTTGTCATTCCGAAGCATTGATGATTGCATTAAATTGTCTTAACAATTATCAAAAACAAAGTTTCTGCTCATCAATATTGAATTTTATCTAAATTTAACAGATGCTCACTTAAGGAATCAAAAAAATAAACTTCCATAAATTAACAGAAATGTAAAAATGTTTCAGTGAAGTGAAATATGAATTGTAAATATTTAGCTATGAAATAAGGCGCTAGCTTTGAAAATTCCGCAAGCTTGGTAAAACGGATCACTGTTGATGGGGTAAGTCCACCATCCCTGATTTACAGGTGATTTTTTTTTTTTTTTTTTTTTTTGTTGGGAAGGTTAAGCCACTGCGTCCATTGGATTGAACTTTTGTGGCATGTTCCTTTTTACTATGCGCATCATTGAAGGAAATAAAACTGTCCACCATGAATCAAGTGAACAGCTTAAGCACTTTGACGCGTCTTTTCCCAGTCAGGCAAAATAGAGTTAATAAAACCCACAACCTTACTGGGATTTCCAGTCCAAATTTCATTTGGTGGTAAATAACCCCCGTTTAGAAATTTGGATCTGCGCTTGTATAATGACCAATATTCTTTAAATGATATCTACTCGGACAGTGTCCAGTTAATAGGCCAGTGTATATACAAAGAACTCTCTTGTTGAGCTCTAAGAGTCTTTTCGTGATAGTTTCATTTGGAACTAAAAATCTTTTAGATTGATTACACCTTATGGTGACCATCCAATTGGTCATCACCCTTTGTCGTTCCCAGCTTTTTAGTTCCAGATTTAGTGCACAGTACGATATGCACAGTACAGAATGGCTCCGGTCCAATGAACTGTGTATTTGAACCCTGTTTAGCAAGCTCGTCTGCCTTTTCATTTCCTACAATGCCATTGTGTCCCGGAACCCAATACAAACATACAGAGTTTTCTTGGCACACCTTTCGCAATGAGAGAATGCATTCCCAGACAAGTCTTGATGAGCATTTATATGCGCCCAATGCCTTCAACGCAGCTTGATTATCAGAAAAAATACAGATATTTGCATGTCTGTATTTTCTCTTAAGACAAATATTAGCGCATTCTAGTATGGTAAAAATCTCCGCTTGGAATACTGTTGGATAGCTTCCCATCGCCACGGAGACGTTTGTCCCAGGGCCGTAGATTCCTGCTCCAGTTTGTGTCCCAATTTTTGAGCCATCTGTGAAGAATTTTATGGAGCCTTGACGAACATTGGGACCTCCAACATCCCAATCCGTACGCGTCGTATCGCATACATTGTAAGGGATATCAGAATTGTCCACAGTTTTCATCCAGTCCTCATGCATAGTCATTACTGGCCCACAATGGATATGTTGTGAAATATTCAAGTGCCCAACAAGATCACCTGATTTGAACTTATTTAATCTATTAAGCCTTGGAAAACTCTTCTCCGCTTCTAATTGTACAAATTCGTACAACGGTAGCAGATGAAGAATAGCATCTGATGCTTTTGACGGAGTGCTTCGCATCGCTCCCGTTATAGCGATGGACACAAGACGTTGTACTTTTGATAGTTTTGCTTGTGCTGTGGCCTCTTTTGTTTTTGGCCACCACACTAGCGAAGCATATGTTACTTTTGGACGAATTATGGCCAAATAAATCCACATTATCATTTTTGGTTTCAAGCCCCATCTTCTGCCAAAAATTTTGGAGCATGCCCAAAATGAACTTGTAGCTTTATTAGTCACATATTCAATATGAGCATTCCAATTCAGTTTAGAATCCAAAATTACTCCTAGGTATTTGACTTGTTCACTAAGGTGCATTTGTACTCCTCCAAGCTTCAAAGCTTTTAGGATGAACTTCCTTTTCTTAGTAAAAGGGACAATTACTACTTTTGAAGGATTTATATTAAGGCCCTCCTGAATACACCAAGAATTGCTTAAGTTTAGGGCCAGTTGCATTCGTTCTGAAATGATATTGTCAAACTTTCCTCTCACAATAAATGACTATATCATCTGCAAATCCTACAACTTCGAAACCTTTTTCTTCCAAGCTTTTAAGAAGATCATCAACTACTAAAGACCACAATAGAGGCGAGAGAACTCCTCCTTGTGGACAACCTTTTGTAGCCCTTACTGTTATAGACGAACTTTCCAGCTCGGAAGTGATTTCTCTTTTTGCAAGCATATTATTGATCCAGTTAATGATATTCTTGTTGAAATTCCTTTTCTTCATTGCACGAGTCATTGAAAAATAGGAAGCGTTGTCGAAGGCTCCTTCAATGTCCAAGAATGAGCAAAGTGCTATTTCTTTCACTGAAAGAGTTTTTTCCACTTTTGTTACCGGCACTTCATCCGTAACTGTTGACTTACCAGATTGATAAGCAAACTGCGAGTCAGATAATGGACACTTGAGCATGTATGTTGAATTTATGTAATCATACAACACTTTTTCCATAGTCTTTAACAAAATTGATGAGAGACTAATAGGTCTATATGACTTTGGATGCATTTTATCTCGTTTTCCTATTTTAGGAATAAAGATAACCTTCACTGCTCTCCCATCAGATGGAACATAGTTTAATCTTAAGCTCGCCTTAAACATCTCAATTAGAGGCGAAATCAGCACTGCTTCTCCGTTTTGAATCAGTGCTGGGAATATTCCGTCCACTCCTGCAGATTTGTAAGGTTGAAATGATCTTATAGCGTGTTTCACTCTTGCATTTGTAAATATTTCGTCTGCAAGATCTGGTTCAGAGATTACTGTTCTATCAGATGACAAAGCTTCGACAGAACACCTTTCATACTCGATTGGTTCAGAGCTGTTTGAATCCACACAAGAAATTGACACAGGAAAATGAGTTTCCATAATCAAATTTAAGGTTTCATCCGGAGTTTTTGTAGAAACTCCGTCCTCTCGTTTCAACGACCCTAGCTTGAACGTGTGATCTTTGGCCAGCGCTTTCTGTAGTCTTGCGACTACAGGAGTAGCACTTATATTTTCACATATTTGAATCCAAGATCTTCTCTTAGATTTTCTTATTTCCCTGTTGTATTCAGTCAAAGCTCTCCTGTATTGAGCCCAGTCTGAAGTTTGTTTCGCTTTATTAAAAAGTTTACGAGAGAGTTTTCGTAACCTTTCAAGTTTAGTGTTCCACCAAGGCACGTCTCTACTAGAAGAAGATTGCTTCATAGGACAATTAGTATGGAACGAATGAATAATTTTCCCCTTTACTTCTTGAGAAAACGACTCTAGTTTTTGAATAGAATCAATGTTTTCATCCTTAGTAAATGAGTTGGAATTCAAGCACTGTGCATATTGTTCCCAGTTGGTTTTCCTGGGATTTCGAAAAGCAATACGCGGATAATCACCTCCGCTCCACTCAAACATAATGTGCTTATGATCGGACAGGGAAGTTTCTTCTGACATGTGCCAGTTTGAAATTTTATCATAAATTGCAGCATTACACAATGTCAAATCCAAAACCTCCTGTCTGATTGCATTTGAAAAGGTAGGTTCATTACCCTTATTACATATATCTATGTTACTAGAACATAGGTAGTCCAGAAGACATTCACCACGGCTATTAATATCCGTACTACCCAAAACGGTATGATGTGCATTAGCATCACAGCCAATAATGAACGACTTATTGATTTTTCTGCAATGATTGACGAATGAAACGATCTCAGGAGGAGGAACCTCTAAAGCGTCACCAGGGAAATAAGCTGAGGCTATTACAACCTCTGTAATTCCTCTAGTGGTCGGTACCTCAACCATGACCGCAACAATGTCACTTTGTATAAATTCAGTTAAAGGGTAGCATTTCAAAGTGTTATTAATGAGTACATCAGTTCTGGGTGAACTCTGATTACCATCATAAAATAGGTTACACTTATTGGTTTCAATTCCAAGTATTTTTCCTTTATTATACCATGGCTCTTGTATTAGTGCCACGTCCAATCCCTCCTTTCTGAACCTCCGACTCAAAACAGAAGATGCACCTTTTGCATGATGGAGGTTCACCTGCAGGAATTTGATGAACTTCATATTTGTGATTATTTATGTCACATAAAATGTTTTATTGTTGTGTGTCTTAGGCAACCTTTATGACGTAATACTCTTGAAGAATTATGACCAACCATGTCACTTGTGACACAACTTTTAAAACTAATCAAGACGTTTATCATCCACAAAAAATAAATAAAAATAAAAAAAAAGTCAATAAGTTAAAAAAAAACAATGATAATGAATAACAAGTTTAATATATTTTATGGTTTACTGTTATTTAAAAAAAAAATATTTTTTTTTACTCTTATTTTAAGCTTATAATTTTCCAACGAAACTTGCAGCACTGATTTGATGCAAGTTCCACAGATGTCATATCATCCAAGTTTTGACAAAATGTTGCATGCAACTTACCATCCAAGCATATAATAGCATGCTATGCAAGAAAATTATTGCTGTCACTATCATCATGCACGATGGCCGTGTTCTTTAATCGTTTTATATCTCCGTCACACCAGATTTTTGTATGAGGAAAAGTCGTTTATTTTCACTGTTTCTCACTCTTACACACGCGAAAATCTTCAAAGCGGTATCTAATGCACCTTTTGCACTGCCACTCACGATTTTTATACCGGTAATTAAACATAGAAAGTCAATTTCTATGTGAGCCGGAAAAACACTTGTGCACTTGAGAACAGTGGGATTGGTAACTTTATGATTGTATGATATGTATATGAAATAAAATGTATAAACCATTTTGAAAGTTATAGCTACGCTATATATCTTAAGTAAAATAAAAACCACAGCTAACAGGTATCGCCTTCAAAATTCCCCTACTGATGCTGAGAGTGCTGGATCGTAACACAGCTGCACCGTCGGTATAGTGTAGGAATATGCTCTACATCCCCATCGCACGTTGCATCAGCCTGATGACGTTGCCGTCTACCTTATACAACTGCAGTACCTTGGGAAGGTAGGGGAAAAGCACTAATCTTCGACCCTGTACTAATTTTCGACCCATTCATACGATTTTGGTCTACTTTGTATGAAAATCCGAAAATTGGCACAGGTTTCTTGTGGGTCGAAAATTAGTGCTTTTCCCCGACGAGTGCGGTACTGAGTCGTATGCCTTTTTGTAGTCGATGTACCTACGCCATACTCAGGATGCTTTGCTTTTGAGTAACTTGCCCTACAATGACTGCATCTACGAAGACCTGATCTTTGCTGCCTTGCATGTTTCTGCGACACCCTTTCTGTTCCTCGGTCATCACGTTGTTGGCGTCGCAATGAGCTTGCACCCTCCTCGCGATAACCGACGATAGCTCTTTGTACAGACTTGAAAGGCACGTTGGTCAGTTGTGTTTTTGGTCCTTTGGCAGAAGAAATGTGACTCAGGGGTGTGAATTCCGATAGCTGTTAGTACCGTATTGAAGCATTACGCGCCATCCGCCCATGGATTGTTATGAGTTTTACATACCAAAAATTGTGCACAAAATCAGGTCCTGGTGCAGCCCAATTCCTGGTATACCGGGTAGCCTCACGTATATCCCGAGTGATTACCACAACCGCGGCCATATCTCGAATTCCATTACTCTGTCTATCTTCTTCTGCTAACCACATCCCATCGCCGTTCTATTTGGTGGGGTTCTCCCACGATTTGGCCAAAAAATTGTGTTACGTCGCCAATCTCTGGAAGTCCCTCACCAAAGTCGACCTTGTCATTTCGGATGTGGTTGAAGAACTCCCTCTCGTTTATGTTGAACATCCGGTTTTGTTCCTTCCGCTTCGAACATTCGCCGTAACGTCGCAATCGTTTCGCAAGAGCACTCAATATGAGTGTCGAGGATCTCAGTAATATCGACTTCTCCTCGATCTCGGAGCTCTGAGTTCCTACGAACTAGCCTCGTTGATCGATTCCCCTGCTTGTATTATGTTAATCGACCAATCTTTGACCGCAGTGTGGCGATCCGATTCTCGAGATGTCACATCCATGCATGGTTTCTGTACATTGGGGCGTGTGCCAGCTTCTCCTTGCCTGCGCATTCGCAATCCCAACGTCGTTACTAATGCTACTGCAGTTGAATACACGATAAACTGCAGATCCTCAAGGTTCTTCACGGCTTCCAAGTTCTGTGGCAAAATATCCTGATTTACGATGCTTACTGCACTCGTCAGCCGGTAGGAATACCGCAGCTTTGGTATCCAGTGCCGAGACATGGGGTCTGTCCCACGGAACTGCGTAACTGCTGTCCCAGACAACCAAAATGTAAGCATAACGAAATCACCTGGAGGATTTGTACGTGCAAAATTTCACTTATAAGGTGTCGCGAAAAGGCCTTCTACATACAAAAGTGGAGGCGATATGCGTGCATATATTATGTGATGATTAATAACATACAATGCGAATGTATAAATATTCTCCTGAACTAACCTGTTTTCTTATGCGACTTTACTTATGATAACAAAAGTTGATTTGACAGCTGCTACGGATTGATTCGACTTACTCTGTACAAGTGTACGGGACGAAACAAAATGTACAAATGAACTCAGAAAAAAGTGTTTTATGCGAGGAAACTTATCAATTTGGCGAGTTTGTCCACGGTGTTTTGCGGGTTTGATGTAATTAGTATGAATAAACGAGTTTTAACGTGAACTTTCATGCGATTTCCGGTTGTCTGGGGTGCCCATATGCATAGCATAGCATAGCATAGACTGACTGTACATGTCAATGGTTGCTACTCCGTGATTGATCGGAACTGGTAAGAATTGCACTACGATCCAAATGAATAAGGGATGGGAGTTTCCGCTTACTTTCGAAGTGCAATTTTAGCAGATCTAATATTATTGATCAATAACGGCGCCGGCCAAGTCCTTACAGTCAGTTGGGATGGGGAAGGAATGTTAGGGTGTAATGATTGTTGCTTCTAGAGACCGAGAATACCTCTGCATCTCCACAATCACCACGGGAAGGGTGTTTATTAGTGAGGGAGGAAAAGATCTGGGAGTCACCTCTGGTCGGTGATGCGATCCATGGACAAGGGGGAAATATACGACTTATATTTAAAGCTAGTTTTGTATTTTTGTCTCGAGAAGTTTTTGGTAGAAGCTTTAAAAAATAGGTCAACATCTGTAATGTCGAACAATTCAAAAGACGTTTTTATTAATGCCGAAAACTGAAAATTACATGTATATATTTTAAATTATATGAAACAGGAATAATGCCGACACTTGTAGTGACGAACCATACATAGTTTGTTTGAAAATGACATATGAGTATTACTGTGCATTTTGTCTCGATATGGTAGAAGTTTTAAAAAAATACGTCAACATTCACAATGTCGAACAATTCAAACGATAATTTTTAATAATGTCAAAAAGAGAAAAATATATGTATATTGAAATTGTATAAGAAAATAGCATAATGCCGACACTTATAGTGACGAACCATACAAAGTTTGTTTTAATATTACATAAAAGTTACGCTTTCAAGAAAAAATATGTTATCATAAGCATGAAACGAACTCACCAGTTGGTAATCCATTCTCGACTGAACACAAAACTGACACTGACAGCAAAACTTCTTGGCGTTCCGAAAACAAACCGTCTTGCTTGGGCCTTCCCAAATACCTACCCAGCAAGACGCTCCAGCACAGGGAAAAAAAATTCTACGGCGACGAAAACGCGCGAAATCGTGAGCAAAATCGATCGGGCGACGTAAAACCGAACCGTCCTGCTTGAGCCTCACGAAGCACTACCTCCGGTTGTCTGGGGTGCCCATATGGAGCGTTAATTTGTCTCGTAATTGCTGTCATTGCATATCCGCTTTCGGTCCTGGAGCAGTGGGTGCAGTGGAATCACGACTCTCACTCGCGATTGACCCAACAGAACTCCTTTTCGACGTATCGCTCGATCTTGTCCTCTCCTCTCATATTTCGCTTTGCACTTCCAGCTTGATGCACGCCACTTCTGCAGCGGTCAGCATATTATGAGCATATTATGAGCTATACAGCTTGTTCAAGTCAAGCTGGTGCGCAAAGCGAGGGAATCGCTAGTTGAACATCTCCAGCATCCCTGATCTGCCAGACATGTCCGTCTCCATCCTTGTGCAGACATAGTAGCAGCGAATCACATACATATTCATCTCCCTCGTCCACATGATCCGCTGCCTGCCAAAGTGAGTGACTGACGTCTATCAGGCACAGCAACATCAGTAGGTGCAGCATGGCCTTGGTGATTTTTGCTGCTGCCGTTTCTGTTTTGCGTTCGCGGCACGGGCTGTGCCCGTTTGACTCTTGCACATTATCCTCTTCCAGTCGCTGGACGCTCACTCTGTCCCCCGTCCCAGGAACAGCTCCAATAGGGGCTCCCTTCTCGGGCGATCGCATTCTTCTATTCCTCACTGAGCGTGTTGGTTTCCATTGCTGGGTTCGCTTTTATTCCCGGAAGCAAGATTCTGCATTGGCATTTCCTCCAATTACAGTGCTTAATAGTTTAGTTCAAACCCCGCTGCTCGCCGAGGGTGGTTTTACATAGACGCCCAGGATATTTTACCTCAAGCTCCCACCTACTCAATATGGTCCATGGGTGCCAAGGATGTTACCTGAGCTCTCACCTTTATTTTTATTATTATTATCTTTATTAACGAGATTTCCAGCTCGATGCTGGTTTATCTCGGTGAAGAAATCACTGAATTATCTATCAACAAAATTGCTGTACAGAATTAAACGTAATCCAAATCTCAGTCCGTCTTTGTTTCGTATCCTATGTCTTCATCGTAGTTAGTTCGTTTCTTGTCTTTGTCTCAACGGGGTCATTTTGAAGCGCTCGGCTGGTTGAGGTAATGTGTCGCTAGCACAAGAGTGATACTAACAATTATGTTAAGATGCAAGCTGAATTCCATCACATGGGTATCTCAAGGTAATAATAGGTATACTGTCTAAGTTGCAGGAATAAATAAAAATAATTGAACATCTACGTTAAACAATGCAAAATTCATAAAACATCATACTACTTAGAATCACAGTGAACTGTTTATTGTTCGCAACACTTCACGCTCAAAAACCCCATAAGCTCTCCAGTCGACTTCCTTCAATGTCCACTATTCATAGCCATATAATAAACGGAAGTATCAGTGTCTTGTGTATTGTGAGTTTAGCTGGTTACGGAGCCCGTAGAAAGCCCAACTCTTATTTGCAATACGCCTTGTCGCCTCGCGGATAACATCATATTAGCACGTCACTAGCGTTCCAAGATACACGAATTCTTCCCCCACTTCAGAATTTTCACCACCAAGCATCATTTCGTTGCAACTAACACGTTCAGACCCACGTTGACAACCAGCTATCATATACTTCGACTTTGTGGTGTTGAGCGTGAGTCCTATCCTCACTGTCTCCCTCTTGAAAGTTTCGAACGCCTCTATGCTAAACAGCAAGTTAGAAAGAGCGTCACTCTGTTTAAATTCATCCAAGTTTACGAACAATGATGAAATCCCGTCCACGACCAGCACACGAGTTCGATCCTTCAAGCGTGGTACGAATCAGTCTAATCAGCTTCGCCGGAAAGCCATGTTCGGAGATAATTTGCTACAACTCGTTTCTCTACACTGAATCATACGCTGCTTTGAAATCCACAAACAGATGACCAGTCTGCAAGTTGTAATCCTGCAGTTTATCTAGGATTTGACGTAAAGTAAAAATTTGATCCGTCGTTCATGCGGTTTCTTGAACAAAATTCCAGACAAGATTTTGTACGCAGAATCAAATACTGGTAAAATCTCTTGAGGTATTTGTGGTAGAATATTTATAGAAAACTAGTTGCCCCGGCATACTTCGCACTGATCAGTAGGCTTTGGAAAATCCCCACACAAAATGTCAAATTTATTTTTCCGTGAGTTTTTCAAAAATATCATTCTACACAAACACGGAAAAGTGTGCGGGAGAAAAAACAAAACGCGTCAGTAGTGTCAGATCTGTTGAATCTGTTGCTTGCTCCTTTGAGATGGTACACAAATTATGTCACGCTAAATTTCAACTTTTTTGACCGTTGAATCTGTTACATGCTCCTGTGGAGCGTGAAACGAAATCAGGATCGTGTCTGGTTCGCGTAGTAGTCACACTATCGGTATCGGTCATCCATGCTTACACTCCCGTGCATAAGTTTGGGTTCACCCCCTAAAAAACATACAAAAATGTCCAGTCCATATCTCTGAGATTACACGTCCAATTGAAACTCTCTAAGCCGCATTCGAAAGGCAAAGAGTTATTCTTACTTCGTATGTATTTTTCCAAAAACATTTTTCGAATTTTATATACTAAATTTTAACTTATAGTTGTGCATTTTTCAAAAAATACACTGAAAAAACCTTTGTAATTTCCACAGCATTGGATGGACCAAAATTTTAAAACAAGGTGTCATTAGAATCGTAATCTTATATTCTCTGAAAAGCGCTCACGAATTTTTTGCGGAAAAATCTGGAAAGTATTCAAAATCAATGAAACAGTCATTCAAGTCATCGTGCAAAAGTTTGGGTTCACCTCTCAGTATGGTGTGTCGTGCAAAAGTTTGGGTTCACCTGAACTTACTTAAAACACGAAAAATCGGTGAAATATCAAACCAATCATGTACGCGCCGTTATTTGCGTTTGAAAAAGCTATGAATTATTAAAATCGGTTGAAGAATGGCTGAGATATTGACAAAAATGATTTGCGTTTAGCTCAGGTGAACCCAAACTTTTGCACGATTTGCATCATATCGAAGGGTGAACCCAAACTTTTACACGATGACTTGAATGACTGTTTCAATTATTTTTAATAGTTTTCAGATTTTTCCGCAAAAATTTCGTGAGCGTTCTTCAGAGAATATAAGATTACGATTCTAATGACACCTTGTTTTAAAATTTTGGTCGATCCAATGCTGAGGAAAATACAAATGTTTTTTCAGTGTGTTTTTTTAAAAATGTCACAACTTTAAGTTAAAATTTAGTACATAAAATTCAAAAAAATGTTTTTGGAAAAATACATACGAAGTAAGAATAACTCTTTGCCTTTCGAATGCGGCTTAGAGAGTTTCAATTAGACGTGTAATTGCAGAGATATGGACTGAACACTTTTGTATGTTTTTTAGGGGGTGAACCCCAACTTATGCACGGGAGTGTACGTATTCATATCAAATTATATCTTTATCGTTTACCAAAACGAATCCTTTCCTATTTCCAAACTCCCAGTGTTTTCTTGTGGAAGTGCAGAGGACTTCTCGGCTTCCAGAAAGCAAGTAACACGTCAACATTTCCCTCCCATCCTGAAATTGACCTGCATTCGGACGCAGCCAGTGCCGGTATTGTTTGTTAGAATAATGAGAGCACCAGTACCTGAGTAGCATCTGTTTGTTCCTTGTGTAAGTACAGCTTTTCTTGCAATAACATGCTCATGCTCAATATCATTCCACACAAACACGTCGCATCACTTGATGAATGCAACTGCAAAGGGATCACGTGAATTCGTTGACCCGTGTTCGAGCTGTTTCGTGACATACAAACACCATTCCTTTATTTTCCATTGTGGTCTATTTTCTTGAGAAATTTCTTGTGTGACCCTCTGAATTATCTTGACGGAATCACTGGAGGATTCTGTTAAGTATTTTCTAAAAGAACCTCTGGAGGAATTTTGAAATTCCTGATGAAATCATCGGAAAATTGTTGGTAGAGCCTCTGAAAAATAGTTGGTTTCTCGCTATAAGAAATCAACTGAAATACTGGAGGATTCACTTGAGTTATTTGACAAATCAAAATAAAATATTTCTGGTAGAAACCCTGGAAGAATTCCTGATATTACTCGAGAATCCCAGGATAAATTCCGGGAGAAATTCTGGGAGGAATCCGAGGAGGATTTCCGGGAGGAGTCCCAGGAGGACATCTGATAGATATCCCAAGAGGTATTTATTAAAGAAAACCTGGAATTGCTGCTGAAGTCCTTAAATAAATTCCTGACAGATTTTTTGGAGAAATTCTTACTGGAATCCATGGAGAATTGGTGGTGAAATTCCCAAAGAAAACTTTGGTGGAATCAGTAGAACAAAATTCTGACAGAATCCCTTAATAAGAGCCGTAGTGAATAACCTGATGGAACCCAGAATAAATAACCATAGATGAACTGTTAAAGAAAGTTTTAGAGGAATTTTTGGTAGCATCCCTGACAGAACTTCTTATTGAAACGCAGAAGTTACGCATGGTGAAATCATAGGAGGATGTCCCGATGGAATCTTTTGAAATTCTTCTAATGAAATCCATGGAAGAACTTTTGATCAAATCATCTTCTCTCTTTCACTCTGCCATTAAATTAGTAAACAACAAGGCCAGTAAACTTCAAAATCTTATGCAAAATCAAAACAGTGCAGAGCCCCATTCTAAGCAGACTTCAAAAAATCCCACTCCAAGAGCTGCTAAGATCAAAAACCATCAGAGCAAGATTTTTTCCGTGCGCATATTTCGTTCAAATCCAGGCATGCAATTAATCATGCCACGTGTATGAGAGGATTGAATCCAAAGATTCAATCCTTGATCGATTGATAGCCGGGTGAATGAATCGAGAAAGCATTGATATCTCATTCCATATCGGTTGACTTTTGTCTGATAGGACACACTTGGAATGTGGCTGAAAGATTTTATCATGCACAGCTGCTTCCAGTGAATGGTAGCTGGAAACCAACGACAAATTTAGTTAACGTTCTGACCTAATGTAATGACGTCTCATGTACAGGGGACTTCCAACTCCTAAACAGCAAATATGAGTCAGGTGTTATCAGGAGTTTTTAAGATTGAATTTCCACATTTCTGGATTCAACGAAGCTCTGGCGAAGCATTTTACCTTCACTCGATTGCCTATGAGCATAATGATAGAGAATCAATCATGGGATTGAATCCCAGCATAAAATCACGCAAGCTGAGATTGGAAAAATCGCGATTCAAAACGATCCCGCGCATTGAGATGTTTTCAAAGCATGCTTGTTTAAATCTGGGAGCAGAAGGATGCTCTTAGAAGACTGTTCCTAGGGAACTCCTAGTGAAATCTCTTGAAGAACTCCTAATGAAATCCCTAGGACGTCCTGATAGAATCCATGAAAGAACTTCATATGGAATCTTGATGAAATTCCTATAGCAACTCCTGATAGAAACTCCAGGATGAATCGAAGGAACTTCTAATAGAATCCATAGAGAAGCTACAGATGAAAGACCTTCTGATAGAATCACCAGAGGAACTCCAAATTGCAAACCTGGAAGAACTTCTGATGTAATAACTGGAGGAACTCCTAATCGATTCCCTATAGGTACTCCTGATAGAATCCCTGTAGGAATTCCTAATGAAATCCCTGGAAGAGCTCCAGATGAAATCCTAAGAAGAACTCTTGATGGATTCTCTAGATGATCTCATGATTAAATCCTTGGAATCCTTGGATCCAGATGGGATCTTCAAAGGGTCTCCTGATGAAATCTCTAAAAACTCCTGATGGAATCTCACTTCTGACGAATTTCCTGAAGCAACTCCTAAGGGAATCTCTGATGGAACTCCTCATACAATCTCTATCAGAAAACCAGATGAATTCTCTGGAGGAATTCCTGATGATATCCCTGAAGGAAGCCCCTGATGGAATCTCTAGAGAAACTTCTGATGGAATCGTTAGAGAAACACCTGATAGAATTCTTGGAGGAATTCAATGTGGAATCTCATAAAGATCTTCCGATGGTGAGAGTCGGGCCTGTTGTAGTGGTTAGAGCTCACACCTCTCACGCCGAGGACCCGGGATAGTGACGACTTCTTTCGGAGAGGAAGGAAAGCCGTTGGTCCCGAGATAAACTTGAGCAGGGCAGGAAATCCGGTTAATAAAGATAGAAAAGAAATCTTCTAATGGAATCCTTAGAGAAACTCCTAATGAAATTTCTAGAAGAACTCCTGATAAAATCTCACTCCTGATGGAATCCTTATAGGAACTCCCGATAATATTTCTGAGGGAACTCCTGAATGGAAGGATTTAATGATGAAATCTCTTGAAGAATTCTTGATAGAATCCCTAAACGAAATCCTGATAGAAGTTCTGAAGGAACTCTTAGTGGAATCTCTGGGGGAATTCAAGAATTTCTAGAAGAACTTATTACATTGCGGAGCACGTTTTTGTCTCAAGCACAAACATACCGTTATTTTCTAAATTAAGGGTTGCTGAATCCATTGCCGTTTTCATAAATATAATAGCACGTCTAGTTTTTGAGATATTGACTGTTGAAAATGCTAAATTTGACTATTTCAGCCAACTTGCATGCAAGTTTGCCAGCTTGTATGACAATTTATTCGCTTAATTTGCATACAAAATACATAATTCTTTCGATGCTCAAATGTTATTTTTTAATGGTTTCGAAAATTAATGTATTTTGGCATATAAAAGAAACGAGCAATTTTGTATGGGGACAGTAAACATGCTGGAAAAATCGATTTAAACTTAAATTAATCGTGCAATTTCAGCCAAATTATATCTGAAATGAAAGTCAAAGTTCTATATTGCATGCTTGGTGGATTAGATCACAAAAAATATTGATAAATCATACATTAAATTTCATGTAAACAACAATGAAAACAGCGTTTTGTACATCTTTGACGACCTGTAGCTAAAAATTGTGACGTACTGGAATATTTCTGGGAATGGCATCAGATACAGCAACCTCTAATCTACTAGAGACTAGTGGAGTTCACGATTGAATCTTTAGAAGTATTCGTGATCCCTGGAGGAACTCCTGATTCCTAGAGGAGCTTTTGATGAATTCCAGCAAGAAGTGGAATATCCTTAGGAATTCTTGGTGAAACCCCTGCAGGAACTTCTGATGCAATCTTTTGAAATTCCCTCCAAGGAGTCTCTGGAATAATTTCTTAAAACATATTTAGAGGAACTGCTGATAGAATCTCATGAAGAATTCCAGTCGGAATTTCTGGACGAATTCCTGAAAGAATCATACAGGAATTCCTATTTAAATCAGTGGACAAATTCTTGATTAAATAGTTTGGTGGAATCAAAAAAGGAATTACCGGTGAAATATTTTCGGAATGGTTTTTTTTTTGTAGATTTCCTAATAAATTTCTTGGAACGTTTCGTGGAGGAACTTTTAGTGGAATTCCTGATGGAATCCCTGTAGGAATTCCTGGTACATTTCTAGCTAACGAATTGTATTTCAAAACATCAAACGAATTCATAAGCACTGTTCCTTGTTCGGCAAACCTTGCTCATCAACAGTCGACGCTCATCACGGCGCCATGAGTTCTTAGCAGCATTATATGTATTATTCAAGGCATCTTACAAGAGACCGTAACCTTCAACAACCCACAAGGAAGGACCTCCATAAAATCTGCCTCCACGTATTTACAACTTCCCATGTTCGATGCAGTCAGTGAAGTGACAAGCTCTCACACTGCATTAATGTTAAAATCCTCTCATGTATGAAAAGAGCGCACGTGTGTGTGTGTGTGCTAGTGCTTATGCCTCCAACGCCATAACATGACAAGGCTCTTCATTTTGCGGGAAATTCCTGCTTCATCCTATGGAATGGAACGATGGCTGAAAAATTCCATCACATTCAACACCGACCATATTTCTATGCTTTACAAACGACGAGGAAACTTTCCATCACAACCAATGCACAGTGGGAAATCATTGCTGGCTTCTGAGGATTTTTCAAAATTTTATTTGATTTCCAAAAGGCGTTTGAGCAAGGGTTCAATTGAGATATGTTATTTACATTTGTTTTTGTTTCTTAATGAAGTAAAACGTAATTTTTTGCTGCAGATCCTGCCATATAATTTTAATAGCAGGATCGCGAGTGCGTTGAAATTGCCTTCTCCTCACGTTTTTAAGACGGATCATGAGTTTAAGATCATCATCTATAATCACGGATTCACATTTTGGAATTGCAATGCTCCTGGCTTCAACAATGGAATTTGTTAAAGTTTCAAGAGCATTGTCAATAACAAGTTTTGTTTGTAAAGATATGTTAACATCAAGATTAGAATCAATATATGTTTTATTCATATTCCAGTCAGCTCGAAAATAATTGAAAGTGGAGCTGATAGGATTGAGAATCGCTTCATGGGGTATTTGAAATGTAACAGGGACATGATCCGAATCAAAATCAGCATGAGTAACCAGTTGGCTGCAAATATGACTAGAGTCGGTTAAGACCAAATCAATCGAAGATGGATTTCTAGAAGAGGAAAAACATGTAGGGCTATCAGGGTATTGAATTGAGAAATATCCTGAAGAGCACTCATCAAATAAAATTCTGCCGTTGGAATTACTTTGTGAATTATTCCATGACCGATGTTTGCCATTGAAGTCACAAATGACAAAATTTTTTGACTTATTACGTGTCAATTTTCGCAAGTCAGTTTGGAGCAATTTACTGCCCAGAAAATTGATGTTTTATATGCCTATGAAAGATGAAAGCAACTCCACCACATGCTCCATCTCCGTTACGATGAACAAAAAAGTTTGGATATGTTTTGAGTTTGGCTCCAGGTTTCAGTAATATTTACAATATGTATGTTAGTAGCTGTTAGAAGATTGAACAGCACGTCTTTTTTACCATTCAAAGAAAAAGCATTCCAATTTAGAATATTTAAAAAAAATGTGGCGACATTGGTGTAGGAATTTACTTGGGTATTTCCATTTGCATATTAAAAAAATCGTAAATTGACACCTTCCCACATTTTTCGGTTTCTGGATCTGTTTCTGCCCACTGTGCAATGGATCGTATTTATTTTTGCCTGTAGCTTCTGTACTGTGAAGCGCTCTAAACTTTGTATTCTGTGTAGTAAAGCCCTCGGTAACAGCCGGCTTCCGGTTGATCCTTTTGGCGCCGTTGCCCTGGCGGCTTTTTCCCGAGCCCCCACCAGGGATTTGCGAGCGCATATCGATTCCTGCGAAGGGAAATGAGTTTCCCATGGCGTAGCGAAGAAGCTGGTGATGATGAAAAATTTCTGTCTGCGATTCCGTTTGTGATACTGGTTGAGAGAAGGTCAAAAGCCGTTTCGAGTGAGGGAACAAGGATTCGAAGCTTTAGAGGGTGTAATTGAATTTGAAATTTATTACTGTTTGTGAAATGGTCGATTCTAGTGGAAGACACGCAGAGATTGGATCATAAATAGAGACAAATGACCGAAGCGAAGAGAATGCCATTAGTGGTAGAATCTTTGCTTTCCGACAGACGACGATACGTGATCCATTAAACTCACATGAGATGACCGAGGTCCGGTCTTTGGTACATAGTTTTTGCATCGGAGAAAATTTATTTGATAGCTACATCCGAGCTTCATAAATGGAATGGAGCTTTATATGCTTCTGAGGAGAAGCTTTTCAAGCTCCTGGAGAGAAGCTTTTCAAGATTCTCAAGTTTCTGGGGAGAAGCTTATCAAGCTTCTGCAGAGAAGCTTCCAAAGCTTCTGGAGAGAAGCTTCCAAAGCTTCTGGAGAGAAGCTTTCGAAGCTTCTAGAGAGAAGCTTTCAAAGCTTCTAAGGAGAAGCTTCCAAAGGTTCTGGAGACAAGTTTCCAAAGCTTCTAGAGAGAAACTTTTAAAGCTTCTTGAGCGAAGTTTCCAAAGCTTTTGGACAGAAGCTTCAAAAGATCTGGAGAGAAGCTTCACTAGCTTCTGGAAAGAAGCTTCTCAAGCTTCTGGAGAGAAGCTTCTCAAGCTTCTGGATAGAAGCTTCTCAAGCTTTCGGCGGGAAGCTTCTCAATCTTATAGAGGGAAGCTTCCCAAACTTCTAGAGAGCACTAAAGAGAAGCTTTACAAGCCACTGAAGAGAAGCTTCTTATGCTGCTAAAGAGAATCTTATATCAAGCTTCTGGAGCGAAGCTTTTTAAGCTTCTGGAGAGAAGCTTGTCAAGCCTCTGAAGAGAAGCTTCTCAAGCTTTTAAACAGAAGCTTCTAAAAAGAAGCTTTTCAGGCTTTTGGAGAAAAGGTTTTCACGCTTCTGGAGAGAAGGTTTCTATGCTTCAAGAGAGAAGTTTGTACAGCTTCTGGAGAGAAGCTTTGCAATCTTCTGAAGAAAAGCTACTCAAGCTTCTAAAAATTAGCTTGTCAGGCTTTTGGAAAGAAGATTTTCAAACTTCTGAAGAGAAGTTTTACAAGCTTCTAGAGCGAAGCTTCTCAAGCTTCTAGAGCTTCTCAAGCTTCTGGAGCTCCTTAACTTCTGAAGAGAATCCGCTCAAGCTTCTAGAGGGAAGCTTCTCAAGCTTCTGGAGAGAAGCTTTCCAAGCTTCTGGAGAGAATCTTCTCAAGCTTCTAGAGCGAAGTTTTTGAAGCTTCTAATGAGAAGCTTCTAAAAAAAATCTGGTCAGGCTTTTGGAGAGAAGCTTTCTAAGCTTCTGAGAGAAGCTTCTCAAGTTTCACAATCTTCTGGAGAGAAGCTTCCAAAGCTTCTGGAGAGAAGCTCCAAAAACTTTTAGAGAGAAGCTTCCAAACATTCTGGAGAAAAGCTTTCAAAGTTTCTGGAGAAAAACTTCCAAAGCTTCTTGAGAGAAGCTTCCAAAGCTTCCAAAGCTTCTGGAGAAAAGCTTCCAAATCTTCTGGAGTGAAGCTTTCAAGGCTTCTGATGAGAAGCTTCCAAAGCTTCTGAAGAGAAGCTCCAAAGCTTCTAAAGAGAAGCTCCAAAGCTTCTGAAGAGAAGCTCCAATGCTTCTTGAGAAAAGCTTCTCAGGCTTTTGGAGAGAAGCTTCTCAAGCTTCTGGAGAGAAGCTTCTCAAGCCTCTGAAAGGAAACTTCTCAAGCTACTAAAGAGAATCTCCTTAGGCTTTTGGAGAGAAGCTTCTCAGGCTTTTGGACAGAAGCTTCCAAAGCTTCTGGGGAGAAGCTTCTCAAGTTTCTAAGAAGAAACATCTCAAGCTTCTGAATTGAAGGTTCTCAAGCTTCTAGCGGGAAGCTTCTCAAGCTTTTGGAGAGAAGCTTTACAAGCTTCTGGAGAGAAGGTTTTCAAGCTTCTAGGGGGAAGCTTCTTAAGTTTCTGGAGAGAAGCTTCTCAAGCTTCTAGTGCGAAGCTTTTGAAGCTTCTAATGAGAAGCTTCTAAAAAAATCTGGTCAGGCTTTTGGAGAGAAGCTTTCTAAGCTTCTGAGAGAAGCTTCTCAAGTTTCACAAGCTTCTGGAGAGAAGCTTCCAAAATATCTGGAATGAAGCTTCCGAAACTTCTAAAGAGAAGCTTCCAAACATTCTGGAGAGAAGCTTTCAAGGCTTCTGGTGAGAAGTATCCAAAATTTCTGGAGAAAAGCTTCCAAAATTTCTGGACAGAAGCTTCCATAGCTTCCGGAGAGAAGCTCCCAAATCTTCTGGAGTGAAGTTTTCAAGGCTTCTGATGAGAAGCTTCCAAATCTTCTAGAGAGAAGCTTCCAAATCTTCTAGAGAAAAGCTCCAAAGCTTCTGGGGAGAAGCTTCTCAGGCTTTTAGAGAGAAGCTTCTCAGGTTTCTGGAGAGAAGTTACTCAAGCCATTGAAAGGAAACTTCTCAAGCCTCTAAAGAGAAGCTTCCCAAGCCTCTAAAGGGAAGCTTCTCAAGCTTCTGGAGAGAAGCTTCTAAAGCTTCTGGAGAGAAGCTTCCCAAGCCTGTGAAGAGAAGCTTCTCAAGCTTCTGGCTTTTGGAGAGAAGCTTTCTAAGCTTCTGAGAGAAGCTTCTCAAGTTTCACAAGCTTCTGGAGAGAAGCTTCCAAAACATCTGGAATGAAGCTTCCGAAACTTCTAAAGAGAAGCTTCCAAACATTCTGGAGAGAAGCTTTCAAGGCTTCTGGTGAGAAATATCCAAAATTTCTGGAGAAAAGCTTCCAAAATTTCTGGACAGAAGCTTCCATAGCTTCCGGAGAGAAGCTCCCAAATCTTCTGGAGTGAAGTTTTCAAGGCTTCTGATGAGAAGCTTCCAAATCTTCTAGAGAGAAGCTCCCAAATCTTCTAGAGAAAAGCTCCAAAGCTTCTGGGGAGAAGCTTCTCAGGCTTTTAGAGAGAAGCTTCTCAGGTTTCTGGAGAGAAGTTACTCAAGCCATTGAAAGGAAACTTCTCAAGCTTCTAAAGAGAAGCTTCCCAAGCCTCTAAAGGGAAGCTTCTCAAGCTTCTGGAGAGAAGCTTCTAAAGCTTCTGGAGAGAAGCTTCCCAAGCCTGTGAAGAGAAGCTTCTCAAGCTTCTGGCTTTTGGAGAGAAGCTTCTCAAGCTTTTGGAGAGAAGCTTCTCAAGCTACTGGAGAAAAGCTTTTCAAGCATCTGGAGAGAAGCTTTGCAAGCTTCTGGAGAGAAACTTCACAAGCTTCAGGAGAGAAGCTTCACAAGCTTTTGAAGAGAAGCTTCACAAGCTTCTGGGGAGAAGCATCTCAAATGTCTGGAGAGAAGCTTCTCAAGCTTCTGAAGAGAAGTTTTTCTAGAGTAACTTCACAAGCTTCTGGAGCTTCTCATGCATCTGGAGAGAAGCTTCTCAAGCTTCTTGAGATAAGCTTCTCAAGCTTCTGAAGCTTCTCAAGCTTCTGGAGATAAACTTCTCAAGCTTCTGAAGAGAAGCTTCTCAAGCTTCTGGGGAGAAGATTCTCAAGCTTCTGGGGAGAAGATTCTCAAGCTTCTATAGAGAAGCTTCTCAGGCTTTTGGAGAGAAGCTTCTCAGGCTTTTGGAGAGAAGCTTCTCAAGCTTTTGGAAAGATGCTTCTTGGAAGAAGCTTCTTAACCTTCTGTAGAGAAGCTTCTCAAGCTTCTAGAGAGAAGTTTCACAAGCTAATGAAGAAAAGATTCACAATCTTTTGGAGAGAAGCTTCTCAAGCTTCTTGAGAGAAGCTCCTCAAGCTTTTGGAAAGAAGCTTCTCGAGCTACTGGAGAGAAGCTTCTCAAGCTTCTGGAGAGAAGCTACTCAAGCTTCTTGGGAGAAGATTATCAAGCCTTTGAAGGGAAGCTTCTCAGGCTTTTGAAGAGAAGTTTCTCAGGGTTTTGGAGAGAAGCTTCTCAAACTTTTGAAGAGAAACTGGTCAAGCTTCTGGAGCAAAACTTTTAAAGCTTCTGAAGAGAAGCTTTTCAAGCCTTTGAAGAGAAACTTCTCAAGCTTCTAATGAGAAGCTTTTCAAGCTTCCGTGCAACAGCTTTTCACGCTTCTGGAGTAAAGCTTCTTTAGCTTCTTACGACAAAACACAAAAAAAAAAAATCCCAAAAGTTGCCTCGCCTTAAAATATGGGATGAGTTTTAGAGTATTAATATTGTAGCCTTAACTAACCTTTGAATATTGAACGTTTCTCAAATTTTGCTCTTTTCTCTTTTTCTTTTCAGGTAAGTGAATCACCTTTTGAACCAAATAGGAGAAAAATCGCCTACCCATAAACTGGGTTACAAAGAGTTCGTTTAAAGTGGCAATTTCCGCATGAGAGCACCCCGTTTGCATCGTCAAGCCCCTCTCCCTCCTCAGAAGAATAAGGGCCATTGGAAAAATCCAACCGGTAAGCACAGGAATTGGTTTGCCTCTTCCATCCCCGCACCTCAATGATGTAATGGGATAACGAACGGACGGAATGGGCAAACAACTTCCCTCTTTCTTTAAATAGCCCATCCTTTTTGCTGGAAGGTGGGCTTGGTCGTCGTCCATCGGCATCATCAACTCGGAGCCTTTCTCGTTACGAGCTTAACCCTCTAATGGCTTGATTTTTATTTTCGCTCTCAATTTTTTTTTAATTTTAATTCACAAATTTACGAGTTTTAGTTTTTGATTTTTCTAATTTTTGGTTTTGAACATCTCTATCTTTTTCTATTTTTTTTTCTGGAAGCCTCATCATCTCATCAAGTACCAACCCTAACAAAAAAAAATCATATCAAATTAATTTTTTTCTGAAACATTAAATTTCCCGTGTTATTAACGGAAAACGGTTTTGCAGTTAATTTAATGTCACCAGGATTGTCTTTTGTAGATGAGAAACTGAATTTAGTACTATACCATTTAATTCCACTAGAGTTTGTGTCCTTTGACAGATACACGTATTTCGACCTCAACTGTAAGGCCGTCTTCAGTGTCGTGTACTAGACTCACTTGGTCTAGTTGAATCTAGTACACGACACTGAAGACGGCCTTACAGTTGAGGTCGAAATACGCGTATCTGTCAAAGGATACAAACTCTAGTGGAATTAAATGGTATAGTACTAAATTCGGTTTTTCATCTACTTATAGGTATTCTACTAAACAGCTCGAAGATTTATTATCATTGTCTTTTGTGTTAGATGGATTGTAGAAAAATCTAAAATGTACTCAATTCTGTATTACATTTTGGAGAAGACTCAGATATTTGTGAATCATAAAATAAATCATTTTTACAAAAATAATTAACATAATTTTTTAGAATGTCTTGAAAAACATTCCTGGCAAATGCGTTTTGATCTATCAAAATATCCAGAAAAATTATCATTTTTATATTATAGCTTTGATAAACAACTACAAATTCCAAAGGGTACCCCGTTTAAAGGAGGGATTGGATATTAGAGGGTTTGCGAGGGAAACCCATTTCGTTCGACCAAAGTTCACTCCGTGCGTTGCGAAACGAAGGAAAGCTTTTGTCCTGCCATTGCCGTGTTTTTTCCTTGCAGATTAGATGGTCTATTCAAAGGTGAATGGAAAATCTTGGTAAGGTTGAGAGAACGGGATTAGAACTGTGTGTAACCTTGACGATGATGGTGGGTGCATTTATTGAAAGAGATGCATTAGTGCTATTGAGCTATTGTAAAATCGAAAGAGATTAATTCGGTAAAGACCTATTCAAATAAAATGGATTGCAAGATGTGATCTTTAACCTTTCTAAGTTTTGGAAAAAAGTTGCTTTGGGATCATTCATAAACTACTTTAAGTTTTGAGTAAGCTTTTGGAGAGAAAATTTTTGGTCTTCCAGAGAAAAGCTTTTCAGGCTTCCGGAGAGAAGCTTTTTAAGTTTCCGGAGAAAAATTCAAAACAGTTTGAAGAGATATATGCCATCTTTTGAAGAAATATATCTAATGCTTGCAGAGAGAAACTTTCAAAGTTCCCTGAGAGAAGCTTTAGTAGCTTACGGAGAAAAACTATCATGATTCTTGAGTAAAATCTTTTCAAACTACCTGAGAGAAGCTTTTATAGCTTTTGGAGACCTTTTTGAGCATTCAGAGAAGGGATTCTCTTCGAAACTTCTCCAGATTCTGAAGATATTTTTTTTTATGAAAAGCTTTCCAAGCTTAAGAAACCAAGCTTCTAAAGTTTCTTGACGGAACCTTTTTCAAGCATTGATAAAACAACTTCCCAATTTTGCACAGAAAAGATTATCAAGCTTCCAGAAAGACGTTTTTCAAGTTTCTGGAGAGATGCTTTTCAGGCTTCCGGAGAGAAGATTTTTTTTTTCAAAGAGAAGCTTTTTAAGCTTCCAAAGAGAAGCTTTTTAAGCTTCCAAAGAGAAGCTTTTTAAGCTTCCAAAGAGAAGCTTTTCAAACTTCCTGAGAATTTTTTTTTTAAAGAAGCATTTCATGCTTCAGGAGAAAAGATTTTCAAGCTTACGGGTAGAAACTTCTCGTGTGTTCGAATGGAAGCATTCCGTGCGTCCAGGAAGAAGCTTATCAGTATCCAGTAGATAAGCTTTTAAGTTTCCGGGGAAAAACTTGAGAACTTTTGAAGAAAAAATCAAATGCTTCCAGAGAAAAACTTCCTTCACAAGCTCTACAAGCTTTTGGAGAAAGAAACTTTTACGATGCTAAATAAAAAGTTTTCCAAGTTTTCAAAGTTCCCGGATACAAGCTTTTCAAGCTTTCGAAAGAAAGTTTTCTTATTTTGCACAGCTTTAAAGGAGAAGCTTTTCGAGCTTCCAAAGAGAAGTTTTACAAGCTTTCAGTTTTTTTTTGCTTTTGAAGAGAAGCTTTTCCAGGTTCTGGAGCGAAGCTTTCCAAGCTTCTGGAGAGAATTTTGCCAAGCTTCTTGAGTGAAGGTTTCCAAGGTTCTGAAGAAAAGTTTCTCAATCTTCTGGAGTGGAGCTATCCCAGCTCTTGGAGAAAAACAAGCTCCTTGCACGAAACAAGCTTTTGGAAAGATGCAAACTTCTGGAGAGCTTTGAGGAAAAAGCTTTTCAAGCTTATGGAGAAGCTTTTTAAGTTCCTGAAAAAAGTTTTCCAAGCTTCTTGAGAGAAGTTTTCCAAGCTTCTGAAGAGAAGCTTTCCAAGATTCTGAAAAGAAGCTTTCCAAGCTTCTGGAGAGAAGCTTTCCAAGCTTCTGGAGATAAGGTTTTCAAGGTTTTGGAGAGAAGCTTCTCAAGGTTCTAGAGAGAAGCTTTTCAAGTCTCTGAAGAGAAGGCTTTCAAGCTTCGGGAGAGAAGTTTTTTAGAATTATCAAGTTTCAGGAGAGAAGATTTTCAAGCTTTTGGATAGAAGCTTTTCAAGTTTCTGGAGAGAAGCTTTTAAAGCTTTTGAAGAGAAGCTTTCCAAGCTTCTGGAAAGACTTTTTCCAAGCTTCTTTAGAGAAGGTTTTCAAGCTTCTGGAGAGAAAGTTTCCAAGCTTCTGGAGAGAAGCTTCTCAAGCTTCTGGAGAGAAGTTTTTTAAGTTTCTGGAGAAAAGTTTTTGAGGCTTCTGATGAGGAGATTTTTATGCTTCAGGAGAGAAGATTTTCAAGCTTATGGAGAGAAGCTTTCCAAGCTTCTGAAAAGAATTTTGCCAAGCTTTTTGAGAGAAGGTCTTCAAGCTTCTGGAGAGAAGGTTTCCAAGCTTCTGATGAGGAGATTTTCAAACTTCAGGAGAGAAGATTTTCAAGCTTCTGGAGAGAAGCTTTTCAAGCTTCTGGAATGTATTTTGCCAAGCTTCTGGGGAGAAGCTTCTCAAGCTTCTGGAGAGAAGCTTTTCAAGCCTTTGGAGAGAAGCTCTTCAAGATTCTGGAGAGAAGCTTTTCAAGCTTCTAGAGAGAAGGTTTTCAAGCATCGGGAGATAAGCTTTCCAATCTTCTGGAGTGAAGCTTTCAAGCTTCTGAAGAGAACCTTTCAAGCTTCTTTAATTTCAGTGGGAAGCATTTCAGGCCTGAAGAAATGCTTTTCAAAATTTCAGAGAGATGGTTTTCAAGCTTTTACAGTAAAGCTTTTCATGTTTCCAGTGACCAATTGTCAACCTACTAGAACGAAGTATTTCAATCTTTCGAAGAAAATCATTATACAAGCTTAAGGAGTTTTTCAAAAGTCTGGAAAGAAGCTCGTCAAGTTTACGGACAGAAGCTTTTCAAGTTTGTATAGAGAAGTTTTATAAGCTTGCGCAGAGAAACTTTTCATACATCTGGAGTTAAACTTTTCTAGATGGTGTAATTTTAGGCGTCCTTTAGAGATTTCGACGAGAATTTTTCCATGTTTTCCATCAGGAGTTTTTTCAATAAATCTCGCAGGAATTCCAATATTAATATCTTCAAAGACTCTGCTGATATTCCCTCAGTGTTTTTATTGAGCCGTCTATTTAAAAATGTAAATGATTCCTTCAAGATTTTTCATGGGATTCCTCCTTTAATTGTTAAGAGAATTCCCTGGATTAAATCATGGAGACTTTCTGAAAGAAGAGTTCTAGAAAGATAGAGAGACCGTAAAAAAATCTATTACAAACATTCTTGATAGCTCCTCTTCTGAAGTTCCTGCGTGACGTCTTATCTAGATTGAAGGAATCAATATTGCAGTAATTCTTGGAATAATACATAAGAAGGTTCCCTCAAGGAGTACATGAAATTCTTGAAAAAATATTTTATGGAATGTATGTAGAAATTCCCAGAGGAATTACTTTGACGAGTAGTTTATTTTTATTTACATTTAAAACATTTATAGGATTTTTTACAGATTTCCCACAATATGAATCTGTTATTCTTCAAAAAAAAAAAAAAAACCTTAAATTTTTATTTCCAAAATTATTTTAGTATTTTAACAGGGATTTTTTCAAGAAGAAATTGTTTTAAAAAATGTTCTTGAAATTAACTGAATAATTTTTCATGAGGTTCTTCAAGCATTTTTTCTTGGCATTTCAAGACTTACTCGTTGACGTTGTCCTAAAACTTCTTGTGCGCAATGATTGGTGCGTTTTCAGCCTGTGCAAAAGTTGACTTCTCATAACGATACCTTCATGAATTTTCTGTGTTATCCTCCAGTATTTCATACAGTGATTTTCGTGATATTCGCGCTGGAAATCCTCTTTGAATTTTTCCAGTGATTTCCTGGTTGAATCCATGGAGGATTTTCGAAAGGGAATGAAGGAACTCCTGAAAAATTTCGTAGGTTAAATCATGGGAAAATTTCTCGTGGTATTTTTTTGAACAATTCAAGAAGGATTCCCAGGATAAGGAGTGAAGGAATCACAAGAGATTCTTTGTGGTGTAGTAGAAGATTGGCAGCACCAAATGAACCATTCGGCCAAAACAAATGTGAAACTTTATTCTTCAATTATTTCTCAAAAGATACCTCCAGTTTCAGACATGGAATCGTTTATAATTCCTCTAGAGTTATGTTTTCAAAAACTTCCTTCAGTTTATTCAAATTTACTTATTTTTTGAATTTCTACAGAAATACCAAAGATATCAAGGTTCTTTTTTTTTCAAGAATTCCTCCATAATTTCTGCAAACTTCTCTAAAATTCTCATGAGGTTCTTCACCGAATACCTCCAAGAATCCCTTCTTTAGTTTTCAAAAAATTCCCTGAGGGATTCCTCCAGAAACTCTTAGAAATATTTTGTGATGTATTTCTCCATTGTTTTTTTCTATAAATGCTGTTCAGCAGATATAGAAGTTGATTGGGAAAAATTCAAAAAATTATCGATAGTTTGCACTAGAGGGTTCTCAATGAATTTTTTATCTTTTCTCTTAAAGAATTTCTACTGAATTATTCTAAATATCTGTTCTAAAACGTTCTCAGATTTTATCCCAAATTTAATCCAATTATTTCTGCAGAAGCTGTTCCGGAATAAATAGCAGAAACGGAAAAAAAAATTTCGGGGATTTTTTCTTTCACAGTTTTTTAAAAAGTCCTCCAAGAATGTCTGCACCAACTTTTTTACAAACACCAGGAAACAATTCAAAAATTTATAGAATATTTTCATACGACTCTCCAGAAAATTTTCTAGCAAATTTCAGGACATTTGACAAAAAACACGCAGAGATTTTTCAGAAACTTTTTTTTTAAATACTTCATAAACTTTATGAGCATTTTCACACGAAATTTCACCTGTAATTTATATAGAAAATTCCTCAAAAGATTCTGTAGCAATTTCTTCTGCAGTTAAATCAAGAATTCTCTTACAATTTTCACCAGAGATTCCTTCAAGAGATCTTCTTTGATATCAATTTCTATTACATGCTCTCATTTTGAATGAAATTTGTCAAAGTATTGTACCGCGTTTCCATAGGTTTGCTGTATATATTTGTAATATCATCAGAACAAATATCCCCAAATTTATTGAATCAAAAGACGTGTTGTTCATGGCTAGTCGTTTAAATCAAGCTTTAAGATGTAGTCACACATATATTGAGTTTTTGGGTAATCCAATCCGCATGGTTATTAAATTAAT
Source organism: Aedes aegypti (assembly GCF_002204515.2). Taxonomy (NCBI): domain Eukaryota; kingdom Metazoa; phylum Arthropoda; class Insecta; order Diptera; family Culicidae; genus Aedes; species Aedes aegypti. The sequence goes on from NC_035107.1 coordinate 70,961,547, forward strand.
TAACTCATTACGCGTGGTAAAGATGGATAAATTATGGGTGAAATTATGAAAAAAAATCCACGTGCTCGGTTGGGATTTGAACCCAGGACTCTTGTATGCTAGACGAGCGCTTTGTCAACCAAGTCATCAAGTGGCTCGGTAGCTTAGTTAGTAAAGCGCTCGTCTAGCATACAAGAGTCCTGGGTTCAAATCCCAACCGAGCACGTGGATTTTTTTTTCATAATTTCACCCATAATTTATCCACCTTTACCACGCGTAATGAGTTAATTAAGCTTTAAGAGCTAAATGAAGTAAACGACGTCTTCTGCAGCTTACTACATTCTTCGTCATTCCCGGATACAGGATTTGCTTAAATCTCATTCCGTCGCTCAGAAGGAAATGAAAAAAAGCTAAAAAACCCGAGAGTAAAACTTTCTTCTCGGCCCATTGCTGCTAGGCAAATTGTTGAAACACCCGCTAGATATTTTTTTTCCTTTGCAGCTAAAGCAGTGGATATATCCATATTCAGGCAAATATGATTATCGCGCCTGATCGCCACCGATGTGAAAATCGCTTCTACGTGATGTGAAAATTTATCTTTCGTATCGGATTTCTTGTATCTTTTGGAGCCAGAACCATTCATCTGTTTGGTGGCCATGTTCTTCTTTTCGTTTGCAGGCTTAGGTTTGATGTCAATCAAACGATACTTTAGGTAAAATTTCAGTCGAAATGTTTCTTCTCTCTTTTTTTCTGAATAATATTAACAGAATTGTGCCTAATGCCGTATTCAAAAGATGAACATATTGGACTTGGAGCATTTCCAGTTCAAAATACAAATTGCGTAGACGCTACTATTTTCTAATTTAATTCAACTTCGTACATGTATAAGTGGCTTTCCAATATGACATTTCTCTTCAAAATTTTGCTTAATTTCCTAGATTATGTTTTGACCAAGCAAGAAATATATTTTTTCTAATTTGAACAACTTCTTCTTGTCATTAACATGCTCACGAGGCCAGAGCCTGCTTCTCAGCCTAGTGTTCTTATGAGCACTTCCACAGTTACTAACTGAGAGCTTTTTTTTGCCAAAGTTGCCATTTTCGCATTCGTGTATCGTGTGACAGGTACGATGATACTCTATGCCCAGGGAAGTCAAGGACATTTCCATCACTAAAAGATCGTGAACCGACCGGGAATCGAACCCAGACACCTTCTGCATGGCTTTGCTTTGTAGCCACGGACTCTAGCCACTTGGCTAAGGAAGGCCCAATTTGAATAAGTATAACTCAAAAACGACGACAGAAGTTCCAGTAAAGTGCAAATTATATGACAAAAAGTACATTGATAGACAAAACCATAGTAAACATATAGATAATTTGGCTCTTCAATGATGTTTCAAATCTGTACCTAATACTGCTATGGCATCCAAAACTATAATCAACAAAACAGTACCTCTCCTAATTGGGGGAGGCTCTCTTTTCAATCACATGCCAATTTCCTGCCAAACAAGCAATCATCCGTCATCGTCGTCGCGATCCAATAATGTGTCGCGTGCCACCAATTTTCGTCAGTTGCCATCACCGTACGTTTCCTCAGTCCACCCACACACTCGGCTCAGTGGAAAAACTCTTCCACGCCTCCAAATATGTGACCGGTAACAGATTGGCACCCAGCTGAAACTGGGACCGGGTGCCAACAGATATCAATTGGTAAAACTATTTGCCCGACGAAGTGAGCCATAATTGAATTTGATGCAATGTCTGGGTCAGAGATTTGCAAATTGATCCTTTTGAATGCATCATTAAAATTGTCGTAATTTTTTGATTATATCTAGAGACCTTATTTGTATAAATCCTTTTAGAAATCTTCACGAAAAATCTTAATTTACTTGCACATAACCTAAAACTGACATTAATGGAACAAGTTCATGGACAGAAGTTTCAAGAAGGTTGAAAGAAGCTTCCTCGTCGAACTTCTGGAGGGAATACTGAGAAATTTCCTGATAAAATTCAGTGAGGACTTTCTAGCAGAATACCTGAAGGACACATTTCATGGAATTACCTGAAATTTGAAAATAATCTGTGGAACTTTTGGAAAATTTACTAGTGAAGTCGATTTTGATGACATTTCTTGAAGATTAACACTTAAAACTTATTTCCAAAGAAAAAAAAAAACTGTGGAAACTGTAGCATAGCCAGTTGAAACAAGAAATGTATGCTGTAAAAAACAGATGAAAACAAATTCACCTATGTAACAGTGTTTGGATTTTAATCCAAATAAGCTGATAGAACCATATTCAGAGAGAATAACAGCTCGTGAACCATAACAGATCGTGTCACATCGCAATCTGAGAGCCCTCTGAATGTAAACATTCACTCTCTCATTTGGTACGTGGCGCGGGAGCGTCCAAGAGCAGCAACTCCCACAGACAACAACAGTATCGAGTCATTCGGGTGATTTATGTTTTGCATAAAATTGGTAATAACTTTCATATTTTCTGGTAATGAATCGATTGGATCATCCAACACCACTTTGGTTGTAAACATAGCCCAGAAGATGGAAAAATTTCGCCTCTGTTTCTTAATCAGAATGGGAGTGTGTCAGCGAATGTTACAAGTGATGACACACAGTAATCGGCACCGAACAGTGGGTGATGTGTACAGAGCCGTAGCGTGGCCTCCTGGCGCCCTTGGCGAACCACTATTTAAGCGCCCTTTATTTCAAGATCAAGTTTTTCATTTCACTAAAAATGCATTATAATAAAGATTCTTTCCAAAATCATAGAGTGAGATGTTCTTAAAAATCCGCAATCTGTGTATTAAAAATTCGAATGTCTGCTTTGAACTAGGCTTTGAATAATATTTTTTAAATTCTGTTAAAAAGCGTAGACCATGTTTCAAATGTTATTTTCAAGAGAGCTGATTGGTAGCCACGAAGTTACCAAATTTTTCAATATATTTCCTTTCATATGGCCAGAAAACAATCTGCAGGATCTACCCGGATGTATTAAACAAAACTAAGAAATGCTTGTAGACTTTGCCGATTTTTTCTAAAGGAATTTTCAGTTTACTCCTTCAATATAATTTATTTTGTTGATCAAAAAGCGATATGTTATAACAACTGCAGATTTTAAATTATATTTCAAGAAAATCTATATAAATAAAAATGGAGTGGTGTTTGTATGTCACGAAATGGCTTGAGAACGGGACAACCAATTTACACAATTCTTTCACTGTTGCTTTCTTGAAGGGTTCCGACGTGTTCGTGCGACGAAAAAGTTTAGAGAAGTTTTCGGGAAATTTGGTAAAACGGGAGAGTACTAATATGCCATTTTGTATGGGAGGTATCATTGACATCTTCCAACAGCCTACTTGATGGCAAGACGAAGTTTGCCGGGACCACTAGTCCTCAATAATCTCCTTCTTCTTGGCGCTTCTATCATATCGGGACAGAGCCTACTTCTCAGTTCAGTGCCTAGCCGAAGTTGCCATTTTTGCATTTCATTGATAAACCAGCTCGGGATTCTGTGAGAATTAAACTTATAATTTTATCAGAATTTTTAATTCGATTCTATGAAAATTCAGCCTGAATTCTCGTGATAACGAAGAATCTGTTGGACCGAATCATAGCCCGCCTGAAATTTTGTCAGAATCACACATTGGATAATGTGGAAAGACTGACCAAAATTCTTTGTTGAAATTATGGCTTGGTATGTATGAAAATTTGACAAATATTAGTTTCAACTGTATATCTTAATATCGAAGATTTTTGGTGAAACAGTGACGTGGGAAATGCACTCATTAAAAAGAAACTTGTTGAATTTCGTCAAGTACGTCACGCATTTTGGCGCCCCTAGATGCTGGCGCCCTTGGCGGGTGCCAACCTGGCCGACCGCACGCTACGGCACTGGATGTGTATCTGCCTTGTTTTTGTTTATGGCTCGTTACCTTCTACGAACGATAAATGTCATGCGTGTTGTATGAATGCAGGCGGACAAATGGGATGAAATAATGACTCGTGTGTCAATGGTCGTTAAATTTTCCAGAGCTATGTAACAATGAGATGTTCTCTCCATTATTGCTCTCTTTCGATTATTACAGTGCAATAGTGAAGCTTTTGGGAATTGTTTTACTATAGATCGAAAGACAACGTCCTTCATACAAAAAACGCAACAGGAGAGGTTAATATGACTCAGTTATTGATTAAAGAGCAAGTAAACATTAAGAGCCTCTCAATGTTAGATAGATTCTTTGAAAAAGTTACGCGAGATTTACAAAATATCACAAGAAATTCGTGCTAAATTTTTCAAAGCCAAGTTATTTTAAAATTTAAAACTCCTCAAACCAAGGAATAGGCCTAAAGGTAGGCAATTTCCTAAGGGAATTCTTTATTCTGAACAGTAATTCGTTGATGGTATCTAATTGAGCATACTTATGAAAGTTTTGGCAACGGAATCGTTTTCGATAGTAAGAATAGCATTTGCTTTGCTAATATCGTTTGCAGAGCTTATGTAAGATATGAATTTTCGGTAGTCTTATACTTAACCATTGAAATCATTGTTTCGAAAAGTTGACAAATGTATACATAAGGTAAACACAATGTTTCGCAAAAAATTTACTTTTATTAGCTTATGAATATAAGAAAGAGTAGCATCATTCAAGATTCGAAAATGTTCCATCAATAAATGATGATGCGAACTTTTTACGAGATGAGTCATCTCGATCAATGTTACCCCGTTGATCAATGATACCCCGGATTACGGTTATCTCTTATTTTGCATGTTTTGCAAAAGAACATTATTAGTGAAAGTTCAAATCCTTGATGGATCATATTATCTTAATCTTAAATCTTTATGTTTTGAATACGCAAATCGGATAAAGAACCACTTGGTTACTTCTAAGATTCACTTTGGCATGTTTTTTTTTCTTCCCGTGTTGCACAGAGGCTCCGCCATAGATCATAAATTCAAAAATTCGACTTAAACGAAATCGTGATATTTTTTCAATCATATCATGTTAAATACTTATAGAACAAGGTTCCATAATTGTTTCAACTGAACTCTTGCTTTTACGTTTTGATATGGGTCTCTTAACCCTTTGGGGCCGGCGCGGTCATATATGACCGCAGTACAAAAAAGGCTGTTAAAAAAGAATCAATGAACAAATGTATATACTGTCTTCGGCAAAGTTGTCCCAAATATACTCTTTTATCAAAGAAAAATATGAAGTACATGCCTTTATGACCTAATTGACAACCTAGAACATTAGGCTAATTCAAGGAACGTTTGGGGTATTCTAGGCCCTCCAAATTACCTTAGTGTTCGTAACTTCAGGTTTACATTTGTTTCAGTAATTTATCTCACTAAACTGAGTGAAAGTATATAATCTAACATGCTCACTAAACCATCTCATGGATCAATAAGCTCTTTCAAGGAACGTTTGGAATATTCCAGGCCCTCCAAATTACCATGGAGTTCAGAACTTCAGGTCTGCACTTGTTCAAGTAATTTATCTCGCTAAACTGAGTGAAGTTATAAAATCTAACATGTTCACTGAATTTTCTCACGGATCAATTATTTGTTTCAAGGAACGTTTGGGGTATTCCGAGCCACCCAGATTACCCCGGAGTTCAGAAATTCAGATCTACAATTGTTCTAGTAATTTTTCTTACTAAACGATGAAGTTATTTAATGTTCACTGAGCTTTCTCACGAATGAAAAAGATATTTCAAGGAACGTTTTGAGTATTCCAGGCCCTCCAAATTACCCTGGAGTTCAGAACTACAGGTCTTCCCTTGTTCCAGTAATTTTTCTTTCTAAACTGAGTGAAGTTATATAATCTACTATGTTGACTGAACCTTCTCATGGATCAATATGCTGTTTCAAGGAACGATTGAGGTATTGCAGATCCTTCAAAATTTCCCCAGGACTTCAGAACTTCAGCTCTACTATTTTTCCAGTAATATTTCCTTCTAAACTGAGTGAAGTTATATAATCTACCATGTTCACTGAATCTTCTCACAGACCAATTAGCTATTTCAAGGAACGTTGGTGATATTCCAGGCCCTCCAATTTACCCTGGAGTTCAGAACTTCAGGTCTACCCTTGTTCCAGTAACTTTTCTCGCTAAAATGATCAAAGTTTTCCCTTTGGGGCCGGCACGGTCATTTATGACCGCAGTCGGAAAATGGCTGTATAAAAAGAACCAATGAATAAAATTTACTGTCTTCGGAAAAGTCCTTGCAAATATACTTCCCTGTCAGGGAAAAATTTTAGGTGTATGCTTTAATGTCCTACTTGGCAACCTAGAACATCCTGAACATGCAGAAGTCTGACATTTTCATTTCATGTCCCGGGATATTCTACGACGTTCAGACAATCCCGAAGCTCAATTCTCGAAATTTCCAGCAGTAGTTGCTTGCGCTAGAAATAATCAGCTATGCCAGATTTCTTTGGAAATCATTCCGTAGACGAAAAGTGATAAGCGGGGGGAGCGATCCCCGGCATTGCAATTCCGTAGATTTCCATTGGAAAAATCCGTAAATTACCGTAGAATAATGAGAATTTCCGTAGCTTTCTGTAGAAAATATACATTTTCCGTAGAATTATCTTACGGATCCGTAGAAAGTGCTCAATTCCGTAGATCTACGGAAATTTCTGTAGATCTGGCAACGCTGCAAATAATAATATTTTCAACTCAAACGGAATCTATTGACCTCTGAGAATCTCAAAAGCTTTTCCAAACTATCCTGGAGCTCAGAACTTCAAATCTGCCCTTGTGGCAGTGTTTTTTTTTTTCGCAAAATGGAGTTCAGTTATATAATCTACCAGGTTATATAGGGCCCCCATAGCCGAAGCTGTAAAGACGCGGGTATTCATCATGACCATACTGAGGGTTCCGGGTTCGATTCCCGGTCGGTCCAGGATCTTTTCGTAATGAAAATATTCTTGACTGCCTTGGGCATAGAGTAAAGGGTGTCCACGATGAAATTGCCACACACAAAATTAACCTGTGAATCAACCGTTTTTTGCATGTAAACCCATACTTTCATGGACAACGAAACATATGTGAAGGCCGACTTCAAACAGATCCCCGGCAACCTGTTTTTCACAGCCAAGGATAAGTTCAGCGTTCCGGAGCATGTCCGCACTCAGAAGAGGTCCAAATTTGCGAAGAAATTCCTGGTTTGGCAAGCCATCTGCACGTGCGAGAAGCGGAGTGCACCTTTCGTGACCTAGGACACGATGAACGGACAAGTGTACATGAAAGAGTGCCTCCAGAAGCGGCTGCTCCCTCTTCTGAAGGCCCACAACGTCCCAACAATCTTCTGGCCGGATTTGGCCTCATGCCACTACTCCAAGGACGTGCTGAAGTGGTATGCGGATAATAAGGTCAATTTCGTGCCGAAAATGTTCAACCCTTCCAACACTCCGGAGCTCCGCTCTATCGAGAAGTACTGGGCGATTATGAAGCAGTACCTTCTTACACACAAATATCGTTAAAATTTTACCGAATCGGCAAACCAAATTTTTTACCGATATTTAGGAAAACGTTACCGAGATTCGGTAATGGTTTACCGAAATCTCGGTAAAAGTTTTGCCGAGATTCAGCAAATATTTTACCGAGATTCGGCTGTTGGATTCTCGGCAATCCGTTTTACCGAAGTCGAATTCGGAAATTAAGTGTGTAAACGACCTAAGGTAGTGAAGACAGTCGAGGAACTGAATAATGTATGGGTTCACATGCAAAAAACGGTTGATTCACAGGTTGTGCAGAATCTCATGGCCGGGGTTAAGGCCAAAGTGCGGGCATTTCCGTATGGACTGTTAATAAAATACGAGTAAAATGGTAAAATGAAGTTTAACAGTTATTTATCAATCCCTGAAAATTTGATGGCAATCGGATGAAAACTCGAATTTTGCGAATCAATTTTGTGTGTGGCAATTTCATCATGGACACCCTTTATCTTCGTGTCTGCCACACTGTGGAAGTACTCAAAGAACACTAAGCTGAGGAGCAGGCTTTGTCCCAGTGGGGACGTTACGCCAAGAAGAAGAAGAAGAAGAATCTACCAGGTTCACTGAACTTTCCGTGTGATCAAATGGTATTGCTAAATTCTTTTGAGATACTCAGGGTCATCCGCAATGCCCTGCAGCAGTCCCTGAAATCTACAGTCGTAGCCTAGTCCGTAACAGCAGTTGTTTTCGCTTACATAACCATTCGAAATCTGTGAGCCTGGGGGTCGGCTCTGTTCGCATGGTTTGCTGCTAGGGTTTGATTACCATCAATAAAGAGGAGTAAATATCAATAGAATGATTCGTTTGGGGAACAAAGGAGATTGGTAAGCACTGATGACGCTTAACGAAATTTCGGTAAGTTTAGTGTTCACTGTGCTTGCACTTTGAGCTGTCAACCCAATCGCAAAGTGTCCTCTTGGATAGTCTTATAGTCCACACTGCCATCTGTTGCGAGAACCGCGCGAAGCACTGTCTGCCATGATGGATTTTTAGTTGACGTTTGCCTAACACGCACACTACTACACGAATTGCCTGTAAGTTTTGTTCGCATCATTCAGCAACGTGTACACTATCAAAAGTCAAAGCGGTCGAACACTAGCGCCTCTGGTGGAACGATCGCGTCGGTCAAATGAAATTCAAATTCATCGTTAAACGCATGTACCATGAGCTTCTCAAGAGTGTTACGTCTGTTTGTCTGTGACAGTACAGTAGTGACGCCTCTACACGGATAGTCGTGTTGCACGATTGCAAAATAGAAGTAGAGCTCGAGATTTGTATGACGATTACCGGATCTTTTCGTAAAGGAAAGAGTTTTGACTTCCTTGGGCACAGAGTATGGGCGCATGCCTGCCACACGATATATCCATGCAAAAAGGTCATTAGCTGAGAAAGATCTCAGGTAATAAATGTGGAAGTGCTAAACTAACACTAAGCTGAGAAGCCAGCTTCCTCCCAGTGGGAACAATATGCCAAGAAAAAAGAAGAAGCTTCGTCGACAAACACATATATTCAAAACGTGTTTCTACTCGTTTACGCATTTAGACTCTACTGACGTTTTCACAAATTGTTCTCAAACAAAAGGTGAAAAGCAGGGGGGTTGAAAATAGTATATTTTTACGTGACATAATTTATGGATGCTTCCCAATAGATGTCGCTAATTATGACTGGAAACTTTGTCGAATACACCATGTTTCGGAAGTGCTTCGTTTCGTGGTTATTAATTTATTACCACTAAATCCTGACTCTCATCGCGTTGTAGATCTTATGTACTGAACATCCCGACAAGTTAGATAATCTAGAATATTCGAAATGATCTGATAATATTTGCTGAACACTCAGAAGGTTCAGAATATACGGTAGATTACAGTTCATCACCTTGTATGATGAACAAGGTTGTTATTACAAGCATAGACTTCAAGTTTTGAACTCAAGAGCAGTTTGGAAGACCTAGCACCTCCCAAAAAATATTTGTCATAATTTTTTGTTATGTTTAGCATTTTGAGCACCAAAACTATTGAAAGGCGTTCAAAAAACTGTATAATAGTTCTTGGAAAAAATCAGGCCCCAAAGGGTTAAGTGAGATGAGTTAAGAGGAGATGTAAATCTTAAAAATCTAAACATTATAACACCTTCATTACGCTGACAGAAATGTTAACGAAACTTTACAAGTACGCTAGCAATAGTCGTACAACAACAGCCCAAATTCAAAAAAAAAAAAATAGATTCTAGAAACATTCACTAAGCCGAAAAGAATGTTTCCTTTCCAAATCCCTTTATGCGTTCTTCTATGAATCTTACCTATGTAGTTATATTAAATTTTGCACATAAATGCATCTACGACCGTTTGCGACCAGATTGGTGGTAATCGCTTTCATGTCGTATGTCCAGTTTAACTTGATTAACCATTTGTTGTAGCTGTCAAGTATCCTAATTTTGAGTTTTAAATTTATAGTCATAGTAGGCTCTACAATACACTTATAAAACATTTATTGTACAGCTTCTGCGACTTAGTTCATTCTTCTAGTACATGTAAGTGAATAGAGCTGAAATCATGTTAAAATCACTCAAGTCAATACGTGGTGGGGGAGGGGATAAAATCCATAGCACCTCCCCCTTTTATCAGAATAAATATTTTGCATGTAGAACGAGAATACATTTCAAATTTCAGGAATTTAGGACTATCTTACCGACCCTCCTATGTAGCTGGAACCACTGTGTGTTGTCTCAAACATTACAGTTAATAGCACTCCAATACAACTCATATTGTTTCTAAAAATGAGTTCAGTTATGATAAATCTTCGAGCTTTTCAGTTGTTTCTTAAAAAAGTGAAAAAGTGAATCATAAGAATGAGATCCCTCTGTAATAAAATATTTGCAATGTCATTCTATATAATAAGAGATTGACAGCCTTATTTCACCTCATCGACTATGCTTGAATATTCTCTCAGCGCAAATTTTGAAATGAAACGAACATAGTTCCATAGTATTGAATTGAATTGAATTTAAGCTCAATTCTCGGCTAATTTTGCCAGTTCTCTAAGAAAACAAAAATCGTTGGACGTCCCTTGGCAGACTTTCGGCAGGAAATGTCAAATTCTTAACTGCTTCCACCATTGGCGTAATTCTCTTGAGCAGGATTTTTATGCCATTTTCGACTAATATGTGTAGCAGTCAAACTTGGAATTTTATGCAAAGTTTCTTGATGGATGTTTGATAAATTTTTCAAAACTTCTTAGCAAATTTTTAAACATTTTTTCCTGATGTCCATAATTTGGCTCCTAAAAGCCCATATGCTAGTTTCTTAAAAATGTTGAAAGCTGTGTGCAGAGGTGAGGCTTTTCTTATCTATCTTTGACGGAATTCTTGGCGAGAACATTGTGGATTCTTGTGAAATCCTTGGCCATATCTAACAGATTCTTTCGAATATTGTGAAATGTAATGATTCTCTAAAAAATACGTCACCTTCTTGTTCAATATATTTGGCAAATTGTTGGTGGAGATGGGAACTTCGGGAGTATGTTTCATTAAATTTTGGTAAGATCCTGTTTTGGGAGTTTAAAGCAGTCCCTTAGAAAAAAAATGGTAGACTCCTGACTAGTTTCTTATTCGATTTATTGGGATTCAAAGAATCATAGCAAAACTATACATTGTCTGTGGTGGAAAATAGACTTAACTTTATGTCATTAACATCCAGTTTTTGGGGATCCGCGGGAAAGTTGCATAGGAGCGACAGCTCCAAAAAGGTTGAGAACCACTGAGGTAGGGAAAGGATTTAGGATTAGAATAATGAATATTTTCTATGGGCTGATAGTACAACATCAAACATAAGGATTTTTTCAAAAGCAGTAAAACGAAAGCTGAGTAATCTAAAGGCTGACATAACTAAATTTTCAAATACCGACATCAAAAATCACAAAACCGAAGGTACAAATTTCTGTATTTCCAATGCATATGTAATCACTTCTGTAGGAAAACAATATTATTTTGTTGGTAAGATTTCACAAACCTTTATTTGAAATGCTCGATGAACCACATTATTTTTACTGTCAATATTTTTTTGTATTTTCATTTTTTCAACTTTTAATACAACTTTCAAGTATTTATTCACCTCCAAACTAGAATCGGACCAAGTTTCCCCAAATAAAAATGATTTTAAAATAGAAAACGAGTTATGGAGAGAAATTTACCTCTCACGTGACATCGACTAATGGAGATATCGAGTCATAGAAAAAAAGACTTATGGAGAGCATGATGTATGGAAATTTTGAAGGACCGAAAAATCCATCAGTATTGTTAGTGCAATGAAAATTGATGGAAATGTGCATTTTACGTGCACTATCCCAATCAGGAAGACATTACAAAATAAAAGACAATTTAATCCACTGTTGATATTTATCCAGCTTTTTCGCTAGCTATAAAACAACAGGGGGTGATTCAATTTTGACATTTCTTGCCTACCGATTTTATAGTAAGATCTTAGTAGGCAGGGATTTGCGTTTGTTGATTCAACTGTCAAGAATTTTCACTTGTTATCAAGGATGGAAAAAATCGTCTCTAGCGACTAACAACACAGTATTTGAATGGTTAAAGCGGGCCGTTGTTCTTGCAAAAGCATGATTGCAACACCTCATTACGCGCGCTTTGTTGAGATATATGGATCATCTGATGCACTGTTTGTCGCGGGACAAAGCGTTTGTCGGATATTGTAACATGTTGCGATTAACGTTAATCGGATCACATCCACGGCATTAATTTTTGCCCAAAGCATGCCAGATAAGCTTCCGGATCAAGAATTGCATACTAGGAGTCCAATCTCAGAATAAAAGCTTTAAAATCTTCCAAAAATTATGACTTCGGTTTGCAAACATTTGATCGTTAGCACCCATGCTGAATGATACATTATTCACGGAGCGTAGTTTGTTTTGATAACTTGACGACAAAAGGTTAATCGTTGTTGCTATGATCGCAGGATAAAGGAGAACCGCGATGCATCATTTATTTTGTCATGATCACTAGATTTTCATCCTTGCTTGTTATGCATTTATTTATATCAAGGGTCCTATGAATTTATTATTTTCCATTTTAATACATTTTTTCTCGATTTTAGGTTCTCAATCAAATGGATTTTTCGATCTTATGCTGCATTATCCTTGTAATCCTCCGCAGTTCTTCCAACATAGAGCATCTTTCATGATACAGCCTTCCACTGCTCAAAACTGTCGAAGGAGTATGTTGTCGGCATTTTAATATGAGCTTCACCAACATATGAGGATTGCCTTTGTCCGTAAAGCAATCATAAGATGACCTACGTTGAACTACGATATTTGCTCTAAAGTTTAAATTATGTGAACATTTCAATATGTGAATATATTTATGATATGAGACGTGTTTTGAAACTGGAGTATTGTCAAATATAGAAACAAACCTAAGTAAAGGGAATCTGGCTGATATATATGTTTCAACGATGGTTTATGTCAGGTTTACGCCAGTTTGAACGCCAGTTTCAAAAACAAATTCACCATCTAGGTTTATATTGTCAGTCACTTGTTATAATACCTCGAATGACGTATAAGGCGATTAATGTTAATCAAATGGAAAATTTCTCACCTCATTCGACTCGTTGACCTCATTGACTATCAGAATAAGCCTATTTATCTAGCTTTTGGCCAATCTTTTCTCCTGCATCAAGACGATTTCTAGACGTATACATTTAATCGTCCATTACGTAATATGTCTTATTTTATTGTGCCATAATAATATGGACGACGACTGCTTCAATATTTGTTGGCACATTTTTTATTTTCACAAACTCCGTATTGTTTCATTGAGTGGTACTTATTGGCATGTCTTTAAGTAACGCATTTGTAAAAGGAAAGTGTCAGAAGGGGGTAATTCAAATTTCATCAAAGCTAGCGTGAAAAGCTGGATATCAAGTTTAGTTTTATTCAAATATCCTTACGAAACGTGCTCTGCATACATTTCATAATAATGACATAATAATAACAAAACATTATTATTTATTTTAAATAATTTTACCCAAATTAGTATGTTATATGTAACAAAATGTGTTATAAAGTTTTGTGGAGTACAATGTTCAAAGAAACACTGTATTCAGTTTTTCATTAGGGTATTCACTTAAAGTCGCGTAAAGTGCAATTTTGCGTAACTTCTGCAACGAAATGTTTCAAATGAAATATTCCTTACTTTGTTCGGTGGAATGTCAAACAAGAAATTTTCAATCTAGTTGTCTACAGATTTTGCTGTAAACACCAATAATTTGCTTCAAAACCTGTTGTTCCAGCTTTCAATCGAGTTCTTTTTGGGGTCTAAATCACTGAAAATTTGTTGGCGCACCATGTTTGATGTTCAGAAATTAGAAATAGAATCGCTTTTTGCCCTCGTGAGCTGCAGCTGATTTTGTATAATCAAGAGGGAACTCTTGTAATAGGCGATGAAGATCTCTTCAATACTCCCAAAAATTGCATAGCTTTAAAATTGATTCGAAAACAGTCCCAAAGTACTGAAGCCTTTTTATTGTCCGTCTTCACTAACGGTATACAAAATTTATATTATACACCATAGTCTTCACTCAATTGGTATAAAATAAAGCTTGAGATATTTACGCCTGGAGACAGTCTCTAAAAAATTCACATTTCCTATGTGGCTGAACAGAGTGTAAACCAACTCGTCTAAGATTGAGGTTCAATTTTCCCACCAGGAGTCCTGGTCCAGGACACACAAGTTACGAATCGGAATACAAGCTTAAATTGGTCGGTGTTCAGACAGGCCGGACTAGACGATATTTTGGCGCTCTTAAGATACGTTAAGGACTCCGTCCAATCTGATTTTTCCAAAGCTTTTTTCGATACAGATGTATCATCAAATAGATAAGCTCCATTATTACAGCAAATAACGCAAATATTTTGATATTTCGAATGCCTGGGGAACGTTTTCCTGGAACCATGAAAAAACGCTTAGTCCAGTCTGTCTGAACACCGACCAATTGGGAATCAGAAACCGTTTGGCAGCATCAAGTTGTAGTTCATAGTGCATTTTCGTCTTACATCCAGCCGAGAATCTAAACTTTTTTCTTCCGTATCCGTCCCAACAAAACAAATTATTGACATTTGTTAGATTACAAAAGCGTTCTTGGATTGTTTAGCTGTTGAATTTGCATTGTTTGACAATGTCATGAAATATTCAATTAATCAAATTAGCATGGCTTACGCAGCGTTTAACGCTGTTAAGTGAATACCCCTATTGTTAATTGTAAAATTTAATTGCCTGACAGGTATGTGCCTCTTGGAAATTGTAAACCAATTATCGTGCCAAATGGGTCATCAGAGTGATTGTACAGAAAAAATTAAACTTCAAAGCAGTGTTGACAGACTCACACTCAAATCTCAGTGAATGGGCTCTCTCGCGTGAGCAAACTCACTAGAGAGCTGCTTCGAGAATCCCATGCTTGAGTTTTTCGTGCAAAATCACTCAAGCCGCCATAAACTCGTAAAAACCGAATGTTGTTGTTTACGTTAGAAATGATTACCGTTTCGATTCATACTACGCACAGCTTCAAGTTCCGGTTACTCTACTTTGTATGGGAAATATTTCACACGAAACGTTTCAAATTTGTCGTTCAAAAGTTCTCACTTTCGGGGCTCGTATTTACAACAATTTCCCGTAGATATCTATGAAAATTTATGATACTTAACTGCCTTAGACGCCTCTTTAGTGGCTCGCTGATTTCAATTATTCATTTGACTTTTCTGTTTATGATTTTCTTGAGATGATCAGAATTCGAAAATAAGGAAGCGTCCGGAATAAGAATCATGAAAAATTCGTACATTTCTACTTATTTAATATTATTCATGCAGCGGATTAAAAATGTCCACACACCATTCGAAAGTTAACTGTTTTGAAGGCTCCATAACGCGGTGGAATCGTACAGAATAATTTATTTTATAAGTTTTCTAATGAGTTACATGTCACTGGGGTCTTAAGTGTCTTCTAAAATGAATAAAAATGGTACTAGAAATTTACCAGACTAACAAGGATTAATTGCTTTTTGTGAGTTAACTGTAGAAAAACGAGACGATGAGTCAACAAGATGAGCCAACTCATCCATGCTAAGTTGCGTGATTGACAACTCACGCATGAAAAATTTCAATTGTGAGTTATGAGAATTTGAGTTTCTCGCAACACTGTTTTAATGTAGTGTAAACCACGGGCTACTGTATCAATAAACCAGACTCATGTACTGTTACAGCCAGTGATGGAAAGTGACGAATATGTCTGCGGAACAAAAACAAAACAAAATGGTGGCGAGCATCAGAGCGCTGATTTACACGCATCTGTCGTGTTCATGAGTAAACGAATTTGAAGTGATTCGTGGACGTATTCGGAGCTGCGCTTTTGGGAATAAAAACTTTCCTTTACTGCAATCGATTAGACATTTTTTTTTTTGCCAAATTCATTCATAACCACAACTGTTCAATTTAAGTGAAAA
Organism: Aedes aegypti; assembly: GCF_002204515.2. Classification (NCBI taxonomy): domain Eukaryota; kingdom Metazoa; phylum Arthropoda; class Insecta; order Diptera; family Culicidae; genus Aedes; species Aedes aegypti. The sequence goes on from NC_035107.1 coordinate 70,977,548, forward strand.
GTTGCCTCGATATGAAATTGTTGTTTTTGAATGACAACAGTGATGCCAAATGAGAACTCAATCAAGATTTTGTTCACAAATTAAGTCAAACGAAGTCAAAAGAGGAGTTAATACTGATTTTCAGCTGCTTTGTAAAATGTTCAATTAGGCTAAATGTACACAAAAAAGTGACATAACTGTCTTTTCAATCCATTTTACTGTTTTTTCCAATCATTTTTATTCTGGAATAACCCAATCAACCAGCAGCTTGATTTGTTTCATCACAAAAAAATTTGGGGTGGGTAATGTCTATTACATTACCGCGGGGTTGACGTAGAACTACGATGATTAATAATTTGATTTGTCATGTGTATGAATTTGTAAGTGTACTAGTTTTGTGTAGTTATTGATCGGATGAAGTTTTCAGAAGTTAACTCTTTTTGGACTCATTTTGGTAGTCTTGAAAAGAACCATTTGTCGTTCTGTGGTTCCGAGAACCAGTGTTTGGTGTTCCAGGAATAATGCCAGATGATTGAATTTGTTTGTTTGGTCGTTGCTTCCTTGTGTTGCTTGGTTGGGTGATCGGTTTCTGGCTCCAGCTGTAGTTCGCCAAACTTCTCCAGTAGATAAGATGTTTGATAGCTCGGGTGCTTCGATCGTTAGAATCGATAGAATCGGTCCAGTGCTTTGGTCTGTAGCAATATCCATTGCATGACCATTTAGGCTCTGTACATTGATACTCATCAATATGCAGGCTTGGCCGCTATGATCCAGTATTTCACGCAGTTCGTCTCAAAGCGTCACTAATCGATGATTGCCTAAGCGCTGCAGCTCATTCCTTAAGTCAATCTTCTTGGGAGAATTGCTGCCTTTGGCGTGATGGAACTTGAAAAAAGTAGAGTTTGTCAAAAATAGTCCTTGCAATGAAGTAACCCGCGACAAACCAACATATACCAATTGCTGATCCTGGCTTTTGTCATAGTCGTACACGACCTCGGGGAAAGTTCCACCTTGCGACTTATGAACAGTAAAAGCACAGGCACTAACCATCGGGAACTGAATGCGTTTGCATTTGATTATGCCGCACAGTTTGAAAGTAAAATAAAAAATTCTCTATACATAAGCATAAGCATAGATGACCGTACAATTCGTAGTTGCTACTCCGTGATTGACCAGAACAATCGAAGTTGCACAGGGAATTAATGAATGGGGCTTGGGATTAGCTTACCATTCTTCAATGTGCACAAATCGAGAGCTCAAATTTAAAAGTCAATAACGGCGCCGGCCACGTCCTTACGGTCATCGGGGAAGGGAAGGAATGTTAGTGTGACTACCGTTGTTACTAGAGACCGAGATCACCTCTGCATCTCCACGGTTGTCATGGAGAGGATATTGGGTTAGTGGGATAAGGTAAAGATCTGGGAGTCACCAATGTTTGGTGATGCGAGCCATGATATAATCACGCCTAACCGGATTCGCGAAATAATTCGATAATCGCATTAAACGCCGAACAAGTGTTCGTCACTCGCCCACGCAAGAGCAAGCGACGCGATCAATAGATCAAACACTACTAGCGATCCGCGGCGCTTTTTCATTTCTCTGAGCGAACGACGCGCGACAAGTTTGATCCTGCCCTCATCGCCCGCCCCCGCAGGAGCAAGCGTCAAGGTCGAAGGATCAAACACTACTTACGAACCGATCACTTTTTCACCGCTTCACTACCGACGCGCGACATGCTTGATCCTGCCCTCATCACCCGCCCCAGCAGGAGCAAGTGTCAAGGTCGAAGGATCAAACACTACTCTATTCAAAAGATGTTTTTATTAATGACGAAAACCGAAAATTACATGTACACATTCCAAACTATATGAAACAGGAACAATGCCAACACTTGCAGTGACGAACCATACATAGCTTGCCCGAAAATTACATACGAGTACTACTGTGCATTTTGTCTCGATATGGTACAAGTTTCAAAAAACACGTCAACACTCACAATGTCGAACAATTCAAAAGATAATTTTTAATAACGTATAAAAGAGACAAATATATGTATATTGAAATTGTAAAAGAAAAAAACATAATGCCGACACTTCCAGTGACGAACCATACAAAGTTTGTTTTAAAATTACTTAAAAGTTACGCTTTCAAGAAAATATGTGTTATCACAAGAATGAAACGAACTCACCAGTTGGTAATCCATCCTCGACTGAACACAAAACTGATACTGACAGCAAAACTTCTTGGCGTCCCGAAAACAAACCGTCTTGCTTGTGCCTTCCAAATACCTACCCAGCAAGACGCTCCAAAACAGAAAAAAAAATCTTAGGAGCCGAAAACACGCGCGAAACCGTGAGCCAAATCTATCGGACGCCGCAAAACCGAACTGTCCTGCTTGGGCTTCACGAAGCACTACCCAGCAGGACGCTTGGAAACAGGAAAAAAAAAATCTCCGGCGACGAAAACATGCGCGAAACCGTGAGCCAAATTTATCGGACGACGCAAAACTGAATTGTCCTGCTTGGGCTTTACGAAGCACTACCCAGCAAGACGCTTGAAAACAGGAAAAAAAAATCTCCGGCGACGAAAACATGCGCGAAACCGTGAGCCAAATTTATCGGACGACGCAAAACCGAACTGTCCTGCTTGGGCTTCACGAAGCACTACCCAGCAAGACGCTTGAAAACAGGAAAAAAAAAATCTCCGGCGACGAAAACATGCGCGAAACCGTGAGCCAAATTTATCGGACGACGCAAAACCGAACTGTCCTGCTTGGGCTTCACGAAGCACTACCCAGCAAGACGCTTGAAAACAGGAAAAAAAAAAAATCTCCGGCGACGAAAACATGCGCGAAACCGTGAGCCAAATTTATCGGACGACGCAAAACCGAACTGTCCTGCTTGGGCTTCACGAAGCACTACCTAAAATAAAAAATTCTCTATACAGGAGTGAAATTGGAATTTCAAAACCAAGAGCCTTACGTTGGCATGAAATATTTTGAACTCTTATAACTGTTTGCTGGTTTAACGAAATTCCTTGAATGGCACCTCAATTGAAAGACAACCCAAGTAACCATAGAGCATTATATCATTGCATATATAATGCAGCTGCATTGCCGTAAGCCTACCATTAAAGTAGTTTTAAAGTGGAAATGGGCACTTTTACAGTTAAATTAATGCAAGAAGGACGATCAAGCAATGAAGCAACTTATAAAGTAATATTAATGCACCAATACAATTTATAAAGTGATGTAAGTGCATTGATACATTTGTAATGTAGGGTTAATGCTTTATTGCTTGACAGCTCTTGCAATTTGTTGAATAAAAGCAATGTTGCATCAATGTTGTTGATATGCAGTAGAATACGTGCAATGTTATAATGCATGTGGTTACTTGGGAAGACATCAAAGGGTCATGTCGTTTACTTACTGAATCCTATATACTTGTCCAAATAGTTTAATTACTGTTTTAAAAGAGAACGTTGATTTCAAGCAAATTTATAAATAGGGGTGCTAGAGAAAATTTGACGTCATTTGCTTTCCATTCTCCGCTTGGATCGCATCTCAGCAGGCAATAGATCGTCTGGCTCTGATCGGGCGTGCTTCTCAGGCACAGACATCGATAGCGAAGGACCTCCCCATTTGTCTTGCTTCGCTCAAATCAAACTGTCGAGCGAGCGAGAGAAGATGCCGTCCGAAGCCAAAGTCATCACCGCTGCCACCGCCAAGAAGAAGAAGAAGGGGAAGCAGTCCACAGGAAAATTTGCGGTCGAACTGTGAACACGGTCGGGCAAGTCATTCTCGCTTTGTGCTTCACCGCTTGTTTGCGTTCACCCAGCCATCGTCATCGCCGCCATCATCAGATTTCGACTTAATCCCTGTGATCCACTACCTGTTACTGTTGTGCGCCATCCACGCCACGAAACTTTCGGTTCGTCGTATAAGCAAATAACTTGCTCAAATTTATACATTTGAGTTGAGGATTCCCCGTTTGACCATGGAAATCAACTGATAACATCCCGCAGTGTTATTTATCTGTAAGAGCATCAAAGCTAAAAAAGCCATCGGCCCTTTTCAGGGCCATCAAATTAGTAGAAAAGAGTTAAAAGAGAAATATTTCCGACTTTATATATGACTTCTAATATTCCTAAATCAATTTCACGGCTTCATACAAAATTTCATTTGTCATGAATAATTTATGACTAATCATTTTGAGACTGTAATCGCGGACGCTGCTGCAGTGCCGTCGGGGTGAGTGCTCAACATTCCACAACAATTGTAAAATAGAGTGGCATTTCCAACAGCGTCTTTGATGTTCCATATTTTAAGGGAACACTTTGATTAGGAAAATTATCACATGTAACAAAATTGCGACATATTTAGAATGCGTTTGAAAAGACATTCTCATTGAACAATTGTTATAATTTTGGCACCCATGGATCAGAAATTTACCTTCATAATAAAGAAAACTATTGATTATCAATAGCTCGTATTGAATATTTAGTTGATATCAACCCTTCCAGCAATTCATGTTCGACCAATTTCTCACGCATTAGCATTCTCCGCAATTTTCAAGTAACTCCAAGCCCAACAAATTATTGACACATACCCATTTCCCAGATTGGTCGATCAGAAAGCGAAGAGTACAAAAGGGAGGAGCATCATCTGCTATTCTGAGGTTATAAAACATGCTTCCTTCGTCGGATTCAGTTTCATTCCAATTCCGCTTTCGAGCTGGTAAGAGCTCCTCCGAACTTTCTCAGTGAGAAGTATCTCGCTGCTAGAAATCTGCTGAGCTGTTTATCTTCAAGCTGCCAATCCAGCATCTGGTTTGTGAAATCGCTCAAGATTTCTAGGTTGACCGATCCGCGCTTCTAAATTTCTAAATTTTCGACTCGTGGTAAACTCGTGGTCACAGCATCCAAGCTCAATCGGCCCTTTTCAGGGCCAACATACGTTCATAAAGGGTTTATTGGATGATATTTACTGATTTATCTATAATGATCTAAATATCGCGGTATACTATAATTTGGTTCACATAATTTACCCCACATAATTACATGAATTTGAGAATTTACCGCTGCAGCACCGTCGGACCGTAATAACATCATACTACTCAGCATTGTATGGTATTTCTAACAGCATCGTTGATTTATCATATAATGGGGGAACACTTCCTAAATTCTCGAGTATGGGAATTGGAAAATGTATTAAAATTGCGACAGATTTTAAATACTGTTCAATAAACTGGTTTCCTGACCAATTGTAATGAGCAACTATTGATCTGAAATTTTTCTACAGGTTAGTCTATTTCAAATGTCATAGTATATAAATCAGAACACATTGAACATTGATCAGAAATATTTAAAATTTGCACGAAACCAAAACATGCGTGATTTTAATTTATTGTAAGCTGTTAAAATAATGTTGATATTTTTACTGTCCATACGAACGCGCATGTGAATTTTCCAAGATATGTAAATTCCTAACCAAGACATCAACTTGATGTATCTTATCCTAGATTGGTCAATCAGAAGAAGGCGAAGAATACGAAAGGGAGGAGCATCGTCTGCAATTCAAATTATGTAAAACATACTATCTTCGACAGATTCGGTTCATTTAAGGGACGAATGACCTTCGGATTAAAATCCCTCTGTAACAACAACTGGATTCGGTTCATTTCATTTACACTTTCGAGCTAGTAAGAACTTCTCGTGATAAACACAGTATAGCTAGTAATATTTCTTAATGTGCGTACCACATACTTGCTATAATCTCTTAATTCATCTCGTAGCATCATACAATATCTGATATATCACGAATAATCGACAATACGGCAATTTGAGGATGGTCCGAGAACGCTGCTGCAGTGCCGTCGGGATGCCATAACAGCATAATGCTCATCTTGTACATCCCTTGCCAAGATCAATTTCATATAGCCTATTTCTCAGATTAACGCAATAGACAACATTTAGAAAAATCAATTCAGATCAATGATTGCTCATTACAATTGGTCAAGAAACAGTTTATTGAACAGTATTTAAAATCTGTCGCAATTTTAATATATTTTCCAATTTCCGTACTCGAGAATTTTGGAAGCGGGGGCCGTGATGTTCGGGATGGATTGTCCTCCATGACTGGTCCTGGCTGGAAATTTTCGTGGGGAGAAACTCGACCCTTTTCTGCAGGAATTTCATTAACAACTCTTTAGTAAAGCAGAAATTTTCCGAGGAAAATTCTGCTAAAAGTGAACTATTTCAAAACAACTCTTTTTGATTGGAATATTTAACAACAACTCTTTGTCAAGTAAAATCATCCTAAATAACTCTTTGCTCCATCGCCAAACCAAACCATTTCATTGAATTCATCAAGTACAAGAATATGAATGGTAAGGAGAGGCAGATGGTGTACATTTCGCTGGCTTTAGTTTCCAACAGGTCGCCGGTTGGCGCTGACTACTAATCCGTTCACTGAATGTTTTTCAGTTGTTGCTTTCGCTTCGTTGCTCTCTGGTTCCGTTCGCTACTCGCACACTGCTGTGGCTTTCACGCGCTCTTCTTTGCTGCTCCGCTGCTTGATCCGTTCGTTATGCCGTTCGATTTGTGAATGAGCTGGGAGCAGAACAACCAGTGGTTTTATTTGCTCGAGCTCCGTTCACCGATGGCGAGTGGTGGGGTTCTCGCTTGGTTGTTTCGTCACTCCGTTCGCTACTCGCACGCGATTGGTTATTGCTTTCGCGCTATTTTCGTTGATGGTGTGATTCTTCGCTGAGAAAAAAAAAACTGCAACTCTTTTGATTTTTCATGCAAAATGACCAACTTTGATAAACTATATCTCAGTTATTTATGGACCGATTTGAATGAAATTTTCACAGAATATCAGACATAACTTAAATTTTAACATATATTATTGAGTGATTTCAATCACACGTTGAAAAGCAGTAACGGTTTGACTAAAGTGAATTTTTAGACGATTTTTTCATAATTGACATAACTAAACATATTGAAGGAATAGCTTCATGGTATCTTCAGCAAAGTTGTAGATTTTGACGAGATGAATAAGTTTCCTGAAGACAGTTTTTGTGTAAGGCTATTAGATTTTAAGATAAAAAGTTTTGAAATTTTCATCGAAACTTACAGTTTAGTCAAACCGTTATTACTTATAAACTTGTGATTGGAAAACTTATTCAAAAATATATGTTAAAACTCAAATTACATCTGATGTTCTGTGAAAGTTTCATTCGAAAATATTTCCATAAATAACTGAGATCTAACTTACCAAAGATGGTCATTTTGTATGGAAAATTGAAAAAGTTTCAAATGCATGTGAATAAGTTGGGGCCTTCCTTAGCCGAGTGGTTAAAGTCCGCGGCTACAAAGCAAAGCCATGCTGAAGGTGTCTGGGTTCGATTCCCGGTCGGTTCAGGATCTTTTCGTGATGGAAATTTTCTTGACTTCCCTGGGCATAGAGTATAATCGTACCTGCCACACGATATACGAATGCAAAAATGGAAACTTTGGCAAAGAAAGCTCTCAGTTAATAACTGTGGAAGTGTCATAAGAACACTAAGCTGAGAAGCAGGCTCTGTCCCAGTGAGGACGTTAATGCCAAGAAGAAGAAGAATAAGAAGATGTGAATAAGTTCTCAGTTTATTCGACAAACCAGCTAAATATTTCATGGGTGCACAACAGCAACAGGGTAGCGGATCACAGGGATTTAGTTGGAAACGTAGCTCAATTTTGAAATCTTGAGCGATTTCATAAACCAGATTCTGGATTAACAGCTCAGCAGACTTCTAGCAGCGAGGTACTTCTCGCTAAGCAAGAGCTCTTACCAGCTCGAAAACGGAAATGGAATGAAACTGTATCCAACGAAGGCAGCATGTTTTATAACCTTGGAATAGCAGATGATGCTCCTCCCTTTTGTGCTCTTCGCTTTCTGATCGACCAATCTGGGAAATGGGTATGTGCTAATAATGTGTTGGGCTTGGAATTACTTGAAAATTGCGGAGAATGCTAATACGTGAGAAATTGGTCGAACATGAATTGTTGGAATGATTGGCATTCCCTAAATATTCAATACGAGCTATTGATAATTAATAGTTTTCTTTATTATGACGGTAAATTTCGGATCCATGGGTGCCAAAATTATAACAATTGTTCAATGAGAATGTCTTATCAAAAGCATTCTTAATATGTCACAATTTTGTTACATGGGATAATTTTCCTAATCAAAGTGTTCCCATAAAATATGGAGCATAAAAGGCGCTGTTGGAAATGCCACTCTATTTTACAATCCTTGTGAAATGTTGAGCACTCACCCCGACGGCACTGCAGCAGCGTCCGCGAGTACAATCTAAAATGGTTGAGTCATAAATTATTCATGACAAATGAAATTTTGTATGAAGCCGTGAAATTGATTTAGGAATATTAGAAGTTATAAATAAAGTCGGAAATATTTCTCTTTTAACTCTTTTCCACAAATTTGATGGCTCTGAAAAGAACCGATGGCTTTGTTAGCTTCGATGTTGTTACGGATAAATAACACTGCTCGGACCAGCAAAACTCAGGGGGCTTCTGGTATTTGCTTCTAACGGGATTGCTTCTTGACCACCAATGATGATTTCATCACGAGTCGAAATTTTGAAGCGCGGGTCAACAGCTCCTCGGCCGATGAAATTTGCGGCGGCGATGACGATGGCTGGGTGAACGCAAACAAGCGGTGAACCACAAAGCGAGAATGATTCGCCCGACCGTGTTCACAGTTCGACCGCAAATTCACCTGTGGACTGCTTCCTCTTCTCCTTCTAGGCGGTGGCAGCGGTGATGGCTTTAGTTTCGGACGGCATCTTCTTTCGCTCGCTCGACAGTTTGATTTGAGCGAAGCAAGACAAACGGGGGCGTCCTTCGCTATCGATGTCTGTGCCTGAGAAGCACGCCCGGTCAGAACAAGCCGATCTGTCGCCTGCTGAGATGCGAGCCAATCGGAGAGTGAAAAGCAAATGACGTCAAATTTTCTCTAGCCACCCCTATTTATAGATTTGCTTGAAATCAACGTTCTATTTAAAAACAGTTATTAAACTATTTGGACAGGTATGTGGGATTCAGTAAGTAAACGACATGAAGCTTTGATGTCTTATCTTTCGATTGAGGTGCTAATCAAGAAATTTCGTTAAGCCAGCGAGAAGTTATAAACGTTTAAAATATTTCATGCCAGCGTAACGCTCTTGGTTTTGAAATTCCAATTTCACTCCTGTATAGAGAAGAAAGACGTACTTCTACGTCAAAAAAACAATCGCGATAACTTCTTTTGTTTCTCAATGCTTTACACCATTTTTTTCACAAATTTCCATAAAATTCCTCTGTGCAAAAAATCTGTGTCGATATCGATCATCAGTTATTTGACTTTGAAAATATTCCGAAATTCATTGAAGTACCGACATTCTATCAAAAAAAACATGGGCAATGTCAGGTAATAAGAAGTTTTTCTGATAAAAATCATACAAATCGGTTGAGTCGAGTCCAAGAAAACTGTATGACGTTCTTAGAAGTTTTCAAGATCCTAATACGGCCAAAGTAGTACCTACCACAAATATAAATGCTAATTTCTCAAAAACGGTAGCACTAAATCGCCTTATTTTTTTCACAACAGCCTATCATTAAAGTACTGTTTTGAAAATAGAATTATCGGACATTAGACAAATTCTGGCGGTCCCCTGAGGAATTCCGAAATATCTCCAGATCCAAATACCCGATGATCAAAATCGATACAAATTCTGTAAGTAGAAGAGTTTTTTGAGATTTTGTGATGAACTGGTACAAAAATATTGAGATATGAAAAAGTTATAATTATGTCAACATTTTTAGTGAAGCTGTGCCAGCTGCGTCCAAATGCGATCAATGGTCAATTTGCGATTCGAAGGGAATGTTGGCGTTTCAATCGGTTTAAAAAAAAGCCGTTGAGTTCTCTGCACTTCCACGAAGAACACTGAGAGTTTGGAAAATGGGAAAGGATTAAATGACTGGATTCGTCTTTATAGACGACGCGTTCAGTTGTAAGGGCCTTAGAAATAACGCCACATTTTTGCTGGTTACAGATACTCCAAGCATGATAAAGTGAATTACAATGTCTTGATAGGTCCAAAAAGAAAATGACTGAACGCACAATGTGTCGATGACATTGCACGATGCTAATCACGCAACATCAATCCAAAAATTCATCTATTAGTCTTCAAAGACAAAGTTGACACTTCTAGTGTTAAACCATGCAAATACACCCCTACATTTTTTAACGACCGTTTTCAGAGGGTCGTAAAAAGAATCGGTCGAAAAAAAAAAAACGTCTAGATGTGGAAATACTTATTCGAGATATTCGGAAAAGTTGAAGCATAGATTGAGAGCTTCCCGAAATGGCCATTCAAATTTGTATATTCTGGCAACACTGCTCGGTTGTTATCAAAAGAGCCATTTATATGAGGGTGTTTTTCCAGATATCAATAAACTTTAAAGATAGCGATCACCAAAGTTGAAGAAAGTGTTGCATGTCATACAGTGGGCCGAAGCATAAATGTTCATGTCACTGGCAACACTGTTTAAGAAGCATTAAGAAAAGACATCAAATCCATTTAACTTGAGCGAAATAGAAAAACAGAATGCATAGCGACATAGGAACACTCTTCAACTGTAATACAGTTTTTCAAGAGGGGTTCCAAATTTTGACGTAGCTGGAAATACTGCTCAAGTGAAATTCCGACACTTAGCAGTGCTGTTTTGCGAAATTCTTAAGATCATGACCACTCAGAAAGATGACGTCTTCAAGGACTATCATTATTCAAGTCAGGAGATTCGATATTTTGCCTACAGGTGGCCGAGTGAGCAACAAACTTTTTTTAATACCTTAGGTTCCTGACTACTAAGAAAAATGACGTCTTTGGCAAAGTTGTCTAGTAAGTCAGGAGTGTTATCATTGTTCGATTACAATTCAATATTTTGCCACAAGACGGCACTAGTAAGTATGATTTTTTGCCAAAAATCTCGAACCTCTAGGCTAGCACAAACAATTTTAACGAAGACGCCATCATTCTGAGTGGTCAGGATCACGATCTCCAAAATAAGAGATTCATGCTCACTAGTACCACCTAGTGGCAAAATCTCGAATCCCTCTGGTAGAATAATTATAGATCTTGAGCTACCGCAAATGCTTTGCCGAAAACGTCATCTTTCAAGGCATGTTACATTCAACCATTCCTAGAAACATGAAGTAAGCTTCATTCAGTATGTAATCGACTATTTAGTAATTGCTGAACAGTTGCAAATACAGTAATGTCCCGATTTTGTCAGCCCTATGCTGCATTTAGGGTTGACAAAATCAAGAAAGAGCTAAAATCGGGAAAAATAGGTTCGATAGGTTCCAAGTTTTATTTTAACTTATGAACTTAGTTTTATGATTTTATTAAAATAAACATTGTTTTCTTACTTCCATTTTCGGTACATTACATTACATATCAAAGGTAACATTGATGAGTTTCTTGGTTAATTATTGAAAATTTGAAATTACAAAATCTCGGTCTTTAGATAATTATATATACGTGGCAAAGGTCATAATTGACTTTATTCACCCAATATTGCCAGTATAGACGTGTTTACTCTGATTAAAATAAATATAAATTTTAGGCTGACAAAACCGTCAAAAAGGGTGCTATAATCGGGGGTAGATAAAATCGGGAGCTGACAAAATTGGATCATTACTGTATGTAGTATCCCTTTCGCTGTCTCGATAATAAAATCAACACATTTAACTTAGTTGATACAAAAGCATGGAATGAGTTTAGATCCTCGACTGCGTAGCAAGCAGCTGCCAAGCAAAATTCGAAAATCGAAATTTACTCCGACGACGCAAAAAATCCGAAAGCAAGCATGCTTGGAATTTCCGAGGCATACTGCCTTCCTGTAAAAGCATCTAAACGAATTGATTCAAAAACTTCTGATATGAACATTTTTGGATTTTTTTGGTAGATCTCGGTTAGGAATCTTTGGAAGATTTCCTACAGGGGAAATCGGTGAAAGAATTAGTAAAAAATATATGGAGGTCATTCTGAGGTAGCTTTTGTGAAATTACAGGAAGTAGAAGCGCCGGAGCAGTGAAGGATTTCATGGAGCAAACACGCCTGGGAGATTTTATGGAAGAATTGGTGGAGGAATCAGGAAAATTTTTGAAGCTTTTTTTCGAAGCATCTGAGATGAATTTCCTAAAGAATTCACCGGTTCTGATGGTCTCTGAAAATTTCTTTAAAACCTCTTGAATTTGACAGCAGGATTCACTGCAAGCAGAATCGGGAAAAAGTTACTTTAGAAAACATTTTGGATAAAACGAAGACCAATTAATTTAGAGGAGACCACCCTGCGAATATATCAAGCAAAGTTCAGATCAATTTACCAAATCTAGAAGAATTTATTTATGAATTTATGAATGTTAATGTTTTGGTGGAGTCCATCAAGTCTATTAGGGAGCTAGAAAATATTGATGTTTTCATTGGAACAATAGACCCAATTTGTATACCTTATGATAACGCCCTAAAAGCCCATAGCAACCAAATGTGTAGCTCGTTGTTTCTGAGTATTTGAATTAAAGTTGGCAACACTGCATTTGAAAGATATTTTCATAAAAGTTCCATACCAGTCTTGTAATTCTAATTTTAAATAACTTAGAAACTGAATTTGACTTCCAAGTCACCAACATGCTTTCCAAGTTTGGAAGTCACTGCTGGATTTAGATAATAAAATAAACGATCAGCTTAAAAAGCTCTCCACCGTCATCACCTTTTCGCCTGGATGTATGCCACCCGAGCGTTGCACCACTCGACACACAAAACAATGTGCTTTATAAGAGCGCTGAATAAGCCCTATACCAGTGCCGTTATGTACAATCGTGCAACTCTTTCAGTGAGGCAAGCACATATTGCTACCACAGTGAGTACTGCTTCTCGCGCTCTCGCGTGATTCCCCTTTGATCTCTCATTCGCTTTGACAGTCACTTCGAAAGAGTTGACTCTCACTCGCTCTCGCGTTTCGCGATAATCTCACCTCGTGTCGCTTGTTTTTTCGCAAATATGATGTTTTTGTGCATCAGCCAGCCAGCACTATTGCTCCAATAATCAATTTGGAGCAGACAACGAATTGGGATGTCACGACAAAGTAACGCATCTCACCTGACTGTGGCCAAATCCGGTTACGGTCGGTTTATTCTCATCTTCCTCATTAACTGATGGTTAACAAGAAGAAACACAAATGTCCGTCATGAAATGTGCGGTCTTTCGCACGGTCAATCTTCATACAAACAGAGAAAGGCGGCTTCCTGTAGTGTCTGTTGTTTGCACGAAAGAAGGTGCAAATGAGTTGTTTGTCTCCGGTTGTTGTCAATGAAAATGGTTGTTATACAAAAGGTACGCAGATCACAAACGTTTGTCACTATGGGAGGGATCGGAATACCTATTTGACAAACACCTTGTTTTGCAAGTAGTAACTGCGTGATTGAATCGTTTGCTGCACGAACGTAACGGCAATGGTGCTAGCTTTGTGATTTTTTCAGAAGTAGATATTGGCGATCAAAAGTGAAGTTAAGTCGCGAAAGTTTTTCAAATTTAAATGAATATTTACGGTTTCATGTGCCTTAAATTGCAATAATCTTGTCAGTTAAATGATTGTTGTGATTTTTCTTCCAAAGTAATCATATAAAATTTCGATAAAGATGCACTAATCCCTATTCTAGAAAAGCGCCATCTACGCATTTTAGCTTTGCGTTAGAACCGATGTTCTTGATTTTATTCAAACACGGATTGTATGCCAAGTAGAAAGATGTGGACTTTATTCTGTGACATAATCAAGATAATTCCCAACCCTGCCTTCGTGACCGCAGGGTTGTAAAATTTCAAATCGCAACTACTCCATCACGTTGAGCAACAGGCCCCGACCGGTGGCTGTTTTGATCGGTTAATTTAAATCACCCAAAAGTCGTAAAACAATGTTTGTGTGCCTGTCGGGTACTTAGCACTATTGGAAGCACAAGCAAAACGACACTGACTGCGGTGGGAATCGGATTCGCTTGGCAATATGACTTTATTACCTTTTGATGATTCCCTATATAATTAATCTGTTCTCTCCCCCTTCTGACGGATCACCAAGCCGACTGCGAGCGATGTCACGGCCAGTCGTTGCATACACAAAGCTTCAGATTCAGTCAGCTGGGGTTTCGAATTTCATAAATATAGTTGCATATCGTGTTCAGACTTTGTGAAGAGGGGATTGAGGAAGAAGCAATTATTGAACAATGGCGTATCTGTGGTTTTTAGTCGACTAAACAGTAACATTAAAACAGTTTTTATTTTAATTAAAAAAAATGTGTCTAAATTGTATAGAATGTTTGAAAATTATAGATTTGACCGAAAACCATTACACTTATCTTCATAAAACTGAAACAAAAAACTATACATGGGGCTTTCTTAGCCAGTTTTATGAAGATAAGTGTAATGGTTTTCGGTCAAATCTATAATTTTCAAACATTCTATACAATTTAGACACATTTTTTTTAATTAAAATAAAAACTGTTTTAATGTTACTGTTTAGTCGACTAATCCCGGTCGGTCCAGGATTTTTTCGCAATAGAAATTTCCTTGCCTTCCCTAGGAATTGAGTATCATCGTACCAACCACACGATAAACGAATGAAAAAATGGCAACTTTGGCAAAGAAATCTCTTAGTTAATAACTGTGGAAGTGCTCATTGAACACTAAGAAGAAGAAGAAGAAGAGTGGAAACTTGATTCGGGATTCACGTACAATGCAATTCAACTGAGAATAGAATAGGTGCAACAACCTTCCAGTTATCACATCACCATCCGTCAAACAAAAGCGACCCAAGAACAGTTTTGGTTTCATAGTAGTTTTTACGATCAATTTCGGTGTTAATCTGACTTTAAAACCACGACAAAATCTCAAATATTATTCATGACCCATTTTGAACTAGCAAGCGACCATTTTCTTCAATTTTGCCCCTTCCGACGCCTCTGAGCGTTGGGGTTTTCCACTATAAATGCAATTGCATTAAATGCTGTCCGTTTTTCTTGCTTCAATAAAAATTTTGCCTACGTGACCAATGGGACGGTCCTTGCTTGCGGAGGCTGCTTGATTACCTTCACCGGCCGGCTGATGATTTATGTTCAATCCAAGTGGTTTTTATGGGTGAAAAGGGGAAGGGGGGGGGGGGGTTCATAAGCGCCTCAGGGTGGCTCATATAATTTACTTTTTGAATTTTATCAATTCATATTTTCAAATTGTAACCTCAACTTAGGAACTAGATCGGAGGTTTGTAAATTTAATTGAATCAGTTCGTAATACAAGCTTTTGCTTTGTGGTACTTGTAAAAAAAACACCGTTTGGTAACTAAGTGTGTACAACAGGTATTCCAGTTCATCCAAAAACTTCCTGGAATAAATATTCTCAATCGACTGGTGCAACAAGCATCTAATGATAGTTTTTAATGTGGCACCAACTCCTAACCATTCATATAAGTAAACAGCCGGATAGGGCGAGCTCGATGGGGCGAGCTGAAATGTGCAGGGATAAGGATGGGAGCATCGAAAGCGAAGTGAAAGAAGGGTGGAAGCAGCTCTACGATGAACACCTGAATGGCGCAAAGAACACAGATACAGAAGGTCAGGACAGCGAAGGCGATGGCTACGTCAGCGGACAGTGGAAACCAACCAGCTCACACGATGGAGGAAGTGCAGGATGCCAGGATTCAACAGCTCAAGAACATTAAGGCAGCTGGGAAGGTTGGTATCGGAGCGGAACTCATCAAGATGAGCCTGGAGAGGTTGGCCGCTTGTCTGCATCGGCTGATAGCTAGAATCTGGGAAACGGAACAGCTACCAAAAGAGTGAAATCCATGTGTTATACTTACAAAGAAGGTGACAAACTATCGTGCAACTAAACGCAGCCTACAAAGTGCTATCCCAGATTACCTTCCGTCGTTTATTACCTATAGCAAACGAGTTATCAAGCAGGTTTCATTGACGGCCGGCTCGTCAACGTACCAGATTTTTTTCGTGCGGCAAATCCTCCAGGAATGCCATGAGCACCAGGTCTCTACGCACCAAAAAATCACGATTTCATCGATTTCAAAGCATGCACAGTATTGACCGTGTTGAGCTATGGAAGATCATAGACGATAATAGCTTTCCCTTGAAGCTCACAAGATTGTTTAAAGCAATGATGGACGGTGTACAAAGCTGCGGGAAGATCTCGGGTGAACATTCCAGTACGTTCGATTCGCGCCGGAGTCTATGACAAGATGATGAACTTCTGTGCATACTGTTCAATATTGCGCTTGAAGGTGTCATGCGGGGAGCCGGACTTAAACACGATTTTCACGAGATCCGGACAATTTGTCTGCTTCGCGGACGACATGGATATTGTTTGAAGATAAATTTTAAAATTGAGCGCGACAGAGCCTGCCTAGGAACATTGTTGCGATAGACGGGGATTCTTTCGAGGTGGTTGACTTGTGCGTCTACCTCAGATTCTTGCTGAAGGCCGAAAATAACGTCAGTCGTGAAATACGAAAGAGCATCACATGTGAAACTTGTGCCTACTATGGGCTTCAGAAGAAGCTGCGGTCAAGAAAGATTCACGCCTAGGCGCGCCTGAACCAAATGCACGATGTACAAAACGCTCATTAGACCGGTAGTTCTAGTAGACATGAGAAATCCCTGCAGTGATTCTTGAATGGAACTTTGGAAAGTTTTCAGAAAAGATTAAAAAAAATGATTTTTTGTAGGAATAGTTGAAGAAACTTGCTAAAAAATGGTTGTCATTTTTATCAGTTTTACATTTGGTTGTATAACTGATATTTTTCGAAAGCTAAAGGGACCTCTGCAAAAAAAAACAAATACTGCAACAACCCTGGAAACAAGTCTAAAGGGGTGCTAAGAGAGAATCCTACGAGAATTCATGTTAAAACGCTTGAAGAAATGATCAACTACCAATAAACTAAACATTACATATATGGCAGCGTCAATTAATGACGTAGCTATCTTTACACAATGTTTGACACCCCTCTCCTCCATCGTAGCCTATTCTCCCATACCTAATACATGGTTCGTTACGAAATTGTAGACTCCAACCCGTCATCCGCCTCCCCTAAAATGCTACGTCATTTATGGACAGTCCCTACTTTGCAATTGGATTAAATGGACAAATTAATGAAATCCTTGTTAAATTTCATAATTGAATTTCTGTAGAAAATTGCCACGCGTTCACGAATTCCGTCAATATATTTTTCATCACAACATCGGTTTATTTTGAAAAATCATTTTTTTTCCTGAGGACTTTCGGGAAAGTATCATGACCCAAATCGGACAGTTGACATGAAAATGTCAATTCTAAAATTATCAAAAGCTATTGCGAATTTCAAGTACTTTTAACAAAAATAAGATTGCTGAGGATTACGGAAAGCTTCAAGATCGATTATCAATTAATTATGTACACTCCCGTACAAAAACAAACAAATTGCCATTTGTCGTAATGCCGTTTGGTCATTTAAATTAACAACATTTTTTAGCTATGTAAGTGAAAAGTTTAAATAACATGTCAAAAACAAGAAAAAACTTATTTAGGATCCCAAGGCTTATATATATATATATATATATATATATATATATATATATATATATATATATATATATATATATATATATATATATATATATATATATATATATATATATATATATATATATATATATATATATATATATATATATATATATATATATATAATATATATATATATATATATATATATATATATATATATACAGGGTGTTTGGTTCCATGTTTTTAATAATTGGAGGGTAGATAGGTCTCCATGAGATATGAAAAAGTGCCCATGGAACATAGGGTCGCAAATCACTGCTAAGTGAGTTATTCACGATTTTAAGATTTTTAACTTGTTCATCTTTGGAACCACATATCTAATTAACTATGCGTCATACATTTAATCTCAGCGCATGAATCGAAAGCTTATGATCTAATCTATCTTAGTTTCTTGGACGTAACTTTTGTAGAAAATGATTCAAAGGCTCAAATTACGAAAAGTTTGCAAAAAGTGACGGAAAAATCAGCATTTTTCGACGTATTTTTATGAATTTTATTAAAATTATCGTAATTAATGTTAAAAAAATTCTTCTACAAAATATGCATTAACATGTTAGCTACCAAAGTGTCTTTGAGAGCAAAAGTGTATCTCTTGTAGATTCGTCACAATATCATGTTGAAAGTTGTGCTTCAAAGAGCAAAAAAATCAAAATAAATATCGGCTGATAACTCTATTCGTTCGTCCGTTCGTGTGTTGATGCCTCCGCGTGTGGATGAAGTGCTCGGAAACGACAGATTTCGGTCGTGCCGAAGCGAAGGGGAAATGAAATCGCTTCGCAACATGCGCCATTTATTTCTTCTCTTCGCGGCGTTTGGTTTGCAAACAGACGCATAAATAGATTTAGTGCGGTCGCCGCACGACCACCGCAGTAGCGAAAGTGTGTTCATAAAGACTGATCCCTTTAAATTCCTCGCACTAGTAGCTGAGCTACGGTGCAGAGCAGATGGGGGGGTGCGCTTGCGCGTGTAGCGAGGACTCAATTTATGCATTTCTCGCCTATGACGTGGAACTTTTGATGCATTTTGAAGGGTTTTAGGTCGTCTATTAATTACATAGAGGTGGACAAGTGAGAGTAGAATTTATGACGTGCCATTCACGCCGTTGTAAAAGTACAACACTACCAAGTAAACCTCGCCCGTGATACACAGCACGAGCGAGGTGAATTCTTAGGTTCAATAAAGTAATTTAGGTATCGCACTAATGCTCAGCGTGAACTGTTGGAGCAGTAGGATGAAATATCTCACAAAATTAGTGACCGTCTATCCTACTACAGATTGGTTTTCTGTATAAGGTTGCTTACAAATTATGTTCAATAGATCAATAATCTCTCAGTTAACTATTTTTATAAAATCAAATAATAGACCTACATGTAATATTTCAAATAATTTTCAGTGTCGTATCCAGAAAATTGCTCAGGGGAGACGAACGATGCAAAAAAGTGGATATTTTTACAAAAATTGGGATGGCTTAAGACGGTTCAACCACATCATTTTGTTTTTCTTTTATCCAGCAAAATAATAGAATAACTGCATAAAATTAAGAATTTCTTTTGAAATTGAGACTTTGGCAGTTTAATAGGTTCTATGTGCAGTCACAACAATTAAAAGTCACAATTTGTAGATCAGTACTATTCTTAAAAAAAAAAGCCTGAAGCCTTGCAATGTTTGTAATATGAAATCAAATATTTTGAAAAAAAAAATCAAATAATTCATCAAATTCCAACATTTTTACTTCATTATTGAAACAATTTATGATAGATTGAACGAAAACGACACAATTTTATCAAGCAGGTTGATGCGGTTCTTGTACAAGAATAATAAAATATAAATAAACCTTTTGTTATGCTCTAAATCAAATAGTAATCAGATCAGTACCCAAATATTTGTAGTTCAAAATTTCATTTTTTTTTTCTCTCTCTCTCTCTCTCTGTTGAGTTACTGAGTCTTATTTTTTTAAATTTGAATTAAAAACCAAGAGAAGTGTTAATTTTGAACGATAACATTTGAAATATTTGCAGTTTGCTCTAATAGATGGAAAATTAGAAATCAAATTGAATATAATTTAACAATTAAATGTATTAAAATGCTACCACAGCAATTTACGGATGCTAATGGTTGTCACTATGGCAAGCCTGTAAAATTTCGTGAAGGGAAATATCCTTCATCATTTTAGTAACAGAACCTCCGAAATGTCAAGAAGGCTAAAGTGTAAACACGACACGTAGCAAAACATTTTTTGGGATGAACAATATTTCATTAATAGTATGTCTCACTATCAAGAACTTTGGTGATCACTAAAGCCTCTCACTAATTTGAATTTCAAATCCAAATGTTTAATTTTAAAAATAAAATTTAATTCACATTTTCAAAACTGAATAAGCCAAACATGCTTTTAAGAGCGTTTTTCGTATTTCAAGTGGTTTCACACCAAAAACTTACTCCAAAATCCACTAAGGTGGAGAGTAGACTGATGCAAATTTTGAAGTTTCTGCTCCCCTATGCTTAAACGATGTTAATTATGATGAAAATGATCCTCCAATTATTTGAAGTGATTCGAAAGAAAATTGATTGTGCACACGCTATTTGAAGTTTATATGGAATTTACTATGGAAAAGGCAAACCTTTTGTGTTCAGTCTTCTAACTGTTCGCCATAATAATCTATGGAAAAGTGAACACACTCATCTCATGCGAAAACTTCCCAGCTACAACTTTGCCGAAGACCACATTTCGATGAGACTTAAGGTTAATTTGTTATTATTGATAACAAAGTCTAAATCATGCTGAGATGCTATTCTTCCCGCCCGGAGCACCACTGTTGCCTGCCGAACAGTTGGTGAAGCATGCTACATGCAAAACAACTTTATGATGATGAATAACAATTTATCCTGAAGTCCAATCAAAAAGTGGTCTTCGGCAAAGTTGTAGCTAGAAAGTTTTAGCATTAGAAGAATTTGTTCACTTTTCCATAAAATATTATAACGAAGAGATAGAGGGCCGAAAGCAAAAGATTGGCGTTTTCCATAGTAATCTCCATACAAACTTCAAATGGCGTGTGCACAGTCAAATTTCTTCCGAATCACTTCAAATTTTGGGAGGATGCTATTTACAGTGAAACCTCCATGAGTCAATATTGAAGGGACCATCGACTCATGGAAATATCGAGTCATGGAACAGAAATCCTTTGGAATGCAGTCTCGAGGGGCCATCATAGTAACCATGAAATTTTGTTTCTAGTATGGTTCCATGAGTCGATATCGAGTCATGGAACATCGACTCATGGAGGTATCACTGTACCATAAATAAAATCGTTTAAGCATAGGGGAGCAAACATTTCAAAATTTGCATCACTCTAGTGGAGAGGGAGGGAGGGTTGACCCTCAAACACACCCCCTCCCACTGATCACTTGTTTCTGTTTTGTAGGCAATATGATCTTAATTTTCTTTCTGACGTTATGTCCCAACTGAGACAGAGCCCTGCTCCTCAGCTTAGTGTACTTATGAGCACTTACATAGTTGTTAACTGAAAGGTTTTCTCAGCCAAAGTTGCTGTTTTGTATGTGTATATGGGCAGAGGCATATACGTTTTAAATATTTTATATGGGACAAAGTCCACGAGACCCCTCCCAGCTCTGAAATTCTTTGGAAATGAGCATGTAGCTTAAGGACAGCCATAAAAGCACTGCAATATTAAATAAATGAAAAAAAAACTCTAGTGGAATTAAATGGTATAGTACTAGATTCGGGTTTTCTTTTATTTATAGGTATTCCACTAAACAGCTCGAAGATTTAATACACAATATTCTTAATTTTTTTCATGATCTCAATTAAATGCTTTTCACACAAAACAAAAGCATGATTACTGCATTCAGATGAAAATATTAATTTAGAAAATATTCAAGATCTATCCTGCAATTTCCAAGTTGTTCCAATAATTTCTCCACAAAATCCTTCAGGAATTCTTTCAGTTAATGTTCTCAGGAGTTTCCCAGGGATACCTTCAGACTGGACCACTTGAGGAATCCTTTGTCGGCCAATACCAGGCTGGTTTTTGGGAGGGCCGATCCGACAACGAATCAGATATTACCAGATACATCTTGCAAATGAACTTAGATAAATTCTTGGAGTATAACTAGGGAAAGTGTACCAGTTATGGCCATAGTGGTTCCCTATTTGGCCATATGCAAAATTTGGATAACTTTTACATTTTTAATCTCTTTGAATGTTTTAACATCAAGATTTATCCTTTATTTTACTGCTAAAACACAAAAGATTTTTCAAAATGTGAAGGAATTAAAGATATCACGTATGGCGAAATAGGGAACCACTATGGCCATAACTGGTACACCTACCCTAGCAGACTCACCATCTGTTTGGATTGGAGACGAGGTGTCAATGTCGTGTGTGAATTTAGATGGAAGTAAGGAGACGCACTTTGGAATTCATTGTTCAACATTGCACTCCAGGGTGATATTAGGAGACCAGCGAGCAAAGAAATGACACTATCATGACACGGTCACATCTTCTTCTTCTTCTTGACATTACGTCCTCACTGGGACAGAGCCTGATTCTCAGCTTAGTGTTCTAGCACTACCACAGTAGTTAACTGAGAGCTTTCTTTGCCAAAGTTATCATTTTCGCATTCGTATATCGGGTAGCAGGTACGATAATACTTTATGCGCAGAGAAGTCAAGGAAATTTCCATTACGAAAATATGCTGGACCAACCGGGAATCGAACCGAGGCACCTTCAGCATGGCTTTACTTTGTAGCCGCGGACTCTAACCACTCGGCTAAGGAAGGCCTACGGTCACATATGGTCCTTGGTCTTGTGGACGATATCGGCCTCATTTAAATCGATCGCAGGTCAGTGGAGGAGGTTTTCGAGGCTCTGAAGAAACTGTATTTTTAGGGATTACCCCTGATACTCCTTCAAGAATTATTTTTTGAATTTCTCCAGGGTTTTCTCCAGAAATTGTTTGGTAAATTCTGGCAAATTTTTTTTCAGGGATTTCCTATGAGAAACATCAAAGGATTCCTCTAGGAACTCTAAAATTTCTTCGGGGATTTCGCGGATTTCACCTAGCACTCCGTCTCTTAGGAATTCCACTAGGGATTTGTTCAGAATTTCCTCCAAAGATTTTAACAGGAATTCTTCCAAAGATTCTATCAGGAATACCTCTTTGAATGCCTCCAGAAATATTTACAAGGATTTCTCGTAAAATACTTCCAGAGCTCCCTCCAGGAATTCCTTAAATTACATTCCTTCAGCATTTTCTTCAGAAATACCACCAAGAATACCTCCAAGAGTTTCTTTGAGAATTCCTCTAAAAATACGTCCTCCACGATCTACACAAGAAATAACTTTAAAATTCTACTAAGAATAGCTCCAGGGATTCTTTAGGATTAACTTCATGGTTTCTTCCAGGAATACCTTCAGGTAGAGGAATATCTTTCAGGATTCGTCCATAAATTACTGCTAACTGGAATATCTCTGATGAATTGTTAGGAATACCGTCAGGGTTTTCTCTAGCAATCAATAATATATCCATTGATTTTTTTCAAGAGTACCACTAGGGTTTTCTCTAGGATTCCGTCAGTTATAACCCGATGAATCCTCTAAAGCAGTAATTCCTAAAGTGGGCGCCCCTTAGGGGCGATTTTCAGGTCCAAGGGGGCGAAAATTTGTAAAACAGAAATTGGGGAGCGAAAATCTAGAAAAAGCTGACATGGGAGCAGTTGAAAATTGTTACTTATAACCTTTGAAGAACACACTCAAGTACAACTATACAACAAGAAACTATTACTAATGCATCTGAAGGAGAATCATTTCTAAACTAAACCATTTTCATGATTTCCTTTATCTTAGACTGCTTAGAACTCTAAGCATGTTTCGTTTAAAATTATGATAGAAAACACTGAATGATTGTCAAAAACAAAATGTTTGTAATATGCATTCATTTTTTCCATATCATGTGAATGATCGGTATTTGAGATTTTCTCTGAATCGAAAAGATAAATCACTGATATCATTGAGAACACAGATAACATGTTTTGAAAGTTCAAAACATTTATCTGAGAATTTTAAGTAATTATCCCAATGTTCAATATTGAATACCAGGAACTTTTTTGTATGGAACTTTGAAATTAAGGACTGTTCATTTTATAAAATGGACACTTTGTGCATGCTGTAACTTTTAAATTTATTAATGAAATTTCAATCGGGTTTCTGTACATCGTTCGACTAGTATTTTACAATGTTGTGATAATAAAAAATCTCCAAAAAAATTAAATTTCACACGAATATAGAACAACGATTAGAACGGTCGATTTTTGGAGGTTATCAAAACCAATGATTGCTCAAATTGGCTGAAATATGCGACAATTTATATTTTTTATTTTCATAAAAGGCTTGTTCTTAAAAAACATCATCAATCAGAAGCCTGATGGTAAAAATCGAATTATTTTTGGAGCAATAACAGATATCATAAAATCATTTTTCCCCTATATTTTTTAGAGAAAAATATTTTAAATTTGAAAGGAACTGATATGATTAGATTTTTTTTGGATAAAAGTACGCCCTGATGGAAGTGCTAATATAGTATTAATATGAAAAATAACTTACGCCTTCACAGAGTTACTTATTAAGTCCCAATGTCACATCGAAAGCACAATAAAAACACAATTGCTTCATTCTGAGAAGACCATTCAAAGTACTTTGATATTCATCAAAATTGGCAACACTGCTGTAATGAAATGGATTCTATTTTTCACATTTTCACATATTGTTTTCATAATATGTTATTCTGAGATTACCTATCGGAATATTCGAAGAAAATCGTTAACAATTTGCTGTAGATCGATAAATATGCGTACAAAACAGAGTTGTTAACGTTAATCAACGATTAACGTCGTTTAGATAATTCGTTGACGTTAACCTTAAACAGTTTACGAAGCATGCGTTGATTGCGTGGAAATACGAAGGAAAATAAGCAAAATAATAAACAAGCAGACGTCATCTTATGCACCTATATTATTTTGAATCACGAAAATTTGAACTAGTATCCTTTGATAATGGGCATAGCGACGTACGGAAAGAAAATCAGGAATGAAAAAACTACAAGACTAAACTATCCATATCTGCATATTTGTAACATTCGACAAAAGTAGGCTTTTAGTAAATGATATACCTAGTTTGCATTTCATTGCAGTATTGAAGGAAACTAAAATTTCAAAAAATCACTTTGAATCCATAATTGCTTATTTGAGGCTGAAATTTAGTACAACTCATGTTGCATATAGGAAGAGTAGTCAAAAAATAATTCTGATAGAAATTTTGTTGCTACTACATTATGAGGCTCACGTATAATCTCAATGTGACTGTTTTGCGGTTACAATTGCCAATGTGACAAAACAACTATGCATTTTTTTTCTAGAACAATCTCATAGATTTCGGTAAGTATATTGAAAGTATTTGTCATTTGATAACTCTCCCCGGTACAAACTCGAAATTTTCAAAAATGTCGATTTTGACAAATATGCAGTTAGGCCGGAACAAATCTTAAAATCTTCTTTTGTCACCTTCCATCAAAATGTGTCGAGGGGGGGGACAATAAATAATAAAATGAAAATTCAGTTAAATTTATAGTTTTTTCATACTCATATGCTGCAAAACCATAAACCGCATAACCGTCAAATCAAAATGTTTTGAACAATAATTTTGCCATTTTTTATTTTTCATAACATTATTCTATAACATTTTTCATAATTCGATTTTTCATAACTACAATCTCCAGGTTTTTTTCTTTCTTTTTTTTTGAGTTTTTATGAGAGAAAATATTAAACTTTCAAATTGTATTCAAGCTATTTACAATTTTAGGAACACTGCAGAAATGTTGCACTTGGATGCAACTTTAAAAAAAAAATAGGTTATTTTAATTTGATTTAACATATATCTAACATTTTGTTTGGAAAGATATTTCACTAGATTACTTTTGGTACTTTTGGTCAAATTTTGCACTAAAGTGAATATACATTTCAAATGTGTTAACTCAGCGATGTGGTAATAATTGTAATTTGTATTTTACAAATCAAGGTTAAAAGTTTATTTTCAGAGTAGCAATTAAAAATTTAAAACGAAACAAGCTATCAGAAGAAGTCGAAGATAAACTAAATGATACAAAAAATTGGTGGAGGAACCTTAACTTCAAAATAAATAAGCCATTTTAATAGGAAATAAACTGAAAATTACTGCGTTTTTCATATGAATTAAAACAAACAAACGAATTTTGCGGGTTTTCCAGAATTTTGCGTCGACGGCCTAATTTCACGGCTTCCGCGAAATCGTGAATTTCCATTGTCCCTAGTTGTACGTGTCCTGAAAAGAAGCATTGATGGCACTCTTTCTATTTACGGCTTTATACTTATAGAGCGATTTTCCCCATCATTAAGGTTATATTCTTCAATGAAAAAATAGAATCATAACGTTTACACGAATACAATGAAGACAAAGACAAGGACATTTGATATGCAGCTTGTGGATGATGATCACGCTTTCAATATTTATACATCCAGAAGCAGGACTAGGAAAACATGTCTTCTTCTTCCTGGCGTTACGTCCCTACAGGGGACAGAGCCTGCTTCTCAGCTTAGTGTTCTTATGAGCACTTCCACAGTTATTAACTGAGAGCTTTCTATACCGATTGACCATTTCTGCATGTGTATATCGTATGGCAAGTACGAAGATACTCTATGCACAGGGAAATCGAGAAAATTTTCAATCCGAAAAGATCCTCGACCGGTGGGAATCGACCCACGACCCTCAGCTTGGTCTTGCTGAACAGTTGCGCGTTTACCGCTACGGCTATCTGGGCCCCTAAACATGTATTCAAATAAATTTTAAGATCGAATTGCTGAATTGATTTTACAAATTGATTGTTCATTGAAAGTTTGTATAAATAATAATTCACCGAAATCACTAAAATATTATTTTTCCAAAGGCTACACTGTCACAGTGAAAGTGACGTAAACTTTATTCTAAAAGAAAAACGTTCAATGAAAATCCCGCACCAACTAGCATTAACGAACAGATTTAGGACTTATAATCCAATAACTCTTGTTATCTCATCCAAATCTAAAAACACAAAAAAAAACAATGAAAACCATCACTGAATATAAGACATTTTATTTATTTCCCCCTCTGACTTTTTGAAAAATTTGAAGGGGGGGGTGACAAAAGTAAAATTTCAAGTTTGTTCCGGCCTTATGAGCAGTACATCGACACATGGAGATGATAATTATATGCAGAATAAAAGGACCGAAGAATTCATCGACATAGGGTGAGACATCGAGATGTGGATAGTCGACTGTATAAAATACTGTTCAGTTAATCGTTTTTAATCATTGTCCGATAACCGACAATATTAAGGGATATGCAAATCGAAGACATTTTTTGGCATACATATGTGTTTCATAAATTAAAGTGGCGATTCCAAAAAATATTAGCCTAAAGGGGGCGAAAGTTAATAAAGTTTGGGAAACACTGCTCTAAGAAGTTCCTCCAAGAATTCCTTTAGGGTTTCATCCAACAATTTCCTTAGGAATCTCTCCGATGATTCCATCCGGAGCTTCTTCATTGGTTTCTCCAAGAATTCTTCCAGAGTTTCTCCCTGTTTTTAAGAATGGATTGATTCCTGAAGGGGTCACTGTAGAAATCTCCATAAGAATTCTTGAAAAGATCATGAAAAATATCCTGAAATTATTCTAAGAAGGATTCTTTGAAGTTCCAAGAGAACATCCAAGAAGTTATTCTTAAAAACAGGGAGAAACTCTGGAAGAATTCCTGAAGAAACCAATGGAGAAGCTCCGGATGGAATCCTTGGAGAGATTCCTAAGGAAATCGTTGGATGAAACCCTAAAGGAATTCTTGGAGGAACTCTTTAGAGGAATGCCTGCAGGAGTCACCGAAGAAAAGTTTAAACAGAATTCCAGAAAGACTCCCTGAAGGAAATCTTTATAGTTTACTTGGAGCAATCTTTTGAGATATTCATGGAGGTAGGATATTTCTGAAGAAATCTTTGAACGTTTTCCAGTAGGGATTCATGGGTTTATAACTGACGGAATCCTTGGAGGTATTCCTAGAGAAAACCCTAGTGGTACTCTTGAAAAAAATCAATGGATATGTTATTGATTGCTAGAGAAAACCGTGACGGTTTTCCTAACAAATCATTGGAGATATTCCTGGAGGAAAAAATGAAAGTATTTCTGGAGGAATTTCTGCAGGAATCTCCGGAGAAGTTACAGGATGTTACTAGACAGCTCCTATACAAATCCACGGAGAAATTGATAAAAATATCCTGAAGTTTATCAGGAGGAACCCATGGTCAAATATCAGGAGGAATCTTAGAAGCTATTGCTAGCGGAATCTAAGCAGTAATTTATGGACGAATCCTGAAAGATATTCCTCTACCTGAAGGTATTCCTGGAAGAAACCATGAAGTTAATCCTAAAGAATCCCCGGTGCTATTCTTAGTAGAATTTTAAAGTTATTTCTGGTGTAGTTCGTGGAGGAAACCTTGGACGTATTTTTAGAGAAATCCTTAGAGAAACTCTTGGAGGTATTCTTGGTGGTATTTCTGGAGAAAATGCTGAAGGAATGTAATTTAAGGAATTCCTGGAGGGAGATCTGGATGTATTTTACGAGAAATCCTTGTAAATATTTTTCTGTATGAGTGAAGAACTAGCCATATGTGTCAAAATTCACATTAATAAAGAAAAAAAATGTAAATATTTCTGGAGGCATTCAAAGAGGTATTCCTGATAGAATCTTTGGAAGAATTCCTGTTAAAATCTATGGAGGAAATTCTGAACAAATCCCTAGTGGAATTCCTAAGAGAAGGAGTGCTAGGTGAAATCCGCGAAATCCCCGAAGAAATTTTAGAGGAGTTCCTAGAGGAATCCTTTGATGTATCTCATAGGAAATCCCTGAAAAAAAAATTGCCAGAATTTACCAAACAATTTCTGGAGAAAATCCTGGAGAAATTCATAAAATAATTCTTGAAGGAGTATCAGGGGTGATCCCTAAAAATATTGCTGAAGGATTTTTTGCAGATATTCCTCAACGAATTCTTAGAGATATTCAGATTCTTCAGAGCCTCGAAAACCTCCTCCACCGACCTGCGATCGATTTAAATGAGGCCGATATCGTCCACAAGACCTAGGACCATATGTGACCGTAGGCCTTCCTTAGCCGAGTGGTTAGAGTCCGCGGCTACAAAGTAAAGCCATGCTGAAGGTGCCTCGGTTCGATTCCCGGTTGGTCCAGCATATTTTCGTAATGGAAATTTCCTTGACTTCTCTGCGCATAAAGTATTATCGTACCTGCTACCCGATATACGAATGCGAAAATGATAACTTTGGCAAAGAAAGCTCTCAGTTAACTACTGTGGTAGTGCTAGAACACTAAGCTGAGAATCAGGCTCTGTCCCAGTGAGGACGTAATGTCAAGAAGAAGAAGAAGATGTGACCGTGTCATGATAGTGTCATTTCTTTGCTCGCTGGTCTCCTAATATCACCCTGGAGTGCAATTTTGAACAATGAATTCCAAAGTGCGTCTCCTTACTTCCATCTAAATTCACACACGACATTGACACCTCGTCTCCAATCCAAACAGATGGTGAGTCTGCTAGTTATACTCCAAGAATTTATCTAAGTTCATTTGCAAGATGTATCTGGTAATATCTGATTCGTTGTCGGATCGGCCCTCCCAAAACCCAGCCTGGTATTGGCCGACAAAGGATTCCTCAAGTGGTCCAGTCTGAAGGTATCCCTGGGAAACTCCTGAGAACATTAACTGAAAGAATTCCTGAAGGATTTTGTGGAGAAATTATTGGAACAACTTGGAAATTGCAGGATAGATCTTGAATATTTTCTAAATTAATACATATTTTCATCTGAATGCAGTAATCATGCTTTTGTTTTGTGTGAAAAGCATTTAATTGAGATCATGAAAAAAATTAAGAATATTGTGTATTAAATCTTCGAGCTGTTTAGTGGAATACCTATAAATAAAAGAAAACCCGAATTTAGTACTATACCATTTAATTCCACTAGAGTTTTTTTTTTCATTTATTTAATATTGCAGTGCTTTTATGGCTGTCCTTAAGCTACATGCTCATTTCCAAAGAATTTCAGAGCTGGGAGGGGTCTCGTGGACTTTGTCCCATATAAAATATTTTAAACGTATATGCCTCTGCCCATATACACATACAAAACAGCAACTTTGGCTGAGAAAACCTTTCAGTTAACAACTATGTAAGTGCTCATAAGTACACTAAGCTGAGGAGCAGGGCTCTGTCTCAGTTGGGACATAACGTCAGAAAGAAAATTAAGATCATATTGTCTACATAACAGAAACAAGTGATCAGTGGGAGGGGGTGTGTTTGAGGGTCAACCCTCCCTCCCTCTCCACCTTAGTGGATTTTGGAGTAAGTTTTTGGTGTGAAATTACCTGAAATACGAAAAACGCTCTTAAAAGCATGTTTGGCTTATTCAGTTTTGAAAATGTGAATTAAATTTTATTTTTAAAATTAAACATTTGGATTTGAAATTCAAATTAGTGAGAGGCTTTAGTGATCACCAAAGTTCTTGATAGTGAGACATACACAGAAAGAAGAATCCATGTAAATTTCAGCGTGAAATCATGCACATAAAGGGAATGCCAGATATGTCGCAAATTTACACCTCATATCGTGTAAAATTACAATAACATCATGTAAGTTTCCGCTATACATCGTGCAATCAAGCATGGGCTCTAACCATTTACTCGTTAATTCGCATAAATTTACATGATGTTGATGTAATTTTACGCGAAGTGTCATGTAAATTTGCGACAAATCTGGCATTCCCTTTATGTGCATGATTTGAAGCTGAAATTTACATGGATTTTTCTTTCAGTGTACTATTAATGAAATATTGTTCATCCCAAAAAAATGTTTTGCTACGTGTCGTGTTTACACTTTCGCCTTCTTGACATTTCGGAGGTTCTGTTACTAAAATGATGAAGGATATTTCCCTTCACGAAATTTTACAGGCTTGCCATAGTGACAACCATTAGCATCCGTAAATTGCTGTGGTAGCATTTTAATACATTTAATTGTTAAATTATATTCAATTTGATTTCTAATTTTCCATCTATTAGAGCAAACTGCAAATATTTCAAATGTTATCGTTCAAAATTAACACTTCTCTTGGTTTTTAATTCAAATTTAAAAAAATAAGACTCAGTAACTCAACAGAGAGAGAGAGAGAGAGAGAAAAAAAAAATGAAATTTTGAACTACAAATATTTGGGTACTGATCTGATTACTATTTGATTTAGAGCATAACAAAAGGTTTATTTATATTTTATTATTCTTGTACAAGAACCGCATCAACCTGCCTGATTAAATTGTGTCGTTTTCGTTCAATCTATCATAAATTGTTTCAATAATGAAGTAAAAATGTTGGAATTTGATGAATTATTTGATTTTTTTTTTTCAAAATATTTGATTTCATATTACAAACATTGCAAGGCTTCTGGCTTTATTTTTAAGAATAGTACTGATCTACAAATTGTGACTTTTAATTGTTGTGACTGCACATAGAACCTATTAAACTGCCAAAGTCTCAATTTCAAAAGAAATTCTTAATTTTATGCAGTTATTCTATTATTTTGCTGGATAAAAGAAAAACAAAATGATGTGGTTGAACCGTCTTAAGCCATCCCAATTTTTGTAAAAATATCCACTTTTTTGCGTCGTTCGTCTCCCCTGAGCAATTTTCTGGATACGACACTGAAAATTATTTGAAATATTACATGTAGGTCTATTATTTGATTTTATAAAAATAGTTAACTGAGAGATTATTGATCTATTGAACATAATTTGTAAGCAACCTTATACAGAAAACCAATCTGTAGTAGGATAGACGGTCACTAATTTTGTGAGATATTTCATCCTACTGCTCCAACAGTTCACGCTGAGCATTAGTGCGATACCTAAATTACTTTATTGAACCTAAGAATTCACCTCGCTCGTGCTGTGTATCACGGGCGAGGTTTACTTGGTAGTGTTGTACTTTTACAACGGCGTGAATGGCACGTCATAAATTCTACTCTCACTTGTCCACCTCTATGTAATTAATAGACGACCTAAAACCCTTCAAAATGCATCAAAAGTTCCACGTCATAGGCGAGAAATGCATAAATTGAGTCCTCGCTACACGCGCAAGCGCACCCCCCATCTGCTCTGCACCGTAGCTCAGCTACTAGTGCGAGGAATTTAAAGGGATCAGTCTTTATGAACACACTTTCGCTACTGCGGTGGTCGTGCGGCGACCGCACTAAATCTATTTATGCGTCTGTTTGCAAACCAAACGCCGCGAAGAGAAGAAATAAATGGCGCATGTTGCGAAGCGATTTCATTTCCCCTTCGCTTCGGCACGACCGACATCTGTCGTTTCCGAGCACTTCATCCACACGCGGAGGCATCAACACACGAACGGACGAACGAATAGAGTTATCAGCCGATATTTATTTTGATTTTTTTGCTCTTTGAAGCACAACTTTCAACATGATATTGTGACGAATCTACAAGAGATACACTTTTGCTCTCAAAGACACTTTGGTAGCTAACATGTTAATGCATATTTTGTAGAAGAATTTTTTTAACATTAATTACGATAATTTTAATAAAATTCATAAAAATACGTCGAAAAATGCTGATTTTTCCGTCACTTTTTGCAAACTTTTCGTAATTTGAGCCTTTGAATCATTTTCTACAAAAATTACGTCCAAGAAACTAAGATAGATTAGATCATAAGCTTTCGATTCATGCGCTGAGATTAAATGTATGACGCATAGTTAATTAGATATGTGGTTCCAAAGATGAACAAGTTGAAAATCTTAAAATCTTGAATAACTCACTTAGCAGTGATTTGCGACCCTATGTTCCATGAGCACTTTTTCATATCTCATGGAGACCTATCTACCCTCCAATTATTAAAAACATGGAACCAAACACCCTGTATATATATATATATATATATATATATATATATATATATATATATATATATATATAGGGTAGGTGTACCAGTTATGGCCATAGTGGTTCCCTATTTCGCCATACGTGTTAACTTGATTTTTTTCACATTTTGAAAAGTTTTATGTGTTTTAGCAGTAAGATGAAGGATGTATCTAGATGTTATAACATTCAAATATATAAAAAATGTGAAAGTTATCGAAATTTCACATATGGCCAAATAGGGAACCACTATGGCCATAACTGGTACAATTTCCCTATATATATATATATATATATATATATATATATATATATCTATATATCTATATATAAGCCTTGGGACCCTAAATAAGTTTTTTCTTGTTTTTGACATGTTATTTAAACTTTTCACTTACATAGCTAAAAAATGTTAATATATATATATATATATATATATATATATATATATATATATATATATATATATATATATATATATATATATATATATATATATATATATACAACCGTGCAGGTTGTGACTGTGAGTCTTCCTAGTACAAATTAACACCACTTTCGGCCACCTCATGCAGATAAGAGAATAGTGGCTATAATAATTCTAGAATTATCATTTGAAAGAATAAGAAAAAAGAAGTCAAAATCTTTTATGAAAACATTATGAGCTATGACACAAATAATCACAATATCTACTTAAAAAAAACTGTTTGTAACTTCAGGAAGGCGAAATTTCAAATTTAATTATTTTTTGCTTTGACACTGATATTCATAAAAAAAGTTTAACTCTAAACAACTGTCCTACGTTAAAGGAGGGAGTATCTTTGATATTTTGGGTCACTCTTCTGAACCCTATTACGGCAATTACCCAATTACGACAACTAAATTAATTGTGAATCCATAATTAACTCTCTATGACTCATTCGAAAGGCATTCAAAATCAACTAATCTTACTCCGCATGTATTTTTACGTAAACGTTTTATGAATTTTGATTACTAATTAAATTTAGAGAAAGGATCTGAAAACTATTTGAAATCATAAAAACCATCGTGCAAAAGTTTGGATTCACCCCTCATGTCTATCGCACAAAAAATAAACGAAAGGAATCCCAAGAAAAATTGTTAGACGTTGGACGATTTCATGGGTATTGTTAAGACAGGTAGATAAATGAATAAGGTTTTTGATTTGTGGTTTGCAGGACGTCAAAACCTACATCTGCTAGTGGTTCCATCGATGCGATTTTTTTCTAAATAGAAAGAAAACTTTTTAATCCTTTGTTACTAAATGAACTCAAAAGCTTAAACTGTTTTCCACTTATCTGTTTTGAGTTAATTGTATAAATACAGCGCTGCAACACGTAAGGGTGCCGTAAAGAGAATAATAACTGCTTGGACGTAAATCACACCTAATTACGCAAGGTATCAATCACACGGAAGAGTGCTAATTTTGGACGCCGCTTGCATGACTGCCCATAATTGAGCAGGATGGATAGTAAACGGACATGTGACCCATTCGCGTTGCATGTCTTATAAGTTCGTGTCATTATCGTACTCAGTTCGTATTAACAACATGAAAGTAGTCGCGCTCTCAGCCAATATAAGCAGCACCACGCTTGCTCTGTGTACCACAAGCGTGCTTTGTTCAAGCTGTGTGTACTCAGTACATGATGGGACTGGGTTTGGGTTACATACGTAGCAACAGTTCACAGCGACTCTTAGAACCCTGAGAGGGTTTCTCTCAGAATCCTGAGAATGATTCACTCAGAGTCCTGAGATGCATTCTCTAAGAATCCTGAGAGAGATTCTCTCAGAATCCTAAGAGGGATTCTCTCAGAATCCTGAGAGGGATTCTCTCAGACTCCTGTGAGCATTTCTCTCAGAATCCTGAGAAGAATTTTTGCAGAGTCTTCAAAGAGATTCTTTAGAAACCCTGAGCAGAGATTCTCTCAGAATCTTCTGAAAGGAATTCTCTTAGAATCCAGAGAGGGATTATGTCAGAATACAGAGAGAGATTCACTCAAAATCTTGGGATATATTTTGTAAAAAATATGAGAGGGATTCTGTAAAAATCTTGAAAGGAATTCTGAAAATATCCTGACAACAAATCTCTCAGAATTCTTAAAAGTATTTTCTCAGAATCCAGAGAGGGATTCTCCCAGAATCTTGAAAATTGTAACAGTTTTCTGTTAGGGATTCTCTCAGAATCTTAAGAGGGATTCTCTTAGAATACTGAGAAGGATTTTCTAGAATCCTGAATGAGATTCTCCCACAATGCAGAGATAAATTCTGTTAGAATCCAGAGAGGAATTCTCTCAGAATCCTGAGAGGGATTCTCTCAGAATCCTTAGAAAGATTCTCTCAGAATTCTTAGAGGGATTCTCTCAGAATCCTGAGAGGGATTCTCTCAGAATCCTGAGAGGGATTCTCTCAGATTCCTGTGAGCATTTCTCTCAGAATCCTGAGAAGAATTTTCGCAGAGTCCTTAAAGAGATTCTTTAGAAACCCTGAGCAGAGATTCTCTCAGAATCTTCTGAAAGGAATTCTCTTAGAATCCAGAGAGGGATTATGTCAGAATACTGAGAGAGATTCACTCAAAATCTTGGGAAAGATTTTGTGAAAATTATGAGAGGGATTCTATAAAAATCCTGAAAGGAATTCTGAGAATATCCTGACAGCAAATCTCTCAGAATTCTGAAAAGTATTTTCTCAGAATCCAGAGAGGGATTCTCCCAGAATCTTGAAAATTGTAACAGTTTTCTGTTAGGGATTCGCTCAGAATCCTTAGAGGGATTCTCTAATAATACTGAAAAAGATTTTCTAGAATCCTGAATGGGATTCGCTCACAATGCAGAGATAAATTCTGTTGGAATTCCGAGAGGAATTCTCCCAGAATCCTGAGAAGGATTTTGCAAGAATCCAGAAAGCGTTTCTCTCAGAATCCTGTGAGGGAATATGCCAGAATCCTGAGAGAGGTTCTCTTGGAATCCTTCGGGGGATTCTCTCAGAATCCTGAGAGCGATTCTCTTCGAACACTTAGAAGGGTTCTCTAAGAATCCTGAGATCATTTCTCTCAGAATCCTGAAAGCATTTTCCTCAGAACACCGAGAGGGGTTCTCTCAGAACTCTGAGAGAGATTCTCTCAGAATTCTGAGAGGAATGGTTCACTCAGAATCCCTTGAGAGATTCTCTCAGAATGCTTAGGGGGATGCTCTCAGCATCCTGAGAGCGATTCTCTCAGAACTCTGATGATACTCTCAGAATCATCAGAGGGGTTCTCTCAAAATCCTCAGAAGGATTATATGGGAGTCCAGCGCAGGATTTTCTCAGAATCTTGAGAGGGTTTATTTCAGGATCCTGAAGTGGAAAAAATCCCTCGCAGGATTCTGAGAGAATCCTTTTCTAAATTCTGAGATAATCCTTTTCAGGATTCTGTGAATTTGCCTCTCAATATATTTACAGAATCCCTCTCAGTATTTTTACAGAAACCTTCTTAGGATATTGAGTGAATCTCTCTCAGGAATCTGACATAATCCCTCTCTGAATTCTGAAAGAATTCCTTCCCAAATTCTGAGTGAATTCCTCTAAAAATTGTGAGAATATCCCTTTAAGGATTCTCAAAGAATTCGTTTAAGGATTCTTCGATAATTGCTGCTCAGGATTTCGAAAGAATCTATCTAAGAATTCAGAAAGGATTCTCTCAGAATCATGAGAAGGACTCTCTCAGAATGCTGATAGGAACCCTGAGAAGGACATTCTCTGAATCCTAAGAATTCAGGATTCTCTCAGAATCTTGAGAGGAATTCTCTCAGAATCCTGAGAGGGATTCTCTCAGCATTCTGGAATGGATTTTCTCAGAATTCTTAAAGAGATTTTCTCAAAGTTCTGACAGTGATTCTCCTGAGAGGTATTATCACAAAACCCTTAGCAAGGGTTCTTTCAGAATCCTGAGAAGGATTCTCTCAGAATTCAGATAGGGATTCTTTCAGAATTTAGAGAGAGATTATGTAAAAATACTGAGAAGGATTTTCTTATAATCTTGAATGGGATTCTCTCACAATCCAAAGATTACTTCTGATAGAATTCAGAGAGAAATTCTATCGGAATTCTGAGATTGATTCTCTCAGAATCCTGAGAGGGATTCTCTCAGAAATCTAAGAGGGATCCTTCCAGAATCCTGAGATGGATTTTCTCAGAATCCTGAGGGGGTTCTGCAAGAATCCTGAGAGAATTTCTCTCAGAATCGTGTGAGGGAATATTTCAGAATCCGGAGAGGGATTCTGCCAGAATCCTGTCTGAATACTGAGAGTGGTTCTCTTAGAATCTTGAGATGGATCCTCTCAGAATTCTGGGAGCGATTCTCTACCAATGTTTAGAAGGGTTCTCTCAGAATCTTGAGAGGGATTCTCTCAGAATCCTGAGAGCATTTCTCTCAGAATCGTGAGAAGGATTCTTTCAGAATACTGAGAGCGATTGTCTCAGAACCCTAAGAGAGATTTGTTGAAGAGCTA
This sequence comes from Aedes aegypti, assembly GCF_002204515.2. Lineage (NCBI taxonomy): Eukaryota > Metazoa > Arthropoda > Insecta > Diptera > Culicidae > Aedes > Aedes aegypti. Next base: position 71,014,795 of record NC_035107.1, read on the forward strand.
GTCCGCTAAGACCACGCAGATCCTAGCGAGGCTAGCCCGTCCACATCCGATTGCAAATCATAAAGAAATACAATGCAGTAGATGTTTCCTTCAACTGGGCAGCTAACTGACTGATATCTCAATCAGCAGCTGCAACTCTCTTTATTCATTCCAGGTATATATTTACAATTCAATCACACTTATCCAAATATCATACCTCTCGATAAATCTTCCACACTTTTACCTACGACGACGCATGCTTCTCAACTGACGATTCTTCTACCTGAGGTGCGACACTACCTTTATTCCAACAAGATTCTCTCAGAACCCTGAGAGAAGGGGTTCACTCAGAATGCTTATGGGGATGCTCTCAGCATCCTGAGAGCGATTCTTTCAGAATCCTGAGGATACTCTCAGAATCAAGGATTCTCTCAAAATCCTCAGAAGGATTCTCTGGGAATCCAGTGAAGGATTTTCTCAGAATCTTGAAAGGAATTCTCTCAGAATCTTGAGAGGGATGAATCCTGAGAGGGATGAATCCTGAGAAGGATTCTCAGGATTCTGAGAGAATCCTTCGCTGGATTCCCAGAGAATCCCTCTGAGGATTTTGAGAGAATCCTTGATTCTGAGAGTATCTTCAGGATTCTGAGAGAATCCTTCTCAGGATTCTGAGAGAATTCTTCTCAGGATTCTGAGAGAATGCTTTCAAGGGAGAATCCTTCTCAGGATTCTGAGAGAATACTTTCAAGGAAGAATCCTTCTCAGGATTCTGAGAGAATCCTTCTCATGATTCTGAATGAATCTTGCTCAGAATTCTGAGAAAATTCTGCTCAGGATTTTAATTGAATTCTTCTCTGGATACTGAGTGAATCCTTATCAGAATTCTTATTGAATGCTTCTCAGGATTATTAGAGCATCCTTTCCAGGATTCTGAGCAAATAATTCCCTGGATCCTGAGCGATTTTTTCTCAGGATTGTGAGTGAATCCTTCTTAGGATTTTTAGTGAACTCTTCGCAGGTTTCTTTCAGAATCTTTCTAAGGATTCCAGGACGCCGTTCATGACAGCGCAGATTCGATTGAATTTTGTGACTCAGACGTTGGAACTTAGAATATCGGAACCTTGGCTCTGGTGCACTCTTTGGAAGCTACCTATCGAATGGACTAGCATGGAAAGTGTTGGCAGTAAACAGATCAACCGTAGTTGAAGAAGCATGCTGCACCTAAATCTACCGAGTCAATGTTACTCAGTGAGTGGGTTGCTCGCTATTAAATGGATTTCAATGGTACCCATTATAGTTGATTGAATGGTAAAGATTTCACTACACATAAAGGGCGGGGCTTGGTTACCCAATCAGTGGAATAAAACAAAATTGCTTCTGAATTGTATAATGAGCACAGTTGCGAGCACTCGAAATATGAAGAAGAGAATTATAACACAATTTTTTTTACAAATTTTTTTATGATAAAAGATTTTTTCAAATGAAGTCAGCTGGTCCCGTTAGGATTCTCTCAGAATCCTGAGAAGGATTCTCTCAGAATCTTGATATCCTAGAATTGAATCCTTTATCATCCTGAATTATTATTACCGAGCTGAATTTGCCCAATTTTATTCCGACCCAATACAATTGACAGCACGAAGTCATCCTTTACCAATACGACTCCTTCGAAATCCTCATGTAGATCAGCAGAGATGCCGTCCGACCGCCCTTCTCGACTATCAGAAACGTCAGGCGCCAGTATCCTTCCGGGATCATCTGCGGCATGGTTTCCGGTTTGAAAATGAAGTGCTTGAACCAATAGTGTCCCGCCGGAAATGGGCACAAACCGTCCCGGCCGACCTGCGGGAAGTTTGTGGTGCCCTCAAACAGCTCTTGGTGCTCGGAAAAGGTATCGTTCAATGCCCAACACATTGCCTGCTCGGCAATCTTGTACGGATACTCGTTGAACTGATTGTTCCCCAGCCGGCTATAGGCACTCTTGATCTGGAACTGCGATTCAGTGTGTTTATTCGAACATCGAAGGCAGAGATGCCATACCCAATTACCGTGAAGTCATTGTCCAGGTCAACGAGAATGTCTATGGTACCGTTAAGGACGGCGCTGGTTCGGTTGAACTTGGTGATCCGGAGAGACGAATTGAGGATGTCGAAGCCGGTGGTTTGCTCAATACGTTGAAAGCTTACGTCGGCAATGCCCATCAGGTGGGCGTGGCCCAGAAGCGTCAACGGAAGCAGGAAATTAAAAATCGATGGAGGCATTGCGTGTTCAGAGAACCACTTAACTTTGGGGACTGACAGGACTGGTTGGTCAGCACTAGCTTTTACTTAATTACCGGAATTCCACATTAACTACATATTATGTCAAAATCTATATTGATCAGCAATTAATGGCATGAACTACATCATGTTGGTCCATGTAGAGTTGCGATCACGCAAGGCATGTCTATTATCGAATTTACGCTTTCTTCAGTGTAGTTTAATTGGTTCTGAATGCTTGACATTTTTACCCGCACTTAAGCTGTCGTATACATCTGAAATAATACGGACAATGTACAACAACATTTCTAGGTATTGTTAGAAAATACCACTTAGGATTCTGAGATCCTTTCAACATTTGGAGAGAATCCCTCTCAAGATTCGGAGAGAATCCCTTCAGGATTCTGAGAGAAATTTTCTCAGGATTCTTAGAGCAGTTTTCAGGGTTCGTAGAGAAAAGCTCTAAAAATTCTTAGAGAATCCCTCTCAAGATTCAGACTGACTGACTGAGAAGGATTCTCTCAGAATCTTGAAAACGATTTTCTCAGAATCCTGAAAAGGTTTCTCTCAGAATCTTGAAAACGATTCTCTCAGAATCCTGAGAAGGATTCTCTCAGAATCCTGAGAAGGATTGTCTCAGAATCCTGAGAAGGATTCTCTCAGAATCTTGAGAAGGATTCTCTCACAATCATGAGAAGGATTCTCTCAGAATCCTGAGAAGGATTCTCTCAGAATCCTGAGAAGGATTCTCTCAGAATCCACAGAAGGACTCTCTCACAATCATGAGAAGGATTCTCTCAGAATCCTGAGAAGGATTCTCTCAGAATCCTGAGAAGGATTCTCTCAGAATCCTGAGATGGATTCTCTCAGAATCCTGAGATGGATTCTCTCAGAATCCTGAGAAAGATTCTCTCAGAATCCTGAGAAAGATTCTCTCAGAATCCTGAGAAGTATTTCCTCAGAATCCTGAGAAGGATTTTCTCAGAATCCTGAGAAGGATTCTCTCAGAATCATGCAAAAGATTCTCTCAGAATCCTGAGCAGGATTCTCTCAGAATCCTGAGCAGGATTCTCTCAGAATCATGAGCAGGATTCTCTCAGAATCCTGAGCAGGATTCTCTCAGAATCCTGAGCAGGATTCTCTCAGAATCCTGAGCAGGATTCTCTCAGACTCCTGAGAAGGATTCTCTCTCCCGAAAGGGATTCTATCCGTATCCCGAAGGGGATTCTCTCCGAATCTCGAAGGAGATTCTCTCCGAATCCCGAAGGGGATTCTCTCCGAATCCCGAAGGGGATTCTCTCCGAATCCCGAAGGGGATTCTCTCCGAATCCCGAAGGGGATTCTCTCCGAATCCCGAAGGGGATTCTCCGATCCCGAAGGATTCCACCCGAAGGGGATTCTCTCCGAATCCCGAAGGGGATTCTCTCCGAATCCCGAAGGGGATTCTCTCCGAATCCCGAAGGGGATTCTCTCCGAATCCCGAAGGGGATTCTCTCCGAATCCCGAAGGGGATTCTCTCCGAATCCCGAAGGGGATTCTCTCCGAATCCCGAAGGGGATTCTCTCCGAATCCCGAAGGGGATTCTCTCCGAATCCCGAAGGGGATTCTCTCCGAATCCCGAAGGGGATTCTCTCCGAATCCGAAGGGGATTCTCTCCGAATCCCGAAGGGGATTCTCTCCGAATCCCGAAGGGGATTCTCTCCGAATCCCGAAGGGGATTCTCTCCGAATCCCGAAGGGGATTCTCTCCGAATCCCGAAGGGGATTCTCTCCGAATCCCGAAGGGGATTCTCTCCGAATCCCGAAGGGGATTCTCTCCGAATCCCGAAGGGGATTCTCTCCGAATCCCGAAGGGGATTCTCTCCGAATCCCGAAGGGGATTCTCTCCGAATCCCGAAGGGGATTCTCTCCGAATCCCGAAGGGGATTCTCTCCGAATCCCGAAGGGGATTCTCTCCGAATCCCGAAGGGGATTCTCTCCGAATCCCGAATGGGGATTCTCTCCGAATCCCGAAGGGGATTCTCTCCGATCCCGAAGGGGATTCTCTCCGAATCCCGAAGGGGATTCTCTCCGAATCCCGAAGGGGATTCTCTCCGAATCCCGAAGGGGATTCTCTCCGAATCCCGAAGGGGATTCTCTCCGAATCCCGAAGGGGATTCTCTCCGAATCCCGAAGGGGATTCTCTCCGAATCCCGAAGGGGATTCTCTCCGAATCCCGAAGGGGATTCTCTCCGAATCCCGAAGGGGATTCTCTCCGAATCCCGAAGGGGATTCTCTCCGAATCCCGAAGGGGATTCTCTCCGAATCCGAAGGGGATTCTCTCCGAATCCCGAAGGGGATTCTCTCCGAATCCCGAAGGGGATTCTCTCCGAATCCCGAAGGGGATTCTCTCCGAATCCCGAAGGGGATTCTCTCCGAATCCCGAAGGGGATTCTCTCCGAATCCCGAAGGGGATTCTCTCCGAATCCCGAAGGGGATTCTCTCCGAATCCCGAAGGGGATTCTCTCCGAATCCCGAAGGGGATTCTCTCCGAATCCCGAAGGGGATTCTCTCCGAATCCCGAAGGGGATTCTCTCCGAATCCCGAAGGGGATTCTCTCCGAATCCCGAAGGGGATTCTCTCCGAATCCCGAAGGGGATTCTCTCCGAATCCCGAAGGGGATTCTCTCCGAATCCCGAAGGGGATTCTCTCCGAATCCCGAAGGGGATTCTCTCCGAATCCCGAAGGGGATTCTCTCCGAATCCCGAAGGAGATTCTCTCCGAATCCCGAAGGGGATTCTCTCCGAATCCCGAAGGGGATTCTCTCCGAATCCCGAAGGGGATTCTCTCCGAATCCCGAAGGGGATTCTCTCCGAATCCCGATGGGGATTCTCTCCGAATCCCGAAGGGGATTCTCTCCGAATCTCGAAGGGGATTCTCTCCGATTCCCGAAGGGGATTCTCTCCGATTCCCGAAGGGGATTCTCTCCGATTCCCGAAGGGGATTCTCTCCGAATCCCGAAGGGGATTCTCTCCGATTCCCGATGGGGATTCTCTCCGAATCCCGAAGGGGATTCTCTCCGAATCCCGATGGGGATTCTCTCCGATTCCCGAAGGGGATTCTCTCCGAATCCCGAAGGGGATTCTCTCCGATTCCCGATGGGGATTCTCTCCGATTCCCGAAGGGGATTCTCTCCGAATCCCGATGGGGATTCTCTCCGAATCCCGAAGGGGATTCTCTCCGAATCTCGAAGGGGATTCTCTCCGATTCCCGAAGGGGATTCTCTCCGAATCCCGAAGGGGATTCTCTCCGAATCTCGAAGGGGATTCTCTCCGATTCCCGAAGGGGATTCTCTCCGAATCCCGAAGGGGATTCTCTCCGAATCTCGATGGGGATTCTCTCCGATTCCCGAAGGGGATTCTCTCCGAATCCCGAAGGGGATTCTCTCCGAATCTCGAAGGGGATTCTCTCCGATTCCCGAAGGGGATTCTCTCCGAATCCCGAAGGGGATTCTCTCCGATTCCCGATGGGGATTCTCTCCGATTCCCGAAGGGGATTCTCTCCGAATCCCGAAGGGGATTCTCTCCGAATCCCGATGGGGATTCTCTCCGAATCCCGAAGGGGATTCTCTCCGAATCTCGAAGGGGATTCTCTCCGATTCCCGAAGGGGATTCTCTCCGATTCCCGAAGGGGATTCTCTCCGAATCTCGAAGGGGATTCTCTCCGAATCCCGAAGGGGATTCTCTCCGAATCCCGAAGGGGATTCTCTCCGAATCCCGAAGGGGATTCTCTCCGAATCCCGAAGGGGATTCTCTCCGAATCCCGAAGGGGATTCTCTCCGATTCCCGATGGGGATTCTCTCCGAATCCCGAAGGGGATTCTCTCCGAATCCCGAAGGGGATTCTCTCCGAATCCCGAAGGGGATTCTCTCCGAATCCCGAAGGGGATTCTCTCCGAATCCCGAAGGGGATTCTCTCCGAATCCCGAAGGGGATTCTCTCCGATTCCCGATGGGGATTCTCTCCGAATCCCGAAGGGGATTCTCTCCGAATCCCGATGGGGATTCTCTGCGAATCCCGAAGGGGATTCTCTCCGAATCTCGAAGGGGATTCTCTCCGATTCCCGAAGGGGATTCTCTCCGAATCCCGAAGGGGATTCTCTCCGAATCCCGAAGGGGATTCTCTCCGAATCCCGAAGGGGATTCTCTCCGAATCCCGAAGGGGATTCTCTCCGAATCCCGAAGGGGATTCTCTCCGAATCCCGAAGGGGATTCTCTCCGAATCCCGAAGGGGATTCTCTCCGAATCCCGAAGGGGATTCTCTCCGAATCCCGAAGGGGATTCTCTCCGAATCCCGAAGGGGATTCTCTCCGAATCCCGAAGGGGATTCTCTCCGAATCCCGAAGGGGATTCTCTCCGAATCCCGAAGGGGATTCTCTCCGAATCCCGAAGGGGATTCTCTCCGAATCCCGAAGGGGATTCTCTCCGAATCCCGAGGGGATTCTCTGCGAATCCCGAAGGGGATTCTCTCCGAATCCGAAGGGGATTCTCTCCGATTCCCGATGGGGATTCTCTCCGAATCCCGAAGGGGATTCTCTCCGAATCCCGAAGGGGATTCTCTCCGAATCCCGAAGGGGATTCTCTCCGAATCCCGAAGGGGATTCTCTCCGAATCCCGAAGGGGATTCTCTCCGAATCCCGAAGGGGATTCTCTCCGAATCCCGAAGGGGATTCTCTCCGAATCCCGAAGGGGATTCTCTCCGAATCCCGAAGGGGATTCTCTCCGAATCCCGAAGGGGATTCTCTCCGAATCCCGAAGGGGATTCTCTCCGAATCCCGAAGGGGATTCTCTCCGAATCCCGAAGGGGATTCTCTCCGAATCCCGAAGGGGATTCTCTCCGAATCCCGAAGGGGATTCTCTCCGAATCCCGAAGGGGATTCTCTCCGAATCCCGAAGGGGATTCTCTCCGAATCCCGAAGGGGATTCTCTCCGAATCCCGAAGGGGATTCTCTCCGAATCCCGAAGGGGATTCTCTCCGAATCCCGAAGGGGATTCTCTCCGAATCCCGAAGGGGATTCTCTCCGAATCCCGAAGGGGATTCTCTCCGAATCCCGAAGGAGATTCTCTCCGAATCCCGAAGGGGATTCTCTCCGAATCCCGAAGGGGATTCTCTCCGAATCCCGAAGGGGATTCTCTCCGAATCCCGAAGGGGATTCTCTCCGAATCCCGATGGGGATTCTCTCCGAATCCCGAAGGGGATTCTCTCCGAATCTCGAAGGGGATTCTCTCCGATTCCCGAAGGGGATTCTCTCCGATTCCCGAAGGGGATTCTCTCCGATTCCCGAAGGGGATTCTCTCCGAATCCCGAAGGGGATTCTCTCCGATTCCCGATGGGGATTCTCTCCGAATCCCGAAGGGGATTCTCTCCGAATCCCGATGGGGATTCTCTCCGATTCCCGAAGGGATTCTCTCCGAATCCCGAAGGGGATTCTCTCCGATTCCCGATGGGGATTCTCTCCGATTCCCGAAGGGGATTCTCTCCGAATCCCGATGGGGATTCTCTCCGAATCCCGAAGGGGATTCTCTCCGAATCTCGAAGGGGATTCTCTCCGATTCCCGAAGGGGATTCTCTCCGAATCCCGAAGGGGATTCTCTCCGAATCTCGAAGGGGATTCTCTCCGATTCCCGAAGGGGATTCTCTCCGAATCCCGAAGGGGATTCTCTCCGAATCTCGATGGGGATTCTCTCCGATTCCCGAAGGGGATTCTCTCCGAATCCCGAAGGGGATTCTCTCCGAATCTCGAAGGGGATTCTCTCCGATTCCCGAAGGGGATTCTCTCCGAATCCCGAAGGGGATTCTCTCCGATTCCCGATGGGGATTCTCTCCGATTCCCGAAGGGGATTCTCTCCGAATCCCGAAGGGGATTCTCTCCGAATCCCGATGGGGATTCTCTCCGAATCCCGAAGGGGATTCTCTCCGAATCTCGAAGGGGATTCTCTCCGATTCCCGAAGGGGATTCTCTCCGATTCCCGAAGGGGATTCTCTCCGAATCTCGAAGGGGATTCTCTCCGAATCCCGAAGGGGATTCTCTCCGAATCCCGAAGGGGATTCTCTCCGAATCCCGAAGGGGATTCTCTCCGAATCCCGAAGGGGTTTCTCTCCGAATCCCGAAGGGGATTCTCTCCGATTCCCGATGGGGATTCTCTCCGAATCCCGAAGGGGATTCTCTCCGAATCCCGAAGGGGATTCTCTCCGAATCCCGAAGGGGATTCTCTCCGAATCCCGAAGGGGATTCTCTCCGAATCCCGAAGGGGATTCTCTCCGAATCCCGAAGGGGATTCTCTCCGATTCCCGAAGGGGATTCTCTCCGAATCCCGAAGGGGATTCTCTCCGAATCCCGAAGGGGATTCTCTCCGAATCCCGAAGGGGATTCTCTCCGAATCCCGAAGGGGATTCTCTCCGAATCCCGAAGGGGATTCTCTCCGAATCCCGAAGGGGATTCTCTCCGAATCCCGAAGGGGATTCTCTCCGAATCCCGAAGGGGATTCTCTCCGAATCCCGAAGGGGATTCTCTCCGAATCCCGAAGGGGATTCTCTCCGAATCCCGAAGGGGATTCTCTCCGAATCCCGAAGGGGATTCTCTCCGAATCCCGAAGGGGATTCTCTCCGAATCCCGAAGGGGATTCTCTCCGAATCCCGAAGGGGATTCTCTCCGAATCCCGAAGGGGATTCTCTCCGAATCCCGAAGGGGATTCTCTCCGAATCCCGAAGGGGATTCTCTCCGAATCCCGAAGGGATTCTCTCCGAATCCCGAAGGGGATTCTCTCCGAATCCCGAAGGGGATTCTCTCCGAATCCCGAAGGGGATTCTCTCCGAATCCCGATGGGGATTCTCCGATCCGAGGGATTCTCCGAATCCGAGGGATTCTCTCCGAATCTCGAAGGGGATTCTCTCCGATTCCCGAAGGGGATTCTCTCCGATTCCCGAAGGGGATTCTCTCCGATTCCCGAAGGGGATTCTCTCCGAATCCCGAAGGGGATTCTCTCCGATTCCCGATGGGGATTCTCTCCGAATCCCGAAGGGGATTCTCTCCGAATCCCGATGGGGATTCTCTCCGATTCCCGAAGGGGATTCTCTCCGAATCCCGAAGGGGATTCTCTCCGATTCCCGATGGGGATTCTCTCCGATTCCCGAAGGGGATTCTCTCCGAATCCCGATGGGGATTCTCTCCGAATCCCGAAGGGGATTCTCTCCGAATCTCGAAGGGGATTCTCTCCGATTCCCGAAGGGGATTCTCTCCGAATCCCGAAGGGGATTCTCTCCGAATCTCGAAGGGGATTCTCTCCGATTCCCGAAGGGGATTCTCTCCGAATCCCGAAGGGGATTCTCTCCGAATCTCGATGGGGATTCTCTCCGATTCCCGAAGGGGATTCTCTCCGAATCCCGAAGGGGATTCTCTCCGAATCTCGAAGGGGATTCTCTCCGATTCCCGAAGGGGATTCTCTCCGAATCCCGAAGGGGATTCTCTCCGATTCCCGATGGGGATTCTCTCCGATTCCCGAAGGGGATTCTCTCCGAATCCCGAAGGGGATTCTCTCCGAATCCCGATGGGGATTCTCTCCGAATCCCGAAGGGGATTCTCTCCGAATCTCGAAGGGGATTCTCTCCGATTCCCGAAGGGGATTCTCTCCGATTCCCGAAGGGGATTCTCTCCGAATCTCGAAGGGGATTCTCTCCGAATCCCGAAGGGGATTCTCTCCGAATCCCGAAGGGGATTCTCTCCGAATCCCGAAGGGGATTCTCTCCGAATCCCGAAGGGGATTCTCTCCGAATCCCGAAGGGGATTCTCTCCGATTCCCGATGGGGATTCTCTCCGAATCCCGAAGGGGATTCTCTCCGAATCCCGAAGGGGATTCTCTCCGAATCCCGAAGGGGATTCTCTCCGAATCCCGAAGGGGATTCTCTCCGAATCCCGAAGGGGATTCTCTCCGAATCCCGAAGGGGATTCTCTCCGATTCCCGATGGGGATTCTCTCCGAATCCCGATGGGGATTCTCTCCGAATCCCGAAGGGGATTCTCTCCGATCCGAAGGGTTCTCCGATCCGAAGGGGATTCTCTCCGATTCCCGATGGGGATTCTCTCCGATTCCCGAAGGGGATTCTCTCCGAATCCCGAAGGGGATTCTCTCCGAATCCCGAAGGGGATTCTCTCCGAATCCCGAAGGGGATTCTCTCCGAATCTCGAAGGGGATTCTCTCCGATTCCCGAAGGGGATTCTCTCCGAATCCCGAAGGGGATTCTCTCCGATCCCGAAGGGGATTCTCTCCGATTCCCGATGGGGATTCTCTCCGAATCCCGAAGGGGATTCTCTCCGAATCCCGAAGGGGATTCTCTCCGAATCCCGAAGGGGATTCTCTCCGAATCCCGAAGGGGATTCTCTCCGAATCCCGAAGGGGATTCTCTCCGAATCCCGAAGGGGATTCTCTCCGAATCCCGAAGGGGATTCTCTCCGATTCCCGATGGGGATTCTCTCCGAATCCCGAAGGGGATTCTCTCCGAATCCCGATGGGGATTCTCTCCGAATCCCGAAGGGGATTCTCTCCGAATCCCGAAGGGGATTCTCTCCGAATCTCGAAGGGGATTCTCTCCGAATCTCGAAGGGGATTCTCTCCGAATCCCGAAGGGGATTCTCTCCGAATCCCGAAGGGGATTCTCTCCGAATCCCGAAGGGGATTCTCTCCGAATCCCGAAGGGGATTCTCTCCGAATCCCGAAGGGGATTCTCTCCGAATCCCGAAGGGGATTCTCTCCGAATCCCGAAGGGGATTCTCTCCGAATCCCGAAGGGGATTCTCTCCGAATCTCGAAGGGGATTCTCTCCGATTCCCGAAGGGGATTCTCTCCGATTCCCGATGGGGATTCTCTCCGATTCCCGATGGGGATTCTCTCCGAATCCCGAAGGGGATTCTCTCCGATTCCCGATGGGGATTCTCTCCGAATCCCGAAGGGGATTCTCTCCGAATCCCGAAGGGGATTCTCTCCGAATCCCGAAGGGGATTCTCTCCGAATCCCGAAGGGGATTCTCTCCGAATCCCGAAGGGGATTCTCTCCGAATCCCGAAGGGGATTCTCTCCGAATCCCGAAGGGGATTCTCTCCGAATCCCGAAGGGGATTCTCTCCGAATCCCGAAGGGGATTCTCTCCGAATCTCGAAGGGGATTCTCTCCGATTCCCGAAGGGGATTCTCTCCGAATCCCGAAGGGGATTCTCTCCGAATCCCGAAGGGGATTCTCTCCGAATCCCGAAGGGGATTGTCTCCGAATCCCGAAGGGGATTGTCTCCGAATCCCGAAGAGGATTCTCTCCGAATCCCGAAGGGGATTCTCTCCGAATCCCGAAGGGGATTCTCTCCGAATCTCGAAGGGGACTCTCTCCGAATCTCGAAGGGGACTCTCTCAGAATCCCGAAGGGGATTCTCTCCGAATCCCGAAGGGGATTCTCTCCGAATCCCGAAGGGGATTCTCTCCGAATCCCGAAGGGGATTCTCTCCGAATCCCGAAGGGGATTCTCTCCGAATCCCGAAGGGGATTCTCTCCGAATCCCGAAGGGGATTCTCTCCGAATCCCGAAGGGGACTCTCTCCTAATCCCGAATCCTTAACTGGATTGTCTTCAAATCCTAAACAGGATATTTTCTGAATCCCGAACGATATTCTTCAAATTTCGAAGGCGTTTAGGTCATAACTCCGAAGTGGTTTCTCTCCGAATCTCAGAGGGGATTCTTATGGAATTTTTAATGGGATTATACTAGAATATCTAATTGAATTTTTTTTCGAATTTTGAATGGAGGTCTTTCCAAATTCATAATGGGATTTTATTCGAACACCGAATTTTATTCTGTCTGAATCCCGAATAGGGTATTTTATTCTGAAATTTTGATAATATTCGCTTAGAATCGTTAGTGCGATTAGCTTCGAATTCGGGTCAACTACCGAATGGATCTTGCTCGGAATCCTGAATGGTAATTACTCCTTAGTCCGTCTTCCAAATTGGAAATTTTTCCGAAGAGAAATTTTTCCTGAGATCGTTTGAATTTTTCTCTACTATTTGCTTAAGAAGATTTTCTTCAAATTGCTTGAGGGGATTCTCTATGAATCCCAAAAGGGAATTTTCTCCGAATTTCTACATGGAATTATCTAGGAACACAGTAGACAGTAGGGTTTAGGCATCCGGAAAGAATCCTCCGGATGCCTAAACCCTACTGTCTAAAGGAGATTATTTTCAAAATTCAAAAGAACATCGCTCCCGAATAGTGAAACAGTGAACAATTTTTTTTCAATTTCAATGAAAAAATTAAGGCAAGTGAAACCGAAAGAATTATTCCGAAGTCATTCCGACGCCAATCAGGCCACTTTGCGATAAGCAGATAAGTTCAGCACCTCTCCGGATAGAACATATTCTACCCAGTTAGCGACACGGGGAGAGGATGACTGCTAACAATTTTTTGATTGTCGCGAACTATTACCACCAACGCACCCACCCAATTTGCAACCGAATCGTCGGAGGCGGAGACGGAGAAACAGTGACGTCGAACGGTCACGAGTTTTTTTTCGGTAAATATTATTTCTACGTCGACCAACGTACGTACGTCTTCAAATGGGATTACGGCCGCAATAGGACGACATGCATATATTTATGTACAAGTGTCGTAAATTGGAGTGGTGAAAATTTTACCAGCGGTTGAAACCAGATAGATTCGATTGAAGTTCAGGGCCGAACCCGATCGGTCCAGATATTCCTGGGGGGATGTGATAAAAAATTTCGATGGATAAGTCTTGTTCAGAGTTTCAAGTTTGAAATAATTGTTTTCTAGTTTATTCAGGATAGAAGGTGCTGCCCATGGCAGTCACCTCGTTATAAATTCGTGCTTTTCCTTCGCTGACGTTTGCGTTGCTTTTTGAACTACTTACGAACTAGGCGTTTGTCGTTGATTATAATAAATATTTGCTGTCTTATGGCAATTTGTGTGATCTGATTAAAGGCTATCTACGTATATCTCCTAACGAATACTACTTCAGATCTGGTTTCTCTAGTTGATCTACGGCGGTGGCCGTAGATCTCCCTGTTTCTGGGTCCTACACGGAAAAATTTTCGACCATTGCTAATAAATATCACCGAACTAAAGAGGTCTTAACAACTAGGCTATCTATGCTACGAAGGGAACTATAAGCTTTTTTGCTGCAATAATCTCCAAAAATTCAGTGCTTTTGCGCGGACTCTTGCCGAGACCGCATGGGATCTGAAGTAGTCTGCTATTGGCTGTTCGAATCGAAATCGACTTCAGTCTCTGATTGGTTCTTTTTTCTCTCTCTACCCCCACAGCTGTGGGGATGAAAACGACTAGATTCTCTCTGATTCTGATTTTGATCGCTAGGTTCTAAAACACAAAAGAACACCATAATACTGCTATCATATAGTTCCAGGAGTAGGAATCTTCCGCAATAATACTTTGGCTTGGCACAACGCACTCGTCCCGTCTCTTTCTAATATCACAGTACACTCGACAGTCGTCGCCAAATTTTCAAAATGGCGGCCGTCTTCTACAGCAGTTGAACTCGCGATGCAAGGTAGTGTAGGTGAACAAAGGTGCACAGCAGGGACACCATATTGACCATGGCCGTCGCCATGTGGATCTTCCGGAAGCGCTTGTGCACATTCTGGTAGTGGTTGGAGCGCCTCAGTTGGGCATTCTCGGCTCCACTGAAGTGGCCAACCTCCTGTCCAACGGTTTCACTAGCCTCAAAGTGGTACTTTTGGTGCATCAGGCGAAGCATGGGAGGGGCCAGGTAGAGCCATACGATCAGCTCCAGGGCAGCACAGAGGGCCAAACTGACGAGCTGGAGCACGACCAAAGGGTCCCAGCTACTGAGGTTGGCAGCCTGGAGTTCAGGATGAGCCGTCTGCTGCAGCTTGATGAACGTCAGCAGGGTCACAACGCTCAATCCGGTACCCATGGAGAAGTACTTGGGGAACAGGATCTCCTGAACGCGACCGAAAGTGTGCCGAGGCAGGTTGAAGTAGAGGGCCAAGCCGGACACGAAAGTCATCCACATCTGGGCACCGAAGTGCGTGGCAAAGGATCCAAAGTAAGCCAACGCTACAAGAACATTGGCGCGGGATTGAGTTACGGGACAGGCCGAGAGGTCAGCCACAGCCTCCACTCCAGCACCACTCGTGCCGCTAGTGACTGGTGATTGCCCTACGAGATTGGGCCACAGCACAAGCAGGATGAAGGAGACGAACAGCATCGAGATTGCATGCGATGGCTGCGTGGTACGGGTAAGGATTCTGCAAGCAAGCAAGAGAAGAACATTCTGGTTAGAAAAGTGACCCCAATCGATGCGGACGTTGGTCCGTTGTTTATTCTCCCCCCAATTTAGTCAGGTCATCGACATACGCTACTGGTGCCGATGATGTAGAGCAAAATCTGGTTGCAGCAGGTTGGCAGAGCAAGGTGGAGCGAGCGAGCGGGACGGCATCACGCTCTGACGTTGAACTCGAGTGGCGTACGTGATTTTCGCACTGCCTTCTCCACTCGCACGCTCACGCCCTCCGCTCTGCTCCTGTTTTGCATCGCTACTACACCGTGCAGCACCGAACGCTTGTGTCAAGGTGATAGGAAACTCTTGTTGATAATCATGACCCATTGTTGAACAGTATACTCACTTGTAGGTGGTACTCCTTCGAAATTTCTCTCGCAACTCCATGCAGACGTCGAACAGCTGCCGCGTGGCTTGCGTAGCACCAACCAGAACATCTCGATAGAGCACTTCTTCCTCGGCCACGTCCTTCACTTCCGGATGCACTTTCTCCAGCAGGCTGGCCTTGGCCACTTCCTGCTCTTTCTGCATCACGCAGAATTCACTTATCACTGCACCGTCGAACAGCTGACCGCTTCCCAATCGCTGTTCCATTTTATGCAGGCACATTTTCACTTTTAATGCAGTTGCACTTGCTCCCCACTCTCTAGCAATTAATTACCGTTTGGCAGAGTTCTGCCAAAAAAGAGGTTCTACTCGTTCGTCTATTCCGCTATCGGGTTTGCTTTGCGAAGCGTTCTCGCTTTTTGGTTCTCGATCTCTATCGAGCGCGTCGGGGGAACTGAATGACGGTCAACTCGCGCCACCGATCGTATATATAACTCTCACCTTTCACCACTACACCCAAATGGACGGGCCCGCGAAGATAAGGCGCGTGAACACGCGCTTCCATTCGCGCTCTTCACCTGCTGTGCTTTGCTGCCTATTTTCGTACTCTCCACGCGCCAATAGGCGATGCTTTCGCGCTCTCGGGAGAGAGCGAGTTGCGATTCGCTCCCGATTGGGACCCGAGCCCGAATCGCAGCAACCCGATTGCAATCGGCGACCGTCGTCCACTCGGTCAGTTCGCACACGAGGAAGGTGGGTGTGTGTTTCGTAATTAATGTGCTCCGATTGCTTTGATTGCACTCGGGAGTCCCGTGGTCCGGCGAATACGTCGCCAACTCAAGAATACATCACCGGCGATCATGGGAAAGCTGCTGCAGTGAGAAAACCGGAGATCGGTGACGTCTTCCAATATTCGCGCGGAGGATGCAGTTGATATCTTCCATCCAAAACGGGATTGACCGGCTGATTCGCAGTCGCAGGATTTTTTGCGTTGACGATCGAGAGTGACGTGGACGCGTTGCGCACTCACTCGCTCTCGATCGTTAACCGATCGACGTCTGCTGCGATCGCGACTGAGTGGAATCGTGGAAGCCCCGAAAAAGTGTCTGTTGGTCAACCGGCAGCATCCGTGCGTCTTTGACGCGGGATGACGACTACCGATGCTTAATTTTACGACTCTGTAATTGAGGGGGATCTTTTACGAGCTGACGGGCGGATCGCACCGGTTTTCGGGTGCTAAAGTCCAGATTAGCGTGATGGGTTTTATGATAATTTTTGATGCGTTCAATGGCGACGATTTTGAGTCATTGAGAGGCCCACCCAGCTATAAAACTCTGAAGAGTTGGTCGAAAGTTTCCACTTTTGCGAAATAAAGATCAAGTTTGTCACGCCATTCGACTCAGCACGTCAAGTCGTGTGAATGTCCGTCTGGATGAGCGTTTTCGCAGTCCTCAAAGTAATTGCCTGTTTAAGCACTCAATGTCAATCAAATGAATGGTTTTTAAATGGCTTTAAGGAAGCTGCATCTGTTCAACTGAAATGAGATCTTTGGCTTAATTTATTCTGGCATTACCGACCAATTGTGAAGCCTGCTCCTCAGCTTAGTGTTACTATGAGCGCTTTCACAATAATTAATTGAAAGCTTTCTTCGCCAATTGGCCAGTTTTCCGTGGCAAGCACTAAGGTATCCTAAAGCCTTAGGTAGGCTGAAATATTTCATACCATAAAGATTCTTGACCAGTGGGATTCGAAACCGCTACCCTCAGCACGGTCTAGCAGCGCGTTCACCACTACGGCTATTTGGGCCCCACTCATTACCAATGAATATAATGAAGTTTTAAGATAGCTTTGAAGAAGCTATTGAACTGAAGTGTTTTTATTTGCTTATTTTACTATTTTCTAATTATTTATTACAAAGTGACGCTTCTTAGGTCAACCCTGAGAGAGAGAGAGGAGACAGCTCACTGACAGTTGGCAAGTTTTCTTGCCTTTCTTGACTTCTTTCTTTAACTCTTGGGTTGTGCACAACGAAATTATTCGAATATTGTCCTGCGGGTGACTTTGATTCCACCGTAAATTAATGCAAGTTGCGTCTACATAAGAGAGAGGTGTGATTTATAGTTCCAAAGTGTATAAAAACTTGTTTGACCGCAAGCGCCGTATGTTTTCAAGCTTTATCAATGTTGTTTTGCCTGGATGTTGATTTCTAGCTGCAATAAACGCAATAGGTTGTACACAATAATGCCGCAGGAGATCAGTGTGAAAGCGATAGTCTGATAGGGAACGACTTAGTTCATTTTGTAATCTCAAAGCGCCTTTCAACAAGCTGTTTACCTTAGTAGATTCAGTTCATTAAAAGAGAGAATTGGATTGTTCATAAGTATCCATTTTTTCATATTTTGATTCTACGATAAAAATTTCTTCATTTTCCGTATTCTGGAACTATTTTTTAAACATGTTTGAAGTTAGTATGGGAAGCATTTTTGAATCACCCCTCGACAAATTTGACTATGGGACGAGCTGTCATTATGTAAATTGAAATGTCATTGAGTCTAAATATTGAAATCTTCATTTGTCAGTTATAATGACTGGCCCAGATAGCCATAGCGGTAAACGCGCAACTACTCAGCAAGACCATGCTGAGGGTAGTGGGTTCGAATCTCACTGGTCGAGGACCTTCATGTAAAAAAAATGTTCTCGATTCCCGGAGCATAGAGCACGAAGATACATGCCACATGGTCAAATTGACAAAGAAAGCTCTCAGTCAATAACACTAAGCTGAACATCAGGCTCTGTCCTAGTTGGTACGTAACGCCAGAAAAAAAATAAGAAGAAGAAGAATGTCACATTTAATTTTATACTTAGGAAAATGTGCTCTTCCGATCAAGCTACAAAAACCCGTGACTCTTTCATCACTCAATCAACAACCCAATTAAGTTTGTGAGACTCGTTCTATTTCTTGGATTCTTTTTGTAGTAGATTAAGTTAAAATATTGTCAGAAATTTGACTTATAGAACACAAATGAGATTGTCCTGTAGCTGAAAATTTCAAACATTCATCATATGTATGTCTGTGTTATAGAACGTATTGAAATCAATATACATTACATTAAACATTAAGTTTAGAAAGAAGATTTTGAAAAGCGTTTAATTTACCTAAGGGTCGTTCCATATCAAGTGTTCACAAAAAAAGACAAACGCGTAATCGATATCACCGATTTCAACCAAATTTTGGGTAAATTTTCATTAACTTGAAACATGCATTTTTTATGCCAATCGGTACCAACTCCCGTAATTGAAAATTAGCAAACAACCCATTATTTTGCTTTCATTCCTCAATTTATATGTTATATCTTTGAACCTGTGAGTCATAGAGAAGAATGACCTTCGGCACCTCGGAATTAAATCGTTAAAGCGAAAACTATGATTCCATCGTGATTATCGGACATTTTACAGTCCAGAACACTTAACTCCGCGAGGTGTTTCGAGTAGCGTTGGGCTAATTTGTCCAGAACATCGATGTTACTGAATCGATTCTCATTTGAACTGTCGAATCGATTCACCGATTTAATCGAATCCTTTGCATCGATGTTTTTGAATCGATTCGAATCGGATGTAAATTGAAATTTTTGAAGTTTGAAATGGGACCAAATGCATTTGTATTCGATTTCAACATCTTTCAATCAAATCAGTTTTGAAAATCAATCAAAGCGATTAACTATTTCAAGACTAGTTCAACATATGGTTTCTTCTCCACAAACTTATTAAAAAATATTTAACGATTTCAACAAAATGAATCGAATAAATCGAATCGAATGAAGAGAATCGATTCACCCAATTTTAGGTGCTCCAAACATCGATTCAAAAAATCGATTAATCGGAATGCAAACATCGATTTTCGGAACATCGATTCAAAATCGCCCAACGCTAGTTTCGAGCCAATCTTCAGAAATTTCGTTTTAAAGTTAGAAGGTCGGAAATTTTCGATATAAAATCTTAAATAATCTTGGATATCGACGAAGAATTTATGTTCAATGCAAAAACAAGGTATTATGGGTGGATTAGGGACTAAACAAACAACATTAATTTAGAGCAAATCTCACAACAGTATTGTCTACTAGAGTTGCCTCTCCACATCTCGATATCGAAGGGACCATCGAGATAGGGAGAGATCGAGACAAAGAACAAATTTTTGATGAATACTAGATTGAAAAACACTCCGTTGCCAAGAAAATAATACACAAACAGACGTCATTTTGCGCTCCTAATTTGTTTTGAATCCTGAAACTTTCATCTAGTAACCTTCGATATTGGTCATATCGACATACGGAGAGAAAATTGAGAACAAAAAATCAACAGAAACACATTGAGATATCGAGATAAGGAGGATATCGAGATATGGAGAGTGCAAATGTATGGATGTATCATCGACATTGGGAGAGATATCGAGATGTAGAACATCGAGATGTGGAGAGTCGACTGTAATTTGTTTTTAGTTAATGTACATTTGTTTAAAAATTGGTTAAAGTCGGTTATGTCGATTACACGGGCTGTGGGCTCGTGGTATGAAATGATGACCCCTTACTTGATTTAAAGAGTAAAACTGTGATGTTACTGATGGAGGAGGGCCACTTCGCAAAAGGACGTTTGGCGAAATTTTAAGTGTGGACATTTAAAATAATGGACAACTGGCATAATAAGGATTACATTTCGTCTTTAAAATTTTACCAATCAGTTCACAACGGTCTTCGTAAATGGTTAAGTCAGTGGGGTTGTCCCATGGCAATTGGTGCAAAGCAAAGCGTACAAATCTGCGCTGCATTGCCTCTATGCCAGGGCTGTCCAACGTACGGCCCGCGGAGGGTTTGAAGATTCTTTCCATTTTTGGCCCGTTGTAACCCAAAGTTACAATATACCAGGACTATTCCATTTTCAATTGAGTTTGAACCTAATATTTTAGCTAGGTTATTATTTAAATTGTTTTGTTTGTTGTTTTTTAATCTTCTTATATATTTAATTTTATGCATGATTCAAATTCTAAATCTAAAATTCTGGGTGTTTAGACAATGTTTTTACCATGATTTTCTTTGACATAAAAAAATATGTAGCCTGAACAAAACTTATGGGCAAAACGCTAAATTTTCATACATAATGTCATTAAATCATAGGCTAATATTCTCACAGGATCTTGTAAATAAATTTAATCAATACCTGGGTGTAATTCACGCAGAATTCTTGACAGTATCATAAACAATACGGGCTTTTTTTTATCAAACCTTGAACAAGATTTTAATAAGAATTCTGGACACGACTTTGATGGAAAACATTGGCAAGATTCTCACAGAATTTTCAACCAAGGACTTCAAGCCGGATTTTCAAAGAATTCAATACACAATTTTCTAAAATTCTTGGTCAGATACAATATAACGCTATGTAACTTTTTGTCAAAAACTTAAGTGAATTTATAATTTTGAGCAGGTTTCATTTGAATTATTTTCTACCACTCTCAAAGGTTTCAAGTTTTGCAATGATTATTGAGTAAGATTCTGAAAGAATCAAAGATATTCGTTATAGCTTGACCAAGATTGTTGCATATTCTGGGTCATACTTAAAATACTAGGTCCGACTCTGATAGAATGCGAAGTAAGATTTTATTAAAATCCTGGGCATTTTCACACAAGATCCAAAATTCTAGATTCTTCAAAATATTCTGAACTGGATTATTATTTGATTTTGAAAGGAACTCTTACAATATGCAGCACAATGCTTAACATCAATTATATAAAACTACAAATAAAACTTTAACACTTCACTTTTTGCAACAAAAAAAACTTAAATCACTAGTATGGCGAGCAAATACCTTTAAACTTTAATACGTGTTGCTTATCTTGACAGATAGGCCTATTTCGTCTGCGACTTACAGAGTTCTTCAGTGTCGAGTGCTCGACTTTTTTTTGCAAAAAGTGAAGTTTTAAAGTTCAATTTGTAGTTTTAAAAATACTCTAATAATCCCTCCCCTAAATTTAATTCAAAAAAGTGTAGTGAATCAATTATCTGTTTTTCGAATAATTTATATTTACTTTATTCACAGATTTCATGAATGTCATTTGCTGGCTTTTGTAAACTTCATGCGAATATTTGTGCGTTTAAAAATGTGGCCCGTGACACAAATTTGTTTCTGCGATTTGGTTCAAAAAGGTTGGGCAGGCCTGCTCTATGCGATGTACACTTCTGGTCTATTCCACCATGTTTATCTCTTGAGACGAACATCTGACTTACTCAAACTAATTCCACAGAACGCGAGTTGTAATTTCGCGGCCAATTCCACCATTTGGTTAAATGTGGCTCGGCACTGAAAACAAACTTTCACGTCATGCACGAAGGTCACATATTTTATACTTCAAAAATTGATTTGAAAAACTGTAGCAAGATATTTGCTCTGAATCACGATACTTGCTGTTGAATTCAATGACAAATTTATTTTGGTTTTGCTGATTGAGCTGTCAAAACATTCCAAGCATAAACAATGTGCTTTTGTATTGTACAGCTAGTTTACGTCTTGACAACTTGATTGTAACCTTCTAGTCATAGTGATGTAGATATAGTATGACACTCTGGTGTATTCTGAGCTCATTTATAACCAACTTGGTTACTTGGGTAACCCTCCTGAATTGCTCCTCCTGAACTAGGATTCCACTACCATTACACTGCGGAACACGTTTTTGTCTCCAGAACCGAAATACCGCTATTCACTTAATTAAAGGTTGCTGAATCCATTTCCGTTTTCGGAAATATCATAGCGCGTCTAGTTTTTGAGATATTGACTGTTGAAAATGCAAAAATTGACTATTTCAGCCAACTTGCATGCAAGTTTGCCAGCTTGTAAGGCAATTTATTTGCTTAAATTGCCACATAATTCAAACTTTATGTGTCTAACAATACTTATCATCAAAGTTTATAATACTTTCGATGTGCAAAAGTTATTTTCTGATTGTTTAGAGAATTATAATTTGACACATCATTTGATCCTTGAGACACGCAGAAATGTTATTTTTGTTACGCTGCACACTGGGCCAGGAACATAATTTAGCCAGTCAAAACCTCTAGCGCTTTAGGAGTGCATTTTTTCGGGTTTGTGTCAAAGGAGACTTATCTTGAATTTGTTTGCTCTTCAATTTGATCATAAAATTTAGTTGGAAATTTCGCCGCATAGGTGGCGCGGCTCCATCCCATTACCCCGAACGCCATTACCCCGAACGCCATTACCCCGAAAGCCACTACTCCGAATGGGTCATTACCTCGAACGCCACTACCCCGAATGAGCCATTACCCCGAATAGTATGAGATACAGTGCAGCATCTTGTTTTGAGGGCAAACAGAAGAGAAATTCATATTTCTCTAGAACAACGACCCGAAGCATACTGCCAAGAAGACCAAGTCTTTCTTCCGGTCTTGTCGGATTAAACCACTGCAAAAGCCCAGACCTCAACCACTCCACAAAGACCAGACCTCAACCCCATCGAGAATTTGTGAGCGATTCTCGATGCCAGGGTTGACAAAACTGGTGTTACCAACAAAAATAATTATTTTGAAGCCTTGGAGCGCGCCTGGGAAGAACTAGATCCACAACACCTACAAAACCTGGTGAAAAGCATGCCGAAGCGCCTGCAGCAAGTTCTTAAGGCCAAAGGAGGACACATTAACTATAAAAATGCTTTTTATTTTTCTTAAATCATCTTTTCTGGGGCCAAGAAGGAAGTGGGCACTTTTTTTTTGTCACTATATTTTTTTCAATACAAATTGATTTTCTTTTTCTTTGAGTAAAACTCTTTTTACTATCAAATTTTCGTAAGTGCAACTTTAAAAGAATATCGAAAATAATATATCAAAAAAGGTATAAGTATGTTAACTTTAATTTGAACCAAATCAATGAGAGAAATTCGAAAACGGGTAAGGTGGGCACTTTATTTTGCCTATCAGTGTAGCATCACGTTGTAACAGTGATCATTCACGTCATAACTGCAAACATTCTACCAGAAATTTGCCATTCTTGCTTAAATATGCTATTCTTTCAAGTTTTCCTTGGATAAGCTAGTCACTACTATTTCCATATACACCCGATTCTGTTTTTGCACGGACTTTTTTTTACACGGCCGTACAAAAAAAGTATCCATACATTTTTTTCCGCCAAAATCTTATTTTTGCATGAACGGTCGAGAAATTATGTTACTTTTTTTTTGCACGGTTTGTGAAATTTTGAACTGAAAACTTTTTTTCACGGTACACATCCCCCGTGCAAAAACAGAATCGGGTGTACAGTAATACCTCCATGAGTCGATGTTCCATGACTCGATATCGACTCATGGAACCATACTAGAAACGAAATTTCATGGTTACTATGATGGTCCCTAGAAACAGCTTTCCAAAGGATCACTGTTCCATGACACGATATTTCTATGAGTCGATGGTCCTTTCAATATCGACTCATGGGGGTTTCACTGTAGAACAGTTTTTTTAAAGGGATATATCCTGAAGGCATTTACTAAAGTGAATCCTGCTATAATTCTAATAATAAATTTTCCCTTTCTTCAATCTTCTTGTATTAAAACAGACAGGTGTCTTACGGATTTGCTCATCACTTTTCAGCCATCATCATTTCTTCATTGTCTTGAATCAACAACATTTTGTTTGTGGTTATCTCATCAAAATTCAAATTAATGATCTCACAAACCAACGTAAGTTTTTACTGTAAAATAAATCAGAGGCCGCCAGTTTTCTAACATGTACAATTGTACTAACGTTTCCTTGATATAGCGGAACGGTTGTCTATCAGGTTGGTCTTTAAGCAGGTTCCATAGAACAACACTTGCAGCGACTATCTCAGGATGATCTTCCATTACCATTGTTTACGAAACAAATTTTTTAAGTAGGTCTCAATGCTAGTAGCCTGACACATACAAAAATGAGTAAAGGAAGTAAGTACCGACGTCCAATCAGAGACTTTACTACATCCTTATTTTGTGCATTTTATAGCTATCCCTTTCTTTTCGAAATAGGCTGTTCTTCAGAGCATTGCAATGTGGCTGTGTGAATCTCACCAAAATTAGAGAACGAATCCAAATACAACTTAGTATGTAAGAATTATTTGTTGGAAAAAGCAGCTAGTTTTTTATCTTATAATACTTGAAAAACACATTATTCAGCCAAACTCGTAACATACTCATAAGGAATCGAACGATTATCGCCCCACTCTCTAACTAGAACAAGTCTCAAAATGTTATGCATTCGAGGTAATGGCGTTCAGGGTAGTGGCGCCTGGGGTAGTGGCGTTCGGGGTAGTGTCATAGAATCGGTGGCGCTACGATGCAAACTTTTTTGTTTTGAGTCCTACAGTTTTCGCGTCTTCGGCAATGTTTTAGAACGTGTAAAAATACGACAAGTTGTCGAAGACACCAAAGTTCTAGGACTTCAAATAACAAAGTAATGGTAAAAAATGTGTAAATCACTTAAATTTTACGTTTGTTTCTACTTTTTACGTCAAAATCGTAAAATGTTTCATTTTAAAAACCATGCGTTGCTTAATTTCGCTAACATGCAACTTTACTCAAAAAGTTGCAAGTTTTTGCAAAAACTTATCAATGATTCCGAATACGCTATATTTCATCTATCAATTGTCAAAATTTGCCGGAAGTATATTTTGATATATTTGAGATATCCGAACTCAAAATAACTACCTTTTTCATATAAATAGAATAGACTTATTATTAATTTTATTATTATACTACAAGATTTTTGACAGATTGTTTCATTTAAGATTTGTTATTCAAATACTTTTGTTTTGATACTTGTGATTTGTGAATTGTGATTTATGACAGAGAGAACTGTATCGACAAGGTCATAACAGGATGTAAAAAATGAATTATAGCAGGCCACAGCGAAGTTCTAATTAGACAGTTGCTGGAGATGACAAAAGAGTCACACAACAATATGAAAATATCTAGATACTGAAGCACCTGACTTACAAAAAGTATTTGATAAATACAACTTGACTGACGCAATGTGTCAACAATCTTATAGTACAAAGGTAAAATTAATAATAAGTCTATTCTATTTATATAAAAAAGGTGGTTATTTTGAATTCGGATATCTCAAATATATCAAAATATACTTCCGGCAAACTTTGACAATTGGTAGATGAAATATAGCGTATTTGGAATCATTGATAAGTTTTGGCAAAAATTGCAACTTTTTGAGTAAAGTTATGTTAAAAATTATGATATTTTAACAATAATTTGTTCAAAAATTCAAATATTTATATAAAAATAAGGTTTTTTTCATACAGTACATGCATGTTATCGAAATTAAACGACGCATGGTTTTAAAAATGAAACATTTTACGATTTTGACGCAAAAAGTAGAAAAAACGTAAAATTTAAGTGATTTACACATCTTTTACCATAACTTTGTTATTTGAAGTCCTAGAACTTTGGTGTTTTAGACAACTTGTCATATTTTTACACGTTCTAAAACATTGCCGAAGACGCGAAAGCTCTAGGACGCAAAACAAAAAAGTTTGCATCGCAGCGCCACCTATGTGGCGAAATTTCTAACTAAATTTTATCATCAAATTGAAGAACAAACAAATTCAAAATAAGTCTCCTTTGACACAAACCCGAAAAAATGCACTCCTAAAGCGCTAGAGGTTTTGTCTGGCTAAATTCTGCTCCTGGCCCAGTGTGCGCTGTGTTATCAACCACTAGCACTATCTTTTTTTTCCCTAAGATCACTTATAAAGTTGGTAGATCTCAGGGGCTTAGAGACAAAAGATTGAGAATCACAACGTCGAAAATACAAAAAGTTGAAAATGTTTTGTTTGATGCGAAATTGTTCCTCCAAGAAAGATTTTCGACGGATTGTCCGTTATGTTTTTATTCCTCGACCTTTTGTCATAGATCCATTTGCGGTGCAAGGATTATTTTCGAGAGCTTAGATTGTATACAAATGCGATAATAGCATATGACAACGAAAGCTCGTGAAGTGTCCAAGCAGGTCCCCTAAATGGATGCTCTTCAAAATCTAACAATTTCACGTCATGCAGGCCATGGATTCGAACAAATAGGATTCGTACGAAAGTTGGGTCAGCCGGGGACACCATCAAACTGGGGGACACCATCGTTATCGGATGTTTGGAGATTGTTTATTGTGTTAGTATAATAAAACACCTACCTCCAATGGTAAACAAGCAACGACGGCATTCAAAAAACAAAATAAAATTGTATATAATATCAAAAAATTACAGATGTGTTATTTTTGTAACTCTAATAAAATGCCCTGAAAAACAAAGGATTTTAAGCAGAAAAACTTTAAAACCTTTTGAACTAAAATAGATATCATCAATATTTTTGCATAAAAATTTGCGTTTTGTTAAGTTCTTAAAATCGTTCATAGACTGCTGTGATGAGAAATCTGAAATAAGAAAGATAAGGCTCTAAAATTATTTTGAGGATTTTCATAATATGTATTTCTTTATTATTTTGCATTTTGAGCATGAAAATAAAATTTTAGACAAAAATGATCTACTACAAAATAGTTTCTTAACATATAAGCTTCCATACTGTGTCATTTAAAACTAGGGTGGTCCACAATATCACACAAATCATATAATCAACTTTTTTATTTGCAAAAATACTGATATATACTCTTAAGCAAAGCGGTAGAACATGAAATATTGATCAACTTCGCTAAAAAAGTTTTTCTGTAGCTCAAAATTTGACCAATCTAGAGCATTTTTTCCTAATCATCGCAGGGTAGGGTGGGGCTTATTTCCAAAAATCTTCCGTAGTCAGGATTTACAAAGTGGAAAATGATCATCGTTCCCAAAATAACATCCTGTGAAAAAATGAAAATTTTTGGTGACGATTTAGAGGTGGCGCAAAGGGCGTAAGTGCAGTTTTCCCATTTTAGTGAACTCTGAAAAATTTTGGTATGCTTTTCAGCTTGTTTTGGAGATTTTAAGACCCTTAAGGGCAAAAAATCACCTCAAAATTGCGATATCTCCACTCCTTTAGATGATATTTGACGAAATATATTTTATGCATGCGATTTTTGGCCCTTGAATAGGTTACGCTGACTGGGGAGAATTCCTATGCTAGTAGAATGGAACAAAGAGCAAAGAAGAATGAGAGAAAGAACAAAGAACACAGAAGAATGTAAGGTGGGGTGGGTTAAACAGGTGGGAGGGTGAAACTAGTGATATCTTGAGCGTAACTGAGGAATTTAGAAAACGATGAATATATTTATTGTCTTCATTTTTTTTTTAATCTTTATTAACGAAATTTTTAGCTCTTTAGCTATGGGCTAGTTCATCTCGGGACCAACGGGTTTACTTCCCTTCCGAACGATGTCACCACTGAATTTTTTAGTGACTATCTCGGGTATGGGATTCGATCCCAGATCCTCAGCGTGAAAGGTGTGTGTTCTAACCACTACACCAGGTCCGACCCCTTGACTTCTGTTTAATATTACCTACTTCAGAAATATTTCGAGCAATTTTTCTTCAAGTAGGGGGAGAGCATCAATTTTTTAACCATCTCTAGTTTTCGACCCATGTATACGATTTTATTGGAACTTATTGCAACTTTATTGGACTTTATGGAAAAATTTCAATAACGGCTAAAATGTCCTTAATTCCATGCGAAGTTTTATCATTATTCTCCTGGTAGATATAGATAAATGCACGTCACTTTACTGCTTTAGTTCAATAATCGTTTGGTTGTTTTTTTTTTCTGAATGATGATAGCAATTTATCGAAAGGGACCGTTGCAAAATTTACATCCTGGAAATTCAGCCTCACGCAGTATCTATTAAATTCATAACTAATGTATATAATTATTTATATATACATAGGACATCCTGTGAAAATTCCTTCATGTAGCTCTGTCCTAAAAAATATGTTTCAGAACTGTGACGACTTAATTTTGGTTTTATTTGAGAGGTTTTCAACCTGAAGTGCTTTATCTCTTGCACCCTATTTGAATTTTGACTACCGATTTTTTTCCTTCTGCTGTTGTTTATACACATCAATTTCAAATACAGATGTAGAACGATGTATTGAACTTCATCTGCATTTTCGTTTGTCCGAAGTTATGTTGAAGGTGTTGTGGTAAAAGTGAAGTATTGAAACCCCAAATGGCATCATAATCCAGAAATTCCTGTGGAAATTCTAACAAGAAGTGTTATTGCTGGAAAGCAAAAATCGTTTATGGATTTACCTAATAAGGATATATCGTGTGGGATCAAAATCCGAACACCTAAGAAATGAATCTAAACCCTTCCACTTCACATAAAACTCCTTCTATTTGTATGAAGTGTACGGATTTTGAGCCTGTATGGATTTGGGCCCCTCTATAATTTCTTTCAGATTATAAAAACAATTGCTGGAGTTATATCAAACGGACATTCTAAAATACTAAATGAGTGTTAAACTTGCATATAATCACATCTCATACATCCAACCGAGATATTTTCACGGCTCCATAGTTGATTATAATATAACATCATCAGTTACACCCTCCCACCTGTTTAACCCACCCGACCCTACATTCTTCTGTGTTCTTTGTTCTTTCTATCATTCTTCTTTGCTCGTTGTTCCATTGTACAAGTATAGGAATCCTTCCCAGCTATTCTTATTCGGGTTCATAGTAATCAGTCATTGTAACCTATTCAAGGGCCAAAAATCGCATGCATAAAATATATTTCGTCAAATATCAACTAAAGGAGTGAAGATATCGCAATTTTGAGGTGATTTT
This sequence comes from Aedes aegypti, assembly GCF_002204515.2. Taxonomy (NCBI): domain Eukaryota; kingdom Metazoa; phylum Arthropoda; class Insecta; order Diptera; family Culicidae; genus Aedes; species Aedes aegypti. The sequence continues at coordinate 71,043,513 of NC_035107.1, forward strand.
TTGCCCTTAAGGGTCCTAAAATCACCAAAACAAGCTGAAATTTTTTCAGAGTTCACTAAAATGGGAAAACTGCACATACGCCCTTTGCGCCACCTCTAAACCTTCACCAAAAATTCTCATTTTTTCACAGGATGTTATTTTGGGACCGATGATCATTTTCCACTTTGTAAATCCTGACTACAAAAGATTTTTGGAAATAAGCCCCACCCTAATCGCAGGGTGGTCCAACAAAAATAAGTTTTTTAACTCTAGTTTTTTTTAATACTAGTTTCTCATCCAAGTCATCTATCAACGACTTTTAGAACTTAACAAAACGCAAATTTGCATATAAAAAGATTGTTGATATCTATTTCAGTTCAAAAGTTATTAAAGTTTTTGTGATAAAAAATATTTGTTTTTCAAGACAATTTATTAGTGTTACAAAAATAACACATTTGTAATTTTCTGATATAATATACAATTTTATTTTATCTTTCGAATGCCGTCAAAATATATGTTTTATGTTTGCCCCAATCAGAGATATTCTCAATCAAAGTAAGCATGTTTTTGAGAGTAAAACAACAATAACTGGAAGGAGCTAGAGAGTTTCTTCACTCACCAAATTACGCATTTTTCAAAGCTCTAAAAGTGTTTCATAGACTACTTTGATGAGAAATTTGAATTGTAAACTCTAGAGCCAAAAAACCAATTTTGTTCGGACCACCCTATGTCGGCGTAGGAAAAAAGCTCTAAATCGGTCAATTTAAGAGATACAAAAAAACATTTATTGGCGAAGTTGCTTGAAAATGAATGGTCTACAACTTTGCTGAAGCATATAATATAATTTCTACAAATAAGAAAGTTAGTTACACAATTTCTACAAAAATGTGGTTCACCCTAATTTCAAATAACACCAAACGAAGGGACTTTCTTTTTTTTTTATAATGGCCCACCAACTACCCCCGCACCAAAAAGCTCTACAGAGCCCCCTGGTAGCGGACACCATTTATTAGATATTAATAACGATAAAAACAAGACAGAGTAACATTGAAATAGGAGTAGTAAAGTGAGTTGAAGTTCCAGTGGATAAAAATCCTTTGAAGGAACTCCGGAGATATATAGGAATACAGTTATGATTATGGTAATTAGATCACACTAAACAAATTCATGAATCTTTTCTTTTAAATGCATTTTCAATCTGCTTTTGAAGATGTTTCTGTTATTTACTGATTTTAAATAATTAGGCAGTACATTGTATTTTTGTGGACCAATGAAAGTAATCCTTTTTTGTCCAAGAGTGGTTTTAGCCTGAGTTCGCAATAAGTGATGTGCTTGCCGAGTGTTTTGCAGCTGATTATTTAACATGATTGGTAGATTATTATGCGTATTATCATTATATACTGCATCATAGACAAATAGGCAAGTTTGAAGCTCACATAAACCACGAATAGGAAGAATGCAATGATTTCTATTTGTATACAGATTGACTGTGGAATACAAAGGAGGGAAATTGAATATATGTTTCAGGCAACGATTTTGCAAAGTTTGCAGTCTTTTGAGTTTAGATTTGCAAGCGTATCCCCACACTATATTCAAATACTGTAATAAGGAATGAATGCAAGCATAATAATATTTCAACAAGGCAGCCTGAGATACAAATGATTTAACTCTTCTGATAGAACCACAGAGGAACTTACTAATACAAACAACTTTGTAGAAGACTAACAACTTTGTAGAAGACCGGTTTTGTCTAATGTTTCATTCTAAGGCTCAAAATGCATCTTTCCCCGTAAACTGATTTCTGGACCATAGTGCATTGCATTGAGTTGGCTGTTTAAGCTATTGCCAAGCGAAAACTATCTTCAGCAATACGCCAGTTATCCCAAGGAAGAGCCTATTTTTAAGCAAAAAAAATCAGCTCGATTCGTGGCTCCATGTAGAACACAGTAGCTATCTTGATCTATACTGCCCATGAAAACATAACTGTCCCGTATGGATTTTTGAACCAACAACACCTTTTTTCATCTTTCAATGTATACTAGGATGCGGTTTTCATTTTTCATTAGTTCTCAAAACCAAAAAAATCGTGTGCTCTTCTGAATTTAAATCACATAAAAAGAGAATGTTATTTTTCAACCAATTTTGAAACCTTTAGCAATATTCCCTTCAAAATTAAATTTATGAAAACTTTGTAGAACATTAAATTTGTCTAACATCAAAACAAGTTTAAAGTTACAAGTAGTTTACTCCAAATTTTTCTTCATTTACTAAATATTTTATCTATGGTTGACCATAACTTCATGAATACTTAACCGATTCAAAATATTTTCACATGCTTTCGAAGCTCAATTCCATTATTTTCCAACTGTTCATACAATACATTTTACCAGTAGATTGTTTTTACCCAATTTTGTTACATAAACTGCACGAAAACATGATTTTTTAACGAAAAATGCCAGTTTTTTTTTAATTTTTGCCTGTTTGACATTATTTTTAATGCTGAATCTGGTTTTTGTTTCATTTGTTAAACCTTTGAAAAGGGCTTTGCAACAATTTTTCATTAATTTTGAAACAAAAATTTTCTTGCAACTGTTTAAAAATATATGCATTATTCAACTCATATTTTTTTGTCTTTATTTATGTGAATTTCAACACACTCGTAATTGAAACGAGGTGCTTTATAAACTTAATTTTTGTAGAAAAATGCAATTTCTGTCAAAAAAATTTAAATAATCCAAAGAAATTTGATATTTTCATCAAAAAATAATGTTTTGGGTACTTGTTTTTAATTATGAATCGTGGTTTACGGCTAACCAGCCGAGTGGAAGTTTAACAACTACCGAAAAGCTAAACATTACATATTATTTGCAATTGGATTAGATGGACAAATTGATGTGAAGATTTGCGAAAAAGTTACACGTCTTCTCAGTGAGAATCGAACTCACGACTCCCCGATCTCTAGTTGGGGCGCGTTACCACCACGCCATGAGAGGACTCATGAACGCAGAAGTTAACCTGAATTTCACGATTTCAGCTCAATAATCACGTGGTCCTTTTTCGCAAAGTGCACCTCTTTTGGAAGAATTAGATGCCCATCCAAACACAACGCTTTCTATATACATCCAATGCCTAGCTAGAGATCGGAGAGTCGTGGGTTCGATTCTCACTGAGAAGACGTGTAACTTTTTCGCAAATCTTCACATCAATTTGTCCATCTAATCCAATTGCAAATTATATGTAATGTTTAGCTTTTCGGTAGATGTTTTGGGTAATTTTTGCTGAATAACTAAGTCAAAACCATTTTGTGAAAAATGTGTTGTATGGACATTTTGAAAACAACTAAATTTGCTTCAAAAACATGTCAATTTTTTTTTAGTTAGATAAGGAAAAATTTGGAGAAAACTATACGTTCAGATAAGACTGTTTCGATTTAAGATAAATTTGATGTTCTACAAAGTTTTTAGTTTTAATTTTGAAGATATCGGTGCTAAAAGTTTCAAAATTGAAATTTAAACAAGAAATTCTAAATTTTGGGATAGGCAACGTCGTTTCTCAATGATCTGCTGCAGATAATATGTTTAAAGCATATACTTAACTCGCTTACTTTGAACCACAAGCTGATCAAGCAGCTTTGGACACGTGACAGAACAAACTTAGCCATTTGTATTGAGATATTGAACTCAAAAACTATTTTTTTAAACTCATTTCTTTATTTTAAACTCATTTCTTTATTTTAAACTCATTTCTTTATTTTAAACTCATTTCTTTATTTAAAACTGTACTCTCAGGCATTACGGAGATCATTTTTTGTATTTGTTCACGACGATATCTTTATTATTTAGCAATCTATGTTAGTTTGGGAGAAATTTTGAATTACCTTGTTGTAGCATTGAGGGGGCAGTATATTCCAGGTTATTATAGTTTGTGAAAGTAAATCGCATTATCATAGTACATGTAATTCTTTTTTTTTTTCTACGCAAAGCATTTTCCGTTTGCATCACAACCAAAGGCTCAAAGGTCGCTGTCCGCCTTAATTCAACGGAACGCAGCAACGCAACGCAATGAATTCCACTGCGGCGAGACAAACGGAAACGAAAAAATCCTTCAATTTTGGCTCGAATTATCGGACCATTTGGTCTCCGCCGCCGTAAGTCAAAGAAACGAAAATCGCGAAGGAGGCTTGTGCCTCGGCCGATTGACTTGAAAGTCTCAATCCCCGGTAGTACTGGGTACTGGAACTAAGCCAAACCTCGATAAGCTTGATCCCATCCGCTCACCCGTGCTGCAGTGGTGGCGATTAAAGAATCCCACGCGAAGAAAAGTAACACTCCATCAAACGCGATCTAATCCTCGTAAAAACAATAACAAAATGGGAAAAATATTAACATGCATAAGAAGAAGGATAACCATCACTAGTTTTTCGACAAACAGCCGATTAGCCATAACAATCAATAATTGTGTATGTAATGCTTTGTTTCAATTTTCCATTGGATATTTTTTGGTTGTTGAGCTATTTTTTTTTCTTGAAATGTTTTAAACTTTCTCGTGTTTTTCATATAAATATCGATTGATTTTTAATGATAGTTTCTAATTTCCCATTGCTTATTTTTATCAATTTACTAGTGAAAATATGTATTTTTTATTCCTTCTTTACACGTTTGTTAATTTGGCTGCCATAACAAAAAAAAAGCAATCGAAATGCGAATTGTGCGCGAGCGGCACTTGAAAGGACCTCATTTCTTGTGCAATCGACAATTTCGCGCTCTTAACAGCCGGGAGCAGATCGCACTCGTGATGGGCTAAATCCCGCCAAATCCAACACCATTGAGAAATTCCATCCACACCCATCGACGGTTGATTGCTATTGTTGTCGTCCACTGGTTATGCGCGATGCGAGGGCACGAGGTTTCGATATTTTTAGCTCTTCTAATCCTGCGCAGGACTCTTTAGAAAGCAATGCTTAGCCATTTGAAGGGAAACCACTTCAGTTCGATGGCATTGTTTACCCGATGAAAGCAGATCTCGGTCGATTGGGCGGTTGTTGAAGCAATATCTTAAGCCTCCAAAGGAAAAAGACTCGATTGTCACGTACGAACCGTGAAACCAGTTGAGGATCGGTTATTTCCCCAATCGTTTATAGGCTACAATGTTTCTGAAACCGTTATTATCGAAAATAATGTTCACAAATTCGGCACTCTCCACTCGAAAGATTTAATAATGTGAATTCGAGCATCTCCGTGAAATTGAAAATATTATAACGAGCAAAACGAAAGTATTTGAGTTTTGATGGTTCTCTCTTCTCTCTTCTCTCTTCTCTCTTATCTCTTATCTCTTATCTCTTATCTCTTATCTCTTATCTCTTATCTCTCATATCTTCTCTTTCTTTTTCTTCTGCTTCCTCTACCTCTCTCTTTTCAGTGTTCTCTTCGGAAAGTTGAATTTGCAAAAGATTATCTATTGAATATTTTTCCAGTCGTTCTTCCAGTTCTTCTAGGGAATCTAATTTTTAAGAAGTTCCTCTCGAGAATATGGCATGAATTTATTTAGTTTCTATTTTTTCAAGTCTAAAGAATCAATTATCTCCTGAAAGCCAAATTTGTAAACAAATTGAGTTTCAAATTTATCTCCACGAGTTTTGTCTTGATTTCCTCCAAGATTCAATAGAGTTTTTCTAAAACTTGCTGCAGGTATTACCCCCTAATACCCAAATTTTTATTTTCGATTTAAGTATTATTTTTCGTTATCTAAAATCGTTCTAAAGACGTTTTGGGCATTTATTTATTTTTAAAATTTTTAAATTTTGGTTTTTGATTTTTATATTTTTTTTGAATATCCCTAGCTTTTTTTATTTTTTCTTGAAGTCTTTTCTAGTTGTTCATTTTTGGCAATAATAAAAATTTAAATTGTTACGGTATTTTAAAATTTATTAAATTTTTAATTTTTTTTCGGAGCGTATTTTATTTTCCGTGTAACTAACGGAAAAACAGGTTTGAAATGATTTTAATACCACCAGGCTCTTCTTTTGTGATAGGTTAATCGTAGAAAAATATAGAAGGTACGATTTTTTTATATTACACGTTAAATGAAGCCCAGGCATTTGTAGGTTATATAAGAATGCAATTTTTCAAACAATTTCTAAAAATACAAAAAAGTTTCAAAAGTCATAAAAAACTTTTCTTATATGCGTGTTATGAGTCAAGGTATAAGCCAAAAATTTTGATTTCCAAGCTACGAAAAAATACACAAAATTCCAAAGTGTACCCCGTCTAAAGGCGGGTTTGGGTATTAGAGGGTTAATACAGCAAACGCAGGAAAAAAATCAACCGGAAATTACTCCTAGGAAACATTAGTAATAAAGCAAGAGAAGAAAGATCATCAAAATATTTTTTATAAATTCAGAAATTCTGGAGCAATGATAAAAAAAAAAAACAAAAATTTCTACTGTAAAAAAATCCGATGATGGATTCGGATGGAAATACTGCGATGATGATTCATGGAGGGAAATATTACTTAAAATATTTTGGAAGTTATTTCCAACCAACCCTGCAATGCACTTCCTCCTAACTCTTCTCTTCTACTTAATGCACAAACAGTGCCGTAGCTTGCGGTTGGCCAGGTTGGCACCCGCCAAGGACGCCAGCCTTTGGGGGGCGCCAAACTGCGTCACGGATTTGGTTAATTTTTCAAAGTCAAGTCAAAATTTCAATTAACGTGAAAATGAAAAATTTAAATAATTCCTAAATCGCTTTCAAAGATTTTAGTCAGGTCTTCTATAAGACGCTGCCATTCACTTTCCTTCACGTCAATTTTTCAGCAGTTGCTCAAGGGATGAAGCCGATTTTTCGTATGCGTATTGCATAACAGCCATTTTTTTTTTTTTGAAACACAATCTTTCTGATTCACCGGTTGAATTCTAGCAAAATCCTGGAAGAAACTCACCGAACCATTCACTGAGTTTTAAGGATACGGTACAGAGTTCTAAGGATACGGTTACAGAGAATCCTGAACAGGCCTTCACATGATGCAAGGTGAATTTCAGGCGAATTTCTTAACGGCTGGGCAAAATATTCAAAAAGTCTAAACTTTGGAAAAAATCTAACAAAATCTTTACATTTTCAGAGAATTTCAGCAAACATGAATAAAAAAGAATGAAATGATTTTTTCCTGTAATGAACATTTTTACACTCTCTGACAAATTTGTTTTTCTAATATCCTGGAGATGATTTAGCACTTTAGTACAATGTTAGATCACATTATAATATCATTTCTGAAATCCAACCCCAAGAAGAGAAAATGTTGGGGGTTGTAGAACAGTTGCAATCCTAATTTAGTGATTTACTCGTGAGAGTATCGCTCAAACAAGGCTATTGAATAAGCAGTGCTTTGAAATTTGTAGCGAATTCTGCGCTTGATTTGGCTTCTATTTATTAGAAGACTCTTGCCAATTGAACAACAACAAAAAATTTGGGGGAGTTGTTTAGCAAAATCATTATAAAATTTTTAGAAGCCTCTGTATGTTTTTGAAACATGTGAAAATATAGTTAGCACATTGTAATGACGAAATTTAAAAACAAATAAACAAAATAAACGGTTCAACGATTTTAAAAACAATTTGTTGAATGCTATGCTCAGTTGTTTCTGCAGATTCGTCTCATGATCATTAATTTTCTTATACATTTCTTCAAAACATCTCTTAGATATTCTCAGACTGTTCTCAAGAAGAACTGTCTTGAACACCTTCTATTTATATTTACACAATATCTTAATGTACTCAAAATTAAAATACTTTAGTCTCAATATGATATTATTAGTGGATTTCGATAATAATTCAATACAATAGATTAGCATTAGCATTAGCATTGGCATTAAACATTTCGCACAAATTCATAGGTGGTACTGTCCTAGACCATTGTATGAGGGTAACTTCCTTCCCGTCCGTTACCAAAGTCTGAAATTTGGGACTAATCGCTAACTCTTAAAGAAGATTGACGCATCCTCCAACAGTCTAGAGCTGTCCTGGCCACGTCCTTGCGAAAGCTGGGGAATGGTAAAGGATGCTTGATTGAACACCTACTTAAGAAAGATGCAGAGAACTCTACGACCTCTTATAGGTGTAACGGGATGTTGTGGAATGTTAATGGAAAGGGTAGTGCCATAGGATACGCACGCACCGAACGAAAACCGACAAAAAACTGCAGTGCATAATCCATCTTGAACGGAGCATTCACGAGCCACATTCAGTTTTTGAATCAACTCGTTTAACACACACAGGAGATAAAAAATCACGCAAAACGAGTTCATGCTTTCTCATCTTAGGTTATTACAAAAGTAAACAAAAACTATCCGGGTGGCGTAGCACTGGCCGAACCATTAGTGGGATTATTTAAAAGCTTAGCACATTCAGAACAAACTTCAGATATAATCTTTCAAATGAAAAAAATACACTTTTATCACTTTAACAACATGTTTCCAAGTTATCCACATTTGCACGTAGCATAGCGCCATCCGCCGAATCAAATTCTTCACCAGCCGGATTAAAAAAAAAAGAAGAACGCGGGACGAAGTAAACATGAGACAAAATTCAAAACGCAGCCACATGGTTTGCTGCGATCATAATAATTTAATACAGTAGATGTCCTAGAATTAAAAAAATGCTTCAATGTCAATTGACTATAATTCCTAGTAACCATACTGCTGAAGCTGCAATTTATGCATATAAAATAAACGGTATACATAGAGCTAGCAATATTGTTTAACTACAACTAAAGTAGATTTAATGTGGAACAGGACTTCGCTAGAGCCTTAGGGCTCATTCATTTATTTCATAACGCTGAAATTGGCCTTTTTGGACACCCACCCACCCCCTTGTAACGCTTTTTGTATGAATATTATTCAATTTTTGTATGGGCCGTAACATCGTAGGGACACCCACCCCCCCTCTAGCGTTATGAAATTTGTGAATGGGCCCTTATTGATGTTATCTCATTTAACTGTAGTTGTACAGTATTGCTAGATTTATGTACACCGTTTATATGCATACATTTCCGCTTGAGCAGCATGGTTACTAAGGTTATTTCACGAAAACTTTAATCACATATTTAATCATGAAAACAAAATTAACTTAGGGGCGCCAAAAGGGATGTTTGCCAAGGGCGCCGTGAGGCCACGCTACGGCTCTGTGCACAAAGGAAACTCCTGAAAGTTCAAAACAAATATTTTGTGTGATTCACCTCAGATTTTTCCAATAACCATGAGTAGTCCAACGTTTGCTCTCCAGGACTTCTCTAGGAATTCCTTTGATGCAGGCTGCAGATACACTATGAAATCCATTTTTATTCATGTTTTAACTTTGATTCTATTTCAATAATTTTCAAAACTATTTCGTCTCTATTCTTTTTCACTATTTGATACACAGAACTAAATTTATAATAGTCTTTAAACAAAAATTGCGGAAAGGCTAAATTGTTCAAATACGATGTTATTGATTCACAGTGTTGATTCTCACAAATTCCTGGACAATTTCATGTGAGGAAAGACTCTCACAGAATCCTCGATATGATTTTGACAGACAGCAGGATTTTGAATTGATTGAGGACTATTGAATCAGGGAGATTTTCATTGAAAATCTTCAAAATAAGCTTTTCCTTATCTGACTCTCAATCAATCATACTAAAGCGTTGTAAGGGATTGTGCACAAAAAATTGACCACACGCAATATTTTTTCTGCGATCAGGATTTCTTCAAACATTCTTGTAAAGATTCTGCCAGATTACTGCAATTTTTTTTAGAGATTTCTACAACTATTTAGAAAGAATATGTTCAATAAACTCGTATGTCTAGTAGAATGCCGAACCTTCACTCGTAAATTATTTCACCGACCTCAGCATAACGATTAGCCGAATAAACAGCTGAGAGTACTGTTATTTTCAATACTAAATCTCGGTACCTATTTTTTGCGATTCCTCTTCGTAATAGGCTGTTTTCCATCACGTCTATTTCGTTATGAAACGGCCTACTCTTTTCACTAAATTATGCAATGCCGTAATTATCATTACGCAACTGATTGCAGTTGTTTAATAACTATTACTCAGCGCTTTTTCATTGCGCAACTGTTTTGATTTGTATACCGTCAAACGGGGCTTCTTTTGACATTATTTTCACATTCTTTAACTTTGAGGATTTGTAACTCTTAGAATTATGGATAGATGTTGATAATTTTTGCCTATATTTAAGTTGTATATGTACGTAACAAATGTGCAAAATATGAGGCATATCCATCAAGAAATAACAAAAATGCTTGAATAGCGAAAAAAAAGTGTCCTTCAATACAAAAAAGGGGCTACTTTGGACATTTTCACAGTTTGCTAATAAAATGATTTTTCCTTATAACTTTCAAACTGATTCAATAGATTGTCGTCCATTGTGATGTTATGGAACGTTTTTCATTGATAAACTTAATGTAGGAAATGGCAAAGCTAGAATCAATTACACATATATAACAAATTTCAACGAAACATGCCATTCACTATTCTCAGTTTGCAGTATGAAACTTAAATTTTCAACATCCTCTTAAATGGAACTATCAGTTACGAATGCTCGATTTTCAAGTTGACATAAATGAACGACGTAACTACTAGGTACTGCGATGATAAATGTGTGATGTACAAAAACTCTTTTTTTTCTATTCTTACTGTTATATGAACGATATGTTGAAGGATCACATTAATACCGGTAACTAATTAAATACCAGTAAGTAATTTTCATTAAAAACGCAATCAATGAAGTAAAGTTTAACAAGATCGTAAAGAAGTAAGTTTGATTTGTACTATGCTTTTAGCTTCTTAGCAGTTTAGAGCTGGATTAAGAGTAGTTTAATTTAGGCATTTGAAGGATGCAACTGTTCTGTACTACAAACTCATGTAAAATATGACAAAAAATAGTTTTTTAGAGATTATGTTGTGAATTTGGCATTGGTTCGTATTGAAATGTATGTGTTTTATGTCTATTCACTTTTACAAACATTTATTTTATTTTTTTTTATGTTTTAAAATACACAAACCAAAACATTATAATAAAATAATGGTCGCAAAAATAAGACCTTTGATCAATTATTTTAATAAAACAACAATTTTAAGCAAAACAAATCACAAGATTTTCATGAAACATGACGATTCGATAGTTTTATGATGCTCCCAATAAGTTTCCATGATATGGGTAAAATTCAAACAATGTTTGTATAGCCAATGTTTTATACCTTGTGAATTTTTGTTCGGGCTTTTTTGAAATGTTTTCTTGTTTATCCTGTTATTGTTGATGTTGTTCCAAGAAAAAATCATGCCTAGTGGTAGAGCATATATTGGTTAATAAAAGTGCTGAAGACACAAAATTGCTCAGATTAATATTTACGCTACTAATAAATACAAAAGGTGAGTGTCCAAAGTAGCCCCTGGAATCAAAAGTAGCCCCGTCCGACGGTACCTACAGAAATTGCAAAATAATGGTGAAAGCATAGCAATATGATTTGTGATACCTCAAGCGATTTTCTACGAAACTGCAAACTTGTTATACACAATCACGCGTTACTTTTCAAAAAGGTTTCTGTAGCAATGACAGTTTCTCTCGATTCTCGCCCATTTTCGATTTTAACAGTGCAATGCTAAAACTTTTGGGAAGTGTTTCTCTATAGATCGGGAAGCAATGTCCTTGGGTAGCGATGAATACAAAAAAAAATGCAAAAGAAGAGGTTAATGTAGCTAAGTTATTGATGAAAGAGTCTTTTTTGAAAAGTTACGCGAGAAATTATGGACACTTTTTTTTTGTTTATAATGGTTTAAGACCCACCGTGTGGTAGATACCCATTGATTCACCGCAAACATCAACGTGCAGCACTGATTTGGCGCGGAAGTAAACCTTGAACGCAGCATGCTTGCCGTAAAAAAGTTAATTGATTTTATCGATTTCGTAGAATCGGGTTCGGTTGTGAACCCCCCACTGCCTACTATGGTGCAAGTTTGGAGTTTGAACAATGATTCGATTCTTTTGGAAATTTTTACCTACGCTACTTGAGTCACACGTTGCGAAATCTTATACGCGAAAGGCAATATGGCAATTATTTTTGTAGCATCGCACGACCAATCGTTTTACCAATCTTTAAATAAACTACTTTCCTTTAAATTCCTTGTTATCATTATTCTATTTACGATCACTCTCGCGAATTGCTCTGTTTGGCTCTAAGCTTTGCAAAGACCTTTCTCGGTCAGTAGACAATTCGCTACCATGTGGGCGATAGGAGATTTATGTCGCTGAGTCTCCAGGTCTTTCGATGCGGCATTCGTCGATCTGGTTTGAGAGTTGCGTGTGCATCTGAAAGTGCAAACGAGCTTGCGATTCAAGCGAGTCCTTCATATTAGTATTTCTTCGCTCGTGAAACCTTCTTCTTTCAACCGTACTCAATGTGAAATAACGTATTTTACAGAGAACAGAATCTATCGAAATATTCGTACAGAATTTATGATGTTGCAACACATGTGTGTTGCATTGATCGAAACAAACACGCGGTGATATGAAACTGTACTTATTTAAGTAAACACCTTATTAAATAAATGATGAAATTTAGCACATGCTGACATAAGAATAATTGCTTGGGTTGAGTCTTTCTTTCATAAAGTGGTTTACTCCGTCGTTCTTTGGCTTTTAACCCATTAACGCACGAATTATTTCACATAGTAATCACCTGATTATTTCTGGAATGTCGCATTATAATAAGGGAATGCGAGAGCCGTAATTTGAATGTAGACCTACGGTCACATTGTTTTAAAAAGTACACAGTCATATGCACGCAAAATATTGAAAAAAAAAACAAGATCATGTACACAATCGTTTGTGGCGCATTAAAAAGTGACAAGATATTGTGGAAAATATAATAAAAACGGTAATAACATGTTATCATAAATATAAATAACAAAATGAAATTTCTTTGAGAAACATGAAAACTACACCACCCATTCCTGCTGGAATGGGACATTTCTCAAAATTTCTCCATAGTAATTTCCATATAAACCTACATTGTCTTTGGGCCACCTATAAATCACCACCTAGAAAGCTGAAAATTTCACAGAACACTATTTTTATGGTAAGGGTGGTAAGGAGCATATGGGAGATTGGATTTTCAAACATTTATAAAATTTGAATCGCCCTAATGTGACGCGTGTACGAAACACATACTTACTTACTTGATACGTGATGAGCTACAATCCGATGTGGGGTATTTAGATGTGCGGGCGAACATCAAATTAGTATATGTGATAACATCATTTTTGAAGTGGTAGTTGTGCAATGCCAACTTCGGTAAGCCGAAAGTTCACGAAGTAGCCGAAGATGACGTCAAGTTGCGAAAGCTGCGAACAAAATTATTCACAGCCTTGTCGTCACCATCAGCCGATCGTTTTGTTTACATCTTTTTCGTGACTTATACAAGCAAACACATACTAAGGACCTGTTATATATGACATTGGCTACAATCCGCTACGTTGAATCTACGCCGAATGGATAATTCTTCTCCACTGGACTCGGTCCTGAGCCAATCGCTTCCAGTCGCCCTGAACGTTAAGTGCCCTTAAGTCCTCTTCAACTGCAAAAAGCCAACGTGTGCGCGGCCTACCACGAAGCCGACGGCGTCGTCCGGGTTCTCTACTGAATATTATTTTTGCTTGTCGTTTTTCCGGCATTCGTACCACGTGACCAGCCCAACGCAGCCTGCCGTGTTTTATGAGCTTGATAATATCCACGTCTTTATATACTTGGTACAACTCATGATTCATGCGACGCTGCCAGATGCAATTTTCTTGTTTACCGTCTAGAATTGTTCGCAGCACTTTACGCTCAAAAACTCCAAACGCTTTCCGGTCGACCTCTTTTAACGTCCAGGATTCATGGCCGTACACTGTAAACTCGGCATTACTCTTTAATGTGGGAATAATACCCATTATTTTCTGATATATGGAAACGTCAAATAAAGGGTACTTTATTTTTTTCAAATAAAGGGTATTTTATGCCCATTTATATATTCCGTCTATTTACCCTTTAATGGGTGAAAAAAATCTTGCAATGTTGCATATTAGATTCACGAAACAGCGTTTGTTGTTCTTTTGTTAGTTAATATTATAACAGGAATAAGCATTTAAAAATGCGGATACGTCGAAGGTAGGTTACTTTTCTTTTCTTTTCGCGTCATCTATCTAAACAAACAATAACATATTTTATAGAACGACTGCTGCCCAATACATCCCGTTACATGTCTCGCTGCATAAAACTACCAGGAGCACCAGCCCCATTAGCGTGTTGACGAATGGATTGACAAGAAAATAGGAGCAGAATTGTTATTGTAAATCTTTTATTAAATAAATCTTTCTTGTATTTACGAGTCTTGAAGCTGATGATTTTATATATACGAAAATGAACATTAAAATTATTATAATTTAATATTTGGAAAAAAGAGTAAATTTTACTCTGTTTCTCAAAAACTATTTTATGGATAATGGGTAAAATTCACTCGTTGATTTGACGTACAAGCCGTTTACTCTTTAAAGAGTAAAGGCCCTTTACTCTTTTTATGAGTTAAACTAGTTTCTCTCAAAGAGGGTACTTTTTTACCCTTTAAAGAGTACTTTGGTCTTACAGTGTATAGAGCAACCGGAAGGATAAGTGTCCTATATAGCGCAAATTTTGTTTCCGTCTGCAGGCTACGGGGCTTAAGCTGGTTACGCCGCCCGTAAAAAGCCCTATTCGCAGCTGCAAGACGCCTTTTCACCTCGCGGGTAACATCATTATAGCACGTCACTAAAGTACCAAGATACACAAATTCTTCCACTACTTCAAATTTTTCACCACCCAGCACCACTTCACTGCCAACGTCACGATTGGAGCCACGCTGTCTACCAGCGATCATGTACTTAGTTTTGCTGGTGTTGACGGTAAGTCCAATCCTCGCTGTCTCCCTTTTAAAAAGCACGAATGCCTCCTTGGTTCGACGATCAATTCCGATTATATCGATATCGTCCGCAAAGCCCAGGAGCATATGCGACCGGGTGACGATGGTACCGCTTCTTTGCACGCCCGCTCTCCGTATAGGTAGCTCCTTCGAGAGCAATGTTGAACAATAGGTTCGAAAGCAAATCTTCTTGCTTCAATTCATCTAAGGTTACGAAGGATGTTGAATTCTCATCCGCAACCCGCACACGTGATTTCGATCCATCAAACGTTGCACGAATCAGTCTAATCAGTTTCGCCGGAAAACCGTGATCTACCATTATCTGCCATAACTCATTTCTCTTTACTGAATCGTACGCCGCCTTGAAATCAATGAACAGATGGTGAGTTTGCAAGTTGTATTCCCGGAACTTATCCAGGATTTGTCGCAAGGTAAAGATTTGATTCGTCGTTGATCGGCCCTCACGAAAACCAGCTTGGTATTCGCCGACAAAGGACTCCTCCAGCGGCCTCAATCTGTTGAACAGACCACGCGACATTATTTTGTACGCCGAATTGAGGAGCGTTATTCCTCGGTAATTGGCGCACTCCAATCTGGCAATTCCTCTTCCTCCCATATCCTTAACAGAGTACGGTGCAGTATTTCGTACAGCTGCTCACTACCGTGCTTGAAAAGTTCGGCCGAGAGCTCGTCTTTTCCAGCAGCCCTACAGTTCTTCAACTCCTTAATCGCTCTTCTAACCTCATCTAGCGTCGGGGGCTCCACAGCTTGTCCATCGTTGCTGATGATCAATCTGTTCTCAGACGTGCTCGTGTCCTCTCCATTCAACAATTGCTCGAAGTGTTCTTTCCACCTGGCAGCCACCAAGATTTTGTCTGTCAGCAAGTTACCTTCACGGTCATTGCACATGACGGGAGACGCCATTGACAGTTTTGTATAATCTCCGCATATCGTTTTGTTCCATGCTGTTTTGCGCTGTTTTTGTAATGATGTCTTCTTCATACTGCCTTTTCTTTCTGCGGTGAATTCGTTTCTCGGCTGTTCTAGCTTCCTTGTACCGCTCTCTATACTGCCGGGTACCAGACACTAACATCCGGCTTCTGGCAACATTCTTCTCATCCGTCACATACTGGCACTCCTCATCAAACCAACCGTTTTTGGGTCGTCTCTGATCAGTACCTATCACCTCTCGCGCTGCTGTACTCATCGCACCGTGGATAGACTCCCACAGATTGTTGAGCTGTAACCATTAAAACCAAGAAGGTTTCGGGACCAGACGGTATCCCCAACGTACCTCTGAAAGCAGCAATCCAAGAAAATCCGGATATGTTCAGGATCGTGCTGCAAAATGTATCGATGAGGGTAACTTCCCCGACATTTGGAAGCGACAAAAGCTGGTGCTGCTGCCAAACCAAGGCAAGCCCAAGTGATCCCTCAGCATTTTTTTTGGGTATTATCACTGCGACCAATAATTGATCTTTTGTGTACACAACCCATTTTAATGTACCTTGTTAAAGTGATAAATTACTATAAAAGTAATTATCAACGCATAACTTAGGTATTATCCCAATAATGTGACGTATGAAACGCACAACTTTATTGGGAGGCAGAAACCGTATTTCAAAGGGCTGTATATCTCCCTTGTTTGGATATTTTTTCTTCATACTTGCAGAAATGCTAGATTTCTCCTAATGCTTCCAAAACTCAACTAATAATATTCCCACATAAACCCAAAGCTCTTTATTTGAAACCTTCAAGTAGACATGTTGTCACGATGAGAGGGGTTCCAATAAATTGGTCAGATGAAGTTAAGTATCTAGGGCTCATGCTAGATAAGAATTTAACTTTCAAAAATCACTTTGACGGCATTCAAGCCAAATCTAACAAATATGTAAAATGTCTCTATCCTCTTATTAATAGAAAATCAAAACTTTGTCTTAAAAACAAGCTTCTGATATTCAAACAAATTTTCAGGCCAGCCATGCTGTATGCTGTACCAATATGGACTAGCTGTTGTAATACCAGGAAGCAAGCTCTGCAGAGAATTCAAAACAAAATTTTGAAAATGATTCTGAGGCTTCCTCCCTGGTATAGTACCAATGAGTTACATAGAATATCCAATGTTGAAACACTGGAACAAATGTCAAATAAAATAATTAATAACTTCAGGCAAAAATCGTTGCAATCTTCTATTGCCACGATTAATGCGTTATATGTTTAGGTTAAGTTAGGTTAAGTAAATTAAAATGTTTTTTTTCTCTTATAAGCAGGCATTGGCGTAGGAACAGGGGGGGCCAGGGGGGTCTGGCCCCTCCAGAATCATGCAGGCCCCCCCAGAATTTTTGATGGTAATAAAAAAACAATTTAATCATGAAGCAAATTTAACTTGGCTCTTTTTATTGACAAAAATCTCTTCAGTAGTAACGTTATTTTATGTTGTTGTATATATAGTGAGAAATCATCGCTTGTTGTACACAGCATCAGCGTGGTGGTTCTGACTTCGGTGAATCGCGCGACAACCGTAAGCCTAACCGTCCGGCTGTCGATCAATTGGTTGCTGTTAGAACTAGCATTTTGTTGTATGCGATATGCGCAATTTTTAGACATCACCGTTGCAAACAATACCGTGGTATAAAAAAGCGTCAATATCTTGGAAGTTTGATTTCCAAATTCGTTGTGTTTGAATAATGCGAATAATGCTGTTTCAGCATAAAACAGCATATTTTTGAGGATACTTTGCTCGAGGTGTTCGGTGATGATGATTTTCCTTATGAGAATTTACTAAAGAAATCCATACATTAACTTCAACTCCGAAAAAATAATTTAAAAAATAGACAAAATTACTATAGGAATTTCTCAGACAAAGCGGGATTATTTATCAAAAAATAAAGCTTAACTTTCAAGGAAATTCGGCATAGCTAAGTTTTCTTCAAATAAATGGCAATTTTTATTTATTATGGAAAAATGTAACAAAATCGACCATAGTGTCTTATTCCAGCAATAATTATCTCATTAATATTGATAAATTTTTTAAGTATTTCGCATGAATAAATTTATTGCTTATACAATATTTTTTCAAGAAACCTTATTATTTGTAGCAAAATTTTTCAAACAAAAAAAACTCTTAGATTTTTTTTATATAAGTTTAGTATAATCATATTCCTCAAGGAGTATTAAAGGGTGGCTTCACATCTTTTGCAAGAGATTTGAAATAAGTCGAATAATTTTGTAGGACTTGTTCATATATTTTTTTTTTTTAAGCGAATTCTCCGTGGTGGACATTTATTTCTTCTATGTCTACCTTTTATTAGAAAATTTTTTAGATTTACCTAAAAAATGTTACTTAATCTTTCAAAAGTTCAGTTTTTTCTCACGATTCTTCTAAAAAATCATTGATTCTGTCAAATCTTAAACTGAAATATTTCGCTGAAAGTTCTACTAGAAATTCTTCTGTGAATTTCTTTAAAAAAGTTTTCTTAAACAAATTACATATTACAAATTTTTCCCTGAAGTTCATTACAAGTCCTCAAGAAATGTTTCCATAATACATCACAAATTGCGCCAAAAAATTCTTCTATATTTTTTCCTAGACATTTTGCTTCGAATCCCCGGATTATTCAAGAATTGGAATGAAAATTGTTCTAGACATGTCTTTTGCCTTCTAATCAGAGGAAATTTCTTGAAAAACCCCAGGAAAACTTTTGATTCCGAAATTAGCATAGCGGGGGAAGAGAGAAAATATTTATTAAAAAAATCATAAAAAAATGTATTGATCTTTCTTAAAACACTTCTCTGGAAAGAATGCTATTAGTTGATGTCAATAATCTCTGAAGAAGATTCTGATATAACTTCTTGAGCAATATGTTTTATTTGTTAATTCAGAAGAGAGGTTTTAACTATCCTGTAATTTACCTCTAGAGAATTATAAATTATCTTTCATTTTACCATTGCCCATCTATTGTTCTACCTGCTTTAACATTTTGTTGTTTCTCTTTCCTTGGCATGATGCTTTGAGGAACTTCGTACAATTTTTTTTCCATACTCCAAAAAGCAACACTTTAAAGAATCTAAACAAGATAAATTATGAGAGTTTTGAAAAATATGCATGGTTCCTGATTTTTGTAAGTCCATAAGGAATTCCTCGACAAATTGTGTTGAAACGGATGGAATTTTTACTAAACAACACCAATCAAAGTAATGCAAAAGCACAGACAAACAGACGTCACACTCTCATCATTCTCCATCGACCACCTTTTTAACGGTCAATTCAAATATATTGTAGTTGGTTAATCCACCACCCGTTTTTGTTCGCAAACACCCGTTTTGTTCGCAAACACACCGATTTTAGCATTGGGCGTACATGTTCTCTCGACTATGATTTTGATCGCGATTTGTTCCAAGTGTTACGTCTGTTTGTCTGTGGCAAAAGCTTCCCCTAAGATTTAAATTCAATAAAATCTTACATTACGAATTTTACCACAACATATTTTCGGTTATGTTCTTAAAAATAACGTCAAAATTTCGCGTTAAACTACTACAGTGGTACAAAATAATCGATAATAGGACTTTCAAAAAAGTTTGTTTATAAAAACTCCAAAAGGTAGGAAAAAATGGGTTCTTTCTGCATCAACATGTTCACCAAACGTATCAAGAAAATTTGGAGTTCATACAAAATATTATCTAAGATTTTAGTTATAAATTCATCCAGTAAAAAATCCATCCGTTTTAACACCAATCGTTTTCTATTATAAAAGACGAATAAAAAAGAACAAGATTTTTTGTAGTAAATCCGACAAATGGGTAAATGGTCACTTAAGCTTTTCTGTGAGGTACATTATCAATAAGTTTCAGAAACTCACGATTTAATTCTTGCATTTTTACGACAGGAATTTTGGTAGATTTTAACGAATTATATTTAAGCTGCAATTTTCAAAAAATTACCATCTAAATTGTCTCAAATCTTTTTTGTAAGTGCTTCTCTAGAAATTTGATATAGAGTAATTTGTAAAGCTACTTCTTAAAATATTGAGATATTCCTGGAATAGTTTTTGAACCAAAACATGGAGAATGGATAAATTTTTAAATGTTATTTATGGAAAAATCCCGAGATTCCCGTTAGGAAAAAAAAATTGGAGTTATTTCTAGAACATAAAAGAATACTTAATGAAACTTCTGGATATTTATTTGAGATGTTCAAGAATGGATTTTAAAATCTTCGATTTGATCTGATGAAAATTTCTTCAAAAAATCCCAAAAAAATCGCTAATGTGATTTAACGAAAAAATCTCTGGAAAATAGTTCACTAAAAAAATTCTGAACAAATTACTCGGGAGATCTATGAGTAAAACCTGCGAAAGAGTTTTTGACAGAACAGTTCAACGTTACCGGTAGGAACTTTATAGGACTGTTGGAATATTTCAAACATTTCTTAATTAGGTTTTTATTTTAAATGAAAAAAATACTTTCTAGAGAGTTTTTAAGAAATGCGGGATGTTGCTGCTTGATTTTAGAGAAATCTGTAAAATAATTATCGATGAAAAAATGCAGATATAACGGAGAACTTCTTGGAGAAATTATAACATTTTCCCAATTGATTTATTTTCAATAGCTAATGAAATTTTTGTGGAATATTACGAAGAATGCTTAGAGTAACACCTAGAAGAATCTTTTCTTTTAATGAAGTCTGGATAATCTGTGCTGCGATGTTTTCAAACAATCCCGTAGAGAAACTTTAGGAAGAACTTAAGAAAGCAAAGTTAGACAAAACAGAAGGTGGTGAGACTCCTAGGGTTTTGTGTACTATTTTTTGGAGAATCAGTTATACCTGTAAATCCTTAACAATTTGTAAATGAACAACTTGAGGATATTTTGAACTAACAATTGGAATTTATATGAATAATTAATTACAAAATAAATTATTAAAATAATTTCTAGAGCATTATCTAATGGAATTCTTCATGAGATTTTCAAAGCAATTTGAAAGAGATTCTTCGTGATTTTTTTTAGTGGGATTAGAAAGTCTGGGAATGATTTTCCTTGGGAATTGCAGGACAAACTCAGTGAAAGCAGGTAATGTAGCTCTTGAAGAAGCACTGAAAATTATGAAAATAATTCATGAACAAATTCCCGTAGGAATTCTCAGAGGAATCTCTTCAAAGCACATACCTGAAAAATTGTGGAAGAATCACAACGGACATTCCTTGTAAGATTTGTTTGCTAGAATTCTTGAAGGATTTTTGACTGGATAACTGAAAGATGAAATCTCTTCCGCAACAAAAATTGAAATTCACAAATATCACTCATGTGCCACGAAATGAGATAAAATAACAAATAAATAAAATCCATACAAATTTGATAAAACTTCGAAATTTGTGAAAATCGTCATTATCGCGACCGACAATACTTCTGTAAAACAAGTATTTGCTAGACCCCCCTAGGCCCCCTCCAGAAAAAAAATCCTAGCTACGCCAATGTAAGCAGGTGATATCAACTCACCTGTAAACAATCTGAACTGCTACGGCAAATGAAATGCAATATGTTGTTAACAAAATGTTAATAAAATTTTAAATTTGTTTTACCAAATTAGGATGATAGTGTTTTCTAATAACACAGAACACCTAGATATAAGAAATTAATGTAATGTTTGGAATGATACTAATAAAGAAATTAAAAAAAAAAACTTTTATTTTTTTCGATTTTGCAGCTCCCTTTTGTCTTCATCGTAGCTCTGTAATGGGTACGGATCACTAGTTTATAAACACTAAATTATAACATTTTAATTACTATGAAGAATGAAGAATAATATGATATTGATCAAAACAAAAGCGTTAATCAGCAATTATCCTATGAAATTAATTATATTTAATTAATGATGCAATCTTGCGCAAACCGGCACAAGAATAATTGTGCGTAATTTCCACCGGTTTGAAGCGGATGTTTACTAGGTTTTACATCGACTGGTCATAACTGTTATTAGACGCACTGTAAATAGTGTAATTAAAATACCTTTACGCAAAGGCGTAACAAAATTTGCCATAATGGGAAACGCACGATTTCGAAAGATTAATATACACATTCAACGTAACAACAATTCTTTATTTCTTAACCAATACTGCCTGTATGATTGGGGTTGGTAATCCGTCATATGAATAAAAAGAAATTTGAATCAATCCAATCAGATCAGAGTTATTGATTCCATTTGAGACCTCAAACAGATATGCAAAATTTGAGGGCTTTGGGTTTCGTTTAAGATGTGCGCATTGCGATTAAACAGCAGTATGAATTTTTATATGAGATGTTTATTTGTATTTTCTGTTTTTTCTATTTTATAATTACTGAAAGATGTTATCTAATTTCGCAACTGTAACGAGTTGCAAAATAAACTCGGTTTTATTACTTTACAATTTTGTGGTCTTCGTGGCCGTGCGGTTAGTGTTACCACCAAGCATTTAGCCGCATCGATCCAAAGAGTGTGGGTTCGATTTCCACTTCTGAATCCGAAAAAAAGGATCATATTTTGACTGTACCATTGGAGGTTGCATGCTGATCCGTTCTCTAGTGTGGTGCTTTCTTCAAAAGGCAAATTATCCCCTGGAAGCATTAACATCTTGTTCTTCTTGGCATTACGTCCTCACTGGGACAAAGCCTGCTTCTCAGCTTTGTGTTCAATGAGCACTTCCACAGTTATTAACTGAGAGCTTCCTTTGCCAAAGTTGTCATTTTTTTTTGGTTACGATGATACTTTATGCCCAGAGAAGTTAAGCAAATTTCCATTACGAAAATGTGATGCATGTCTTTTTCTCTGATTAAATGCATTAGTATATCTTGGAACTGATTTTTTGACTGGCATTTGAAATGTTTTCTCTGTTCCAGCCCATCTCACAAATGTTGTTTCAAAATGATTGACTGCTGAGTAATATAGCAGGAATTAAAAAAATCTCCAGTAAGGTTTAACATGTTGCAAATACTTTCTCACTTCAAGCAACAGGTTTGCATCTTTAAAACTCCTAACTAAAATCCGCCGTGAAAATTCTCGTCCCGCGTTGCTTTGAGAAGCATGACAACGGCACGGTCACTACGATCAGCAGGTGGTCACCACAACGAATCCCCCTCATGACACACTCGCCTAGCAACCATCCAAGCAACCCAACGCAAAACGGCACATCGAAGCGCATAAAGCCAATTTCTTCCTGCCCTGGTTTCACGCCATCTCCCATCTGCAATATCACTGTAACCGAACTGCGTTGATAACTGGACTACATAAATTGGCACAAAATTTGCTGTGAGGTTCAAAAGGATTATTTTTAAAGTTTTTAATTTCAATCTCGAAAAATATGTTATTTTTTCTAAAATAAGAAATTTAAAATTAGTTTCAACAAGAGCCAAAACAAACACAAAACGGTTTGTCCAAAAATTGATATATTATACAATCAACTCGTCATAACTAGATATTGTAAGAGCCTTTGAAAAAGGGAAATGTCGAATTGTATGGAGGAAAATAAATTGGCACAACTACGATTTAAGAGACCATTGATGTAGCATGAAAACTAACTTTTACTATAATTTTGTAACCTAATATCGAGTTATAAAGAGTGTATTGTACATAGTAAAAATGCTGTCACAAAATTGTGCAAAAATATTGATGAAATTTTAAACAATTACGGAAATCGACACAAAACGGTATCATATGCTTTTCCACATCTCTTTCTTTCCGTTTAAAATGCAAAAAAAAAACTCCCTTAGCAACAATATTTGACACCGTTGTTGTCTCGCAGAGCGTGGCTGGACCGAAAGGGAACGATTCATTTTTACGTTTTGGGGAAGCCACGGGGATTGAACTTTGCAACGATGAGTCTCTTTCAGGTTTGCATTTCGCATTCACTCCTCAGGGCGCTGCCATAGTAAACGCGTCGAGCGATGCGTGCGCGTGTGCGAGCCCGCAAAGCAGAATATCAACAACAGGAAATCCTTTGATCGCATCGCGTTCGCGAACGCGGACGCGTTACTATGGCCGCACCGTCACTCCTCGCGCTTCGCAGCCACCTTCAGTGATGTCTGGTTATTCTTTTTCTTTGCATTACGTTCCCATTGGAGCAGAGACTGCTTCTCAACTTGGTGTTCTAATATACTGCTTTTCTTAACGATATGGCCACTAGCCTGGGACACGGGTATATGAAAAATTTAGATTCTCGCTCCAGTCCACTTTTTGAATTGCATTTAGGTCCCATAACAACTGTGTAAAATTTCAGCGCGATCGGAGAAACTATATTTTAGCGCCAGCCCTTCAAAGTTTGTATGGGATTTACTATGGGAAAACTTACCTTTGCAAAGAAAAGTCGCCAGAGGTCGCCCATTGACCTCTATAAAAATTCTGAACACAGATCTCGATAGGTATTTCTACGATGAACAACATTGCCGAAGACCGCAAAGCAATCCGATATGGACAAAAACTTGTGTATGTTCTTGAATGGGTAAACCCAAAGCCTCGCACGGGAGTGTATCTTATGAAAATACTGCTTCAAACTTCCACAGTTATTATTTGAAAGCATTTCTTTGAAAAAAAAAACTGATAGCTTTGATTACGAAAAGATCCTGGACTCGAACCCAGACACATTTGCTGTTAACCCTCGATCGTTACCACAAAGCCATGGAAGACTCATGTAGCTGTACCTCTTTCTGTCATTATTCGTCGGGGACTTTTTTCGGCCTTCGGCTTCGATTATTACCAGGTCCACCGAGCAGCAGCCCGGAGAAAACGAGTTCAATGTTGCGGTTTGGCAGCGTCCGACGTGCTGCGGGTTATGATTTAAAGTTGGGCCCCCATTTTTGCTAATTTACTTTTCTTTTCCACAGAAAAAATGCAAAAACTCTGATCATGTGCGTAACTCACGCTGCGCGCATTCAGGGCTGAATTTTAAACACTTACTTATCGACTTATGTTTTCTCTTCTAATTGCAGGTAAGATCACGTCACTGGAGATTCTTGTTGAAATAAGTGCATCGTCTTTTAAGCGATGGCTGTTACCGATGTAAGTTAATGCTTTTGTACATATTGAAGGCAAATATCTTGCTTCTCAATGGATATAAAATACCCCAGTCGCAGTCGAGAAATACTAAGTTTGCTCTCCCATTTGCTTGCCACTACAAATTCAATAACAATTACCTATGGTCAATAATTTGCAGTGCTGAAAATATCATCCGCATATCCCGTTATGGGCATCGGGATACGTAAAATGGATTTGCTTTTGTAGGGAAATCCATGTGAGTGCAAACGATCAACAAATGTTTCGAACCTGACCGAACAACTATTACCCCTCTGCACTGTTTGCAAACTGTCACGTCAGCGTCTGGGAGCTGTTGTATGTGAATGTTTTTGATTTGCCATTCCTGCAGTATACCGTTTTGTCTCAAATT
Source organism: Aedes aegypti (assembly GCF_002204515.2). Taxonomy (NCBI): domain Eukaryota; kingdom Metazoa; phylum Arthropoda; class Insecta; order Diptera; family Culicidae; genus Aedes; species Aedes aegypti. Next base: position 71,068,893 of record NC_035107.1, read on the forward strand.
CCGAACAGACTCATATTCCGAACACTCGGTTTTTGTATGGCGATTTGGTTGAAATGTTTCGTTGAAATATATCACCAAATAACTAGGAAATGGCAGTCAATTGCAATTCAATTTAACCGTCTCCAATATAATTTATATCGCCGGAGTAGTGATGATTCTCTAGTTTGAGACCAGTAGAACAAGCTCAGATAAATTTATTTGTGAAATTATTCATTTGAATACGATTTATTCGTGATGTTCGGAATTTGAATCAAGGTGTTCGGAATATGAGACAGCATTAACACAGTGTTCGGCATTTGAATCAAAATGTTGTTCCATTCTTTTGTGTAAAAACAATACAAAAACTAATTAAATCAACATTATTATCGGTACATCCAACAGCTAACAGTTAGGCTTTGTGAGGAAATTAAAATTTACACGAATATCAGCTATTTTTTGCCAATCAGATGCATTTGAAGTCACTGTTGGCCTTAAGTGTTCGGAATATGAGTCAAAACGGTAGATAGGCAGCACACTGATGGTAGACAGCTAGCTACGTCATTATTATTTGTGGTATCAAATTTCTTCACGAGCGCAATATTAAACTGTTTTAGGAGTGCAAACAGAACAATATAACACGATGACCTAAGCTTAAACGAATCAAATATCTGTTATTGCTAACAATTAAATATTTTGACGTAGGACTACGCCAGTGGTCAGTCAAACAGCGTGCTGTAATTGGCCCTGAAGAGGGATGTCTGCGTTCCGCGAATGGGTTTGAATATTGATGCTATTGGCAGGGTTTATGTTTCACTACACGTTAATGCAGCCCTTTGAAGGAAGCACCACACTATACAAGGGACTAGCATGCAACGTCCAGTGGCACAGTCGGAAAACGTTCCTCACTAAAAGTTTTTCGGCCTGAGGCGGGAACGAACCCATACTGACCCAAATTTGTATGTGACTGAAAACCTAAAGTTTGTCGTATCTTGAAGCCCATGAGGATTCAAATCTTCCTCAAATCCCAAAAGAATTTATAAACCCTCACATTCACTTTGTGGAAAGCATTTAATTAAGTTAAAATAACATTTTTATAACCTATTTTGATGATTATTCCTTTATTTCGTTGTAGGTCTGAACATTAAAGAGAGTATTTAGTATTGTAGGAAAGCTGGAAACTTCAGAAATGTGTCTAAAACGTTTTTTAAAGTTTTCGATATGAAATTTTTGAATCTAATGTAGAGCAGAGCGGGTCGCGATGGGTTACACAGCGTAACAAAAATTATGTTTTGCGTATCTCAAGGATCAAATTATGTGTATCTAGTAGATTTGGGTTAGCTGCAGGTCGCCAAAGTTGTTAAAACACTAATTTCATTGATGTTCACATAAAACTTAATGTATGATTTATCAAACTTTTTTGTGATCCAATCAAGCAATCATGCAAAATAGGACTTCAAAATTAATTTCAGATATAATTTAGTTGAATTTGCACGATAAAATTTATTTTAGATCGATTTTTTCAACATGCTTGCAGTCTCCATACAACACTCTTCGTTTCTCTGAGGACACCCACCCCCTTGAAATTTGTGAACAGGCCCTTTCGGATGAAGGGAATCAACACCATTGATTCTGCTAGTCACTATATTTTATTTGCACTAAACTACACTGCTGCTCACCTGAGACGAGACTCGCGGGGACGGTCTTCTTTTTCTGCGATTGCTGAGTTTTTTTTCTTATTCCACTCAGTGTGTACATCAATTTTGCGCAAACCGTTCAAGCTCTCACATGACCATCTCAGCAAAAAACTATTGCGTTTGCATCACATCGCAGCATAAGCAGCATTTTGAGTGAAATTTCATGTCAGAAAACGTAGCAGACATTATAAATAGCTAGTCGTGTGTTTAAATTTATCAGCATCTTTGTAAAAACTGCTCCGCTGACTTAGGTTTTTAATAATAGTTTATTCTGAATACAACACTTTTCACTTTTTCAGCCATGGAAACGATGGGTTGCATTTGACGTTTCGTGACAGCGGAATCTGGGCTGCAAATGACGTTGATATTTTTCCTCTTCGCGAGTCTCTCTCAGCTGCTCACTATTTACACTACTCTTACTTTTTACTGTTCACTTCACTGTTCGATGTTTAAGTTGCAGCGGTAAAATCAAGACTCGTCTACGCGAAGGGATCGCGTATTTATAGCACCGCGCCACGTGCTCTAGAAGCACGCGGAAGCTTCTAGAAGCACTTGAAATAGGCTGATATTGTCAAATTTTGCATTTGCAACACCCAATCTCTCAAAAACTAGACGTGCTATGATATTTTTGAAAACAGCAATGGATTCACCCACCCTTAACTAGGTTACAGCGGTATTTTGATGCTTGAGAGTAAAACATGTTCACAGATAATTATCTAAGGACCCTTCTTCTATCGATGAAAAAACATCAGCTGCTTTGTCAGGGAAATTACTTTAATGCTTGGAACGATCAAAGATTATCTCCCGCAATCATATTTGTAAAACCTGTGATATTTTTTTTTGTTGACTCTTTCATACCATTGAACAATCTGGCAACTGCCGGAGAGTGCATTCACCACACTCTTCGAAGGTTAGGAACCTTTCAATTAGAATTCTTTCCTGTGACCAAGTTTGGAATTACAACTGTAAGAAAACCGAATGCTTTATTACTTCTCCATAATGACAAAGTAAAACAATATGCTCATGCACTAAACAAAGTACACGGGATATACTGAAATAAATCAAATATTGGTCGCAGTGCAGTGGTTTGTGTTCCAATTAAGAAAAAAAAAATGTTCACCAGGAAAATCGTTTTTCTTTGCGTCGTCACGTCGCCGTAGTTTTTTTTCTCGTTTCTCGAAGGCGTGCATCGTAGTGAAATCGAGTTCAGGTTTTCGCGTCACCGGAGTGATATTGAGGCGCTCATTTTAAATCCACATCCAGTGGCGGCGGTAACGCGCAGAAGATATGCGCGCAATTCCATCGTAACGTCAAAACTCAAGTAGGCTTGGATTTTTTTCATTCTTCAAGCACGCAAATGTTTCAAATTTACTAAATCTGAAACATTTGGTGATTTTCATTGTCACTGCGACGGTATATCGACATTTTCAGATAATCGCATTACGTGGATTTATCTTGCAGAGCACAATATTTTGCTTTTGTGAAATGAGTATGCCAATCTAAATAGCTACAGCTGGGCAATCAAGGATGGTTGATCAATTTGGTGAGCTCATTTCATGCTTTTATTTTAAATGTACAATATATTATGAAAAGAATTTTTATCAAGACAACAATGGGAATGATACTTAAATGAATTGATTTAACAAAATATGAACAGTTCGTCACTGTAAGTGTCGACATAGATTTTTATACATTAACATTAAAAACCCCATACCTTTCCTTTTACCTGCTTTTTATCGTTATAAAAAATAACATTTGAATGGTTCGACGCTAAAAGTTTCGACTTACCGTATGTTTACGTTGTCTTTAGAGCATATCTTCCCAAACTTTTCATGTGCGCAACCCACCTAGCCATCACATGTAATTCTCGCGACCCATCAATGAAAAAATATTTTGTTATGAAACTTTAGAGGTTATCCGCTGCCGTGTTATAGAAATTTTGATCATAAAGCGTGATGAACATGCTAAAATTTTATTTGAAATCATAAATGCATATTTTTGATGTACACAAAATTTGTGTTAATCAAATGATGTTTTTTCATGTTTTCAACATTCGAAAAACATTAGATCAATTCACAGCTGAATGAACAATTTAAGTCATGGATTTGAATATCACCATCATAAATTTAATCAATTTAAAAACATTGAAAAAAAAAATAATAAGTTTGGAGTAAAAAGGGTTGGAGTACTTATCCACAGACCAGGTTAGTAAGAGACGTTAGTGTGTCAATTATACTCAATATTTTATTAAATTTTACAGAGCTGACAATTTAAACAAAAAGAGTGTTAATAATCAGTCAAAACCCACCGAACAGCTATACAGAGGAAACATATTGAACAGTTGTTCTATGGAAATGAGTGCCCCGTTTGTAGGCCTTTTCATGTGACAGCTCCGTGTATGCATTTGTTTACATCTGCCTAAGAGTAGTGCATACTTGGGAATGCCATTTCCGAAAAAGAACTGTCGAACAGCTTTCGAGTCAGCTGATTTGAAACGTCTCGTGATGCACCAGTTCTCCAGCAATGAAAACAAATGTAAACACGGAGCAGTGTAAACACGGAACAAATGTAAACTCGGCCGTTATCAGCACTAAAACAAACATAGGGAGTTGATGCCGGTTATGCACCCCCTACATAAAAACATAAAATTAACACTCAAAGCATCCTTATTCCTATGAAAATCCACCGGGGGAACTTCGATTACATTGTTAGACAGCAGTTTCAGGCAAAGTTTTTGGTTTCATAATAGGCACGTCGGTAGCGAGCCATGTTAGCCGGGAATCAAATGGAGGGTCCATAATAGGAAACGTCAAATTTGTAAACATTCCTATTATGGACCTCGGGAGGGTCCATAATAGGCATTCGGACAACAGTTTTCCAAATGCATATTTCGCTGGAAAAATCGAATGATTTTGTAGTTTCATAGGCGTACTATGGAGTAAAACCATTGAACTTGTTGTAAGACTCCACAAAACGTGTATGCGTCTGAGATAACATTGCGGAAAAGCGTCGAGAATGCTACTAAGGGGTTCTTTACTAGCATTGAAACCCTACTTCGAATGGATCACTGAAGGTCCCTCATTTGGCACTCACCGCATCTAAACAGCGACACCACTTTGAAAGCACAAATCTCGCGAAAGAAGCATCGTACGACTGTGCTATTTTTATTTTAGCTTTGTGCACTAGCAGAAAGTTTAAAATATGAAGATCGACTTCGTAGCTTCGTTATTTCTGTAGAAAAGCGTCATTGAAATCGTGAGTAGGAGCAAAAGACGGCCATTGTGACAGCCATGTCTGGACTCCGATATGTTTCACCTTAATATTGCTGTTCTGTCAAACTCACAAGACTACGGTGGCGCTGTCTATGCATTTTAAAGCGGCCGTTTTGGTTGCTTTAATGATCCACTTATTTTGATCAAACTTAAGGCGATCGTCTAATGGGTTTGAGCGATTTGAAATTTGTATGGGAGCGAAGGCGTTATGCTGACTTTAGACCATTGGGCTGCTTAAACCTGGCCGAATTGGGTCATATAAAACCTTTCACGCTACGAGGGATCATGTTTCCTTCAAATCGTGGAAAAAACTTTTCCAGAATTTTCCCTCGTTTTTCCAGCTTACTTCGGCGAAACAAGCAAAGTCGGGAAATTTTTCCACCAATTAGGTATTTACGTGATTTTCAAGAAATTTAAAGCGGTGACATATACTTTTTTTTACTCAGAAAGGTTTAAATGATCTCAAACATTGTCACTGAGGCATTTTCCGGAAAATCAGTTCTCGATTTTCCCGGAAAATTTGATACTTTAGTACCGTGGAAATGTGCCTAAATATGGAACGACTGGGCTGGATATAAATTTACAAAATATTTTCAATTACTAAATAAAGGGTAACTAACTGGATTCAGGTGATAAATTGAAAATATGAACGTTTTTCCCAAGGGTTTTCCCCAATTTTCCACAAACCGGTTCAAAAAATTGAACGCGTAACGCGTGCGTATACGGATCAGTGTACTGAAATGAATGATTTTTTCACCCTCTCATTCAAAGCTTATAAACCAAAAATATACCCATATTTTTGTATATCCTGCACCCTCATATTCCCTTGCAGGTCAAAGGCATAGTCGGGGGCCCTAATTTGAGCATTTTCGCACCAAATTTTTGAAAAATTTGGCGTGACCCAACTTAGCAGCGACATATTTTTCCAGCCAGCTGCCGTGCGGATAGAGAAACGTCATTTGAGAAGTAACGCTGCCACACACGCCTGAAATAGGCAGGGCCGAATCATGTAGAATGCAGGATGCTATCGTCAGATCGTCACCAAACCAGATGGCGCACAACCAAATCGCGACTCGGCTCGACTCGTAGCAATATAGAATCATGTTTGAAACATTACGCATCTATTAGATAATCTTTGAATACGCAGCGCGCTGTTATTAGTAGATTAGTCGCGGTACAAGGGACTGAAAACAATATATTTTCATATGAAATGTTTGTCTTACGAGTCTTTTCGGATCTGATGATCTCTTATTTTATGAATGAAAATTCGATAAGAAGCAGTCGCGTATCGCATAAAAGTAACAGCAATATCAGCAAGTTTTGCCAAATGGATTATCAATCATTGATTTAGATGCTTGATATAAACTTTGTTCAATACAATAATGTTTTCTTTGCTTGTATGATGTTGAGTAAACATAAAAAATCACAGTTCTTTCAAGAAGAATATGCAGCTATGTGACGATAAATATCAGAGAACTACGTTTATTTATCGCTTTGTTCATAATTTCGTTATTTCATTCAATTATTTCGTCAGATGTTTTTTTTTTTTTTGACAGGAAAATGTTATGAAAAATTTGGATTTCTAAACCTTAAATATTTTAGAAAAAAGATTCTTGATATTTAGGAAGAATGATCTGAGAAGTTAGTATACATTATCCCAAAATTCGTTCACTAGATATATTTTGTGACCAGGAAAAATATTTGAAAAAAATCCGACATCATTCAAATTTTAGGAGAAGCATACATACTTCACCAAAGTGGCTTAGGAGGTTGTGAGATAAGAAAATAGAAACAGATTATTCCGATATTCGATCTAAGTCATCTTAGCCTGTTTCGAAATTTGAAAATCGAACATTATTTTAGAATTATTTGCAAAATTCATAATTTCAAACCCTTAATATTTTAAAGCAAAAATTCTTCCCAGGGCATATGAGATTCCATCAATTTGGGGTGCAGCACAGTATTATCTCCCGCGAAGATTCAGCACTCAGTACGTCGGAGTTGAGGATCATCCTTTTATTTGAGAACTAACTTGTCCAGTAGGGGCGCTTTTTCTGACATGCCCTATATGAACCTTGAGGAATAAGAATGCAAACTTTGTATCCTATGATATCTCTAGATCCTGATGTTTTGGAAGGTTGGTGTCTTCGGAAGAGTTGTTCAGTTGTTCTGGCTGACACGTGGTCATTCTGATACGCAATTACGCCACCAGGCAGCGCTAGTGAGCATTTAATTTTTTTACGGGATAGCCCAGTAGCCTGACCATTAAATAATACCTTGGACAGACATTTGATACCAATACAAGTTGTCAAAAAAATTATTCCAAAGCTATCTTGAATGAAGACAATTATCAGTATGGAACTCATTTCAAGATAATAGGGAGATATTCAAAACTGAAAAGGCAATAGATGGCTCTTTTTCAGTGGTAGTAAAAACGAAATCCTTTAGCAAAAAAAGCGACACGGAAGATGAACTAAACACAAAAAGTTATGTATTCACTTTACACTTGATTTCTAATCACTACTTTTTTGATCCAATTTCCTAATTGCAAGTAATTTACGTTTTGCATTATTTTCCATACAGTTCTCCGATTACCATTCTTCCATGCGCTTGTGTTGAAAGTTTGAGAAATTTGAGAATCCAGCGTAGCGCGATCAGTGGGTGATATACAAACCACAGTGTCGCCGCTCGGCGACCAGTGTAATAAACTGAATGTTCGAAAGGATGTTGTCTGTACTTTTTGCCGCTAGCGCCAACTGTTAGCGATTATTAACGAAATAAACAGTCGTTACCCTATTGTACCATGGTACGTATACCACAAGTGTGACATAAGTATAAGATAGCGTCTTCGACAAAGTTGTTCAGTGCTAACATTATACGAGCCAAAAGCTTCAAGATTTGCTCACCTGGTGGCGCTAGTGAGCATGAAACTTTTGTTTTGCAGAAAGTTCAATAGCCTAACCACTTAGATAGATGGAGTCTTTGGCAAAGTTGTTCAGTAGCACAAGGGCAAACATTATTTGAACCAAGAGATTCAATATTTTCTCACCAGGTGACACTAGTGGGCATTGAATTTTTGTTTTGCGAATAGCTCAGTGGCCTGACCACTTAGGAAAATGGCGTCTTCGGCAAAGTTGTTCAGTAGCACAAGGGCTATCATTATTTGAGTCAAGAGATTCGATATTTTCTCACCAGGTGGCGCTAGTGAGCACTGAATTTTTATTTTGCGAATAGCTCAGTGGCCTGACCACTTAGAAAAATGTAGCAGTAGCACAAGGGCTATCATTATTTGAGTCAAGAGATTCGACATTAGCTCACCAGGTGGTGCTAGTGAGCACTGAATTTTTGTTTTGCGGATAGCTCAGTGGCCTGACCATTTAGAAAAATGGCGTTTTCAACAAAGTTGTTCAGTAGCACAAGGGCTATCATTATTTGAGCCAAGAGATTCGATATTTTCTCACCAGGTGGCGCTAGTGAACATTAAATTTTTGTTTTGCGAATAGCTCAGTGGCCTGACCACTTAGGAAGATGGCGTCTTCGGCAAAGTTGTTCAGTAGCACAAGGGCTATCATAATTTGAGTCAAGGGATTCGATATTTTCTCACCAGGTGGCGCTAGTGAACACTGATTTTTTGTTTTGCGGATAGCTCAGTGGCCTGACCACTTAGCAAGATGGCGTCTTCGGCAAAGTTGTTCAGTAGCACAAAGGCTATCATTATTTGAGCCATGAAATTCAATACTAGTGGGCATTGAATTTTTGTTTTGCGGATAGCTCAGTGGCCAGACCACTTGGAAAGATGGCGTCGTCGTCAAAGTTATTCGGTAGCACAAGGGCTAAAATTATTTCTCGCATAATTTATGATTTCGCCCTAAAAACCATCGGTAACCAGTGTGTAGTTCGTTGTTTCTAAGCATTTGAATTGAGTTACACGTTATTTAACAACGCTATGGTGAAGAAAGAATAATTCTCTATCTTCCAGTTGTGTTGGTTTGGATGTTTGTTCATTCATTTGCTCAGAAAAAATGAGCTACACACGTGGTTACCAATGGCTTTTAGGGCGTTATCTCAGATTATGCGAGATTTGAGCCAAAAGATTCGAAATTTTGGTGTAAGTTAGCGTGAAATTTTTGTTTTGCAGATAACTCCCCAACTAACAATTCAGAGCCACAAACAAGCATGCATGTTTAATTATTGTTCAATAATGGTAATGACAGCTGAATAAAAATTTTGCTCTATAAAGAGCTGAGAAGGTGCTTTTTTAACATAAACTTAGGTCAATGTTCAACGTTATGCATTAGAATGAACAAAAGTTGAATCGCCACTTATTAAACGTTTCCAAAGATTCTCATTCGACTAGTCAATATTGTTTTACTAATGAGCTGAATAAGACATGTTTCCCCCAATTAAAAAGCCAATATTCCACTAAACAAATGTATATGTATAAAAGGATATTCAGAAGACGAACTAACGTTTTACTTGCATCGCACTTCAGCTATTTCCACATGTTTAACATAAGCATGAATAAGAGCTGAATAAGTATTTTATAACATCCTAATTCAGCTTCGGTATATTATAAGAACAGTTGATTCAATAGAGGCCAAAATGACGATTAACAAACACATTGTTCAGTAATAAATAAGCCTTGTAAAAGCGATCACACTATAGCTAAATTTCATAGAATGGACAAAATATCCGAAATGCGTGTTGAGTTTCGAATGCATTTCGAAGCTTATAACTTATGCTTTCTCAAAACTTTTTGAATAGTCGTTCAGAAAATAAACATGGTCAGCCTCCAGAAATGTAGAATTATTTTGAAAAACAAACTTTTGTGCTAAGTATTCCTAGTAGGAGCGAAGTACTGACAAACAAAGCGTTATATTGACTTGATTGACATAAAAGATCTGAAGACAACATCAAAATTTTGTTTAATTTTTGTATGTAGTTAATTTTAGTTATCGTTTCCAGATCATTTACATATTATATCTCTCAGGTTATTATCACTTTCTGCTATCCATATTATAATTATCTATTTGCTAAGCTTTTTTCGCCTGCTCGGGATCTTGTTCCGTACAAGAAAAGTGGACATTTCTTTGACAGAATTGATTAAATAAATATCTATAGCGAGCTACATTTAAAATGACATTTCTTCCCAACTGACTAGTGCGATCTAAGAAAAATGATTTACTTGGCCATTTCTGAAAAAAATCCCACGCGTCAAGATATTCGAACATTTTTCTATTCAGGCGCATAGTCTTCAGAACACTTCAAATGATTTAAATATATTCATAATAGGTTTATGAAAAATACAAATCAATAATATAATTAATTAATACAAACATAATTTAAAAAATAAATGAATTTAAATTTAAGTTAATGAATCATTAAAATTGAAGTTTTGAACAAACTAAAAATTATTAAGAAATTAGATTAAGGTGAAGATGCATTGAAGCCAAACCTCAAATTTTCAAGAACATAAATCTAGAGAACTAAACATCAGTTCAAGCTGAAAACTTAATCGATTGGTCACCACCAGCGAGTGACCAATCGATTAGGTTTTCAGCTCGAACCGCTGCGCAGTCTGGTTCTCTAGATTTCTGCTCTTGAAAATTTGAGGTTTGGCTTCGATGCATATTCACCTTAATCATTTCAGACTGATTTCACTTTGTGTAAATAAACATTATTTTTGACCATCATTGACATAAATTTTCTCACTGTGTGCTAAAAATAGCCGACTGAACTCAGCTTGAATCAGCACTAAACAGCAGCTGAATAATATGCTTGTTCAGTTGTTGATTAGCGTACCATGTGTTGATTAGACGATGTCGAATAGAAGCTCAAACAGGATCAATATTCAGCTATGAGAGGTTTATATTTTGCACTGGATGATTCATTCATCAATTCTAGGATGACGCAGATGGCAAGGCATACCGCTGACGATTGGAAGCTCTCGAGTTCGAATCCATTATCCAAGCGATTTTTAAATATGGTTGTCATATCATGATAATTGTGTACACTACATTTTAATTGAAGCGCCTGAAAAATATTTTCTTGTTTTTTATTTGTTTTTAATTATTTTTGGACCAGTCGTAGAAAAGCTGAAGCAAACTGCTTGTAAAACGTTTAAAAGCTGAAAAATAAAGTTGGAATTCGACGACATGCTTTAAAGTTTCTCCAAATTTGTGTGAACAACGCCTGAACAAAGGTTGGCCATGAAAATTATTAAAATGTTATTAAACATGATGCTGAATAAAACTGCTATAATGGTGTTTCTTAGATGAGTGAATGTTAGTTGGGTCAGTAGCTCGACCGCCTCGAAAAATGGCGTCTTCGGCAATGTTGTTAAATGGCACACGGGCTTATATTATTTGAACCAAGAGATTCGAGATTCTGCCACTGTACTTAACCCATTACGCGTGGTAAAGATGAATAAATGATGGGTGAAATCATGATAAAAATCACGTCCTCGTCTGGAATTCGAACCCAGGACTCTTGTGTGCTAGACGAGTGCTTTACCAACTAAGCTAACTAGCCACGTGGTGACTCAATAACTCAGATAATTGCAAGTTACGAATTCAAGTCCCCGGATTACCGAACATCTCAATTTACAGTCGACTCTGCATAGCCCGATTTTCAAACGATAATCGACTTATAAAATAATGGAGTTATATAATATATTTAAAAAAATATATATGAAAACTTTTGCGTAATGCTTGACGAATAACGTTAGTTCTACCAACAATATTTTTTTGTTTTTTAATGTTTTTCAACTTTTAAAACAACATGCAAGTATTTTGTCCCTCCAAATAAGAATTGGTCCAAGTTTCCCCGAATACGAAGAATTTTAGAATAAATATCGAGTTATGGAAAGAAATTTAACTCCCACGTGATATCGACTAGTGGAGATGCAATGTTTCAAAATTTTAGGGGATCGAAAAATCTATCAATTTTTAGAGTATATCCATATATAGAATATCGAGTCGTCGATTGTTTGCGTCAATATATATTAGAGTGTACTGCAACTCTGTAGCAGACTGAACCAATTGATCCGATTCAATTTATCTGGAAAATCACATTGACATTCCACGATTGAAATATGATTAACTTTATAAACATCCAATAATGGCTTAACGATTTACTTATGCATCGTAAATAAAATTCAAACGAACATTGTATGCATCAGTTCAATTTTCATCTGACTGTGTTTTCATCAGGCATTACAAAATCAGATAGACGCTATATGATTGTCTAATATGAAAAAAAATATCGATGATAATCAAGTCAATGAAGTGCAAATCGTCTGAACAACAATCATCTCATTTCGTGACGCCTGTATTGCACTTATCCGGAATGTGGGGTAATTTCTCGTTCATTTCAAAACATAATAGTGATGTAAACTTTATGTTCTCATTTTAGATTGTAGCAGAACACTTTACAAAGAAGTGATCTGTTCGTCGTAGTAAATGCTAAACGCCCAGAGGACATATACTTCATGGCCGAAGCGACAGTTGATAATGTTCATAAATGTACCCAGATAATATAAGGCGATTAAAACAGGTTCGAGCAATATTATAACTGTGTGTCTATTGTATTTGAATTAATCCATAAAAATAAATATTGTGAATAACATTATACCACAGACAAACAGACGTAACACTTAGAACAAATCTCGATCAAAATCATAGTCACGAGGACATGTACGTCCAATGCTAAAATTGGTGTATTTGGCCGACAGGCCAACAGATGACGGTAGTGTGTAAACGTCAAACACGAACAAAAACGATGCGAGCGCTGCGGGTGGTGGATTGGCCACCTACCATATTTTTGAATCGATCGTTAAAAAGGTGATGAGAGTGTGACGGCTGTTTGTCTGTGATTATACTATATTAGGGGGAGATCCCCCAGTGCCGGACAGCACCCAATACCGGACAAAGTCGAAACATTGAGAAATCATGGTCCAATCAAGATGGTGTATTAGTAGAAAAGAAAGCTATTATGTAGACTAATGTTTGCGTAGAACAACACATCCTTGAAATATGCATGCCTTTTAAAAAAAAGTAGGAAAGTTTGAAAATCTTTAAAAAATTGACGTATGCTCTTAATTTTGAGCCTATTTAGTAATTATTTTAAATATGAAAAAAATACTTTGGATCCCGCAAGCATGATCGAACATAATCCTTATTTGATAGTATGAATGAATTTTGTTCCATAATTGAACTAAATATTGACAAATTACAATTTTGGTTAAGCACCTCCTGTCCCTCAGTTTCGGACAGCTTGATTTGTTATATGATATCATTGTAATTATTGCACCAGTGTCTCAAAATACTTTCATTTTTCATGGGTTTCGTCGATCATGGTATCGAACATGCAATAAAATTAACAAGAATGAACATTCAGAACAACATCGTAAAATGTGCTACTTTTCATCATATATGAAAGAGGTTTTTGATAGGCATCTTGCAAACTAAGAAAAACTCAAATTATTCTTGTAAATGTTGCAAATGCATTGAATTGGTAATTATAAACGATTCCTTTAGTGTACACATTCAATCATGTTCAAATTTACAGAATTTTGGGCATTTCCAGATCGTGTCCGGTATTGGGTGCCACCTTTCAAGATCGAACAATTTGGTACTAAAATATATCATCAAAATGCAATGTCAAAATTCATATTTACACTTTCAAATTTATTTTTGTACACTATAAAAATGATAATATTTATCATAAATGGGTAACACGTGCCCATAAAATCAATATTTTTCTTATTATGAATTTAGTGGCTTAAGTGTCCGGTACTGGGGGATTTCCCCCTACTATGATATGAATATTGTGAGAGAATCCAACACGCAAACAAATTTTGTTGTATAATCTACCGAATCCATGGTAGAATTAAGAACTGCACCAACGATTTTCAACCGACTACAAAAATCTGTTAAGTTTACTATAATCTGGTAAAAATCACTGAGCAGTGTAGTAAATGTGACTATGTCCATAGTAGCCTCGACTACAAAGCATTATATTTCAATCCGTGACACCCACCGTAAAACGCAGCGTGGTCAAAAGTATAATGCCAAACTTGTCAAATCAAGAATGTTTCTAGTCATAAATACTACAGCTCTGGTTAAATAAACAGAATATATTTTCTTGTGTAGTACTGTTGGCTATGCTTTGGTAAAATTAACAGATTAATGTAGTCGGTTGAAAATCGTTGGTGCAGTTCTAAATTTTACCATGGATTCAGTAGTTTCTACAATAAAATTTATTTCAGTGAATACGTTCAATATGCGCATAAAATAAAAAAAAGTATCTGAATTGGTATATGAATGCGATTTAAATTGATTCTATATATAATTCAGATATAAGTTATCGGATACAAATATTGAGCGCTCTTTATGATATTAATATGAATGTTTAGTGTAAAGCAATATGGGAAAAAGCTTCAAATTTTTGATAATGATTTAAATCTGACGACTTCTTAGAGTGTAGTCATGTCGTCACTTGAATGCGAACAACACGTACAGTTGTTGTGAAAGCGATGTAGGTATGATAGGCAAACAGTTTCAACACCAAATAAATTGCTCTTGCTCTGCGCGCGTGTGTAGTATACATGAGATGGATGAATATGGGTTATGAAAAGGGTCTGCGTGATCTGTAGGGATTTCAATTCGAAACATGTAACCTTTTAAGTTATTGGGTCACAAAATGGCTCGGTAGCTTAGGTGGTAGAGCGCTTGTCTAAAAATGATGAGACTACCGAACATCTCAATATTTGTACCACTGTATAAATGACATGCTCACTAGCGCCGCCTGGTGGCAAAATCTTGAAAATTTTGACTTAAATAATGTTAGCCCTTGTACTACTGAACAACTTTGCCGAATACGCCATATTTTCAAGTGGGCAGGCTACTGTGTTATCCGCAAAACAAAAATTCAATGCTCGCTACCCAGCCAACATTTTGGTTGGTATAACTTTTGCAATACATCATTCTATGAGAATCAATCCACTTGTATAACATGCATGAAGAGGCTATATACATACCAAAGTAGAGGTCAAATACCAACTTCGCACTATTTTTTTTTATATTTTCTGCGACCAGGAATAAAATGCTACAAAATTTGGACAAAAATTTAAAAAAAAAGTTTTCTTCTTGTCTCGAATACAGTACGTAGAGGAGAATGATGTACAATTTGTGCTAATAATTATGCATATTAATTTGGAATATTGTGTGATTCTGATTTTTGACGTAAGAACATGTGATTTTGGGCGCACATTCTCATACGATACGTGGTTCACTGGGTAGCGCCACCTGATGAGAAAAATCGAATCTCTTGACTCAAAACTTGATAGCCCTTGTACTACTAAACAACTTTGCCGAAGAAGCCTGACTACTGAGATATCCGCAAAAAAAAATTTCATGCTCACAAGCACCACGTGGTGACAAAACCTCAAATCTCTTGGCAAAATTTCGAAACTTTTGGCTCAAATAATGATAGCCTTTGTGCTACTGGACAACTTTGTTAAAGGCGCCATCTATCTAAAATGTCAGACTACTGAGCTAACCGCAGGACACAAATTCAATGTCCACTAGTGCCACTTGGTGAGAAAATATCGAATCTCTTAGCTCAAATAATGTTAGCCCCTGTACTACTGAACAACTTTGCCGAAGACGCCATCTTCCTAAGTGGTCAGGCCACTGAGCTAGGGCTGTGCACAAGGACGATTTATCGGTATCGGCGATATCCAATTGATTTAATATCGGTATCGGCGATATATCGGATTTGACATTATCGGTATCGAACCGATATCCGATAATTTTTAATAAAGGGATTTTCAAGCAATATCGACTATTCTGGCTTCAAACACCAACTGTTGTATTATAAAGTCAAATATTTGAATTTTGTAATTGTGGTATTTTACATTTTACGGATATTTAAAATTCCGTTAAACTAGTTTTAACAAAATCATTGAGTGTTGTCCTAATTATCGGACGGACAATAGTTTTATCGATATCGGAAAATATCGGGTCGGCATATATCGGATATCGTATCGATAAAATCGAGCCGATAATATCGATATTATCGATAATATCGATATTTGCACAGCCCTACACGGAGCTATTCGCAAAACAAAAATACAGTGCCCACTAATGTCACCTGGTGAGAAAATATTGAATCTCTTGACTCAAATAATGATAGCCCTTGTAGTACTGAACAACTTTGCCGAAGACGCCATCTTGCTAAGTGGTCAGGCCACTAAGCTATCCGCAAAACAAAAATTCAATGTTCGCTAGTGCCACCTGGTGAGAAAATATCGAATCTCTTAACTCAAATAATGAGAGCCCTTGATCTATTGAACAACTTTGTCGAAGACACCATCTTCCTAAGAGGTCAGGCCACTGAGCTATTTGCAAAACAAAAATTCAATGCCCACTGATGCCACCTGGTAAGAAAATATTGAATCTCTTGGCTCAAATAATGTTAGCCCTTGTACTACTGAACAACTTTGCCGAAGACGCAATCTTTCTAAAAGGTCAGGCTACTGGGCTATCCGCAAAACAAAAATTCAATGCCCACTAGTGGCACCTGGTGAGAAAATATTGAATCTCTTTGCTCAAATGATGTTAGCCCTTGTACTACTGTACAACTTTGCCGAAGACGCCATCTTCCTAAGTGGTCAGGCCATTGAGCCATCTGCAAAACAAAAATTCAATGTCCACTAATGCCATCTGGTTATAAAAAATTGAATCTCTTGGCTCAAATAATGTTAGCCCTTGTACTACTGAACAACTTTGCCGAAGAAACCATCTTCCTAAGTGGTCAGGCCACTGAGCTATTCGCAAAACAAAAATTCAATGCCCACTGATGCCACCTGGTAAGAAAATATTGAATCTCTTGGCTCAAATAATGTTAGCCCTTGTACTACTGAACAACTTTGCCGAAGACGCAATCTTTCTAAAAGGTCAGGCTACTGGGCTATCCGCAAAACAAAAATTCAATGCCCACTAGTGGCACCTGGTGAGAAAATATTGAATCTCTTGGCTCAAATGATGTTAGCCCTTGTACTACTGTACAACTTTGCCGAAGACGCCATCTTCCTAAGTGGTCAGGCCATTGAGCCATCTGCAAAACAAAAATTCAATGCTCACTAGTGCCACCTGGTGAGAAAATATTGAATCTCTTGGCTCAAATGATGTTAGCCCTTGTACTACTGAACAACTTTGCCGAAGAAACCATCTTTCTAAGTGGTCAGGCCATTGAGCTATTCACGAAACAAAAAATCAGTGCTCACTAGCGTCACCTGGTGAGAAAATATCGAATCTCTTGGCTCAAATGATGCTAGCCCTTGTGCTACTGAACAACTTTGCCAAAGACGCCAGCTTTCTTAGAGGTCAGGCTACTGGGCTAACTGCAAAACAAAAATTGAATGTTCACTAGCGCCACCTGGTGAAAAAATATCGAATCTCTTGGCTCAAATAATGATATCCTTTGTGCTACTGAACAACTTTGCCGAAGAAACCATATTTCAAAATGGTCAGGCCACTGAGCTATCCGCATAACAAAAATTCAATGTTCACTAGCGCCACCTGGTGAAAAAATATCGAATCTCTTGACTCAAGTAATGTTAGCCCTTGTACTACTGAACAACTTTGCCGAAGACGCCATCTTTCTAAGTGGTCAGGCTACTGGGCTATCCGCAAAACAAAAATTCAGTGCTCACTTGCGCCACCTGGTGAGAAAATATCGAATCTCTTGGCTCAAATAATGATAGCCCTTGTGCTACTGAACAACTTTGCCGAAGACGCCATTTTTCTAAAAGGTCAGGCTACTGGGCTATCCGCAAAACAAAAGTTCAATGCCCACTAGTGCCACCTGGTGAGAAAATATTGAATCTCTTGGCTCAAATGATGTTAGCCCTTGTGCTACTGAACAATTTTGCCGAAGACGCCATCTTCCTAAGTGGTCAGGCCACTGAGCTATTCGCAAAACAAAAATTCAATGCCCACTGATGCCACCTGGTAAGAAAATATTGAATCTCTTGGCTCAAATAATGTTAGCCCTTGTACTACTGAACAACTTTGCCGAAGACGCAATCTTTCTAAAAGGTCAGGCTACTGGGCTATCCGCAAAACAAAAATTCAATGCCAACTAGTGGCACCTGGTGAGAAAATATTGAATCTCTTTGCTCAAATGATGCTAGCCCTTGTACTACTGAACAACTTTGCCGAAGAAACCATCTTTCTAAGTGGTCAGGCCATTGAGCTATTCGCGAAACAAAAATTCAGTGCTCACTAGCGCCACCTGGTTCATATAATACTGCGATAATACTGCGCTACACCCCAAATTGATGAAATCTCATAAGCCCTGGGAAGATTTTCTTCTTTAAAATATTAAGGGTTTGAAAATATGAATTTTGCAAATATGTAATTCTAAAATATTATTTAATTTTTCAATATTGAAACAGGCTCAGACGCCTAAGATCGAATATCGGAAAAATACGTTTCTATTTTCTTAGCCCCTGACCTCCTTATTCGATTTTTTTAAATAATTTCTCTTGGTCAAAAAATATATCTAGCGAACGAATTTTGGGATAATGTATACTCACTTCTCAGATCATTCTTCTTAAATATTTAAGAATCTCTTTTCTAAAATATTTAAGGTTTTGGAATCCGAATTTATATAACATTTGCTTGACAAAAAAAAAACATCTGACGAAATAAATGAATGAAATAACGAAATTATGAACAAAGCGATAAATAAACGTAGTTCTCTGATATTTATCGTCACATAGCTGCATATTCTTCTTGAAAGAACTGTGATTTTTTATGTTTACTCAACATCATACAAGCAAAGAAAACATTATTGTATTGAACAAAGTTTATATCAAGCATCTAAATCAATGATTGATAATCCATTTGGCAAAACTTCAACATTGCTGATATTGCTGTTACTTTCACGCGATACGCGACTGCTTCTTATCGAATTTTCATTCATAAAATAAGAGATCATCAGATCCGAAAAGGCATTTCATATGAAAATATAATGTTTCGAGTCCCTTGTACCGCGACTAATCTACTAATAACAGCGCGCTGCGTATTCAAAGATTATCTAATAGATGCGTAATGTTTCAAACATGATTCTATATTGCTACGAGTCGTGCCGCGTCGCGATTTGGTTGTGCGCCATCTGGTTTGGTGACGATCTGACGATAGCATCCTGCATTCTACATGATTCGGCCCTGCCTATTTCAGGCGTGTGTGGCAGCGTTACTTCTCAAATGACGTTTCTCTATCCGCACGGCAGCTGGCTGGAAAAATATGTCGCTGCTAAGTTGGGTCACGCCAAATTTTTCAAAAATTTGGTGCGAAAATGCTCAAATTAGGGCCCCCGACTATGCTTATGACCTGCAGGGGAATATGGGGGTGCAGGATATACAAAAATATGGGTATATTTTTGGTTTCTGAGCTTTGAATGAGAGGGTGAAAAAATCATTCATTTCAATACACTGATCCGTATACGCACGCGTTACGCGTTCAATTTTTTGAACCAGTTTGTGGAAAATTGGGGAAAACCCTTGGGAAAAACGTTCATATTTTCAATTTATCACCTGAATCCAGTTAGTTACCCTTTATTTAGTAATTGAAAATATTTTGTAAATTTATATCCAGCCCAGTCGTTCCATATTTAGGCACATTTCCACGGTACTAAAGTATCAAATTTTCCGGGAAAATCGAGAACTGATTTTCCGGAAAATGCCTCAGTGACAATGATTGAGATCATTTAAACCTTTCTGAGTAAAAAAAAGTATATGTCACCGCTTTAAATTTCTTGAAAATCACGTAAATACCTAATTGGTGGAAAAATTTCCCGACTTTGCTTGTTTCGCCGAAGTAAGCTGGAAAAACGAGGGAAAATTCTGGAAAAGTTTTTTCCACGATTTGAAGGAAACATGATCCCTCGTAGCGTGAAAGGTTTTATATGACCCAATTCGGCCAGGTTTAAGCAGCCCAATGGTCTAAAGTCAGCATAACGCCTTCGCTCCCATACAAATTTCAAATCGCTCAAACCCATTAGACGATCGCCTTAACGGACCGTCATTTGAAACGCGCATACGGTTGATGTAACCAATTGTTGCGTTCAGTATCATAAGTGCGGAACTGCAGTGATCGATTTTTTATTCAGCTGTTTTCACTTGCTATTTTTCATTCAGTAGAAAGTACTTATGATCCTTTATCATGTTGCAACGTAAAATGTCACAAAAATTCATTAAATTATGTGTAATAATCAAAATACAAAATAGACTAAGAGAAATCAATCAATGCAGATACGCCCGTTCGATATTGAACACGAGAAATCATTGTTGTTTTCAACAAAATGTTAAATATTGTGGTGCGGTTAGTGTCGTCAGGCAGAGGTGTCATGAGGTGTGGGTTCGATTCCTGCTTCAGTACTTGAAATTTTTCCTCGGAAATGTTTCTCGGCATCGGAGCATGCTTGTCCGTTGTCTAGAGTTGAGGAGGAAGTCTCATGCACACTCAAGAACTCTAGTTATGGATGTGTGTTCGTGTTCAATAGATCATTTTGCAGAATGTTGTTGTTATTGATGTTGCTTTCACACGATTCTCTCCTTTTTGATTTGGAAACGCCATTCATGTGTTGTTATTTCACGAAACGGTCTATTGCTGTGAACACCGAAAAACTCGCAAAGCCGAGTGTCCTCGTGTGCGAGAGATTTTGAATCTCACTTGCACCTTAAGTAATAGTCTGTGCAGCTAAATGTCTGAAGACATTATCCGTCACGGTGTCTTTTTCATGTAACTTTAAAACAAAAAAATCGGCACGTCTCAAATTTGGACCAATGAAAGACAAGACCTTCCTCTTTCATTTGCTGCTAAAATGAAAATAATCCATCGGAGGGCCCAGAGCAATTTTTTTTTTTGAAATTTTGTTGTTTGTTGTTTTAAATGCACCTTAAATTAATAAACTTTGGTGAGGTGAACTGTTCATACGGATTTAGATAAAAATGTTGCAAAAATCTAGTGTCAATATGATGTAGATTATATTTTAGACAGCATAAAAATTAACAGGCCGAGGCGGAAATTTAAATTTTTGAGTTGCCTCTCTGTTGCTTTCATCCATTGTTGAAATTTGCATTGCTTTTAAAAATAAGTATGTCAAACAACCTCTTTTCAATTTTTGTTCGTAACTCAAGAGCAATATTCATCTTTCTGACTTGGTTTAGGAACAAGCGATCGAAAGACAAAAGGTCGAAAGGACATTAAGTCGAAAGACAAATGGTCGAAAATGCAAAAGGTCAAAAGGACCAAAGGATTTGCATTATGGGAAAATAAGTCATTTTTGAAAGAAAATTTTTGACCTTTTATCCCCTCTTTATTCTTTTTATTTATTTATTTATTTATTTAACCAAAATTTTGAAAGAGGGAAAAACCCCTTTGAGTGATTTCCTTTCGAAATCTTTCTCAAAGAGGCACAAAACCTCTTTATCTTTTCATATAACGTTATAACAGAAAAAATAATACTAAAGGCTCATACGGTAAAAATTAACCATAGCAGAGCCATAAACTGCAACATGGATCCAAGTTAAGTAATGGGGTGTGGGGTGGCTTCCAAAACGGGATGAGGGAGGGGGTCTACCAAAAATGAGTCCATATCCCCTCTTTATTCCTCTTCGATCTATTGCCCTTTCGACCTTATGTCATAAATTCTAGAAAGTTGGCAAGTTCACATTTGTTCCAATGACAGACGTATTATAGCATTTCATAAATCCAATATTCCAACCCAATTGCAAAAGCAATGCAATGTTGACACTATTATTGTGAGAATTGACAGAAAATTACTTTTGTTTGCGATGGTAAAACTAACAAAACTGCTGACAAATATTCTCAGATTAGCAGCCAGTCTAGGGCTGAAAATCTCGTAAATACAGATAACAATATTAACAATAATGGTGACGAATATACACTTATTTTTTAAATTGATAGTAGAAAAAAATCAAATGAATTCATACAAACATCGAAAGGTTTCATTCATAACAAATCTACCTTGTGAAAGATTGATCGTGTGATCGTAATATTTTACTCAGAGATCTCAATAAGTGCTGTATTGTTCAGTTTTAGCATAGTTTTATTAGAGTTGTACAGAATTCTATACTAATTCATAAAACAAATACATTCAATCAGCTTGAAAATGTTACTCAGTAACTTTACGATTTTACTAGCTTAACATCGAAATCATACGAAGCTTTAACAAAAATATCAGGTGAATCATAAAAGTCTCCGATTACTTTGTTTTCTATAGCTTTTTTGTGTTCTAAACTTATAAAAGCGCCAGCTCGAACGACTTTTGATGTTAATTTGATCCATCAAAAAACGTTCGAGTTGGCGCTATAATTGAATTAGAAGAGTCAAAATCATGAAGTTTGAGCCGTAGCATGCTTAGTTTTGGTGCTAAAACTTAGTGGTCCCATATTACAGGTTTTCCGTTGGTCATTTCGGTGCTTCAAAAGGACCAGAATTACCATCAATTCATTGTTTTGGCAAAATACATTTGAACATAATAAATCGTTATGAGTTGGACACAATTCATTTGGTTTTATGGCATCAATCCGAGTAATTTCATCGAATTGTCAAGATTGGCTACCTTCCGGGTCTCCAGGAACCTGTTCCGCATGGACCATACTGGGCCGAGTTTTTCAAGGGATGTGCACCGGTAATTGGTTCCTTATTACTGAGAAATGTTATGACAAAATATCCATCAACCGAATAGTACTGATGTGAATAACATACACAAAACTGCGATGGAAACTTACTTTTCGGATGTTCCGGGTTTCCGGAACCGGGTATGAATAAGTAAATGATTTGAGAATCTCTATTTACAGTCCACTTAAATACCTATTCAACAATATGAGGACGGTTCAGACTACTTGTTTAGTTACGAAACTACAGGTTGTCAAAGTAAGGGTATCTAAAGGGACTTTTTTCAGATGTAGCAGGTTCCCGGTGGCCACAGTGACGCAATTCCGGATCTGCGGATGGGTTTCCGAAAATCGACATGTGTATTTTTCATTTCAGCCCAACAAAACTAAATTCGGTCAATACACTGATATTTTCGAGCTGTTTGAATTTTCGGGTCAAAAACAACCCTAAGTCCCAATTTATAACTTCTATTTTATGAAAGCTCCTTAAGAGGCCATTCAAAACTTTTGTTTCCGCAAAATTAAATGTTCCCACACAAAAATACCTAATTGTCAGAAAACGTCAAATTGTTAGATTATTTTAATCAAAAGTTACAATGATTTGAATTTTGAAAGAGATCGAAAACGACCCAACGTCCTTACTTAGGTTAATTTATTGCCCAAACTCGGTAAAAAAATTGAAAAAAAAAATTGTTCTAGACCCCCCGACCGATTATTTTCGTTTTGGTTGCAAATAAAAGGGGAGAATCATGGCTTTCTTGTGTCAAAATTTCAGACATGCCGAATTTTTTGTTTTGAAATTGCTCTACGAAACACACCGTGTCCGTGTCTTTCTTTAAACCAGTCAACGTATGTTTGAGACATTTGCATATAGACGTTTGGCATAAATTCTACAAGCTCTTGTAGAAAACTGCTTTATGCGAAACGTGCTGATGCAAAATGTTCTTAGGTGTAAGGACGAAATGGGCTACCACTGGTCGTCGTCGTAACTCATAGCAATGTACCGATAATTCGAAGCAATTATATTTGATAACAATAATATCCCGATCGAAACGTAAACAAAGTCGCTTGATGAAAGAGCCAACAATAAATTGTCTTTTAATCAAGGTGTGTGCATTGTACTCTGTAGCCAGAATAATGTGGTCTCACTTTGCGAAAGTTGCTAGGCATCTTTAACTTGCTGGCCGTTTCGTTTACAAACATTACTGCCTGGCCTGGATAATGCTGTAACTGAACCTAACCGTGCTGCTATTAGTGCGGACGAAATAGTTAAAAAGAGAGATACAAGTAGAGAACATTACGCGCAGATACGACTGCATTAGAATAATTTTTGACACCACTTTTCTCCAGCCAATCAGATATCATTACTGCCTGGCTCGGATGATACTGAAACTAAAACTAACCGGGTGTCGTCACGGATCCCGTTCGTTCGGTAAGTTTTTGAATTCCGGCTGAAATTAGACAATTCTTTGTCAAAACCAACTCTTCTGATCAAATTTTCAGCCTCCATCCACTGAATTTCTATGTTCGATGTACACAAGTGTATACACACTTAGAATAAATCGCAGTATACTGTGAAATAAATCACCCAATATTAACTGTAAACAACAAAAATACAGATTTTCCTGTGAAATCTTGTATTTTACCGACAAAATCTACTATTTTACCGCCGAAATCCGTGAAAACAAAAAAATGTACCGTAATTCTGTAAAATAGCAACGAACAGTTCGGTGAAAGCATTATTTTCACCGAACTTCTGTGAAATCATTTGGCAGCCGCTCTGGCAGGCATGAGCTACTTTTGTTCAACTTTTAGCACACCACTTATCAGCAGTGAAAGCTGGTGTAGTGGTAACAAGTCTGCTTCCTGATCGGTAGGTCGAGAGTTTAATTCTCGATCGGACCATTTTCGTGTTTTTCTTTATGATTTTGTTCAACGATTTCACAGATTGTTCGGTGAATTTTCACCGAATGTTCAGCTGTTGAGATTTCGGTGAAATTTCACAGGAATCCGTAAAAAAATCTAAGTGTGTACCAAATGCTAAATTTTATTTATTCTGAAATTTATCTATAACTTTCTTCACAAAAACCACGTCACAGAAACAAAACATTAATAACAAACTAGTGTGGACAGTCGAAAAAAAAGGTATATGAAAAACTTCGAAACATTAATAGTGATTAAGTGGTAAAATTTCATGAAAATCATGTCAACAGTACAAAATTTATTTTTTGGAATTTGTAGATGGACAATTCTCCCTCAGGAAGATCGAATCCTCCAAAGGGTCCTCCCCTTGAGAACCACTGATCTATAACCTGCGAGAGATCACATCGAAAGTAAAGTTTTGTTTTCTTCAAATATAGCACAGTGTTTTCAATGGCATGATGTTCCAAAAATAACTTTACGGCTTTTCCCGAACCAAATCAAACTGGTTTCCGACCAACCAATCCGTAAATAAGTTTAAAATATTCCTAGAATCATCCACTTCGAAGAAGCATTTCTAGTGGCCGCATCAGACGAACCGCTACAATCGAAAACACAATCCCACACTAATAATTTCCGCAATCTGATTCATAAGAAGCGTGCCACCACACTCTTCTTCCATGGCATACTTCGAAATATCATGATTCAGCGCCGTAGTTTTGTTTTTTACGACCACAACACCTTAGGCCAGACCGGATCGGATCAAGTGAGCCAAATCTGGTTTACTACTGTACTGTGCTGCCCATAGAGGCATGACTGTCCCATGTAAACAAGGAGGCATTGAGGAAATAGCACCAACGCACGGATTATTCGTCTTACTACTATAAATCAGTAAAATATATAAACTTGAACATTCTCCACGTTTTGCAGTTCCTATTGAGTTTTAAGGTTCATATAGAGAATGTTATCCTTTCATAACACTAACTTCGAATTTTTTACAACATTTTCAAACAAAATGTGTTAATTTTTAAATGCAAGGTGAAGAAAATATTAAAACAAAAATGTTGTATTGAAAAGAGGTGTTGTTCGAAAATCCACATAAGACAGTTAAGCTCTTATGGGCCGCGTGCTTATGAATGAATGCAAAACATCCAATCTACCATCCAAATTTGGCGAAATCATTTCGATGGAACCCGTCAATCCACCACGTGGTGGTTCTTTAAGAAGGGGAATTCACAACTGACAACTTCACAGTGCACAACGTTACTCATCAAGCTTGGTAGCTCTGGTGACCTGTTCTCCTCCACTACAATTGCCGCTGGGCAAATATCAAAACCTCACGGTTCCTTTCATCTTCTGGGTGCGCGCTGATCGATGGAAGGTGTAAATTTATGGGTTTTGCATACCCGTCCATTACTGGGGGAATTGAGATTGATGGTTTATACCGGACAATTTTGCCTTAATTGAGGGTTGTTTCCTTTTTTTCTCTCTCTTCTGGGGGTTACCGTTCATGATGAATCCGCTACCTTGGAAAACGTGTTTGTGGATGCGAAGTTCTGCGATCCTCACACTGAAATAGCATCCCGAAAGGAGCTGAGCATACTGAAAGATTTTTTTTCGAGACTCGAGTAAATTCTCAACCCCGAAATTGAGCGAAAATTCAAATAAGTTTGACTTCGTTATCCCTTTCGGGACGAACCAGCACAATTGTGCTGTTCGGCACCCTTGACATCGAATGACTATTTCAGCCAATAAATCATTGTTTTACTAAACTTTTTCGATTTCGATTATTGAATTATTATTGATACTTGTAATCAAGCACAACAGCTTTTGTTTACATCGTGTTTAGAAAACACCAGCTCAGGGTAAACAAAAAGTAAACAAACACCGTAAGAATTGAAAAAGTTTTATCTGTCGCAACTTTTTAACTATTCGTTATTTCTAGGTATGCACAGATACGAATCGAGAGTGAAAGAGTCATTCTTTGAAATGGTGAAGACCAAATGAGAATTGATTCACACAGCAAATATTTCTGGAGGGACAAAGTGAGACCAGCACAATTGTGCTGGTGCCGGCACTTACCCGGTCGATGTTCGTTGTAGACTACCAATTTTCATTTTCAGTATTTTGATCGAATTAAGTGGCTGAATCTGGTTCTAATGTCCACAATAGTGCATAATATTTCATTAAAACATGAACGAGTAATTTCATACGAATCATAAGGATGATGTACCGTTCGAAAACTATGTAACAAAAACTCATAGCTTTGGTTTAAAAACTTTTATTTTTATACGTCCATATTTGAAATAGATTGGGAATCACATTTAATGTTTTAAATCTCCTTTAGCAAAGTTTAAGACAAAGTAAAAGTTTAGGGGAACGTTCAAAAATTACGTCATTCATTTAGGGGAGTAGAGGTGTATGAAAGTGCGACAGTGCATGTGGGCAAAAGCGTGATAGTGGACATGGGGAGGATTTAGATTGTCTTAAAAACAATGGACGTAATTTTTGAATTTCCCCTTGCTTTGATAATCGATTAATACCACGTTGACGCGATAATCCATTTTGGAGTTCTACAATGTATGCCGGTACAATTTCTGCCATAATATTTATGAAATTTGACAACTGAAGCTGAAAACCTTTACTTACTATTTGCTTCCAAACCACAGAGTCCTTTAAATGGCATACTATAGATGTATGCAGCCCATGCTAGTCTTCTTCTTTTTCTTCTTCTTGACATTACATCCTCACTGGGACAGAGCCTGCGTCTCAGCTTAGTGTTCAATGAGCACTTCCATAGTTATTACCTGAGAGCTTCCATTGCCAAAGTTGCCATTTTCACATTCGTATATTATGTGGCAAGTACGATGAAACTCTATGCCCAGGGAAGTCAAAAAAATTTCCATTACGAAAAGATCCTGGACTGACCGGGAATCGAACCCAGACACCTTCAGCATGGCTTTGCTTTTTAGTCGTGGACTCTAACCACTCGGCTAAGGAAGGCCCCTGCTGGTATCACTCGCAAATATGTTGTTTATGATGTATGAAATGCGTTTGAAATAGTCTACTTAACTATTAAACAATGTATGAAGTTATGGAGTCTAGATTATCCGCTCATATAAAAAATATCGTTTCATTCCTTTTACGTTTAAAAATATATTGTCTAAATCTGGAATTTTGAGACTTCTTCTTCTTCTTCTTTTCTGGCGTTACGTCCCCACTGGGACAGAGCCTGCTTCTCAGCTTAGTGTTCTTATGAGCACTTCCACAGTTATCAACTGAGAGCTTACTATGCCAATGACCATTTTTGCATGCGTATATCGTGTGGCAGGTACGAAGATACTCTATGCCCTGGGAAATCGAGAAAATTTCCAACCCGAAAAGATCCTCGACCGGTGGGATTTGAACCCACGACCCTCAGCTTGGTCTTGCTGAATAGCTGCGCGTTTACCGCTACGGCTATCTGGGCCCCTGAGACTTAGATAAGCTGATATATTAAAAATAAAAATCTGTACTTTATTGCCGTGCGTATAGTGTTGCAAAGTAACTAGCAGTATCGATCAAAGAAGTTTAGGTTCAATTCCCGCTGCAGTATTTTTTTTGTCAGATACGTATTACCATTGTGCCATTTGGCGTTGCATGCTAGTCCGTTGATTCGTGTGATGCTCCCTTTAAAGGCCAAAATCGTACATAATGCTTTCCAGGAAACTTTCCACGGTAGAATTGACAGCTAAAAATGTACATGCGACCGAAACGAAAGGGAAAACAAAACTTACGAGCATGGTCGAGCTTTACATTTTCCTTAGTAATCCGACGGTCACACCGATTGCGAAACTTTAAAAGCTCATGGAAAATCAAAAAGTCTACTGTTTGCAGCTGTCTAGCTGTAAGAAAAATGCTTAGATAATTCAAAGGTTAGGTAGAACTAAGATTCAGATTGATGCCGGTTGTATTACAGGCCAGAGCAAAATTGCCGATCAAAGGGATTCTTTGGCGTGAAATTTGAGAATGAAATTGTGAGGGCCGCTTTTCTCCCCCTGATAAACAAAAAAAAACCTGACTACGCCCATGTCCCTCGCCCCCTTTAATAGCTATGTAGGTCGTAAACGTAGTTCATAAGCAAATATTAACATGTTAAAATGTCGAATTATGCGTAACTGTCAAAGGATACAAACTGTGGTGGAATAAAATGATATAGTTCTCAATTCGGTTTTCATT
Organism: Aedes aegypti; assembly: GCF_002204515.2. Lineage (NCBI taxonomy): Eukaryota > Metazoa > Arthropoda > Insecta > Diptera > Culicidae > Aedes > Aedes aegypti. Next base: position 71,097,689 of record NC_035107.1, read on the forward strand.
TGTTTATAGCTATTCCACTAAACAATTCGAAGGTTTATTATTATTTTCAATTTTAATTTTTATTGCATAATTATTTTTGAGGAAAAATCCCACATAATTTAGGAGGATATAAACAAACATAGCAAAACAAAGACGATTTGATTGAGCTAATTAGTTTTCAAGTTATTCACACATGTATTTTACCCATTTTTATATGTCGTAGACTAGTTCTTGAATAATCTCGATAAACGTCATCGTCACGTGATGCTTTGAATCTTAGAGAGAATATGAAGTATGTTTATCTCTCGTACATTGTTCTCGTTCCATTTATAAAAAAAAAATCATATTAATTAAAATACATTATTTTTTTTAAATTTCAATGCGCATTAAAAAAACATAATTATTTCTGAATTTTTGGGTCACCCTATCTCACGAAAGAGCACCCTAATGACGAAATAAAAAAAATACGGGTCCAAAATTTTTTAAAAAGGCATGACTTAAACAACTTTCTAAAAAAATAATTTTTTTTTTTTTTTTCGAACATCGACCGCCTTGGGGACGGACCAGCACAATTGTGCTGGTCTGAATTTGACCCTAAAAAGTTCATGGAGTGATAGAATAGCCAAAATAAAGAATGTTTTGTTCTACGAGATGATTAGTTTATAAGGTAAATTTTGAAATAATCACTCAAATATGGTCCGTCCCGAAAGGGTTATGTCTGATGGCGCATGAGCCTGTAAATGAAGGAAAAAGCAAAAATATGTTCATTTCCCAGGTATAGTTGTTATCCACTTCATCCCTGGTTTCATCGAAGCTCTACAACATCAATCGCATATCCAATGATAAAAGTCGACACTGACACCTCCGCTTACGTAACTTCTATTTACGGAAGCTCCATAAAATCTTACATAATGAAAAATTTTGGTTTGGAAACACACCCAAAAGTAATTGAAGCATTTAACTTCGATTTTTGGTGAATACTGCAGAAGTTAAAAGTCATCCAAAAACATTTGGAAAGATAGACCATAAGATCCACCAACATAATAACTGATTGTTCGATATAGACGTCCAACAAACTCATGTTTTTAAGTTGAACAATTTATTGAGAACAGCGGGCGCTCTTAATAGTAATAGAAAGTATCATACACTCAGGCAAATGGACTATCAAAATACATAAGAACCCCTTATGAAAATTCGCCACAAGGAATCGGGTTGAAATTCATATATTTGCCTTATGAAACCAAAATTTTAGAACAAAAAATGTTATAAAGCGGCAACCTGGAATCAAACCAAGAACCTTGCGATCGATAGGCCCGTGCGTATACCACGCGCCTATCGACGTCTTGATGTGGAGTGATGCTGGAACGGTACATAAAGCGCTCGCATTGCAATAATCGTTCCACCTTTCATAAGGCAAAATGTATGAATTTCGATAGTCCAGTTCACTGCGTGTAAGTACCATAGAGATAGAAAAATATCCTGGAGAGCGCTCATCATATAAAACTGCCGTTGGAATTGCTTAGCGAAATATTCCATGAACGTTGTTTTGCATAAAACTCACCAATTACAAAAATTTTTTACTCTTTTCGAGTCAATTTCCGCAAGTCAGTTTGAAGCAAATTGGAGGTTTCAGTGTACATACATCGAAACTGCTTCGATTGCCATTCGCACAACCATTCTCTTCAATTCGCCGTATATCAGTTTTTTCTTCGTCTTAATCCAATCACCTAAACCACAAGCATCCAGAAGAAAACGCTACGATTTTCGCAGCACCCATCATCGTGCATAACTTACATAACCAGCAAATACGACACGATGCACATGCCCCGTTAGCAATCATCATCGGCGGATGGTCATGTGCAACGGTAGAATTATTGCCGTTTTTTTGTCGGCACTGCATTCGAAAACTAATGCGGCAAGCCATAAATATATCAGCCGGCGTGCCACCTCTCGCGGATGCATTTGTCACCGAACCTGTCTCAGCTGTTTTATCGTTCTTATACTAGGTTGAGAAAGTTATTCCCTCTAAACAAAATCTGAAATTAAAATAGTTATTTATGCAACAAGTTTAAACATTATTTATGTTTTCAGCACGAGTTGTACATGTATCCCACGAGTGTTGAAAAAATCGAGTTTGCAGTTTTCCCACCATTTCAATTTGCATTTCAGCTTACTTGTTATCAAAAGAATGAACAAGATAACGGCCTACTTTTCCTACCAATAAAATAAGTGCCGAAAAGTAGTACTTTTCAAATCAATTAACTCATTACACGTGATAAAGATGGATAAATAACGAAAAAAATCCTCGTGCTCGGCTGGGATTAGATCCCAGGACTCTTATGTGCTCTGTGGGGATTTGAATTCGAAACTTGTAAACTTCTAAGTTATTGGAACACCAAGTGGCTCGGTAGCTTAGTTGGTAAAGCGTTTGTCTAGCATTCAAGAATCCTGGGTTTGAATCCCAGCCAAGCACGTGGATTTTTTCATAATTTCACCCATAATTTATCCATCTTTACCACGCGTAATGAGTTAATTAATTTTCTCTTATGTGATTCCTGCATGATTCCCGAAGTATTTTGAAACTAAGCGTAAACACTTACAGTGCCAGGCCAACTCAGGACACAAGAGACTTCGGCAATCCCAAGGGTCGGCTAGCTTGCTACTGGGTAATCAAGGGCTTTCGCGTACAAAAACTAATAAAACGGGAACTTTCACTTTTCTTGCATTTATTATAAAAATTCCCTAATTGTGGCGTGTGCGCGTTGTTTTGTTATTTCCAATGAAGTGTAAATTTGTAAAGTGTGTCCTATTCTAATGATTTTACCGGTACATACCGCTGCCGTTAGTTGTTGATGACGAATGGCCAACACTGCGACTCAAACTTGCTGTGCGTCCGGAACTCTCGCCGGAATGGCGAAGCGGGCGGATGTACAGACGGGTTTTCCGACGGTCCAGTGGGCGTTGCTGTACTAGGTGGGCAGGCGTCTTCCCTATTAGGCGCCCTATCTGCCGGCCGTGGCATGGCCACCTTTGACGGCCGAGAGGGAGAACTCCTTGATGTTTAGGGCCCGAGATATTGGTTCTACTAGAGGACAGGGTCCTTAACATTTAGGCCCGGAAGCCTGATGGCTTCACGAGCCGAGCCGTGTACTGGACGGCGGAAACTAATCAAGGTCCGAAACGAAGACACAAGAGGTCCTGAGCTATGTTTCTTCCCTTACGCACACTTAGCTCCTGCTAAGGGCATATGGGGGGGGCTATTCGCACTATAACTTAACTACTGCACTTAGTTAAAACCTACGTCTGTAGCACACAGACGCCTGATATTGAAAGAGGCCGATTATTGGAAATGGCCGTTCTTTTAATGAATTCCCACATTCAATAATCCTTCAGTGTTACTTATGTCATCTCGCTCTACATCATTCTTCGGCCATGCTTTATTATTGACAGCAACGATGACATTTGAACGGCGCAGGATCCTATCACTACTGTGGTAGTCCACTGTAGTTGCACAAGAAACGTGAAGGGTCCGACAAACAACAATATAAACAAAACAAAAATCCACAATTTGTAATCAAACGGTTACAATTTCTAATTGTTTTCCACATAAATCTCACAGAATTTCCCAAATTTACACCGGATCCTCTAAGAATTTCCACAGAACTTTCACAAGAGTCCTAGCTTTCCCGTAAGATTCTCTATGTATTTTCAAACTATTTGCTCACTCTTTGTTCAGTATTTACACAACATTTGCGCAGCCCAAGGAATCATAGGATTCCCATTTTAACATTCCCACTGGAATACCAGAATCCTCATTGCAACTCCAGGATCCATACAGGATCCGCCAAGACTGGATTCCAAAGATCCGTAGTGAAATCCTAGGAATGACATATTTTTTATGTTTGCCCCAATCAGAGATATTAACAATCAAAATAGATATTTTTTGCGAGAAAAACAACAATATCTCCTGATCGAAAAGGGATAGCGAGTTTATTCACTCACCAAATTACGCATTTTTCAAAGTTCTAAAAGTGTTTCATAAACTACTTTGATGAGATAATTGAATTGAAAACGCTCGAGCCGCAAAACCATTTTTGTTTGGACCACCATACTGCCGTGAATCGCAAGTCAGTCCCATCTGTAAAAAGTTGGCATTGAGAAAATGGTCTGTGAAGTTTCCAAATTCGTTTTCCATACGAATATTCTAAAAATTCCAGAAGAATGGAACATGTTCAAATCTTTATGAAACTTTCACAATTTACTTTTCACTACGGTATCTTACCGAGAAAAAATATAAAAATGATCAGAACACGGTTCATTTTTGTGTTACACGGTGTGGAAATTTGTAGTGGGACTGATATGCGGTTACTTTTCTTTATGGGACAATCTGACTTGCTGTTTTTTTCCTATTTTTCCGAACAAATCATTTTATCTTATTAGTGCAGCTGAAAGAGCATTGGAAGATATGTTGAAAACTAAACTCATCTCAATTTTGACGAAAATGCAGATGGGACTGACTTGCGATTCACGGCAGCATATGGCTCCTTAGGAGAAAAGCTCTAAATCGGTAAATTTAAGAAATAAAAATAAAAAAACACATTTTTTGGCAGAGTTGCTTGGAATTGAATGGTCTACAACTTCACTGAAGAATGTAGAACGACAACAATATTTACCCCCTGAGGAAGACACAATTCCCGTGTCGAAACGTCGGGCAAATAAACAAGCCGTTGTAAAAATTAAGTCTGCGTAGCCGAAAAGCATAATTGAATAAACTATAATTTCTACAAATAATAAAGTTGGTTACACCACTTTTATGAAAATGTGGACTACCCTAAGTTTTTCATAACGCCAAACAAAGGGCCTAAGTAATACAAACAACTTTGTGAACGGCCGTTTTCGTCTAATGTTTCATTATAAAGCACAAAATGTATCTTTTCGCGTAAAACTGCTTTCTGGACCATAGTGCACTGTTATTGTGTTCGGTGACTCGATACCTCCCTAACTTAGGCTTACCTTTGGGAGGACATGTCCTCCTTTGTGATCAAATTAATCGAATATTCATTTTCATATCTAGTATTCTTATTATTTATCGATTACTTTTTCAAATAGACGTAAGTTACTTTTATACAGTTTTTCAATATTAAGAAGAATCACAACCTGTCTTCTTAAACTGTTTTAAAATCACTTTTTTACATTTTTTCGCCGTGTACATCGCTTAAATTCTTGCCAACTATTAGAGAAGGGCCCAAGAGGGCTTGAGCCTTTTTTTTGGAAACGTTGCTGTTGAGCTCTTTTTAGCCCGCCCACGCAAACCAACACCACTATCAGGAAGATCAATGTTAGCTCTTCCTGATAGTGGTATTGATGAACGAGATCTAGTTGAATTGGGCTCAACAGCATCTCGCAAAGCCTTTGTTTACCAATTTCGATGTGCCCTTTTCAAATGTTTGTCCAGAAATTGCATACAATCAGCTCGCATTCAAAAACTAGGTAGTTCTGTTATTTCCCACAAAAAAAATATGACAATGCGATAAGCCATTTTATTCATGACGATAATAAATCTTCGAGCTGTTTAGTAGAATACCTATAAGTAAATGAAAAAACCGTATTTAGCACTATACCATTTAATTCCACTAGAGTTTGTATCCTTTGACAGATACGCGTATTTCGACCTCAACTGTAAGGCCGTCTTCAGTGTCGTGTACTTAAGAAATACGCGTATCTATCAAAGGATACAAACTCTAGTGGAATTAAATGGTATAGTACTAAATTCGGTTTATTCATCTACTTATAGGTATTCTACTAAACAGCTCGAAGATTTATTATCATCTTGAATATTGTATTAATTTAAAAAAGGAGGACATTTTCCGCATAAGGGAGGACGGAAGGACACATGATCACAAAGGAGGGCATGTCCTCCCAAAGGATACCATCTGGTAAGCCTATGTTCATGTAAACTTCAAAACGTTAAAACCTTATAACAGCAAGTTTCGTTAGGCGGGAATTGCCTACATGATCATTAATTAACAAACTGTGCAATTTGCAGAAACATGTTTTTTTGCTTCCTAGAGACTTGTTTGACGGATGTATGTTGTTTTCTACAAATGAAACATTCTATTTTTTTTTAATTCAGTTTTTGTTCTAGCATGGCAAATTCTTGATACGTTCTCCTTTTTCAAAACCAGTAAAGCAAAATGTCCTTCTTTCTGAAATTTTCTTCTGGTAAGCCTACCCTAACTCGAATGTCCCTTCAATATCGTAGAGTGGACTTTACCAACAATATTTTTATTCAAAAATTTGCACATTTTCGAATTCTAACAGTCGTTTGTAGGCTACTTTAACAAATAATTCGGAATAATAAATACATACGTTTTTCATTAATTTTCCTTTCAAGGCCAAGTATGCTGTTTCGCTCACGAAAAGTAAAAATTTCTTCAACAGAAATGGTCAAGATTTTTTCTACGACAAATACTTTACAGGTATTCTGCCCCATTACCCCGAAATCCAAAACCCCGAATGACATTATCCCGAATTCCATTATCATGTGGAAATGTCATCAATGTCATTATGTCAAGATAATTGTAAATTCGGGGTAATGGGTTAGAATTCTTTACAGCTGCATAATCCCCTTGGGTATGAAAATGTCACTTCAGTCAAAAGTTGTCTTCAACCAAACAACCAGAAACATCATTTTTTTCGTACAACAAAGAAACAAAATTACATTTCAGAGCTATAGAGTACTTTGCGAAGACCCAAGCAGTCCGATTCATTTTCGCGCGCTCGGAGTGTTTTCGGTGGCTTCGTTCGCTTGGGTAGTGCTTTGCTGTCCGATTCATTTTTCTTTTATATTTCTGCTTATACGTGTTGACGCTGCGATTGTAACTGTTCAGTCGAGGATGGATTACCAATTGGTGAGCTCGTTTCATGCTTGTAATAACACATTTGTATCATAACATGTATTTTTTTATGAATTTGTTGAACAAACTATGAATAGTTCGTCACTTTAAGTGTTGACATAAGCGCTTATTCATGTTTTATAAAATTTCGAGATTCAAACCTTTGAATAGTTCGATGTTTAAGATGTCGACGCATTGATAGATAGATAGAACTTTTTAAACAGAGGTTGCATGAATCGCATCACTTACCAAGGTGAATCCTGATCATGTAGCTTTGAAGCCCTCCCACTAACAAAACTCCTTCCCGTGGCAACCATGAAGATGCAGAGGTATACTCGGTCTTTAGTAACAATAGATGTCTTACTAACATTCCTTCCCTTCCCCGATGACCGTAAAGACGTGGCCGGCGCCGTTATTGACATTACTAATTTCAGAGCCCTCGAAAATATACATTGAAGATGGTATGCTATTCCCAAGCTACATCTGTTGGTTCCCTGTACAATTTCGATGATTCTTGTCAATCACGAAATAGCAACTGAGAATTGTACGGTCATCGATGCTCATGCTTATGCTCATGCTCATGCTTAAAATTTCAGTTCAGAGCTATAAATGCATCTTCCCGCGTAAATCTGATGTCTATGCCATAGTTCATTGAGACGGCTATTATTGAGTCAGAATTTAAATTTATTGATAAGACCAAGTTTCTTTTCTAAAAAGTTGAATAAAAAAACTGATAAATTCGTTTATATTCCCATTCTGCCTGACTGTGCTTCTGACAGCAAACCCAGGAAAACCGCCCGCGGGCTCTGAACAAGGACCGTACCATGTTCGATCGTTGTAAAAATTTATTAAATTTTAAAGAAACTCGTTCATCGAAATGGGAGTAGGTATTATCTCTTTCAAACCACAGCCATCGAAAGCACACGCGAACGCACTTGAACGTGAACACGAGGCAAACGTAAGCCAGAGTGAGATAGCGCAGCGCCAATAAACGAAGGACTTAATTGAATGATGAGCAAATTGGATGATGGCAAAATGCCAGGTCGGTTGGTCTGTTGGTCTGTCGGTAGCCTAATGTCTCAGGTCTCCCCCTCAAGAAAGGCGACCACCAAAGTCTCCGCGGCCCGGCATCAATTTCTTCTTGGCATTACGTGTATGCTGGGACAGAGCCTATTTATCAGTTATTAACTGAGAGCTTTATTTGCCAAAGTTGCCTCTTTCGCATTCGTATACCTTGTGGTAGGTACGATGATACTATATGTCCAGGAAAGTCAAGGAATTTTCCATTACGGAAAAATCCTGGACCGATCGAGGATCGAACCCAGACACCTTCATCACGGCTTTGCTTTGTAGCCTTGGACTCCTACCACTAGGCTAAGGAAGGCCCCCATCAATTTCTGTCATGTATTCTAAAATCCCGCATAATTTATGTCGAAACGGGAGGTTGTCCCGGAGGCTGGAATCAGCGCAGAGTGCTTTGCGGTCCCCTCCGTCGAGTCCTCTTTGTTGGTTGGCTTTTAAGAAACCGGCAGAAAACTTTGGAGCTGCCCGCCGTCCAGTGACTGACATTATTTGCAAAGGAGAAGGCGGAGAGCTTGCGAAAATCGTGGTGACTACTTGAGCCTGGTCACGTAGACACATTTTCTGCGCGCGCGTCTCCATCGGGCTACTTAACTGCATCGCGGTTTGGCACAGATATCTCTACGTATTTATGTACCTATCTAGAGCTATGCAGCGTGGAACCCTGTCAAGTGCAGCGGTGTGCCAGGCCTTAGGCCAACTAGACATTCAACCAGCCAGTCAAATCGGATATGCAAAATGGGACGGCCTTATAGATTCCTTAGAGAGGAGTTGGGAAGGGGGTCAACTTGAAACCGGCAAATGAAAACGAAAAAAGTCTACGTTGGCATTCGTTACAAATGCATCGTCAGAGCAACTACTGCGCTAAGATTGGCTAGGCTAGTGTAGGGGAAAGTCGCTCAAAATAAACGTTTTATGAGATTGACTGCTCCAAGGATGGTTTCCGCCACTGCGCCTGCGACCAATATTTAGATCTATGGAAGGATTACTCATATCCTTAGTTTGGAGCATGTCGTATTATTTAATTGTCATGGATGAATTATCGATGTCAATATTTGGTAAGATTTTGATATTTGGCCATGCATCGGAAACCTACTGCTCATCTTCACCCTGCCTCCAGTAAACCTTATAAAATCCAGGGCCTACCAGCATTCCTGTATGTTCCATGATTACCGTAATGCGAGGTAACATTGATCAGGTTTTTAGGATCTTTATAAAAAAAAAATCATTTGAAAATGCATGGGAATGAACCTGCCTACGGCAGAAAATCCCTTCAATGAAAAGTAATTCAATTCAATTCAATTTAAAAAAGGAAAAAAATGAAGGCCAAATTCTTACAAGTCATTTACTTTTTAAGTTGTTTTTGTTTTTTAATTTTAAACAATTTGTCCGCAGAATACATCAAAAGATAGGCAACTTCCTAGGGAAATCGCGCATGGTCCAATCCAATTGCCTGCGTAGTAGTGCAATGCTGACAAAATTTTCTTTGTTTGCTGTGAGCAAAATATATAAACAGAATTGTTGCCGAGCATTCACTTCCTTGTTGGACTGACGTTGTCCCAAAGCGCGAATTACGTCAAACAAACATCAGTAGGGGAAGGGGTGGTAAAATGAACACCTTAAGGATATCATCTTGTTTCTAATAGAAAAACGAGGAATTTCTGTAGTTTTATCGCACAACATCAAAGGTATGGATGTTATCTAAAGAAGCGACACTAATTCAGACTAAAATTGCTAAATTTTCACATATTTTTATCGTTAGCAAAAAACGATCCAAATGTTAATTTTACCTGCACTATGTGGGTAAAATGAACATCTGTTGGTGGTAAAATGAACATCATGCAAAAAACGAGAGCGAAACAAATATTTTTGAAAATTTTCATTGGATATCCGAAAATATATCCTTTAAGGATTGTAACCCATTCAAAAAGAAATTTAAAAATATCAGAATTGGCATCATATCATAACGATATTTACCTCACTGAAAATCCTCTAGACCTCCGAGCGAAAAGTTACGTCAGTTCTAATTTTCAAACGCGATTTTCTAAATTCTTAGTTTTCGTTGAAATTTTAACTTCAATTGACCTCCGTATCAACCCGAACACACCGAATTGTGCTTTAAATCGTCCGTGCATGATAAAAATTCATTGAAATTTGATTTTTCTCGGTAAAAGGCACGGTGTTCATTTTACCACCCCTGTTCATTTTACCACCACTTCCCCTACGTTTTCATTCTGAGCAAACCGACTTGCGTAAGATTGATCGTGCATTGGTATTCGTGGCAGTTTGATTGTAGATTGTAGACCTGGGTAGGGTGGTAAATGACTGGACAATGCGTACCATTGGTACTTCGCGTACCTGCAGGTATAAAATAGATCCCATTTGTGGTCCTTAGCCTCTTGTCCAGTAACTCCTGTCTCTACCTCCCCGTGGTGCCGTCTGGGGTACGAATAACCGTAGGGAAGATCAAGGTTGGTTGGTCAGTATGTTCACTGAACATACATGAGCAACCAGTGATCTGCTTTAGGTGCAGGGAACCTGGACACAAGTCCTGGGGCTGTAAAGGCCCTGATAGGACTAAGTTGTGCAGGCGTTGTGGTGAGGAAGGTCATAAGGCACTAGGCTGCAAGAACCCTCCCAAGTGCTTGATTTGTTCCGGAAAGTCCGTGAACAACAATCACCCAACGCGAGGCTCAAGGTGCCCGACCTTCAAACGAGCCATCAACGAGAAGTCACAGTGCAGGTAACGCAGCTGAACCTGAACCACTGTGACGCAGCTCAGCAACTGCTGTATCAGGCAGTTGCTGAGTGGGGGACGGACATCGCCATCATATCGGACCCATACCGAGTACCCGCCGGCAACGGCAACTGGGTCGTGGATGGATCCGGAAAAATGGCGGCGATATGGACAACGGGTAAATACCCTGTCCAGCAGTTGGTGTCTACTACCTACGAGGGCTTCGTGATCGCCAAAGTAAACGGGGTCCTCTTCTGTAGCTGCTATGCGCCTCCGAGTTGGTCGACCGAGCGGTTCACGCAGATGCTGGACTGTATGACGACCGCGCTGACAGGGCGAAGGCCAGTTGTAATAGCGGGTGACTTCAATGCCTGGGCCGTGGAATGGGGAAGCCGTAACACGAACCAGCGAGGTCAAATCCTGCTAGAGGCACTGACCGTGCTAGATGTCGATCTGGCTAATGTTGGTGCCAAAAGTACCTTCAGCCGTAACGGAGCGGAGTCGATTATCGACGTTACTTTTTGTAGTCCTGGCCTAACGAGTAGTTCGAACTGGAGGGTAGACGATGCCTACACTCACAGCGACCACCTGGCGGTTCGCTACAGTATCGACTACAACAACAGCATGCAGCGGGTTGAGGAAGCGGCTAGGTCAAGGCCAAGCCCTCGTAGGTGGAAGACATCGTACTTCAATGATGAAGTACTTAGGGAGGCGCTCCGCCGTGAGCGTAACCTACTCGGCCTAAGCGGGGACGAACTGGTAGCGGTGCTTACGCGTGCATGCGATGCGACCATGCCTAGAAAAGTCCACCCTAGGAATGGGAGACCACCGACATACTGGTGGACTCAAGCTATTGCGAACCTGCGCCGTGCCTGCCTACGGGCCAGGAGACGGATGCAGCGAGCACGTACCGAGCAGGAGCGTGAAGAACGACGGGCGGTGTTCACCGCTGCCTGTGCTGAAGTCCGAGATAAGGGCAAGCAAAAAGGCCTGCTTCGAGGGACTCTGTCAGAGTGCCAACGCGAACCCGTGGGGTGATGCCTACAGGATCGTAATGGCGAAGACAAGAGGTGCAATTGCTCCTACGGAGCAATATCCACAGATGCTGGAGGGGATCATCGAGGGGCTCTTCCCGCGCCACAACCCTAGCCCATGGCCTCCTTTTGTAGGACAGCCGGGGATTGGGGCTGGCGATGAGGATAGAGTAACTGATGAGGAACTTGTAGGGATTGCAAAATCCCTAAGCATGGGGAAGGCACCAGGTCCGGACGGAGTTCCAAACCTGGCCCTCAAAGTCGCAATCTTGGAGGCTCCCGGTATGTTCAGATCTGCTATGCAGATATGCCTGGACGAGGGAGTATTTCCAGATGCGTGGAAGAGGCAGAGCCTGGTACTATTGCCAAAGGCGGGGAAACCACCCGGTGACCCGTCGGCGTATAGACCAATATGCTTGATTGACACGGTGGGGAAAGTGCTCGAGAAGATCATCCTCAACAGACTGTCGAGGTACACCGAGGGTGTAAATGGTCTCTCAGGCAACCAGTTCGGCTTCCGGAAAGGGAGGTCCACTGTAGACGCTATTCTGACGGTTAAGAAAACCGCTGAGATAGCACTCCAGCGTAAGAGGAGGGGTATTCGCTACTGCGCAGTAGTGACTCTGGATGTAAGGAATGCATTTAATAGTGCCAGTTGGGCGGCTATTGCTGATGCGCTCCTGCGTCTGGGGATACCCGAGTACCTGTACAAGATTCTCGGAAGTTACTTCCAGAATCGGGTATTAGTCTATGACACGGAGGTGGGTCGGAAGTGCTTTCACATAACCTCAGGAGTCCCGCAAGGTTCCATCCTGGGTCCGGTGTTATGGAATGTCATGTACGACGAGGTGTTGAGATTAAAATTCCCGGCGGGTGTGGTCATCGTTGGCTTTGCCGACGATATTACGCTGGAGGTCTACGGTGAATCGATCGAAGAAGTGGAATTGACTGCAGCCCACTCGATCGCAATTGTGGAGGAGTGGATGAGCTCCAGGAAACTAGAATTGGCTCACCACAAAACTGAGGCTGTTGTTGTCAACAACCGAAAGTCGGTGCAGCAAGCGGTGATCAGTGTAGGCGACTGCACAATCACTTCGAAGCGCTCCGTCAAACACTTGGGGGTGATGATCGACGACAAGCTTACCTTCGGTAGCCATGTCGATTATGCCTGCAAGAGAGCCTCCACAGCTATTGTGGCACTGTCCCGGATGATGTCCAATAGCTCTGCGGTGTACGCCAGCAAGCGAAAGCTTCTGGCCAGTGTCGCCTCGTCCATACTGAGGTATGGTGGCCCGGCTTGGGGCACGGCTTTGAGTACCGATAGCTACCGTAGCAAGCTAGAGAGTACTTATAGGCTAATGTGCCTGAGGGTTGCGAGCGCGTACCGTACCGTGTCACACGATGCACTTTGTGTCATCACCGGTATGATGCCTATTGGTATCCTTATCATGGAAGACATAGAGTGCTTCGAAATGCGCGGCACAAGAGGCATACGCAGGACTGCCAGACTGGCCTCCATGGTCAAATGGCAGCGTGCGTGGGACAGTTCCACCAAGGGAGTGTGGACTCACAGGTTGATTCCGAGGTTAGATATCTGGGTCAATAGGCGCCATGGGGAACTAACATTCCACCTAACACGGGTCCTTTCGGGTCATGGATGCTTTAGACAATATCTACACCGTTTCGGTCATGCGGGTTCTCCCGAATGTCCAGTTTGTGCAGGTTTAGAGGAAACGGCGGAACACGTTTTGTTCGTGTGCCCGCGTTTCCGCACAATGCGTGACCGCATGTTTGCCACATGCGGTCGGGACACGACTCCGGACAATTTGGTCCAGAGGATGTGTGCAGACGAGTTTGGCTGGAATGCCGTTTCATCGGCTATCACCCACATCGTCTCGGAACTCCAAAGGAGGTGGCGTGTGGACTCGAGGAGTGACTAGTGCAGACGCTAATCAACAGGTGGTCCAAGGGTTCGCAGTCGGCTACGTAGGTCATACCGGTGCCCTACGGTCGAAATCGACCCTTACAGCGATTAAGTGGCCGCGGGGAGAACATCCTGGTAGCGCTGCTGTCGTGGCGCCGGCCTACTGGGTGGATACGAGCCTCTGGTTGTTCGGGGCAAGTGGAGGCCCCTTCGTCAGCAATCCCAGCTCGTGCTAGCTGATAGGGCCTGAGCCTTCAGTAGGTCAAATTGCGAAGCCCGCAGTATCAGTTCTTGATACCTGCGGTGCAGCTGGGCGCGGGCTTAGTGGTCGACCCTGCCCGCCTTCAGCGGACAACGGGAGGTGAGGACCACCCGGGAAGCTGGCAATGCGCCAGCATGCTACCTTGGTGGACCCCCATAAGCGTGTCATCGATGTTCGTTGCTGCATGGCTACGCAGCTAACCTGGAGGATGCGATGTGCAATAGCCCCTCTCCGAAGCAATGCCTTCTTGGTGGTCCCGGAGAGACGAAGGGTTTGGCGGCAATGGAAATGGTTTAGTGGGTCGGGGGTGTAGTCCTGTTTACTGCTTGTACGTAGTAAATGGTCCCCAACCCCACACTCCCGGACCTCGGTCCATAGTCTGTTGAGCAGATTATCCCCCCATTGCTTAGAAGGAAAAAAAAAAGATCGGGTAACCAACCCTGGTGGGACCTTGGTCGTATGCTGACAGGGAAGGGGGGCTCCTCTCTTCTGAGGGTGTAGCTTATCAGAGCGTCTGTTCTCCATGTCAGGGGCGGCTCAAAACAGCGTCTGTTCTCCATGTTAGGAGCGACTGATCATCGTCCTAGTGCCAGCGTGGGACTCTAAACAGTGCTGTGCACGATGATCCTCCGGCGAGACAGGGGGTTGGTGCAGGCCTTACAAGCCAGCCGTAAAAATCATCAGTACAGGAAGCATACAATGTAAATTCGGACCGGAACAATCGGCATAGACCCAGGCATCGAAAACGGACTAACGATTGGAAACTCGGATCATGGAACTGTAAGTCTCTCAATTTTTTGGGAAGTACCCGCATTCTTTCCGAATTATTGAGGGTCCGCAAGTTCGAAATCGTAGCGCTGCAGGAGGTTTGCTGGAAAGGGTCGACGGTACATACGTATAGAGATGGTTATACCATCTACCAGAGCTGCGGCAACAGACATCCCAACTAACATTCACTCATCTAAGAAACACCATTATAGCAGTTTTATTCAGCATCATGTTTAATAACATTTTAATAATTTTCATGGCCAACCTTTGTTCAGGCGTTGTTCACACAAATTTGGAGAAACTTTAAAGCATGTCGTCGAATTCCAACTTTATTTTTCAGCTTTTAAACGTTTTACAAGCAGTTTGCTTCAGCTTTTCTACGACTGGTCCAAAAATAATTAAAAACAAATAAAAAACAAGAAAATATTTTTCAGGCGCTTCAATTAAAATGTAGTGTACACAATTATCATGATATGACAACCATATTTAAAAATCGCTTGGATAATGGATTCGAACTCGAGAGCTTCCAATCGTCAGCGGTATGCCTTGCCATCTGCGTCATCCTAGAATTGATGAATGAATCATCCAGTGCAAAATATAAACCTCTCATAGCTGAATATTGATCCTGTTTGAGCTTCTATTCGACATCGTCTAATCAACACATGGTACGCTAATCAACAACTGAACAAGCATATTATTCAGCTGCTGTTTAGTGCTGATTCAAGCTGAGTTCAGTCGGCTATTTTTAGCACACAGTGAGAAAATTTATGTCAATGATGGTCAAAAATAATGTTTATTTACACAAAGTGAAATCAGTCTGAAATGATTAAGGTGAATATGCATCGAAGCCAAACCTCAAATTTTCAAGAGCAGAAATCTAGAGAACCAGACTGCGCAGCGGTTCGAGCTGAAAACCTAATCGATTGGTCACTCGCTGGTGGTGACCAATCGATTAAGTTTTCAGCTTGAACTGATGTTTAGTTCTCTAGATTTATGTTCTTGAAAATTTGAGGTTTGGCTTCAATGCATCTTCACCTTAATCTAATTTCTTAATAATTTTTAGTTTGTTCAAAACTTCAATTTTAATGATTCATTAACTTAAATTTAAATTCATTTATTTTTTAAATTATGTTTGTATTAATTAATTATATTATTGATTTGTATTTTTCATAAACCTATTATGAATATATTTAAATCATTTGAAGTGTTCTGAAGACTATGCGCCTGAATAGAAAAATGTTCGAATATCTTGACGCGTGGGATTTTTTTCAGAAATGGCCAAGTAAATCATTTTTCTTAGATCGCACTAGTCAGTTGGGAAGAAATGTCATTTTAAATGTAGCTCGCTATAGATATTTATTTAATCAATTCTGTCAAAGAAATGTCCACTTTTCTTGTACGGAACAAGATCCCGAGCAGGCGAAAAAAGCTTAGCAAATAGATAATTATAATATGGATAGCAGAAAGTGATAATAACCTGAGAGATATAATATGTAAATGATCTGGAAACGATAACTAAAATTAACTACATACAAAAATTAAACAAAATTTTGATGTTGTCTTCAGATCTTTTATGTCAATCAAGTCAATATAACGCTTTGTTTGTCAGTACTTCGCTCCTACTAGGAATACTTAGCACAAAAGTTTGTTTTTCAAAATAATTCTACATTTCTGGAGGCTGACCATGTTTATTTTCTGAACGACTATTCAAAAAGTTTTGAGAAAGCATAAGTTATAAGCTTCGAAATGCATTCGAAACTCAACACGCATTTCGGATATTTTGTCCATTCTATGAAATTTAGCTATAGTGTGATCGCTTTTACAAGGCTTATTTATTACTGAACAATGTGTTTGTTAATCGTCATTTTGGCCTCTATTGAATCAACTGTTCTTATAATATACCGAAGCTGAATTAGGATGTTATAAAATACTTATTCAGCTCTTATTCATGCTTATGTTAAACATGTGGAAATAGCTGAAGTGCGATGCAAGTAAAACGTTAGTTCGTCTTCTGAATATCCTTTTATACATATACATTTGTTTAGTGGAATATTGGCTTTTTAATTGGGGGAAACATGTCTTATTCAGCTCATTAGTAAAACAATATTGACTAGTCGAATGAGAATCTTTGGAAACGTTTAATAAGTGGCGATTCAACTTTTGTTCATTCTAATGCATAACGTTGAACATTGACCTAAGTTTATGTTAAAAACGCACCTTCTCAGCTCTTTATAGAGCAAAATTTTTATTCAGCTGTCATTACCATTATTGAACAATAATTAAACATGCATGCTTGTTTGTGGCTCTGAATTGTTAGTTGGGATGAGCTGGGCACAGCTTTTATCGTGATGGGCGAAATGCAGAGGCGCGTGATTGGGCGGTGGCCTATCGACAACAGAATGTGCAAGTTGAGGATCAAAGGCCGTTCCTTCAATATCAGCATAATCAACGTGCACAGCCCTCACCTAGCAAGTGACGATGACGATAAGGACGCTTTCTACGCGCAGCTGGAACGTGAATACGACGGCTGCCCAAGCCATGATGTCAAAATCGTTATCGGAGATCTCAACGCTCAGGTTGGCCAGGAGGAGGAATTTAGACCGAATATAGGGAGAAGTTCAGCGCTCACCAGCTTACGAACGAAAACGGCCTTAGACTGATTGATTTCGCCGCCTCCAAAAACATGGCTATACGTAGTACCTACTTCCAGCACAGCCTCCCGTATCGGTGCACCTGGAGATCACCCCAACAAACTGAATCGCAAATCGACCACGTTTTGATTGATGGAAGACACTTCTCGAACATTATCAACGTCAGAACTTATCGCGGCGCAAACATCGATTCGGACCACTACCTAGTGACGGTGAAAGTGCGCCAACGTGAACAACATTCGGTACCGACGCTCGCCACTGTACAATCTGGAACGACTCAAGCTACCCGACGTCGCAACTGATTACGCGCAAAGCCTTGAAGCAGCGTTGCCGGAAGAGGGAGAGCTCACCGAAGCCCCTCTTGAGGACTGCTGGAGTAGTCTCAAAGCAGCCATTAACAACGCAGCGGAAGGTGCCATTGGGTTCCTGGAAGCAATTAAACGGAACGGTTGGTTCGACGAGGAGTGTCAGACGGTTTTGGACGAGAAGAATGCAGCGCGGGCGATGATGCTGCAGCAAGGCACCCGTCAAAACGTGGAACGATACAAACAGAAGCGAAGACAGCAAACCCATCTATTCCGGGATAAAAAGCGCCGCCGGGAAGACTTGGAGTGCGAAGAGATGGAGCAGCTGTATCGTTCTCAAGAAACACGAAAGTTCTACAAGAAACTAAATGCATCCCGCAAAGGCTTTGTGCCGCGAGCCGAAATGTGCCGGGATAAGGATGGAGGTATCTTGACGGACGAACGTGAGGTGATTGAAAGGTGGAAGCAGCACTACGATGAACACCTAAACGGCGCAGAGGAGGAAGATCAAAACAGCAGGAGGAATGGCTTCATCAGTACGGCGGATGAGGGAGACGTGCCAACTCCCACAATAGGTGAAGTTAAGGATGCTATCAAACAGCTCAAGAACAACAAAGCAGCTGGAAAGGATGGTATTGGAGCGGAACTTATTAAAATGGGCCCGGACAGGTTGGCCACTTGTAGGCACCGATTGATAGCCAGGATCTGGGATACAGAACAGCTACCGGAGGAGTGGAAGGAGGGAATAATATACCCAATATACAAAAAGGGTGACAAGGTGGAATATGAGAACTATCGAGCGATCACCATTCTTAATGCAGCCTATAAAGTGCTTTCCCAGATCATCTTCCGCTGTTTATCGCCACTGGCAAGCAGATTTGTGGGAAGTTATCAAGCCGGTTTTGTGGACGGGCGATCGACGACAGACCAAATCTTTATGTTGCGGCAGATACTCCAAAATTGTCGCGAATATCAAGTCCCTACGCACAGCCTATTCATCGATTTCAAAGCGGCCTATGATACCATCGACCGCGAAGAGCTATGGAAGATTATGGACGAGAATGGTTTTCCCGGGAAACTGACTAGACTGATCAAAGCAACGATGGATAGTGTACAGTGCTGTGTAAAGATATCTGGTGTATTATCGGACCCGTTTGAAACACGCAAAGGACTTCGACAAGGCGATGGTCTTTCCTGCCTCCTGTTTAATATTGCGCTAGAAGGTGTTATGACACAGGCGGGCTTCAACATGCGGGGCACGATCTTCAATAAATCCAGCTAGTTCATTTGTTTCGCTGACGACGTGAACATTGTCGGAAGAACGTTCCAGGTGGTTTCTGAACAGTATACCAAGCTGAAACGTGAAGCAGATCGGGTTGGATTGAAGGTAAATACGTCGAAGACGAAATATCTGCTGGCTGGAGGAACCGAGCGCGATAGAGCTCGCATAGGCAGACGCGTGACGATCGACGGGGATGAGTTCGAGGTGGTGGACGAATTCGTCTACCTCGGATCATTGATAACGTCGGATAACAACTGAAGCAGAGAAATTCGAAGACGTATCATTGCCGGAAGTCGTGCTTACTATGGACTCCACAAGACCTTGCGGTCTGGTAAACTTCACTTCCGTACTAAGTGTACCATGTATAAGACGCTAATAAGACCGGTAGTCCTCTACGGGCATGAGACGTGGACAATGCTCGAAGAGGACCTGCAAGCGCTAGGAGTTTTTGAACGACGTGTGCTTAGGACGATCTTCGGCGGAGTATGTGAGAACGGCGTATGGAGGAGAAGAATGAACCACGAGCTTGCGCAACTCTACGGTGAACCCAGTATCACGAAAGTCGCCAAAGCTGGAAGGGTACGATGGGCGGGACACGTTGTGAGAATGCCGGACAACAATCCCGCAAAAATGGTGTTCAACTCAAATACGGCCGGTACAAGACGAAGGGGAGCGCAACGAGCTAGGTGGTTTGACCAAGTGGAGCAGGATCTTGGAAGTGTGGGGCGATCGAGGAATTAGAGGTTAGCAGCCATGGACCGAGTTAATTGGCGTAACATTGTGGCGCAGGTCATGTCTTGAAGGACGTAGAGCCAGCAAAAGTAACTAAGACCTGGGTTGAAGCATCGCTAAGCCTCAACCCAGCCAAAATGACAGTAAGTGTAAAAGTTCAAAGCAGAATGAAAGAGAGGCAGATAGAGATGGTTAGGTGGCCTATCGAAGACTCTTCACCAACCAAGAAAGGCAAAAGTAGAGCAAACGGATTGATTTTACGGCAACAGACCGAGCAACGAATAAAGAACAACGATTGGACAACGTTGCTGGAGACGTCAACAACCTGTGGGACCCTATACACGAAGCAGTGATAACAACGGCGCGGGAAGTGATTGACAGTGGTCAACGACGGAGACGAAACTACTGGTTCGATGAAGAGTGCCAGAGAGTGACAGACATGAACAATGTCGCCAGAAGCCGTATGCTTGTGGCCGGTACCCGACAGAACAGAGAGCGGTACAGGGCAGCGAGAGCCGAAGAAAAGCGAATCCACCGCAGAAAGAAAAGGCAGCACGAAGAAAGTGTGGTAACTGAAGCTCAAGAAAGCATGCACCGGAATGATATGCGGTGATTCTGTGCAACGGTCAATGGTGCGCAGCACAATACCGTACCAGTGCCCGCCATGTGCAATGATCGCGAAGGGAATTTGCTGACCGATAAACCGGCGGTGGCTGCCAGGTGGAAGGAGCACTTTCAGCAATTGTTGATCGGTGAAAATAGAAATGTAGCGAGAAACAGGATGAACATAGATGATGACGAGCAAGCTGTGGATCCACCGACCATAGGGGAGGTTAAAAAGGCTATCAGCGAGCTGATGAACTGTAAGGCTGCTGAGAGGGATGTGATCCCGGTCGAGCTTCTCAAGCACGAAAGTGAGCAGCTTTACCAGTTGATCCACCGATTACTTCTGAAGGTATGGGAGGACGAAGAATTGCCCACCGGCTGGTTGGATGGCCTCATACGCCCAATCTACAAGAGAGACCACAGACTAGAGTGTGCCAATTACAAAGGAATTACCCTGCTGAATTCGGCGTACAACGGAGTCCTTCGTCGGCGAATACCAAGCTGGTTTTCGTGAGGGCCGTTCGACAACGGACCAGATGTTTAGCTCGCGAATGATCCTAGATAAATTCCGGGAGTATAACTTGCAGACTCACCATCTGTTTATTGATTTCAAGGCGGCGTACGACTCACTTAAAAGAAATGAGTTTTGGCAGATAATGTCTGAACATGGTTTTCCGGCGAAACTAATTAGGCTGATACGTGCTACGCTGGATGATTCGAAATGAAGTGTTCAGATCGCAGACGAGGTGTCAACCTACCGTTAGACGGGTTGAAGCAGGGAGACGCACTTTCGAATTTACTGTTCAACATTGCACTCGAGGGTGCTATTAGAAGATCTGGCGTGCAGAGAAATGACAATATTATCACAAGGTCGTACATGCTCCTTGGCTTTGCGGACGACATAAACCTAATTGGAATCGATCGCAGGTCAGTGGAAGAGGCCCTGAAGAGGGAGACAGCGAGGATAGGCCTGACCATTAATTCTACCAAAACGAAGTACATTGTTGCAGGTAGAGATAGAGTCAGGCTTGGACCTACACCACGGTGCTGAAGTAGTGTTTGATGTGGATGTGTTTGAAGTTGTTGAAGAATTTGTTTACCTTGGAACACTTGTGACATGTGACGACGACGTTTCCCGCGAAGTGAAAAGACGTGTTGCGTCTGCAAATAGGGCCTTTTACGGACTACGTAACCAGCTTAGGTCCCGCAGCTTGCAAACGGAAACAAAATTCGCCCTGTATAAAACATTGATTCTTCCGGTGGCTCTCTACGGGCACGAAGCGTGGACGTTGAAAGCGTCAGACCGGAAAGCTCTTGGTGGTTTTGTGCGTAAAGTGCTGCGGACAATACTCGGTGGGAAACTCGAAAATGGTGTGTGGCGCAGACGCATGAATCACGAGTTGTATCAAGTGAACAAAGATGCGAATATTATCAAGCGTGTAAAATACGGCAGACTTCAGTGGGAATGTCGGAAGAAAGAATTACGAAAATAATATTCAGCAAGGAACCAGGTAGAGGTCGGCGGCTTCGGGGAAGACCACGAATACGCTGGCTGTACGCAGTGGAAGAGGACCTGGCGACCCTAAACATTCGGCAACTGGAGAAGTTACGCCAAAGACCGACGAAGATGGAGCTCTACAATACTACACCCGGCAATGGCGTGGAGCTACGCTGTAGCCATCAAGGTATCAAGGTAGGTACATTGGGCGATATGAATAAAAAGCTTTGCACTTTACTACATGTAGCATCTACTCAAAAACAAAATCCACAAAGTTTACTACACTTTTGGTATGAATTAAAAACTTTTCGACCACGTAGTCAGGCTAGACTACGGGGCCCAGATAGCCGTAGCGGTAAACGCGCAGCTATTCAGTATGATCATGCTGAGGGTCGTGGGTTCGAATCCCGCTTGTCGAGGATCTTTTCGTAAAGGAAATTTTCTCGATTCCCAGGGCATAGAGTATCTTCGTACCTGCCACACGATATACGAATGCAAAAATGGTCAATCGGCAAAGAAAGCTCTCAGTTAATAACTGTGGAAGTGCTCATAAGAACACTAATCTGAGAAGCAGGCTTTGTCCCAGTTGGGACGTAACGCCACAAAGAAGAAGAAGAAGAAGTCAGGCTAGACAATCGTCACCGTCAAATGGAAAAAGTCGGCGACGAAACTAAAAGAAGCATCGTCATCGTCACTCAACCAGCATCGGATGACGATTTGCCGTAGAGATCCCATCACATAGGCTCGGCGTCATGACAAACATTGATTTTCAGAATTACAAATATTCACACAATAATTCGCAGGAATCCTACCAAAATCTAATAGATTCTTACAGAAATACCGTCTCCAAGATACTCACAGAATTCAAAGAGATTAAAAACCGGCATTCCATTATCACCCCAATTCTAGAGTTTTTACCAGATTTCTAATATTTCCACAATAATCCTGAAATAGCTATTAAAATTCCAGAATTATCATTAAAAATCCGACATCTCTATCGGAATCCCACATTTCCTACAGGAGTTCCAAAGGAAATCTGAGATGTCATAATTTACATGTAAAATTCAGAATTACATTATAAATATCGTTACTGTAGTTATGTACTCCACAAAACTGAAACTGTCTTTGATGTTGTACTGGCTGCTGAATGTGCTTTTCAGGATGTTAGCTATGTACTTCGATAATTGGTAGGCAGGAGCTGTGACATTTGGAACAACTGGACGTAGCGGTAAATTGGACTTGTGGGCTTTTGGTTGGCCGTAGATTCGAGGACAGGTAGACGTTTGGGTTTGAAGGGTGTGTAACGTTCGGTAATCTATTAGCTTGAGGTTGTGGAGACGTTTGGCCATACTGTTGATTGATTTCTGTATACTACTGGTCGGGTCATTTTGGAGCACAATATACGTGGAGTCATTGAGTAACTCTAGCATTTTGGTTTCGTAGTCCTGGAGTTTCATTACCACCATTCTTTTCCCTTTATCGGACTCTAAAATGCACAAGTCTGGATGATCGGCAAGGAATATTCTTATGGTGGCTGTTGCGCGTGTACAAAACTGTTGGAGTGCGGAGTTTGGTTGCTGCTGGTGGCGTACGAGATGATTCTGGATTTGCGTACCTACTAGGCATCTGTTTCGGTCTTGTAGGGTTTTGTCAGGGTTTGTTCGTAGGATCGCTTCTACATCTGCTATCAAATGATATACTGTACTGGGTGGGATATGATGAATCGGCAACGAAAAGTTGGGTCCTAGGCTGAGAAGTGTTTTCATCTCGTTTGGAAGGAGGATGTTTGTGGCATTGAATATGGCGTTTTCATTCAAGTTAGGAAGTGTTTCATTGTTTGTCTGGTCGAAAATGAGTAGACGTTTGAGCTTGTTGCGCGTAGTTCGTTCAGCAGTAGTTTTCCTGTTAGCAAACGCGATACGTTGCGATGTTAGGAACTGGGTTGACATGGTTTGATTTGTATATCTGAATTTCTACCGACATCCCAAAATTCCTAGAAAATAACATAATTATCGTAATGCCAGAATTCACACGGATATTACAAATTGCTACAGCCGGTAATCTTACCGAAATCTCCGAATTGGCGGGGCGAATGTTTTCATAACCTCAGAATTCCTAAGCAAAACTCAAAATATCTTCCGAAATATCAAAACTCATATCGTTTTCCCATGATTTTTACTCAAAAGTAAATTATTCCATTCAATTCCGCAACCTCTGAAGCTAACTACCAGTAGCTTTGTAGTAAATGCTACTACCTTTATTCGAAAGGTGTAGAAAGGAAAATGACATAAACATGTTCCACTCGTGTTCCACATATGGCGTTTACTACCGAAAATGTAGTAAACTCAACTTTACTACATTTTATTCATACCACCCATTGTCTGGGAGCCAAAAAAAAAACATTTTTAAAATTACGATTAAGATACTTTTCCTCATTTCTTACATACACAAAACAGGCTAAATCTCGTTTATAAAAAATATCTTACAAATCCTTTGCTTCGTTAATCGAGATTCCAGTGTACTCACTGCAAACATACTGCTAATATAATGCTATTAAATAGTTTTAACACTTCAGTCGTCACGCTGTTGTATTTTGTACAACACCGCTGAAAAAACCTCGCTTTTTGATCACAACAGCAGCGCGGTGGTTCTGGCGGTGGCAAACCGCGCGACAACTGGAAGGTTAAAGGCATGTATCATCCGTATAAGTTTGGTATGTGATGATTTACGACTTTAATGTGTTCTTGGATGATTTCACAGTGTGCAGGGATTATTACAAACACGAAACAATCTGTCTATCTATATAAATAAAAATGGAATGGTGTTTGTATGTCACGAAATGGAGTGAGAGCAGATGAACGGATTGACGTAAATTTATCACAAATGCACTCGACGTGATAGTGCGAGGAAAAAGTGTGGAAAAGTACCTGGAATGTTCGGGAAATCGGGAGTAGACTAATTTTTCATTTTGTATGGGGGTTTACATGACGTTCTACAACAGCCTACTTGAAGGTAAGACGAAGTTTGCCGGGACCACTAGTTTTAAATAGTAAAAGATTCTCTTTATTCCGAAATTTTCGAAAAATTTTGTTGCGTCTTTTTTTAATGTTAGCGTTGCGAACCGTCAATGGCCCACACCTACAAACGTCTATGTCTGCTGTAAAATCTTCTTCATAGTCCGTTGACAGCAGTTCCGAAATGGAAACAACAAAATTACACTCAATCTATCAATCTTTCACTTGACTTTTCATGTTTCGCTGATGGTGGTCGTGACCATTGAAGTAAGTACCTACAGCTCATCTTCTCAGGTTGTTGCCTACCTTTCTAGCCTTACAAAATTGCACTGGAATGTCTGCAACAGGATCAACCGCGACCTAAATCCACGGACATGGAAAGCCCCATGAATGAATCAACCATTCAAAAAACGCATCTTCAGGCCATTTACATCGTTCGCGATCTTGTTTGCCAAATCAGGTCCAAGTCAAGTGGGTATAGCGCCTCTGGTCGTGCGCTTAGTCAGGAATTTCATTTGGGAGAAACCGACTACCCGTCAATCAGACTGTAAAATCCTTTCGAGCTTGTTTGAGTTTATCATCACGGAATCGATTTATGGCGCCTCGCTCAGCGTTCCAGTTCACTTTTGACGTGCGTCCATCAAGTTGAATGGATTCAAGTCAGGCTCAACATTTAAACCTCTTGTTTCATGACGAACCCCTCCAACAAAGTGTCGACAACCTAATCTATGCTAAATTTGCTCATCCTGTTCTAGAGAAGCTTAAAGCAACGAAAATCAATGGATTAACGAAATGTTTGGCGAAACCCGTTTACATAGTTAAGCCCTCAGTGCTAAACCTGGGCGGCAAAGAAATCCCTTCTTCGGGGTTTTTCCAAAGGGCACTTTGCAGGTGTCTGTACCGCAATAAAACCGGATGCAGTGTCACTTGATAAAACAAAAGGATACTAATACCTGCTCAGGTGAGCAAGCATAGCTCACTATGGGCCAGCAATCAGAGTTTTACGACAAAATTACAAGCAGTTCCATAATGAACGAAAATTTCAATTACGAAAATATCCTGGACCGACCGGAAATCGAACCCAGACACCTTCAGTATGGCTTTGCTTTGTAGCCGCGGACTCCAACCACTCGGCTCAAAAAGGCCACTAATAAAATGTTTACGAAATAATCATACATGTTTTCAATACTGGTAAATTCACCTACCAAAAAATTGTACTTTTGTCTCACAATATGATTTTCTGGCCCATAGTGGCCCAGATGCAGAGCCACTTCTAGAAACAAACAAATCGATGTAGTAAAAGTGCCTAGTCAAAGTGACTTTCCACTTCCAGACGCGCTAGCTACTGGTGGTGGCTCGTGCCTGTCTCTCTCCGCCTCTGTATCTGTCTCGTTCTCCCCCCAATAGATTACGGGATGGACGCGAATCACTCGAAATGTAATTCATCGATAAGAAGCAAGGCCCCATTTCCGGCCTTATCCGGTTTCCGAGAGTCTCCGAGGTGGTCCGATATCGACGGCCGCCTCACGGGAAATCCTAAATTGACTTCTGCTACTAGGGCCAGACAGTGATTAACCATTAAAAACCATCTTATCAACGCCATATAGGTGTATCGGTGGGTTCATAAGTGTCTAAACAGTTGGATATTAACAATATAGATAAGAGGTTTCCTCGGGGAGCAATTGCATTGGTGCCGAGCACAGGTGCAAGTATCCAACAGTTTAGCTAACCAACTTGATATGTCTAAATGTGCTCAACTCTCGTTCCGTTTGGGGAAAAAGATCTCTGTGTTTTGTCGCTTGTAAGCTAATATAAAAGTGGTAGTCCATGGTCTTCTCTAGTTGATTCTCAGGTGTCTGTTTATGAGTGGCATGTGACGAAGTGTTTACAATAAACAATACTTTTCATTTGTTCAGATTAGTAATTGAAGCGCTTAAAATTCCTTTTCCAACCATTCTTTCTAATTCAGAGCCTAGGATCTAAAGCAGTAATTGTAACTTCAAAAGATGGACAAAGTTGTAATACGCATTCACCTATATCCCCTCAATCCCATGATAGTTCATCAAGGAAAGTAAACGATTATCCGAAATATCTAAATCAATATCCTTTCCCTGACAACTGTGGAGATGTAGAGGTATACTCGGCCTCTAATATGAATGGTTGCCTAACTAATATTCCTTCTTCTTTTCGATGACCTTGAGGACGTGGCCGGCGCCGATGTTCACTTTGGTGTTTTGATCTAGATTTGTGCATATTAAAACCCATTTTCTTAATTTCTGTGTAATTGTTCGATTATTCTCTCCGATTCAATTCCACTAGAGAAACTAGTGGAGTTTATTGCGCTATAAGTGGTTTTCTTTTATATATCCAGGACGATTTTTCACGATCCTCGCAAAAGAATTTTTTTTGAGAAAACATATTTAAATAAATCAAAACAAAAATGTTCAGAACATTCAGCGAAATGTTTTGGTTAAATGTTTAGAAAAAGCTATCTTGCATATGCCAGATCAAATATTTTCGAATATTTGAAGAAAATTATTGATCGTCTAATTTACTTCTCAATATAAATATTTTCATGCTGAGGCGAACTGGCTAATCTGGTTTAAAGCCTCATAAATAAACACGAAAGAAAAAAAAAATCATATGATTTTAAACAGCAATTTAAAAGCGTTATTGTTGTGGTTGAATTTTATGTGAAACTGGCTACACTGAGTGGTAGAAATAGCAGAAGTGAAAATTGAACTCAATGTGTTGGGAGGCCGCATCTTGGGTCGCTTTTAGTGTATATCAAAATGTATGTATAATACAGTACTGACCCGATTTTGTCAGCCCCCGATTTTGTCTGCCCCCGATTTTGTCTACCCCGATTTTGTCAGCTTTTTGACCCGATTTTGTCAGCCTATTTTAAATTTGTCTAAAATTTGTATTGTCATGTTTTACCACGTTTACATTAAAATTTATGATTATGTTTGATGTCATGCACGCATGGACGTAGCCAGATAGGGTAATGGCAATGCCTTTTATTAAGTGTTAAAAATCGATATTACTAATATAAGGGAGGGGGAGCCCCTGATAAAAAAAAAACTGTCTACGCCCATGTCCATCACTCTCTTAAAAGTCCATGTAACCGACGTGTTACATGTCAAAATTTGAAAAACAGGAACAAAATAAAATGACCTGATTTTGTCAGGTTCCCCATTTTGTCAGCCTAAAATTCATCGAGGGGCTGACAAAATCGGGTCCTTACTGTATTAAGTTGTAAAATAGTATAATATAAATGAATGAATTACAGCATTGAAGCTGCTACCACGAAAGCTGCTTTAAAAAATTGATTTATTGCGCCAACGATGACGAACCCCAGCAGTTATCAATGTCTATAATACATTCAAAACATTCACAAAAAAAATCACAAATTTTTGTAGTTCAAAATTTTTAAAAATGTTTTTAAAAGTATGAGCATAGATGACCGTACAATTCGTAGATGCTACTCCCTGATTGATCAATTAGGGAGTAGCATCTACGAATTGTACGGTCATCTATGTTCATACTTTTATAAACATTTTAAAAAATTTTGAACTACGAAAATTTGTGATTTTTTGTGTATGTTTTGAATGTGTTATGGATATTGATAACGCTTTTAAATTGCTGTTTAAAATATGTATGAAAATATTTATATTGAAAAATAAATTAGACGAACAATAATTTTCTTCAAATATTCGAAAATATTTACCCTGGCATATGCAAGATAGCTTTCGCTAAACCCTAAACCAAAACATTTCGCTGAATGTTTTAGACATTTTTCCTTTGATTTATTTAAATATATTTTCTCAAAAAAAAATAAAATTATTTCTTTCGCGAAGATCATGAAAAATCGGTGGTAGGTCATTTGGCATAAAGTCGTTTGGCATAAAGTCGTTTGGCATAATGGTCATTTGGCATAAAGTCGTTTAGCATAATGGCCGTTTGGCATAATGGTCGTTTGGCGTAATGGTCGTTTGGCATAATAGTCGTTTGGCATAATAGGTCTGAAACCAAGAATTTCTCAAATTTTCGTTTTTACGTTTTAATTGAAACTTTCTGATGATATCAGGTTGTTTTGGAGTCAATTGATACAAAATGACAGTTCATTCAACAATCATTCGCTCTTGAACAAATTTAGGCATATTAGGAAAGTTATTGCCAATATTATTTTATTATTTATCCAGAAATTACCATTCTTTCAAATATTATTTCTTTTTAAGTTTCGCTATTGGAATACATTTTTGCAATGAAGATTTTTATATATTTGGCACAAATTTACCCTTCATTTAATTTGTCTATTTTTCTTCTAAATATGATGTAACCATAATTATAGGTATGAAAACTGTTGATTTAAATTTTTAATAAATGTCTCATTCTTTTATGCATAGGCTGTTCTTTGGAGTTATATTTTTTAAGTATTTTTTTTTGTTTCCAACTGACAAAAGGGCGGCAATCGATAACATTGATCTGCTCAAATTATCAGCGAAAAGAGAATTCGATTACTACTGTTACTTCGATGGGTTGTGATACTTTTCCCCGAACGCCAGTTCCCGAATACCAGTTCCCCGAATACCCCGTTTTTCCAACTAGTCCACTTCTCCGAAAAGTTTTTAGCACTCATAATTGTCGTAACTTTATACATTTCAAGGTGGTGAACAAACTGACCATCTAATATGCACCCTTCTTTATTTAATTGGTGGTTCTTTCGAGTTTTACCGTCCTCAGTATTTTTGCCAACATGCACACTCAATCTGTTCGGTAAAAATAACTGGGTTTTGGAACTACCGAAAAAGTCAGTAAACTAAGAAAAAATGTCAAAAATCGAAAAACAAAGATTTTTCACTGAAATTTTGCAGAGAGCTTTCTTTTTTTATCATATATCTATAAAAAATAAAACATGGTGAAATTTGCTTTTCAATTTTGCGTGGCGACAGTTTTCATTCTACTGACTTTTTCGGTAGTTCCAAAACCCAGTAAAATTTTACCGACCCCAGTAATTTAATCTACACACTCAATCAGAGTATGCGCGGTCGGTAAATAAAATTACCGAAACAAATCGGTGATTTACAAGAATACCGATTATTCGGTAAATCAATAGTTTTTGACAGCTCATCACTGACAGAACTACCGAACTACGGTGAATTGTGAATGAGCTGTCAAAAAACTTACCGAATAATCTGTGAATCGTTTGTATCACCGAGCACTGTAAAAATTGTAACTGAAATTTCGGTAAAAGGTCCGCTAGATTACCGACTTCAGTAATTTGAAAAAATAACAGCATCAGTCAGTCGTCTACGTTTTTCTTTCGGGCATAGCAGAAACACTGTTCAGGGAATATCTGAAATTGAAATAGTGTCAGAATCTTCATGATTTTCTACACAGGTAATTATGACAAAGGTGATTATGATGGTAGTGTATAATCGTTTTATCTAAAAACTAACTTTTTTGCAGTCCGACCGTCAGCATCCGCTGCTTCCTTGCAGTTTCCCGTGCGCGACCTGCTGTGTTTACGACCAGAAAGGAGGTGGCATCGACCCCATCCGCGATTATGTTTCGGCAATAATTCATGAATAAATTATGTTGATTTCTATGTGCTGTAGGTTTAATGAAATGTTTGTTGAGTTTTGTTGTAAAATAAAGAAGCGTAACTATGCGAATCCATTTCCATTCTTTTTGTTTCGAGAAAATAAGGTTCCAAGGAGAGTAATCTGCGCCCCAAGTTTACAGTTCTTCGGTAAACGATTACCGACAGTTCGGTTGTTTTGACAGCTGAAATTAAAAATGCAAATTACCGAAAGATCTGTAATTTATTCGTTTACCGAACCGATTACCGATCGATCAGCTGTTGAGATTTCGGTAAATGGATTACCGAATTCGGTAATTTGATCTAAGTGTGTAAGTGTGTGTGTATAGCCGAGAATGACAATACTTCCTTCTTTTGACTGTTTATCGTTCTTTCTCGTCACCACTTTTTGGGGAAACCAGTCATTCGAGGAAAAGTAGCAAAATCACTTCGATGATTTTGAACGCACTTTTTTATGTCTTTTCGTTTTGTTATGCCGCAATAATTTTTGGCGTGCATTCTTCTATTGGTTTAATTATAAAATTGTGTCTTCTTTTAAAAATTCTTTATTTTTATACTGTTTTGAATTTTATTTAATTTATCAATTCTTGCCAGATGTGTTGTAAGAACGATAATTACTTTAGAACCTGTCAATATTCAACATATACTTTTTAGGGGCAAACACGTGATCTCCTTCTGAGATATGCTGGAAAAAATATTATCTCAATCACAAATTTTCCCTTCTCTCGACAAAAGACGGTGTTTGCGATGTACACTTTTAAAATAAGAATTTATATTGAATCGTTGAAATGTTTTGCCACAAATATTTTCTTTTAAAGATGTGTTGTTCATTTGAGCTATGCTGTGAAAAGATTTTTTTGCGTTAGAGTCTTAAACCTTTTAAACGAAACATAATCTGTTCTCGTATAAAGTCTATTATTGCGTTAAGTCGCATTGATAGATCTTTAGATTGGAGCTTTCAATATTTTGCAAAAAAAAAATCCGTTCTTTTATCAAGTTATTTTCAGCGAGTGTTACGTCCAAACTGGGACAGAGCTTGATCTGCAGCGAAATATTTTATGAGCGTTCCCTTGATGAATAACTGTGAACTTTCTTTGCCAATTTACTGTTTTCAAATATGTATATCGCAACAAGCTCAAAGATACTCTTTGTTCTGAGATGTAGAGACCCGTCACGAGTTTTTTTAGTAATGCTTTCTAATGTCACAACAATTTTTAAAATTCTTAGTTTGGAAAATCTCTGAACGAACACCATGCTTGTTTAGAACCTACCAATTTTTTTTGATATGGGCTCGGTGGAGTTGATCTCTAATGAAAGCTTAATAAATGACGATATTTTTTTCAGTCAATCATTATGCCAAACGGTCATTATGCCAAACAGTCATTATGCCAAATGACCATTATGCCAAACGGACATTATTCCAAACGACCATTATGCCAAACGACTTTATGCCAAACGGCTTTATGCCAAACGACTTTATGCCAAACGACCTAATGCCAAATGGGGTACAATCACCTAACATCAACAAAAAATGTTTTAAAATGTATCTGGAATATTCACCTTAATCGATCTAGAAGTTCTGAATCACTCTGAGAATATATAGTAGAAATTCATGTGAAAATTTGTTGAAAAAAATCGAGAATTCTCATGATTTCGAAATTGGCTTAGCGGTAAAGAAATCTATGGAAAAAAAAATCAGAAAAATAACTGTAAAAGTCAATATAACACCGGAATTTTATTATTATTTAAATATTAATTCAGTAATTTGTAAGGATCTTCCTCCAAACGTATCTGAAAAAAAATAACAATTTTGAAATCCATATTCTGGAATTAGGTTCTTACGTATTTCCTCGGCAGAATTCTTGAAGGATTTCTGGCATAATTCTTGGGAAACTAGAAGTCAAAAGAACCGATTGAAAGCAGATTTTTAGAAAACTTTCTGAAGGTGATTCTGGTGGCACTTCTAGAAAAAAATTGCAACAACCTTGTCATACTCCAAAAACAGTACTTAAAAATATTAAAAAATTTCTTAAAATTATAAATAAAATACAATTCTTTAAAAAAAATCCAAGGAATGTTCATTTTAAAAAGTGGACATTTGACGTTTGACTAATGTTGTACCATGTTGATATAATAAAAAAAAAACATCAAAATAAAAATTTCACACGGATAAGAAACACCGTTTAGAACGGTCGATTTTTGGAGGTTATCAAAAGCAATGATTGTTAGAAATTTACAGGAAAATTACACAATTTTTTTTTTTTAAACGGCTTGTTTTTCGAAAGCATCATCAATTAGAAGCCTGTTGAAAATCTTCAAGTTTTTGTTCTGGAGCATCAATTTTTCAGATATCATACAATCATTTTTCAGCGATTTTTAGGGCCCGTTTCGAAGTTATGCCCTTTTGATTGTATAAGTCTACTAATTTAAATGAAAACTAATATATTTGAACGGATTTTCATTGGCCGTGATTATCAGAAGAAATATACCATCCAAATATGGTTCAAAGTTGGTTTGTTTATTCATTTGCAATCTCTTGGTAGAATTTTGAATGAAGAAATGAACGAAATTTGGAGTTAAGCCCTTTTTTAGGTTAAACCATTGAAAACACTAATTTCAAATAGATCAATTGAACTTTTCAATACCAATAAGCATGTTCTAATAATTTCAATGACACATTGCACTTACATGTCGCAAAAGTCTTCAACTATTGATTATTTTTTCAAAGGCCAAGCGTTGTTAGGCATGACGGAGCCATTTTTTGTGACATTATTATTATTTAGAAAATATTGTCATAGCCCAACTAGCTACCCCTTCAGCTGTTCCGGCTAACTTTGTACTGCCCTAGAACATAAACTTCAATCGCTGAGTAATGGACTATTGGCCAAACTAAAGAACTCTAGACCACTGTCAATACTTTTGCGTTCATTTGTAACTTACATTTTGATTTTGCACAAAGCTGCATTTTTTTCCTTTGGGTTTCCGGTCTTTTCGATAATACATAAGAGCCCTGGATAAATATTGTATAAATCAATTCACTCATTCTCAACCTAACTCGTGAGGAGAAAGCCTCAGTACTTGAAGTATGCTTAAGAGAAGTATGAAACATGCGCTGTTGTTTGGTTTCATTGATATCAAAATAATAACACTTGCAGAGCTTAATGTTACATGTCTTTTTTAGGTATCAGAGCTCTCTTGAGAAGATTCTATACCTCAACCTCGAATTTCATTAACCCGAGTGTCATCACACTGAACGCACTGTTATGCTGAATGCTCTTATCCCGAATATAGTATTACCTTGAATGACAGTGTCTCGTGATAATGGAATTCGAAGTAAAGCCGTTCTAGGAACTGGAACACGCGGTGATGGTCTTCAGGTATTCAGGGTAATATTTAAAAAGATATATTAAATATGATAAAAGCAGAGTTGTTCATGGATTCTACGTCAATTCCAGTTTTGATTATCGGAAAATCGGAAAAATCGTTCTGTGGCCCTGTTGATTACCTGGTAGTCTACCTACCATAATATAGTTCGAAACTGAAGATTTATATGTAAACTTTATTTGTTCGTTCGCGAACTGTGCTCAAGACGTAGAGACGCCCCAGCTGCTATGACCCTTCACAAACGAAAAAAAACATACTTTAGAAGCTACACAAAGTTTTTCAAACTGACAAAGACAAACATTTAAAATTAAGCTCTGTAAATGCTACGATTTTGAATTCCATCAAACGGATGATCTAAACTTTGCATTATTTTCTTCCATTTTGTATCGCCCATTTCTACATCGGTAATTTACACTGCTACCCATAACAGAAAACTCAATTCGTAAAGTACTCATGAACGTGTACATCGCTTCGATATACAACAGGTAGCAATCAGTAGCATGTAAAATAATCTTAATCGTGAGAACATGAGTTCACCAACCTAGCCAGAATATTGTGCTACAAGAACTAATTTGGTTACATGGTGGAATTTGCTCCGTAATGGCTTAAAGCACTTGAGCCTATCAAAAATCAATTGATAGCGAAAGACTATTGTGGCATGTAAGTGCAATGTTTCATTGAAAAGATTTGAACATGCTTAACGGTATTAAAATGCCTAATTATTCTATTTAAAATTAATGTTTCCAATGGTTTAACCTAAAAAAGGGCGTAACTGCAAATTTCGTCTATTTTCTCATTCAAAACTCCCCCAAGAAGTTACCAATAACTAAACAAACCAACTTTGAATCAAATTTTGGTAGCATATTTCTTCTGATAAACAAGGCCTATGAAAATCCGTTTAAATATCTCAGATTTTCTTTGAAATAGCATACTTTTTGAAAAGACAGCTTTGAATATACAAATTTACATTTATTTTAAGTTCGTTAAGAATTTTTGCAAGTAAGAAAAAATCTATTCCTGTGTAAATCTCGTCGTCATAGTTAGGAGTTTGGGTTAAAGTTTGGAGTTCCCGCAGAAAACTTTCTGAGATTTTTGCTACAGTGTTTCCACTAATAATTCCATTTCTGCGTATCGTAAATAACACGGCACCGCCCAAAGCCAAATAGTGAACTCGTGCATCGGTCCATTGAGATCGAGATCGAGATATAGAACAATTTTTTATGAATACTAGATTGAAAATCACTCCATTGCCAGGAACATTAAAAACAAACAGATGTCATTTTGTATTTGCAAATTGTTTCGGATCTCTAACATCAAGTCTACTAACTTTGAATAATGGGAATATCGACATACGGAGAGAAAATCGAGAACGAAAGTCACATCGACATATGGAGATATTGAGATAAGGAGGATACCGAGATATGTAGAGTGAAAATGGGAGGGAGAGATTTCGAGATGTGGAACATCGAGATGTGGAGAGTCGACTGTACTAGATTAATTGAACGAGATATTCTTGCTCCATTCTAAGAAGAGTTTCAGAATAATTTCCAGAAGAATTTCTAAGAACAAAATAATCTGTACACTTAATAAAATCGAGAGAAAGCTTAGGGCTTGTTTATGGAGGAAATTAAGAAGGAATCTTTATATCAATGTTTTCCGGAACTCTTTGAGATAAACCTTTGTGAATTGATTCCTGTAAGAACTTTTAGAGAATCTCTGAAAAAAATATTGGGAGATTTCCTTAGGAAATTTTTGGATGGATTCCTTGAAGAATCTCCGGAAGAGTTCCTACAAGAATTTCTGGAAAAGCTCACCGAAATTTCTAAACAAATTCTTGAAGGAAATGAGTTTTGGAATATTTCCAGCAGTCAAATTTTGTTTCAGCATGGTAGTTTGACGTTTTTAATTCTCATGGAGTTTCCGTCACATTCAGGGAAATTGTTTTGAATTAGTAATAGCATGCTGGAATATGTCCTTTTTTCGACACAAAACTTTTCCGATATTTTTTTCAAGAACCCCTATAATAATTCTCAAGCATTTTTTTTCCTTTATTGCAGGCATTTCTGTAAGGATTATTTAAAAAATCGTTTTAAAAAAAATTGAATAAATCTATTATAAACTTTTCCAAAAATTTCTCAATAAATTCGACGGTATTCCTCATTAGGATTCTCCAGAAATTTGTCTCGGCAAATGCTATCAAAATACCGTTTTGCTTCGAATTGCCGGACGCTTCGAAAGCCGGACACTATGATTATTTTGTACATTTTTTATAATATAAATTTAAATTTTCTCTCTATACTTATGTACAAAACTATTCTTTAACTTTAATAGTATGTTGTAAATATAAATGTATCGCAGTAGGCTGGAGTATAATAAAAACAAAAATAAAAACCAAAATACGTTTCGACATTCTACAGATTTCAGTCCTTGTTTAACTGCATTTTACAGTTGCCATTGAAGGAAGATTCGATTAATTTGTGCTGAAAAGTGTTATCATAGTGTTATTGTGCCAGTATACGTTTAAAATGAAAAGTAAACTATTGTGTCCTATTGATGTAAGGTGAATATCATCGGAAAAAGCACTTATTATTGGATATTTGTGTCGAATTGTGTCCGGATTGAGAAGCAAATTATTTGACTGCTTCGGAAGCCGAACGCGCATGATTATTGAATGAAAACGGGACTTATACAGATCATTAGGAGCTGTTGTGTTGAAATCATCAACGAACAATTATTTCGGAACATTATAGATGAGAAAATGTGTTTCTGGTTAGTTATATCAAGAGTATTACCGTGAAGGTGGTGCATGACTTTGTGGGCGCTTTCCAGGCGCTAGCATAAGGTGAGTGAAGCAATTTTGCCAAAATTTCCTGTACCTTTATGGCAGCTTCAGCGTTTTGCACGACTCGAGACTTTTTTGGTTACGTCTAGCAAACTGTTCAAAATCCAAAAATTAAGGGTTGGATAGTTGAATTTTATACAAAATATGCAAATATTTAATCAAAAAGAAGTGTCCGGAATTCGAAGCAAAAGTGTCCGGAATTTGAAGCAACATAGTAGAAGTGTCCGGATTTCGAAGCAAGACACATCTCTTATTTTTGCATATTTAAGTAATTTTTGCATAAGTTATCGCTATTTTTTTCTAAACCATGTCAAATTATAAACATTTAGCTTTATGAAAAGTCACAGAACTTTATTAAAATGGATTCCATTGATTACAAAAATGATGTTTGAAGTTAATCCGGTGCTTAAGTGTCCGGATTTCGAGTCAAAACGGTATTATTGCTGTGGTTCAAACATTTTACGATCGATTTTTTTTTTAAATAAGATTTCCAAATCTCCATGGATTCTTCACAACTTCATTCAAGGTTCCACATCAGTGAATACTTACTTACTTATGGGTCCTGGACACCCATTCTGGTGCATAGGGCCGACGTGAAAGATTTCCATCCTAGGCGATTACCAGCTATCGCCTTGACCTGCGGCCAGGTCAAATTGCCGTCGACTTCTTTTATGTCTTTGTTGAGGCTGCGCCGCCATGATCCTCTGGGTCTGCCTCTGCTGCGATGTCCTGCTGGATTCCATTCCAGCGCTTGTTTGCAGATTTCGTTTCCGCCCCGACGTAGAGTGTGGTTAACATCAGTTAATACTACAGCAATTATTACAGTAAATGTTCCAATCATTCATACATAACTTTCTTCAGGGATTTTTTTTTCGATTTTTTTCAGGGATTCTGTTAGAATTTCTTCAAAAAGTCTTGAAGGCCATTACTCTTCCGTAACATTTCCCTGAAGCCAAAACAAATTATGGAGACTTCTTCTTGACATTACGTCCTCACTAGGACAGAGCCTGCTTCTCAGCTTAGTGTTCAATGAGCATTTCCACAGTTATTAACTAAGAGCTTTCTTTGCCAAAGTTGCCATTTTCGCATTCATATATCGTGTGGCAGGTACGATGATACTCTGTGCTCAGGGAAAAAATGGATAAATGGATGGAATTCATGAAGGTATCTAAAATGAAATTCTTAGTAGAATTACTATGAAAGTTCGTGAAAAACCACAAATCAAACTCCTGAAGAGCTTTCCATAGTAATGCAAAAGAATTCTGTAACAAAACGACTTGTTGTATTTTTTGTAATATAACGAGGATTGAAAAAAGGTCTAAGAAATAATTTTAAAGAAATGTCTGTTTAAATGAGGAATTGAACTCTTATGTTGTGATTCCTGTTAGGTTTCTTTAGGTTTGGTTTTTTTATATAAGAGGCCTCTAAACATGTTATTTCCAAGACTGTCGGTCACCCCAAGCCTTGATTTCCCCAAGATATTATTTATGACAAACGCAAAACTCTCTCCAGGGAATTTTTCTGGGTACGTTGCTGATGTCCAAAAATCTGAATACCATTTTCAACGCAATGCTATTATTTCTTAAGTTCAAATGGAATTTATTCTTTATTTATGACTTTTGTTGTTACAAGTACTTTCAGATTATTTGATAAGCAATCTTGGTTTTTGTGGATATTAGAACGAAGAACACAAATGTTTCTCCTAAGTTGATTACACATCTAGAACAAACAGATATTTGTTTTCTTTTAAGTGAAAAATATTTTGAAATTGATCGTTAGATGTTTTGTTTGAGTGGATATACAAACACATTTCCGAAAAATTAAAAAGAGTTTCAAAGTGTAATTTGAAGTGAATTTTTTGTAAAAAGCCAAGTAGGGTAGAAGCACCGGTTTTGGCCATACGCCAGTTGTAGCCATAGTGTATTATACACCGTTTTACATTGAAACCTTTTGTGTTCAGTTGATTATATTCATATGATAGAGCTACATTCATTTACTTGTTCAAATTGATTCAAAACATAAGAAAAACAATTCATTTTCCTTATAATTTTAACTCCCATACACCTAATTTGGTCAGGGCACTCCTAATTTGGCCACTCACATGAGAAATCAATGCAATTGGCCAATTTAGGAAGCGAAGTTAAATCTCTGGCCGAAACTGGTTCCGTTGGCCTATATTGACCAACGGGATTTTGAAAGCGAAAAAATGGTTTTAGCTCAGTTTTGATATTTTACACACATAATATGGATTGAAAGCTTGCATTTGACATATTTGTACAGTCGACTCTCCACATCTCGATGTTCTACATCTCGATATCTCTCCCTATGTCGATGATTTCATAAGTCCCTTCAATCTGCATACATTTTCACTCTCCATATCTCGATATCCTCCTTATCTCGATATCTCCATATCTCGATGTGTTTCTGTTGATTGTTTGTTCTCAATTTTCTCTCCGTATGTCGATATGACCAATATCGAAGGTTACTAGACCAAAGTTTTGGGATTCAAAACAAATTAGGAGCGCAAAATGACGTCTGTTTGTGTATTACTTTCTTGGCAACGGAGTGTTTTTTAATCTAGTATTCATCAAAAATTTGTTCTTTGTCTCGATCTTTCCCTATCTCGATGGTCCCTTCGATATCGAGATGTGGAGAGGCGACTGTAGTATAAATACGGCTTCCCATTTATTTTTTAATTACATTTTCTCTTAGGCTGGCCAAAACTGGTGCTTTTACCCTAACTCCCTTGAAAATATTAGGAAATTTTGAATATATTCCTACTCTGCTGAACATTCAAGAGTATATTGAGTTTATCTTCTTTCTGTTCGAGCAGTGTTGCCAGTTGATGGGCATAAAAATCATCGTACCTACCACACGATATTCGAATGCGAAAATGGCAACTTTGGCTAACGAAACTCTCAAGTAACAACAGTGGAAGTACTCATTAGACACTAAGCTGAGAAGCAGAATCTGTCACATAGGGAGGACGAAATGCCAAGAAAAAGAATGATGGTTTCTTCACACAGCTTTCCTAACAATTGAAGGTCACAATGGTGTTACACGGGGTTTTCAACCGGTAGATTCTACATGTCAAAATATGAAAAACCCCAAAGCCTTTCGGGTGATGGGCCAGTGGTGTAGCCAGGAGGGGCTCTAATAGGGGCAATTTTGTACGTATATTATATTACTAAGCTAATTGGAAATTTGACAAAAATATTTTTTTAGCATTTATTGTGATGGTAGAGAACATAATTGATATTAATATATGTTTAAAATGTATGTTTTCCATTCCATAGGCGCAATTGGCATGGGTTTCTTGTTAGTATACTATTCTAATAAAATCAAATTCGTTTTGGTGTCCATATTCCATGTTAGTTACGCCAATGGCATAAAAATACATTACAAATATACATTAATGTCAATTCTGTTTATTACTATCGTAATAAATACTGAGACAAATCTTTTTGACAAATTTTCAATTGACTCAATAACATTATATTCGTACAAAATCGACCCTTTCAGAGCCCCTCCTGGCTACACTGGTCCATCACCCGAAAGGCTTTGGGATTTTACATATTTCGACATGTAGAACCCCGTGTAACACCATCGTGACCTTCCCTTGTAAGCAATTTTGTTTCATGACTCAATGATTCTTTCAGATATCGATTCATGAAGGTCTGTCACACGTCTGAATGGAAATTACAAAAAAAATATGTTACATAAACTTATCAACGGTTATTAAGCTTCCGCGCTACAATAACTATGCCACTGTAAGCTTTACTAATTGCTAACGGTGTTAGCGACTTTATTGTCTGTCAGTTGAACGCAAATTAGTTGGACTGTGAACTTGTCCTATCTTAATGCACCAAATCCACGATGACAATCCAAAAACGAAACCTAACACCTTTTAATCCAAGTACCTAGAAGAAACCTTGCACCCACACACTCTGGTGGTCAACATTCAAGAGCACGCATCAGCTCTACGAAAGATGCCAACTCATGATGACTTGCAGCCCTGCTGGATGTTGCTGGGTGAACGGTGCCAAAAATTAAAGACAAGTTATTCGTTCCGCGACTGCTGTTGCCTTTCGATCTCTTTGATGTTGCCCTGATTGCTTGGGTCATTTTGGCTCGATTCCGAATTGGTTACGGGATGTCGTTATGCAAATTTTCCGGTCCGTTGTTGTGCAGTTGCAGAGAGATTTCCGCTCATGTGCAGTAGTGCAGCTGCCCTTGGAGTGGTATTTAAGCGAGGTGTGATTTATCGAACAAGAGTACGATTATGACTAAGTTGATGTTCCATATAAGGGAATCTACTTCCATGGCTCATGACGCAAAACCGGTGATTGTTTTCCTGCAAGCCATGAAATTTGACCATAAATCGGTTATAGAGCCAGTATGACAGGCGTAATCATCGCGTCATTTCATCAAAGGTACTTCGTTATCTCTTCATAAGTCATATCGTCTATCACATGCAATAAAGACACAAATCAAAATCAGTATTTTCTATCTTAGTCTGAAATCTTGAATCAGGAAATTTATTGTGTTTTATTCTTCTTATTGGCATTACGTTCTCACTGGGACAGAGCCTGCTTTGCAGCTTAGTGTTCTCATAAGCAATTCCACATTTATTAACTGAGAGCTTTCTTCGCCAAAGTTGCCATTTTCGCATTCGTATACCGTGTGGCAGGTACGATGATACTCTATGCCCAGAGAATTTGAGGAAATTTCCATTACGAAAAGATCCTGGACCGACCGGGAATCGAACCCAGACACCTTCAGCATGGCTGTGCTTTGTCTTTGTGCCTACCAATTACTCTAATTACTCTCTCTCAGAAATGACTTCTGTAGGGATTCTATGAGGAAGACCCATAAGAAATTTTGCAAGCATTTTCAAAGAAATTAGTCCACATACCGAAAAGAATATTGTCCAAGTACCGAAAACAATGTTGTGATGGAAGAAGGTTTCGATAGAAGAATTTTTCCCTAGTTGAATTTTTGAAGAAATCCGGAAGTTTTAGTGAAATCCGTTACAAGTATCGTCGGAGAAGATCTTAGAGGAACCTCTAAACAAATTATCGTAGAAATCTCCAGATGCATGTCATGAATAATCCCAAAAAAAATTCCCAAGAAAAGTTTGGTAGCAATTAAAAAAGAAGCAGTTTTTGGAACAACTCCTGGAAATAATCCTGGATGATTTTCTTCTAGCACCCTTGTAGGGACTTATGTAAAGATGCAGGCAGGTTTTCAAAGTACAATCAGATTTCAGAAGAATTGCCAGAACTTATGCCTAAAGAAACATTTAAAAATATACTGTATACATCTTTTGAATGAACTTTCAAAAGAACAGAAAGTGTTTCCTTATAAAATCTATCAAGAAATTCCAGAACAATCTCTAGAAAAATTCCAAGTAGAATTCGTGGAAGAACCCTACAGGAATACAGTACAAGCTGGAATTCATTGAAAAATCTCTTCTGATGTGAATGTGTCGTAAGATATATTCTTTGAAAAATTTATGAGAAATTACTGCAAAGAAAGGAATTGCAGAAGTAAGGCGTGGAGTACTTTTTTTTGTAGAAATTTCTGCAAAGTGTCCAAGAGCAATACATGAAATATTTCTTTTTGGTATTATTCACTTTTTTTAAAGAAGCTTTCAGCCAAACATTCATTAAGTATTTAAAGACATTTCCACAGAATTTCTCAAACTATATAGATTTCTATACTAATACTAAACTTTAGAAAATTTTCAGAAAATGCACCTTGAGTAATTCATAGAGCGACTTCTGAGAATATTACTTGTGGAGTTTTTCCAGGATTGTGATACTTTCCCCCGAATGTCATTTCCCCGAAAGCCGATTCCTCTAAAAATCCTTTCCCCGGAATGGCATTTTCTCGAATGACCCGTTTCTTCGAAAATTGATGCAGTTCCGAATTGTGCACGAATAGCCTACAATTACAGGGGTGGTGGATTATAAAAAAGATACACAATCAAAGAAGGAGATATTTGATCATTCTCGTCCAAACACCAATTGCCGAGGACAGTGAAACTCTTAAGAACCGCCAATCAAATAAAGATGGTGTCATACATATAACCGGCCGACTCATCGCCCTGTAAAACATATAGTTATGACCAGTATTGAAAGCGATCACGGTAGTCGACACGTTTTCGGGGACATTCGACATTCACAATACGAGCGGTCAAACGAACGTACGATGGTACGATTTTGTGTATTTCCTCTTTTCATAATGAGAGCTGCTTTCACTGTATGTTAGTCATATTCGACAAAAGCCAGATTCAACTATTCCTGTTTTTTTACGATCGAACATTTCTCAAATCTATGCAAAATTTATGATTTATGAAAATGTGATCGTGTCGGACGACATTCATTACACAGTTTTTATCCAAACGCTTGTGCTGAGTGAGAGGTAACGGTCGCGGACGAATGTAGAAAAATCAATTGACTGCTAACCATAGAAGTGAAACGAACGACGTGAGAAATTTCAAATGTTTGCAGCACTGTTAATGGCTATTATGATTGTCAAAAAGAGCATGAGCATAGATGACCGTACAGTTCGTAGTTGCTACTCCTTGATTGACCAGAACAATCGAAGTTACACAGAGATTTAATGAATGGGACTCGGGATTAGCTTACTATTCCTCAATGTGCCCAAATCAAGAGCTCAAATTTTAAAAGTCAATAACGGCGCCGGCCACGTCCTCACGATCATCGGGGAAGGGAGGGAATGTTAGTGAGACTACCGTTGTTACTAGAGACCGAGATCACCTCTGCATCTCCACGGTTTTCATGGAAAGGATATTGGGCTAGTGGGATAAGGTAGAGATCTGGGAGTCACCAATGTTTGCTGTTGCAATCCATGATATATTCACGCCTAACCAAATTCGCCATGTTATAGAATTTAACCGCATTGTACGACGCGCAAGTGTTTGTCGCCAACCCACAGGAGCAAGCGACGCGATCAATAGATCAAACACTACTAACGAGCGTCGCTTTTTCATTTCACTACGCGACATGTTTGATCCTGCCCTAATCGCCCGCCCCCGCAGGAGCAAACGTCAAGGTCGAAAGATCAAACACAACTAACGGGGATCGCGACACTTTTTCACTTTCACTCGACCGACGCACGACACGTTTTATCTAAGATGCACAAAAGGGGCATATCTATATAAATAAAAAAGGAATGATGTTTTTATGTCACGAGTAGGCTTGAGAACATGACGACCGATTTGAACAATTTTTCTACTTTTGTTTTCCTCAAGGGCTCCGACGTGTTTGTGTGGAATAATATTTCTCAAAATCCTCCGAGAAATTTGAAAAAACGAGTAATGCAAATTTGACACAAACTTTGGGATTTTTTCAAAGTCTGCTGTATAGCCTACTAAGCAATACA
The DNA here is from genome assembly GCF_002204515.2 of Aedes aegypti. Lineage (NCBI taxonomy): Eukaryota > Metazoa > Arthropoda > Insecta > Diptera > Culicidae > Aedes > Aedes aegypti. The sequence goes on from NC_035107.1 coordinate 71,141,698, forward strand.
ACGTAATCTTCTAAGAATAATATTATTTTTCCGATTGGACGGGAAAATCTCCTTAAAATGGCATTGAAAAGCTTGAAGTGGTTTTTTTTTTCAGTTTATTCACCTCAAAACCGATCAAAGGGTATCCCCATTTGTGTTTATGCCCCTCAATAAAAAAAAAACCAGGAAAACTGGGAAAAAGCGGGTTTTTAAAAATGAATATAGTATATTCAGATTTCAAAAGAATTGCCAGATAGTGTTTTAAGAGAAACATCTAAAGATATACTATGCACATGTTCTGAATGATTAAAAATAAAACATGAAAGTGATGAAAACCTTTCAAAAAAATGTCAGAACGATCCCTAGAAAAAATCCAATTAGAATTTTTGGAAGTACTTAAAAGGAATGCAGTGCGTGCAGGAATTTGTTGAAAAATCTTCCATGTTATGAATGTGTCGTCAGGCTTGATAATTAGAGCAACGTGCTGTCTTTGCATTTGGAAGAGAGCGAAAAATAACTAAGCAAAGAGGCAACAAATATAAGCGAGAAAGATGAGGTACAAAACACTAGGATGGAAAATTCCATTAGAAAATCGTGCCATCACAACTCCGCGAGGCCTGTTTTGTTCGGACGGGTCGCTCAAGAGTTTTTTTTAGTGTGTGAAAGGATGGCATAGAAGCAAGAGAGAAAGAGTACCAGAAACAATTCTCACATTTCGATGTACTCTCACTCGAATCGTGTGGGGATTCGTGTTGTGATTTTCGAGTTCAATTGTTACTCTTTACAAAAACCTCAAAATCGCCTCATCGCAGAGAAATTTGTGTCAAACCTGTGTGCTCTTAGACATATTTTTGGACGAATTTTGAAGGAACAACTTTAAAATAAAGAATTTCATGAGTAGTTTCTGAAGGAATTTCTGTTAAGTATCCAGGAGTAATGAGTGAAGTAATTTCTTATGTTAGTAATATTAACTTAATCAAAGAGACTTTCGGCGAAACATTCATTATGCTTTCGAAAACATTTCTACAGAATTTCCCATACGAATTTCTCTTGATAGGAAACACATCACCCCACTATCCATCATATTAGGCTTTGATAAGTGAAAATCTGCAATTTTCCCAGTATTGCAGTGAACGCTGCTGATAAAACACCGATGCCTAACAAATCTTTTCTAACACGGCTTTCGCATTGTGCAATAAGATTCTGATAAATCATGATCGTTTATTGGAAATAATGCACCATTGCTTCTATTCGTCGTATCCACTTTCATTTCGGTCGCAATAAGTTTTCAGATGCGTGTGCTAACTAACGGTTCACCGTGATATTGTGAATGGTCGTAATACAACAGTTCAATGTTATAATAAAATGTTTTACTAGAATATCTAGATCTACAGTCGTTGCTCTCCATTCCTTCAGCACGATTAAATATATGGATTTCCTTTAAACTCATTGGCGCATTCAAAATACGACCCAGAAATATAAGCACAATTCCTTTCGATCAATTAATCATGACAGCTGCTCACAGCGAAACCACCGCAATCAAACGAATCATTTTCTACGCCGAACATTGCGCACATATTGATGCGCACATGTTTTTTTTTCTCAGTCCAGACGGATGAAAAACTTTGTTTAAGTTCCAGATTATATGCGGTCGTTGAGGATGTTTCTTAAAGTTTTGTAAATTATAGAAGTTTTACGGCGTGCAATTTGAATGAAATCCTTCAGTGAAGAACAACGAAGGTTTTCTATATTGTGAATAAGTGTCCGTTGAAGTAAATCACACAGGGCTGCGAGAAGAAATGTTAATCGTAATGCGGTGTGGTTCAATCGATCGCTAATCAGGCTTCGTTGGGTACGTCTTCGTCCAAGGTGCAAAGTGGGCAATTGAACTGAAGCTATTTATAGAAATACAGAAACGTTACGTTTCCAAAGCGAAAATTCAAATCATCAAACCATAAACTATGTATGCTGGAACCATGAATTAAATTCATGAAAACATAAACACTATTCATGGATTTAGATACCTGTCATTTATGATTCCAGTTTCGTTGATGAAAAGTGGAAATTTGAGTCATGAAATCATGAAGCAGGATCATGAAATCATGAATTAACTTCATGAAAACATACAAACGTCAATTATGATCCCAGTATATTTGTCATAGGTAAACAAATAACATGAAGATGGATTTTGTGTGAGAAAAGTCAACTAAACGAGTGCCACATCTTTGGCAGGAACGCGAACATCCGGTGGCTAGGTTTGCACGCAAAATGTCATTTCAAACATCAATTTAATTTGGCACATCGTCCCTGCGCTGCAAAATGCTGATGGATTGTATTGGCGATGGATAAAACGACTCTACAGGCGTGGAACGTGGTAAAGATCATCCGGCTGCCGAAGGTTTGTGTGAGCTGCTCTATTGTAAGATGTGGAAAATGCATCACATCCGAACATTTAAAATCGCCGACGAATTTGTCAAGCAAAACCTTCGTCAATCATTGCCCGGTACTGAATGATCAGTGTGAAAGCTTACAAGTACATTTTCGCACATTTAATAGCACCGGCAGTTTAATTGGGTCATCGAGAATGTCATCGATATGATGGTAAAGTTCCGACGAGCATGGTCAGGGTGTCTACTCATTTACAGAAATGAAATTCCCTGATATTTCCAGGTTTCTCCAGATTTAAAAAATAATTCCAGTTGTGCGAAATTCTGCAGAATACATAAATGATTGACGAATGAATAAATATAGATAACTAAAAATTTGTTTTCAAAAATAGGTGGTTTGGCTTCGAAACACTAAAACAAAAAAAAATCTAACGATAAATTTCAAAGTTGTTTTTACATCAATAAATAATCTATAAATATGTTTGTTCTAAATGCGTAAACAACATACGAAAAATTTAGAGAAATTTATTTTATATACAATTTTTCAATTTCCACGAAAAACCAAAATGATTATAAAATGATCTGAAAGTGTATTTAATCATCAAAATCAGAAATGAAAGAAAAATCTATTTGATCTTGAAGAAAAAATAACCTTTCCCTTAAAATTGGATTACTATTTACAAATATTCAGCGACGTACACAGACTATTTCTCTGAAGGCCGTTTTGTATTTTTCCAATACGATCATGGGGAAATCAGGGCTGATAGCGACTTATAGTCTTAGAAATAGAACTTAAGAGAACTCTAGCCTGAAACATAAAACAAACATGAACCAAAAATAAACCATCTATGAATTATGAATATAAAAATAAACCTAACATGAACCACGACATGAGATTTTGATTCATAATTTGAACAGACATTCAAGAATATTTTTAAGACTTTAACGTGAAATTATAACAAGTATTACTACTCGGTTTAATGTGAATTTCTTTCACATATTATTCCGACGAGCTCTTCAGGTGTTTGTTTTGTGATTTTCACGAACTATTTGTGTAATTCTTCGAAGAATCGTTTAAATAACTAAAAAAAAAAATCAACCGATTTTTTTTCTAAGAAAACTACGCTATTTCATTAACACTATACCCCTACATCTACCACGGATGGTTTTCTACAGTTTTCTTTATACGAGTAATGATTTTCGCTCAAAAGATCATCAAAATGGTTGGTTCTTTATCATGGCAAAGCAATTAATTACATCGATGATTCTATCACGAATTGCCCCAAAGATTTTTTCAGACATTTATTCAAGAAAGTCCCAAGTTCAACGAAAATTTATTTTTGCTTGTTTCATTGATTTCCCTAGGACCTACCCTTTTTTAAGGATCCCCAGGAAAGAATTCAAAGTCTTCAGGGAAACGACAACAACGAATTTAAGATTTTTTATGTAAAATTTTAAAAAATCCGTGAGGAATTTCTTAAGAAAATCCTAGTGTAATTTCTGATGAAACTTGTGTAAGTTATAATGATGAATTCTTATGAGGGTCTCTGAAAGAACTCCTGGATTCTTGATGTTTTTTTTTCAAAATTTTTTTGATAAATTGCTAAGATAATGGAAAATTAAATCGAAGCTCTGAATAATATCCTACAAGGCTTTTTGAAGAAATTCGAAATGAGTCCAGAAATAACTGTAATAATTGCTGTAGTTATAACTGGTATAGAACCCTGAATGAAGTTTTGAAGAATCCATGGAGATTTAGAAATTGTATTTGAAAAAATATAAGTGAAGTGTTTGAACCGCAGCAACAGTATTTTGATGAAATGCTGGATAAATTTCTAGAGGAATCAAATGAGGAATCTCAGTTGCAGTTTATCAAGGAATTCTTGGAAAATTTTTAATAGATTCATCGTATTATATAATGATTTAAGGAAGTCTTGAGTAGTTCCGGAGAGTTGTTGTAAATGTAACACTTGGAGAAATCGGTGAAAGAATCATTAGAAAAACATCTGGAGGAAATACTGAGATTTTTTCTTCAGAGTAATCTCTGTGAAAATAACTAGAACAGTAATAATGTAGGAGTGCTCTAAATCACTGGTTGCACCCCTGATGGAGTTCATGAAAGTATTCCAGAAGAAATCTATGGAGAAATAATTACGTAATAGTCTCTGAAAGTTTTTCTGGAGCCTCTAGAATGTTGCATCAAAATTCACTGCAAGCAGATTAACCCTCTCTTTCCCACGACTTTGATCGACTGAAATGAAAAATGAATAGCTTTACTATTCGAACAGTTAGTTGACTTTTGAATTAATCTGATGATTATAGAATCAAATTTAGTATTCATCTGGTTCGGTTTGTTTCAAGTTCGTTGAATATTAATGGAGTTCTGGAGCTTCCATGGGAAAGAGGTTAAGCCAAAAAGTGACTCTAGAGACCATATTGATTAAAATTTCGATAGAGACTAGACCCAAAAATATACACTATTTATAGACATGTATCAAAATGTAACCAAGCCTTTAAAAAGAGACCTGCGACCTCGTACCTGTTGTTATATTTAATTTTCTTCTACAAAATTAATTATTTCATTTACTCATGAAAGATACCCAGCTGGAACTGGAAGTCGTAATTGCCTTTACCATTTTGGCAATCCTAAGTCCTGCTTCCTTGTTTAGGCAAGTTTTATTCGAAATAAATAGAAATAACTAAAAATTGAATAACTGAATAACTCAAGTAGCGTTGTAGGGGAACTGTCGGTAAAATGAACACGGGGGGGGGGGGGTAAAATGAACGGGATTGTGCTTTACGGTAATTATGCCATAAATCTATGCAAAACATTGCACCATCTTTAATCCTAAGACTAAGAACCTATTTCGACAACTTTAGCGCGATCTAGAACTGCCAAAAGCTGGAAAAGTAAACAAAAACAAAGTACGCCTGTCCGTTTTCTCATATGATGAAAATTTTCACTCGTGGAATTGAAGGTTTTATGATAAGTAGACGGAAATTGAAAGTATTTTTATATTCCAAATTCTTAAAACAAATGATTTGATGATGCTGATTCTTTGGGGGTAAAATGAACCACTCGAACACCATGGCAGGGCGAATACTACCAGATTTTATTTCAGATGCCGAGAGTCTTCCGGAGAAAAAACAAAGACAAACATCGACAGTTACCCACATGGTCGCAGCTAAACGTTCCAGCGGTTCCGAAATGTCTGTGAGATATGCATTGATCGTGTACAGGATGCCAAGAATCATGCCGCAACCCGTTCAATTTAAGTGGTGTTCATTTTACCCCCACTGCATGTTCATTTTACCCCCAGCATGTGTTTATATTACCCCCATTGTATGTTCATTTTACCCCCAAGTATATGTTCATATTACCCCCGTTACATGTTCATTTTACCCACATGTTTAAAACATTGACTCTGTGGATAGAAATTTTCAAAATGATAATAATGATGATAAAAGTCGATTTTGATCACAATATTTCAACTTGTTACATTGCATAAACATCCTTCTTCAATTCTGAGCTATTGAAAAAGAATCTGACAGCTTCATAAGCAAGAAAACATAAAAATTGCTTAGGGTGTTCATTTTACCCCCAGTTCCCCTATTAGCGGCGCAGCTGAAAATTTTGTTGATTGAAGTGATTTTGTGTTACAAAAAGGACATATTCTATCATGTATTACAAGTTCGAAATATTTTCCCTGAGTGTAGTCGAAATTCCCTGAGAATTCCAGGTTTTTTCCAGGTTGAATAAAATTCCCTGATAATTCCAGGTTTTCCAGGTTTTTCCAGGTAGTAGACACCCTGATGGTATTCAAATTAACCACTTCCGCAAACAAAACTTATTTATAACTTCACTGGAAAAAAACACTACCGATCGCAAAAGACGTGTTGACTTAAATGAAAAAAGTGACAGTTGGATTTATGTAACGCCCTGAGCACACAAATTCTTGATTAATAGCCATGGTTTCATGACTTATAGTCATGATATCATGAAACATACAATTTTATGATTTCATGACTTTTTGTTCATGATTCCGGAAACGGATTTTTTTCCGTGTAAGTATCGAGTTATAGAACACAAAACCAGTGCAACTGCGATCCAAGGAGCCATCGAGTTAACCATGAAAACCAACTTTTACTATGGTTCTCTAACTCGATATCGAGATACGGAATATCGAGTAAGAGAGAGTTAACTGCAATTTTATAGCATTTTTGGTGTACAAGTGGACCAACTTTAACAGCTGTCACAAAATTACACTTGGAAAATGAATCTATGGAGCAAGTAAGTTTGAATATCCGCTGTACTGTAACATTTTAAGTTTGATACGATGAATAATAGCGCTTACGTCGAAGTAGATCGAAACCCTATAGGGATTCCTATAAAATAACTTTATTAGATTTTTAGAAAAAAAATACCTGGAGATGAATGACTCCAGAGCGAGTTCTGAGAAAATAACTTATGGAGTTTTTAAGGACTGGAATCAATAAATCCTTGCTCCCACTTCTCAGGTGTCTGTTCCGTCTCCCAGATTCCAACCAATTTCTTTGAGTCCATTTGATGAGTAACTCTGAGTAACTGTTCGTCTTTGATTCCACCTCCTCCTCATCCTGGAGCTACTGTCTGATATTGCTACACACTTAAATTATTTTACGGATTCCTGTGAAATCTCAACAGCTGAACAGTTCGGTGAAATAAATTAACGGAGTACGGTAAATTTTTACAGTATTCGGTAAAAAATCACCGTAATCCGTTAAATTCCGACGAAATACGGTGTTTTATTTCACCGAACTGTTCAGCTGTTGAGATTACGGTGAAATTCACCGTAGTGTGTTTAGTGTGTACCATGTCAGCACCTCTCCTTTATTCAATATCCGGGTATATGTTACAATTGATTCCCTTACATCTATCTTACAATACTTACCCACAGACATCTCCACTGCACGATGTGTGGTACCGGTTCTCCAACAATCTTGAGCATATGTGCCAGTGTCTACTTTGTCATTCAGTTGCTTATCTACCTTCTGATCACCTCACATCCAGTCTTTATGATGCTCCCATTTACAGCAACTCCATTCCTTGAAGCTTCGCTTTTCTGGATCCGTTTCAGTTTCTTGTATCGTTACACGCTTTGTCATGTTGCAGTATTGCAGCCCTCGCCACGTTATTCTCCTTCAATACCTCATAGCACCTTGTGTTTCTTGATATTCGTTCCATGTATACGACAGTTTACTTAATCAATTACTTAATCAAAGAACTCATTAGCCATGCTGCTGCATGATGTTGTCCGTATGTGCTAGTGATATCTGATTGTTTCAGTCGCACTAGGTTGTATCGAGGCGAGCGTCGGTACCGTACACCGTTTATGACATGAAGTTTTGGGCGCCACTCTACCATGATCATGTGGCGCTACAATAGTATCTGACGTCGGCTACATCCGAAAATACTGATTTGAGATTCCGTTTGCTGTGGTGATCTACAGGTGTTCTGATACAGAAAGATGTGCTGAACATAGTTGCTACTTATGGTCATATTCTTGGAGGTGGTCAAATCTATCTGTCGTAGGCAGTTTCCAAATAACAGCCAGTTTAATTGTGGACCTTCTAATCCTCCTTCTGAACTCATTTTCGTGGATATGAGCGTTCCAATCTACTATGATGATAACATATGTTTCAGCTTCTTATGCTGTTCACCTCCAGCAGCAATGCAATTCCATACTCGCGGATTTTCAGTACATCGGAGATGTACTGTGCTTTCGCAGATTATTCCGATCTATAATCTCTTGTTGACATAAACGCTTGCAGGGTCTGAAGGTTACTTCCAGAAACTCTGGGCGACTATATTTCGCAGTTTATCCAAGAATCCTATGGTAGGACCTCCTATGGAGTACAGACGTTCAAACTTGAAGAAATGAACGAAATTTCCCTGTCAGCATACAACCGAAGCTCTAACCGGGGTTACCCGATCTTCCTTAGAGTTGCCTAAATCACGATCGATACCTCGATGAAGTAGGGGTAGGAGTCGTTGGACAAAAGATGTCTGTTTCATTCCATCAGATATCCGAAATACGTATGGTACATCGTGCCCAGCATTTATCGATCATACATATATTGTACGTTTTTCCAGTAATAATCCGAGATATTTCCACTCCATGGCTGGCCGAAAGTGCTGAACACTTGTTCCGCTTGTCTTACCTAATCCAGTATTACAATTGCATCAGACCAACCCTCAGACAACGACACCTTAAATGGAAGCTCTTTAGCTTGCAGTCGGACTTAGGCCACTGTTTCTTATCGGCCAATCCGCTTGTAACCTGCTCTTGTTTTGTCTCGTCCCATAATTAGATTTATTTCTTTTTTTTTTCGGATAATGCACAATTGACCCAGAATTATCAGCTGGGCAATCGACTTCGAACTGGTTCCGACCGGTGGCAGACGAGTACTCAATCCATCACACTCCGTGCTCGAGGTCACGTTCGATAAAAGGATGACTCTGGAAGACGATTTTCAGCGAAATTTTTGCCAAAAAGCTAAGAATGAGTGACGATTGTTTTGCCCAGAATGGCATTCCCAAAAAAAATCGTAACCAAATACGGTTTCCAATCTTAGTCCTCAGCTTCGATGTGACTCACAGTTTTCAAAACCAAATGTGCCAAATTGCAGTTCTTATCGGTTAGAAGCGTGTACGCTTGAATTTATTGGGCTCATTATTTTCGCTTGTAGTACCAGTCTAGTTGGCAACAACTTTGGGAAATGTTTCTGCGTTATCAGCATCGTCGGCGGTGGAGAGGCAAATTTCGCACCATCAAGTGCACCGTCCATAATCCAAATTCCAACTGTTGGTTGTGGAACAGGTCATATTTTACCTAACGGGTTGCACCGAAAGGGTAAAGCATCACTTGTGAATATACAGTCAACTCTCCATAACTCGATATTGAAGGGACCATCGAGTTAGGGAGGTGTCGAGTTATAGAACACAAAACCAGTGCAACTGCGATCCTAAGGGACCATCGAGTTAGCCATGAAAACCAACTTTTACTATGGTTTCAAGAGATGACTGTACTTCTGTACAAGGTTCATTCAAAAATTAAAAACTGAATCTATGTGCATGGGAGTAGGGCATTTCGCATTAGGAAGTTTGGCATGATTTCAAGCGTGAAATTTTTGCATATTGAGAAATGCTACCTTTTCTTGTGTGAAACTACTTTATGCCAAACGTCTCTATGTGGAACGTCCTCATACGAGACGCATTTATGCGGAATAGGGCACCCTGATGTGAATCGGAGGTGGCCCATTTCACAGAAAAATATAATAAAATTTTTGCATAAGGGCATTTTACATAATGGGCGTTTGTCATAAACCTGTTTTAATTGCTATGTGAAACGTCAACGCCTAATATATGCGAAGTGGGCTACCTTCATGCGTATCTATACGAATTTACTCCCAAAGAACATTAATCATAATATGTATATGAAAGAAAGTCTCCAATTTGCTTACAAATGCTAACCATTTACACTCCCTGAACTATCAAAATTGATTCTGAATGTCACTGCTAGGAGAATTAATACAAGACGTCCTTATCAATCGCCTCTGGCAGCTGTTAAAAGCATGACAGTCTGCTCTGAAGTCACATGCTTCAGTGCTTTGTTCATTCCATCACAGTTGTGATGGATCAATTCCATCACAGTTCCATCTCTTCATCTGTCAGTTAGGCAGAATAATTCAGCACTGGGTGAATTGGGTTTCCTCACAAGCTGACAGTATTATTATTGTAGCTTAAATTTGCTTTCAAGATAAATTTTTAAGATTATTCTAAGCTTTCAAAATTTTGTAAGTATAATTTATTTCAGTAAATTTCAAAGACGACCATGTGTTTTCATATCTTGTTTACAAAAAATAGGGTCCTAAATTGTTTGATATAATCTTGTTTTTTTATTATTTAACACGATTGAGCATGTTTATGCTACTATTTAGGACCTTTTTCTCGCTCAAATACCGGGTATATCATATTTAATTAGGCTCAAATTTAAAAATAGGTCGAAGTCATAACCTTTACCCTTTTGATCATGTTTGACGTCCACAAAAATGCCACAGGGGTTTTCACTTGTCGACACTAGCTGTGTTGTTATATTCACCAAAATAGTTTTTGTGAGTGCATTTGACGGATAGCGCCAACAATTTTTGTTGCATAGGCTTCATCGAATGTAGCGCGGTTGTTGCACCATGGCCAGATTCATTTCCCGAGAGCGTGCACGGAAAGAAATAACAATTGTAATTGAAAACGCTCTCCTATAATTGTTTTAAATCCACTTCGATACCGTCGATCCTCCCCCAAACCGGATGGCGTACAAATCGCCCAGCTCGCCACAATTTGTAATAATGTATTGAGCATTGCTCATCATTCATGTAACTTTTATGTACGTGACGTATATATGCTATATGTTACAAATATATTAATATATTAGTTGTGGAGCTAGACGACTTCCTGAAATCCATTGAAATTATTATACATATGTAGTTATTTCTCTGATCGCTCTGAAACCTCCTATTGGATTATCCCGAAAACCCCTCTTGGGTTATTATGGAAATCCTTTCAGGATTCTTTCAGGATTACTTTCCAGTGGAATGGAATCTATCCAGGTTTTTAAAAAGCGCTAATGGCTGCCGCAAAAAGGCTCGCTTTTTTGTAGGGATGAGACGATTTGACGTTTGGCTTGGGTAGTTTTGTATTGAACGGCTCCAACCAAACGTCTAATCGACTTATCTCTACCCGAAAGCGAGCTTGTTTGCGGCAGCTCGTAAAAAGCTGGATTTTGAAAACATGGGTTACTTCTGGGTTCGGAGATTCTCATAGAATTCCTCGGGATTCCTTCTGGCAATCCATCCGAAATTATTATTTTAATCCTTCTGATATTTTACCCGAAATCCTTCAGTAGTTCTTGCGTGAATCTTGTTGAAACTTTTTCGAATATCCCTCTGAGATTCTTCCAGAAACAGGTCTTAGATTATTCCGATTCATTTGGAATACTCTCAAAAAGACGCCTGAGACAATAATGAAAAAAAAATCTATTCTTTCACTTCACTTTCTTCCGTGCAAATTTTTGGAATTATTTCGGAAATTTCTCTGGGATTCTTTTGTAAATCCCGATGGAATTCTTCCAGAAATCCATGTGAAATACTTCCGAAAATCCTGTTAAAAACTTCCAGATGTCCCTCGGGAATTTTTTGGAAATCTTTTTATATGGAAATCCCTCCGAAATTTTTCAGGAAATTTCTCTGAAATTCATCCGAAAACTCCTCTGAAATTGTTTGGAAATCCTCCTAGCACTCTTCAAGAAATCCTTCTTATATTTTTACAAAAGTCATGATTTTTTGTTTCAAGAAATCTGCCTGAGATAATTTTGAATATCCGGAATTTTTGACGTAGAAGTACGTCTTTCTTCTCTATACAGGAGTGAAATTGGAATTTCAAAACCAAGAGCGTTACGCTGGCATGAAATATTTTAAACGTTTATAACTTTTCGCTGGCTTAACGAAATTTCTTGATTAGCACCTCAATCGAAAGATAAGACATCAAAGCTTCATGTCGTTTACAAACTGAATCCCACATACCTGTCCAAATAGTTTAATAACTGTTTTAAAATAGAACGTTGATTTCAAGCAAATCTATAAATAGGGGTGGCTAGAGAAAATTTGACGTCATTTGCTTTTCACTCTCCGATTGGCTCGCATCTCAGCAGGCGACTGATCGGCTTGCTCTGACCGGGCGTGCTTCTCAGGCACAGACATCGATAGCGAGGGCCCCCCCGTTTGCCTTGCTTCGCTCAAATCAAACTGTAGAGCGAGCGAGAGAAGATGCCGTCCGAAGCTAAAGCCATCACCGCTGCCGCCGCCTAGAAGAAGAAGAGGAAGCAGTCCACAGGAGAAATTGCGGTCGAGCTGTGAACACGGTCGGGCGAGTCATTCTCGCTTTGTGGTTCACCGCTTGTTTGCGTTCACCCAGCCATCGCTGAGCAAGTTCGGAGGAGCTCTTACCAGCTCGAAAGCGGAATTGGAATGAAACTGAATCCGACGAAGGCAGCATGTTTTATAACCTCAGAATAGCAGATGATGCTCCTCCCTTTTGTGCTCTTCGCTTTCTGATCGACCAATCTGGGAAATGGGTATGTGCTAATTATGTGTTAGGCTTGGAATTACTTGAAAATTGCGGAGAAATTGGTCGAACATGAATTGCTGGAAGGGTTGATATCAACTAAATATTCAATACGAGCTATTGATAATCAATAGTTTTCTCTATTATGAAGGTAAATTTCTGATCCATGGGTGCCAAAATTATTACAATTGTTCAATGAGAATGTCTTTTCAAAAGCATTCTTAATATGTCGCAATTTTGTTACATGTGATAATTTTCCTAATCAAAGTGTTCCCATAAAATATGGAACATCAAAGACGCTGTTGGAAATGCCACTCTATTTTACAATTGTTGTGAAATGTTGAGCACTCACCCCGACGGCACTGCAGCAGCGTCCGCGATTACAGTCTCAAAATGTTTAGTCATAAATTATTCATGACAAATGAAATTTTGTATGAAGCTGTGAAATTGATTTAGGAATATTAGAAGTCATATATAAAGTCGGAAATATTTCTCTTTTAACTCTTTTCCACTAATTTGATGGCCCTGAACAGGGCCGATGGCTTTGTTAGCTTTGATGCTCTTACAGATAAATAACACTGCGGGATGTTATCAGTTGATTGCCATGGTCAAACGGGGAATCCTCAACTCAGATGTATAAATTTGAGCAAGTTATTTGCTTGTACGACGAACCGAAAGTTTCGTGGCGTGGATGGCGCACAACAGTAACAGGTAGTGGATCACCGGGCTTAAGTCGAAATCTGATGATGGCGGCGATGACGATGGCTAGGTGAACGCAAACAAGCGGTGAAGCACAAAGCGAGAATGACTTGCCCGACCGTGTTCACAGTTCGACCGCAAATTTTCCTGTGGACAGCTTCCCCTTCTTCTTCTTCTTCTTGGCGGCGGCAGCGGTGATGACTTTGGCTTCGGACGGCATCTTCTCTCGCTCGCTCGACAGTTTGATTTGAGCGAAGCAAGACAAACGGGGGGGCCCTCGCTATCGATGTCTGTGCCTGAGAAGCACGCCCGGTCAGAGCCAGACAATCTGTTGCCTGCTGAGATGCGATCCAAGCGGAGAATGGAAAGCAAATAACGTCAAATTTTCTCTAGCACCCCTATTTATAAATTTGCTTGAAATCAACGTTCTCTTTTTAAACAGTTATTAAACTATTTGGACAGGTATGTAGGATTCAGTAAGTAAACGGCATGACCCTTTGATGTCTTGTCTTTCAATTGAGGTGCCATTCAAGGAATTTCGTTAAACCAGCAAACAGTTATAAGAGTTCAAAATATTTCATGCCAACGTAAGGCTCTTGGTTTTGAAATTCCAATTTCACTCCTGTATAGAGAATTTATATTTTACTTTCAAACTGTGCAAATCAAATGCAAACTCATTCAGTTCCCGATGGTTAGTGCCTGTGCTTTTACTGTTCATAAGTCGCAAGGTGGAACTTTCCCCGAGGTCGTGTACGACTATGACAAAAGCCAGGATCAGCAATTGGTATATGTTGGCTTGTCGCGGGTTACTTCATTGCAAGGACTATTTTTGCCAAACTCTACTTTTTTCAAGTTCCATCACGCCAAAGGCAGCAATTCTCCCAAGAGGGTTGACTTAAGGAATGAGCTGCAGCGCTTAGGCAATCATGGATTAGTGACGCTTTGAGACGAACTGCGTGAAATACTGGATCATAGCGGCCAAGCCTGCATATTGATGAGTATCAATGTACAGAGCCTGTATGCTCATGCAATGGATATTGCTACAGACCAAAGCACTGGACCGATTCTATCGATTCTAACGATCGAAGCACCCGAGCTATCAAACATCTAATCTACTGGAGGAGTTTGGCGAACTACAGCTGGAGCCAGAAACCGATCACAAAACCAAGCAACACAAGGAAGCAACGACCAAACAAACAAATTCAATCATCTGGCATTATTCCTGGAACACCAAACACTGGTTCTCGGAACCATAGAACGACAAATGGTTCTTTTCAGGACTACCAAAATGAGTCCAAAAAGAGTTAACTTCTGAAAACTTCATCCGATCAATAACAACACAAAACTAGTACACTTACAAATTCATACACATGACAAATCAAATTATTAATCATCGTAGTTCTACGTCAACCCCGCGGTAATGTAATAGACATTACCCACCCCAATTTTTTTTTTCTTTAAAAAAAACTCCTTGGCGGAGTCTTATGAAAATTACTCTTGAGTTCAAATGGAAATCCCTCAAGAAAACTACCGCACCGCCAAGTGGGGCTTTGAAAAAATAACTACTGATTAAGGATATTTTTTTTCTGAGAATCTTCCGAAAGTTACATTTAAATGGTTCCGAAATTATTCCGTTATTCTGGAGTTCTTCTGGACATCGGAATTATTCCGGAAAATATTCAAGAAAACTTCTGGATGTCTATGATTCTTCTTTAAATCTTTCAGGGATTCTTACGAAATAACTTCTTGGATTTGTTTGGATATCACTGTGGAAAACATTCAAATTCCATTTGGAATTCTCATGGAATTGTTTTAGATATTTACTAAATCCTTAAATACTTCCTTTACAAATCTCCTTAATAATATTTTAGTGATTTCTTTGTGATTCTTCTGTAAATCGACCTGGGATCCTTCCCATCCTTCCGGAAACCCTTCTATGACCCCAAAGCAATTTTCAGAAGAATTTTCAGAAGAATTTTCAGAAGAATTTTCAGAAGGAAATGTTTAAGTATCATTGATATTTTTTCTGAGGAATTTCATTGCGATTTCTGGAAAAATAACAGAACGATTTACGGTTGAATTTCACGAAAACTTCTGATAGAATGCTTGAATGTTGAATGATATCCGAAAGAATTTCAGTCGTATTTCCAGATGAATCTCAGCAGGATTTACTAAAGAATCCCAGTAGGAATTTTTGAAAAATTCCAGCAAAATTTCTCGAAGAATCTCCGAACCTAGAAAGAATAATCACAAAGTTTTCTAGAAAAAGTCAGGATGCTTCTGGATTCTAGAGACTAGAGGTAATACAAAAACAATTTCTGCAGGAATCCTTCTAGTAGGAAGGATTTGAAGGATGCTCAGAAAGATTTCTGAAAGAATCCCAGAAAATTTTCCGATGGAATCCTAGAAAGATATCCGGAAGAATTCCAACAGGTGTTTTTGGAAGAGTCCCAGAAGTATTTCAAAGATATTGACGTAAAAATCTCAGTGAAATTTCTAGAAGAATTTCATAAAGATTTTCGAAAGCATCCTCGATAGTATTCAAAAGGATTTCCGAAAGCATCTTAGGTGATTTCCGGAAGAATTCCAGAGGCATTCTCATAAGAATCCCAGAAGTATTCCCGAAAAAAAAAAATCAGAGTTATTTTTGGAGGAATTTCTGAAGAATTTCTAGCACTTATGTTTTGGCAAAATCCTCTGAAAATATTAAGAAGAATTGCATCAGGCTTTTTGGTAGAATCTTCCATAGTATTTCGGAAGAATTTCTAATAATTTCGAAAAATTCTATTTCCATGATTTCAAAAGTAATTCTTCAGAAGATACACGCAAAATCACATACAGATTTCCGCAAAAAATCCAAAAAGGTGTCTAGAAGAACCACAAAAGGATATCCAAAAGAAAGAAGTAATACCAGAATGGTAACCAGTTTTATGGATGAATCCCAAAGCTATATCTGGAAGGATTCTGTGATTTCCAGAAGAACTTAGAGACAAATCAAACTTAATCTCAATATTTCCAAAACAATCCCAGAGAGGATTTGAAGGATTCATGAGTGATTTAAGGAAGAAACCCGCGAGAAACTTCCATTGTTATTGTTTTTTTATTTTATTTTGGTTTATGGCTGTAGCGGTCATGCGACTCAAAGCTAAAGGGAGTCTATAGAAGCAAATGATGGAAACGAATAGGTGGATAGGCGTCGCAAGGGAGCGACAAGATTGAAATTTAATTAGGTGGTGAAAGTTGAGCAAGCCATTTTAAAGTCAGTAAGCATCGCAGCATCCTGTATTTTGCCTAGCTTCTGTACTGGAAAAAGGTTGGCTCAAAGCTTCGAGCTTTGCTACCAACACAGGTCTTATGAGATTGTTTCGTAATGCACAACCTGCATAAACGTTTTCCCCCTTTGTTTATGTACTAATTATAACTTCAAATCTTTTTAATTAAATTAGTTATATTATCTACTATTATACACGGCAACATGTTGCAAAATAAGTGGAGCTGCTTTTAAAACAAACTTTTACATCGATCAACCAAACCATAGAACATCCTGCGGAAAAAGAATAATAATAACCGATCATTTGAAATCGAGCCGACTGGCGTTCTTTCCGTGCGTTCTGTCAAAACAGACTTTTGTGCTTTCCTTCTTTCGCTTTCCTTCAACTCAACAACTCAGCATGATCCACCTCGGGATGGATTGGTGAGCTGTCTGGTTGTTGCAGATGAACACTTATCGTGTAGCGCGACATCATCATTGCCACCAAGATTGCAACTTATCAGAAAACGATAGGCGGGATTAACAACAGCCCTGCTGCGGTTGTTCCCATCTGACATTTAGGAAGATACACGGAAAACAAAACACACCCAAATTAGTTTTTAAACCAAGAAGTGTGACAAAATCTCTAAAACCAAATAAAATTGATTTTTAAACTTAAACCAAACACAATTTTAAAATTGAGTAAACATTTGTTTCTGACCTACACTTAAGAGTTCGGTTCTATAATTGGAACGATGCTTTAGGACCCTATTCCCTAACCAAGGAATAAGAATCGAAAATTCGAGATAAAATTCAATTCCACGACCCGGCATTCAGTGCAGAACGCTCAATTGGCAACAGTTTGAAATCGATGACCGTGAAATGACATATCAATGCTCATCCCTTCACCCCCCACTGATGGAATGGAAATTTCTTATCAGAATACCCGCGTCACACGCGTCCTGGAACAGTTGCACACGCATCGGGGAGGCTGGCGCTATGTCTGTCAATAGGTTTTTGGAACTGTCAGTCAAGCAAGGTGATAAGATACGCGGATGCGCCCCGAAACCGTTGGTATCTGAAGGGCGTCGTTCGCACTTCATCATTCTCGGTGCTGATGGTGAACGTGATGTCTACTTCGAAGTGATTAGACATTGAGGTGAGCACAATAGGGTCCTAAAATGTTCGATAAAATCTTGTTTTTCCGCTGAAATAAAAGCTTCTTCATTACATAAACTTTAATTAAAAACAAAGGGTCAAAATCTCAACCTTGACACTTTTGGATCATGTTTGACACAGTCGACAAAAAGGCCACAAGGGTTTTACTTTTCATTGCTGATGAGTTGTTGAGTCGTGAAGGAGAGCGAAAGAAGGAAGGCTCAAAAGTCTGTTTTGACAACTTCGCAGAAAGTGCGGACGCACGGAAAACTGCCGCTCGATTTGAAATGAAAAGTTATTATTATTTTTTGCTATCTGATTATTGATCATCTTATGTTTTTTTTTTTTGAGTCCGGCGGCGGTCGTACGCCCGCAGCCGTTATAGCGATGACACCCGCAAGATCAAATGAATGGAAAAATGTTCCCGCCTAAATTGAAAGCACGTGGTTTACGCAAAATGACAGCAGTACATCTATGTATTAGTGATAGATATCAGAAGTCACTGAATACGATGAGTGCACTTGCTGTCTAGTTCAAGTACTGTGCTTCGAAGTTGAAAGTTCTGTATGATCTGTGACCGCTGCGCTCATATTTGGAGACATGGGCAGATAATCGCTATAATTGGATTTATCTTGAGACAGACAATATGTTTTATGTTTTGATTTGTAAACTCTGACAGTTCTCGCGTAACAATTCAAAAGGGCCAAGCCTCAGATCGTGGATTCTGAGAAAATTCGATTTGAATATTGTTTATCACATTTTCAATTCCTATTTCTCACTATTCATATCAATCAATGTAATTTCTTGCACATTGAGTGACGCTTTACAATTACTACACGCTAATAATCGAATTTTTTCCCAGAACTGCCCAAAATGGGAAAAAAATATGAGTTTAAATGCTAGGCCCATTTTTGAATTTCAACAAGGCATGGGCCCTTTTTACTGGCCAAATTGAATTTTATTAGTGAGCTTGGCCCGAAACTAGGCCCTTTTGGTTTCCAATGAATGAGCAAGAGAGAGTCATTGGCCTCTCACCATGCTAAGGCCATTGGCAGTTTGCGAAATTGTCCGATTGTAGGAGGATTCGTTAGGATTCTTCCGGAAATTAATCGGGAGTCGTTACGGAAATCCTCCAGGAATTGTTCAAGAAATACATCGAAGATTCTTCCAGCAAATATTTCTGAGATTCTTCTAGAGAAACCTCGGGTATTGTTCCGAAAACCGTTCTGGGATTTTTCCGGATATCATTTATTATTCGTCCGGATTCGGATATCAATATTATTCGTCCGAAAATTTTCATAGAATTGTAGCAGTATTCCTTGAGAAATAGCTTTGCGATTCCTCTGAAAATGTTTCTAGGATCCTTTAAAAAGAATTTCTGAAAATCTTTAAAATCGTTTTGGGACTTTTTCAGAAATTCTGAGTTTATCTGGTTTCTCTAGGTTTTTTTTCCTGGAAATGCTCCTATCTTTTCGGAAATCCCTCTTGGATTTTTCCGGTAAAACAAGCTGGAAATCTTCAAGAAATCATTCTGGAAGATATCCGGAAGAATTGCTGTAAGATTTTCGGAATAAGTCCAAAAGGATTTTCGGAAGAATTAAGAAGAGATATCCAGCAGAATCCCAGAACGGTTTCCGTAGAAGTATTTCCGTAAATATTCCACAGCAAATTTTTTGATGAGTCCCAGAAAAAATCCGAAAGTATCTCAGAGGGATCTGCGGGAGAATGTATGAAAAACCCCAGAGGGTTTTCTGGAATATTTCCTAGAGGATTCCCGTAGTCAAATCGGAAATCCGGAAAACTCTTCGATAAGTTTTCGGAAGTATCGCAGAGGGATTGTTTCAAGAATTCCAGAGAGATTTCCGAAAACATTCTCGAATAGTTTTCGGAACATTCTAAGATTAATTTTCTCAAAAACCACAAAGGTATTTCCAGAAGTGCTCTAGCTGAATATTTGAAGTAATAGCAAGAAGATGTCAGGAATTATTCTAGCGAGATTTCTGGAAAAATTCCAAAGGGCTTTGTGGAAGAGTAGCAGAATGATTTCCAAACAATTCTAGGGGGATTTTTTGGAAAAACATCAGAGAAATTCTGAAGAATTCTAGCAGGATTTCCGTAAGTATCGAATTGCCGGAAAAAAATCAGAAGGATTTTCGAAAGAATCTCAAAGAATGAATAGTAAATTTTCAAAAAAAAATTATAGTTTCAGAGAGATTTCTGGGAGAATATAAGCGGGATCTCCTGAAGACTACCAATAACGTTTACCGAAATATTACAGAAGGATTTCTATGAAAATATCAAATTGATTAATATAATACTTTCAGAAAAAATTCCGGAAGAATTTCCAATGGAGTTGTAAAAGAATCCCCAAAGGATTTCCCCGAAAATCTTTGATATATCCAGAAAAATCTCAAGAAGGATTCATAATAATACCAGAAAGATATACTAACGAGTCCTTGGAACATTTTCGGCAGAGTTGCAGAAAACAACTATTGGAGAATCCTGGAAGGATTTCCACAAAAATTCAAAAAAGATTTCCGAAAGACTTCCAAGGAGATTTACTAAAGAATTAGAAGGATTTCTAGAAAATATCAGAGGGATAACTAAATCAATTTCTGAAGAATTTTCCTCAGTGGGATTTCTAGAAGAATCTCTGAGATATTGCCGGAAGAATTCCAGAAGGATTTTTGGAATAAACCCAGGTGAATTTTCCGAAGTATATCATGAGGATTTCCGGGAAATCCCAGCGACAAGCATCTATTTAAGAATCCCCTAGAAATTTCAAGATGAATCCCAGTAGGATTTCCAAACGGAATTTCAGATGAATTTCTGTAGGAAAAACTCCAGACGTACTACCTAAAGGATTTCAAAAGGAGTACCGAAAAAAACCAAGAAGGATCTTCGGGAGAATCCCAGGGATATACGGAATATACGGAAGAATCACTGGAGGATTCCCGGAAGAATCTCACTTAAAATTAGAAGGGGTGTTTGAAAGAATCTTAGAGGAAATTCTGGAAAAAATCCGGAAGAATCCCAGAAGATTTTCTAAGTGATTCAATTTACAATCCAAGAGGAATTTCCTCTGAGAAAATGTTAATTTTCGGAAAGATATCCGGAATTTTCCCAGTAAGAATATCGGAAAAATCACAGAGATATTTTCAGAAGATTTCCTGTGCTATTTTCGGAAAAGTTACAGAGGTATTTTCAAAATAATCCTGGATATTTTTTTATGTAAAATCATGGAGATATTCTGTGAATGTGCCTAGAGATATTTCCATGAGAATCCCATATATATTTCTGGAAGAATTCAAAAGTATTTCGAAATTTAATTCGAAAGTCTTCCAGCGCCGCAACTAATATGTCAATATGTGAATATTTTAAACGCTCCATACATGAACATTGTATCAACGAGTTGAGAAACATGTGCACCATTTGGTTTGGTGGGGTGCTGACGATATCAAAGTAAACTATAAACGCTTGGTGAAGAACGCGAGGGAAATAAGTAGGGACAATGGAAATTAGCGGTAAAATTCATAAAATCTTCCGGCTTAACCATTATTTTCAATCACGACTGTTATTTCTTTCCGTACATGCGCTCGAGAAATTAATCTTGCCATGGTGCAACAATCGCGCTACATTCGATGAATCCTATGCAACAAAAATTGTCAGCGCGATCCATCAGATTCACTCACCAACGCCATTTTGGTGAATATTTGTGATCCTTTATAAGAGAGATACGCGGAAGCTGACATTTCTGTCAAAGTGTGAGCCAATCGAGCAGCGAGAGCTGTCAAAGCATGAGCCAAACGAACATGCGTTATGCTTGTTTCAAACTTTTCTTGAGGAGTAATGTAATCCGCTTAAAACTATTTAGGTCAAAGTGGTTTTGCATAGAGCAAAATATATGAAATACCTACTTTTTTTAAATGATTCTGCTGTTTATTAGTATGGAAATGTTGCTCAAAGATCTATAACGAAACAAAATACACTTTTTAGCAATGAGAAAGTCATGTCCGTGTTACAATATTATTCTCGACGCCGAGCAAACTCAGCACTGCTGGTCTGTTGCCAAATCATTCAATTTTACTTCCGCTAATCTCTCATATAAAGGATCACTAGTGAATATAACAACACAGCTTGGGGGGTTGTTCCTACACGGAGAAATCAGAATACTCAAAAAATAAGTTCTTTTTACTCAAATTTGGGTAAACTGCATTTAGTTTTTACCCACGGTTAGGTTGTTTTGCCTCTCTCGCAACAGCAATGTTGTCAAAAACAGAGAAAGACGCACCGACCCAGCGTCGAAGTTCAATGGAATAAGCCAAATTTGGGTTCTTTCGAGTTTACCTAACGTTAAGTTGTTTTAACCCATCACGGAGACTTCGAAAGCTAACGCTGGGTAGATTTTTTTTGCACTGAGTGGTTTGTTTTGCCGCTGTCAAATGGAAACAACCTAATGATAGGTATATATCAGTTAACCCAAATATGGGTAATCCCACGGAAGAGCCGAATTGCGTCAAAAGAAGTCAAAGTTGGGTTGATTTGCGGCTCCGTGTATCTGACATTTCGAAAGGTACACGGAAAACAAAATTCACCCAACATTTGAGTTTGAACCAAGGGGTGTGTCGAAATCTAGAAATCCGGATTTGTTTTGTACTCAAACCAGTAAATAACATTTAAAAATTGAAACAAAAAAACAAACATGTGTTTCTGACCTAAAACGAAGCGTTTGGTACTAAAATTGGGACAGGGCTTTAGGACCCTATTTGCGGTGAAAGTCCGAAGAAGTTGCACTCAAACTCCATCAAGAAATGTCTAAAGAATTTCCTCAGGAAATTTTCAAGAATCACGTTCATCAGTTCAATCAGTGGCTGCACAGAAGACTGCTCGAATCAATCATCGACAGTATTCATGCTCCATTTCGCTGAAAATCCTATCAAGATTGCTTTGCGGAACTCCTCCATGCTACACGATGGAGCCGGATAGTGTCGCTGGATAAATTTATCGAGTCTTGTCGCTTGCTTTTCTCGTTTGTCAGATAACAAAGCGGCACATTTTCTTTTTTTTTCTTCCGTGATAGCACGTGTTTGCTCTACCGAGCCAAAATTGGACTGAATTTCAAATTTCCAAAGTTGCGCGACTCACAATTGAATCCCGGCACTAAGCCTTTTTGAAAGTTATCTTAAATTTTGAAAAAGCCTCACTCAGGGGTTGAAATAGGAAAACGAAATTGTATTAACTATTATAGAAAAATTCCAAAACTTTGCTGTAAAGTTTGAGAACGCCTACAATTATAAGAGGGTTCTAAAGTCCTGCCCCCGTATTAAACGCTTAAATATAGGGCAGAAATAAATGTTTACTGAACGGTTTTTGAAATTTTGTCACACGCCTTGGTTTAAACCCGAATTTGGGTGTATTTTGTTTTCCGTGTCCCCTCCGAAATGTCAGATAGGAACAATCCCAGTGCAAATAAGATGAACCCCTGTGGCGTTATTGTTGACTAAGTGAACGTCAAACATGATCAAAAGTGACAAAGTTTTTATTTGAATCAATTTTTATAATTAACATTTAAATATGATATAGCCGTTTTTTGATCGGGAAAAATACCAAATTAGTTGCAAGAACACGCTGAGTTACAGTTACTCAGGATTTTGAAAGCATCGTCAATCAAGGGGATCTTACTATTTTGACAACATTTGATCTTTAATAACAGCTTTATCGAGAGTTCTAATGGTAATTTGTGTTTTCAATTTGTTTTCACCTCTTGGTCGGGTGCCAAGTTGATGACGCCCCCTGTATATCGACAGTTTTCCTCGTCATTGTCGGTTGGTTGGTTGGTTGTCGCTCGCTCCCGGTCAAGAAGTTTTAATTAAAAAGCAGATTGATACTGTTGATTGATTCCAGCCTCTGCTGATCGGGGATTGATGACGCTACATCCTCTCATGACTTGATGGGTGACCTCCTGTGCTGACGCAAATGGGTAATCAACAGGTGAGCAGCTGACTGCGAATGGGTAAATTAATTTAAAGTTGGAGTGGCTTGACGGGGTAAAAGATGCTCGAGATATCAACCTCAACCATGGACGTAGACAGGATTTACATCAAGGGAGAGGGGTCAAGTGACCTCAAAAGAATATCTACCTTGTGAAAAACCAAATTCTAACGTAACGTAAATTCTGTAGATTCGATTGGTGGGCGATCCCATTGACCGGCAATTTTATCCTAGCCAGTTAGACACCTGGGATCCTGATTTCTCTGTCAAATATATTGATTCAAAAAACACGAGGCATGAGTATGATCGTGTTGAAAAAAATAACTTCCATAAATTCAAAAATCTCACTGAGTATTTTTCAAGAGTTTCATTGATGACGCATTAGACTGGCCCTTAAACAAAAAAGTTGTAAAACTTAACGGGGCACCCCCTAGATATGAGCCTTAGGGTAAGAAAAACGCTCTCTCAAAATTTCAACTCAATTGGTTGCTCCACCAGCTGGCGCAATCGATATGAAGTTTGTATGGGATATTCGTCTCAAATATATTGAAAATTGATCCTATGTCACTGTTTCGTTCCGTA
This sequence comes from Aedes aegypti, assembly GCF_002204515.2. Lineage (NCBI taxonomy): Eukaryota > Metazoa > Arthropoda > Insecta > Diptera > Culicidae > Aedes > Aedes aegypti. The sequence continues at coordinate 71,165,903 of NC_035107.1, forward strand.
TACTAATTATTCGCGTTCAAATAAGCCCAGAATGACAAATACACTAGTTGATACCCTAATGAACATAATTGCAGAAGGTTGTATCTGGATTTAATCTCATTTTCATTACTTTTTCAGTTGTTGAAAGTTAGGCTTAGATCAGCACTCCCGTACAGTCACTTATATGCATGCGACATGTGCCTCAGCTCGCGCAGCGTCATAGGTGGCTATGATGCGCTTAGTGGTTACCTTCAAGCTATGTTGAAGAAATACAAGCAGTATTGCATGATGTACTTCAGATGGTTAAAACACCAACTTTATTAATTTTGATCATGGTACAATCTTCTACAATATTCTTCGCTATTATATCAAGTAGTGTTTTTGACATTCTGGGTCCAATTGAACGCGATCATCAATTTTCCTGAACCAAACAGCAGATGATGTGCTGTTGCTCATATGTTTGAGCTGAAAATCCCATATTAACTTCAATTCAATTGCGCCAGCTCATGGAACGACCAAATGAGCTGAATTTTTCAGAAAGGCTTCCTCTAACCCCAAGAAATAATCCTGGGGGGTGCCCCGTGGAATCATACAACTTTATTTTTCTCCCATACTGAGCTGGGCCAGTCTAATGACGCATACAGGAATTTTGCAGAAGAAGAATTCCAATAAAAAAGGCTTATGCTATCAGCGCACGCATCCAGTGTAGGCTTTCCTGGTGCATGGCATTTACCCAACAAGTTCAAAAGAACCGACCAAATCTGGATATTGAACCGATAACACGCTCCTCGGGGGGACCAAACACTTATCGCACCTGCTCGTTCGAATTCACCTCAATTGGGAAACGTGCCCCTTCCGCTCCATGTGATGTGGTTCACTGAGTAAATACGCACCACGCCACTCTCTGTCTCAACAGGTGGCGCAGTGCGTCCAAAGATACTGAATATAAGCCCCCCCTCTCATACGTAAACAAGCGTCGGTCGAACGATAAGCCAGGTGGTGGTGATGACGATTTGGATGATGGGCGCTTGGGGTTTGGTGGTGAAATTCCGAATGGATGGTGTGATTTGAGATCCGTTGCGGGAAGTCGATTGACAATTGAGATACTAATCAATTGTTAGGATACAGGTATGTTCCGTTTTTATCAACACGATCGGCAAATTTCAGTTGACAAAAACGGAATAATTTTCTTAGACAAAATATTTTACAAATATGAAATGGAAATAACAATTTTGACATGGTAATACACATTTTCACTAAATAAATGCACAGTTTTGATGTTTCGGGGCTGTGAGGAGCATTCGGTTTGATCATTCGTATAGGTTCGTAATGAAAGTTGATTGCAGACTCCAATCAATCAATATGATTCAGCGATGAACCATTATCAGTTTTAGTTTTTTATACATAATCTCAATAAATATGATAAGTAATATAAAAACGATATTCATATAAATGTAATTTGCTCCATGTGGGCCAAGCTGATCATTGTTTCTTTTTCAAGAAATTTCATTAAAAAAATATATTTTTTTTCATTTCATTCTCATATTTATGCATCTTCCTATTCTTTATGACCTTACATTCCAACTGAAAAAACAGCCTTCTTTTTATCTTAGTTTTCTTATAAACACTTCTGAGAGCTTTTTTGTCAAAGCACATTTTATACATTTGTAGTCACGCCTGATTAGCGATTAAATAGGAGGTTATGTTGCAAGAGTTTTACAAATTCTTATGAATATTTACAGTTTCTTGTGCTTTGAAATATCAAAATCATATCAGTAAAATTCTAATAAGTAAATTCGACGGGATGCAGTAATCATAAGTGATAGAGAGTAGCGAACATGTCTGCTGAATCGGGACAAAAACAAAATGCTTTCGAGCATCAAGGTGCTGATTTACTCGCATCTATCGTTCTTACGAAACGAAGCTAAAGATAAATCAATTAACTCATTACGCGTAGTAAAGATGGATAAATTATGGGTGAAATTATGAAAACTAATCCACGTACTCGGCTGGAGTTCGAACCCATGACTCTTGTATGATAAACGAGTGCTTTACCAACTAAGCTACCGAGTCATTTGGTGACCATATAACTCAGAAGATTACAAGTTTCGATTTCGAATCCCACAGATCACGCAGACCCTTTTCATAACCCATATCCATCCATCTCATGTATACTAAACATGCGCGCAAAGCGAGTGTGATTTGTTCAGTATTGAAACTGTTTGTCTATCATACCTGCATCGCTTCCACAACAACTGTATTGCAGAAAAGTAAAGATGCGGGAAGGCTGCGAACGACACGTTGAAATCCTTCCCATATCTTTACTCTTCTACAATACAGTTCTAAAAAGATTAGCGAACTAGGCGAAACTGACAAAATGTACACAATTCAAGAAAATATAGAATTGAAATTGTAGCTTGACTGTCTATTCACTGCACTTAAACTTTTCCCCTATCGATAATTTAACTATTTTAAAAACGCAAATTTGTAGAAGACGAAACTTCACCTCATGCAAAACCACTCACTGTGTTGATTACGCCTGAGTTTTTGTTTATCAAAGTGATGGGCGCATCTCAAATCGAAATCAAAACACGGCGATAGTAAACGGCGATACTGCAAACAAAAAATAAACAAGGCGTACATGGCGGGCTTAATTGAAACCAGAAGGTAAACATGGCGCAAAAGTAATGGGCGACACTGAAAATAATATCGATTACAGGCTCATAACGTTCGGCGATACTGGAATTCTCGAGTGAGTTTTAGGCAAAACCTTATAATATTTTTAGAGTACGAAATAGCTAGGGAAATTGTAGGAGATGTGTGTGGTATTCATGAGGATTTTACAACTAGGTTTATGAAATGTGTATTAAAGTGAAAAGGTTTAAATTTGAGTATATTTTCTCCAATTGGGATTAAAAATTGCACATGAGAATTTCATTGGCTCATTGTTATTGATTTGTCAGATAGGCCCTTATCACGAATTCCTCTCGATTTGTAGTGGAAGCGATGCAGGTATGATAGACAACCAGTTTCAACACTGAACAAATCACACTCGCTCTGCGCGCATGTTTAGTATACATGAGATGGATGGATATGGGTTATCAAAAGGGTCTGCGTGATCTGCGGGATTCGAAATCGAAACTTGTAATCAAATCGCACTCGCTCTGCGCGCGTATGTAGTAAACATGAGATGGATGGATGTGGGTTATGAAAGAAGTCTGCGTGGTCTGTGGGGATTTGAACTCTAAACAACTTGTAACCAACTGAGTTATTGGGTCACCAAGTGTCTCGATAGCTTAGTTGGTAAAGCGCTCGTTTTACATACAAGAGTCCTGGGTTCGAATCTCAGCCAAGCACGTGGATTATTTTCATAATTTCACTCATAATAATATAAATAAGCGAACGGCATTTTGGTATAAATGTGGAGAAAGGATGCGTGTCTACTCAAAGATCAGGATCCCAGCAAATTTTAAATGGGAATGTGCATGACGCTTGAACGTCCATAATTAACAGTTTCTCATATTGTCAACCATTTCAGCCCTTTTTCCTCCTCCCGAATACAACCTTATTGTGTGGAGATTCCTAAACTTTCAATAGATTGCTAAGTTTTGCTGGACCTTTCCCCTACTCATTGAAGCAGGACCTATTGAATGACTGTTTGCTATAACCATAGAGATGCTATTTGTGAGTTGCTATTTGTCTATAACAATCATGATGCCAAGTTATATAAGAAAAAGGAAATGTCTCTGCAACTTTCTTAAGCACGTATTCAGCTAGTCATATTTTCAGTTTTGGCTAGGACGTGGCCAGAGCAAATCTCGACAATTTAAGGATACGTTTATCTTGTCCAATAGCCCCTGCTATGTTTAAAACTTCCAACCTTATTGAATATTTAGTATATGACTTGACACATACTATATAGAGTAGTTGCTCAACACTAACATAATGTCGAAAATTCAACCCTGAGGCTATCGAAAGAACATTTGAATTGGTTAAAAATAAGACTTTTGTTTATATTCAAAGCATTCAAAAACATAAAAATTTTCAGTTATTTTTGTGTTGGTAAAAATGGAATAATATGTTGACGAAATCGGAACGTGACAAAAACGGAACATACCTGTATTGACATTTTAATCGTGTTCGCTAACTACAGTCAACTCTCATTCACTCTAAATTGAAGGAAGCATCGATTTGAAAAGAGATAACAAGTTATAGTGGTTATCACGCTCAATGGTATTGGTGCCCTAGTGTAGATGTAGTTGTGAACCTTAGAGGAAAACAATATGCACTCTGTCTCGGTAAACACCCAGAACCTGGGTGTACATATTTCAAATTGGGTAATATTTCCATATGCATTTTGATGCGTCTGGAAATTGTGTGCAAGTTTCGATGAGGAAAAAAAAAACAAACTGTGTATGATGAGCGTATGCAAGTGTTCGTGTGTTTAACTGTCACTAAGCTCTATAGACACAAAATCAGAACAACTGTATTTCAAGGTAGCATTTTGGTAGCCATGTAAACCAACTTTCACTTAAGTTCTACCACTCGAAATCGAGATATGAAATATCGAATCATCGAGAGTTGATTCTACTTCCTACTCGTGATAGTTAATGGTCAGTTTGGCTGACCACCATGTGCCATTACGATTTTTTACAATCATAGCACAGTTCTTATCTATTAACAGCCCGAATGCAGCAATTTCTAGAAAAGGAAATTTACGAACGACCTACATAAACCGGATAGCAACCACAAAACGGTTGGTTTCGGACAGGTGTCTGACAAGGAGGCAGCCCGATCAATCATTGCGTGGTTTCTGGATTGCAATTGATAAGAGATGGTTGAAGAAGTGGTTTGTTGGTTTGACTAATTGGTACATGTTAATGCTATCTTTAAGCCGGTCAAGATACTAATCAACCATTGTTTTGACCATCTGTTGCGATGCGATAAGTGTCACCTCTAAGGTAGATGTACCAATAGTGGAGTTACTAAGCACGATTGTACATACTTCATTTAACCGCCTAAATTCAAAAAGCGCAATTAATGTACATACTAATGTTTGAACGGGAAGTAACAACCATTGACTTAATGAGAAAAATGATTTCATCGCAGTTATCCAATTTTAATGATATTTCATCAGTTTTGAAGCAATTCGAACGCTCTTTTCAACTATTCCGTGTATCAACAAGTCAATACAGTGCTGTTCTGAATAATAGCAGCGCATGTCGATTTTCATACAAAATGCTCAACTTTGACATGCTGTAGTTTTGTTCCCTTTCAAGCAATCGAGCTGAAATGTTCTCCACAGAACTACAAATATGATCAATTTTGTAACTACAAAATTTCAGTTTTTTCTGAGTCCCTGCCGAAAAGTGAGACACTAGGTGAAATTTTTCGAAAAAATAGCAGTTTTTCATTTTAAAATTTTTCTTCTACAAATATTTTAAACATTTTCGGTATAGGTGTAGGTTTGATAAGTAGGAAGAGATTGTTCCAATGGTAAGTGATATACAATTTTAAACTATAATGTCAAGTCGAAATTCAAATTTTTAAAACTGCTATTTTTTCGAACAATTTCACCTAGTATCTCACTTTCCGGCAGGGGCTTAGAAAATTTTGAAATTTTGTGTTTACAAAATTGGGCATATTTGTAGTTCTGTGGAGAAAATTTCAATTCGATTGCTTGAAAGGGAACAAAACTACAGCATGTCAAAGTTGAGCATTTTGTATTAAAATCGACATGCGCTGCTATTATTCAGAACAGCACTGTACGTCGATTGGCAGTGTCAGTTCGGTAGCTAATATAATAAAATCAGTGAAAACGGCACTACGGCAACTATAGGAACACCCACAATTAAGGGAACACTTACCCTAATTACATTTTCCCGACTTTCCCACATCTTCCTTAATATCGAGTTTTGTCAAATTTTCGACTATTTTGATGAGGATTTAAAGGTGGTCCAAAGGTATTGAAGGCTTATATGAAAATGTTTTCTCCTATCAGTCAAATTGAATTTATCTGTTTAGCAACTTTCTTTTTCATGATTTGAACAAAACAATTTGACTTACAGATGATGAACTGTATTCACAAAAAAATACTACCGTGTTAGGATTATTTTGCTAATTTTCTCCAGAGTAACTTTCACATAAAACCACATCGTGTTTGGGTCATCTTCTTCTCATCATTTAAAGTGCTGACAATTAAGCAGAACTCTTTTTTTCATTATAAAGATTGTACGGATGATATGGGTGGTTGATTTTACAAACGTTTTTGAAAATTCTGCAGCTCTTGTTGATGCTTTGTGTTTGTCGACGTTCATTCTATAGCTCGTGCTGTGACTGCTGACCATGGCAACGAAACGAACGTCGCACAAAGTGTCGAATGTTTACAGCACTGATTACAACATATTTTTGAAAGCTGACAACACTGTTTTAGTGATATTAACACTAGGAGCCCATGGATCGAAAAACATCTAAATGGATTTTCGGCTATATCTCAGGGATGGCTGAACCGATATTCGAAATATCCATATCTTCAAGTTTTGTAAGGATTAATAAAACTATTCCTAGGGGCGTTCAAATTTCCCCTAGATCAATTAAACAAATACATTTTTTTTTTGACTGAATCTGTAGGAGAATCATGTCAAATCTTACCTAAACAGTTCTTTTATTCAGTTTCTCAGATTCAAATATTCGTTATTGATAAGAATAATAAAACATGCATTTAAAAAACAATCTCGTGCATCCCCAACTAGGTAAATTTGAGTAGTACGCTTATTTCGACAGCTACACTACCCGTCATAAATACGGACTCACTGAAATAAGTATTGCAACACTCAGCTGAATAATGAATCACCCCCAAAAAGTTTAGCATCACCTCAAAACAGGTTAATTCACATTGCTATACCTCGAGATCCTTACGACTTGCAAAGAAGCGATCTTCAGCAAAGTTGTTCAGGAGATCAAGGACATCCGGAAAGCGAACAGTTTAGTTCGCGATTTTTCCGCTAAGTGGCGCTAGTGAGCATGTAAAATTGAGCATTTTGAACTAGTTCTAGCTTGTGATCCATAAGAGATAGAAAGTTTGAGTCTATCGAGACTTTCTATCTCTTATGGATCACAAGCTAGAACTAGTTCAAAATGCTCAATTTTACATGCTCACTAGCGCCACCTAGCGGCAAAATCGCGAACTAAACTGATCGCTTCCCGGATGTCCTTGAACCCCTGAGCAATTTTGCCGAAGACCCGAACTTTCTATCTCTTATGGATCACAAGTTAGAACTGGTTTGAAATGCTCAATTTTGCATGCTCACTAGCGCCACCAAGCGGCAAAATCGCGAACTAAACTGTTCACTTCCCGGATGTCCTTGATCCCCTGAACAACTTTGCTGAAGATTGCTTCTTTGCAAGTCATATGGATCTCGAGATATAGCAATGTGAAATTACCTGTTTTGAGGTGATGCTAAACTTTTCAGGGTGATTCAATATTCAGCTGAGTGTTGCAATACTTATTTCAGTGAGTACGTATTTATGACGGGTAGTGTATAACCTCTAGTGTTTTGGATATGCATGCAAGAGGTTTGGTATCTTCGACTATGTATTTCGTAATAATTTGCACTATATTGTATATATATTGTAGCTGATGTAGAGCAACTTTATCATCTACTACGAACGTCTAGATAAAAAAAACGTTGTTCTATCATGTTGTTCAATGAGACATTTTTTTACATTTTTTCGATATAAATTTCTTTGTTTAAGTACAGTGAACATGCTTGAGCAGGAATATACATTTTTGATTATACTTAAAATTTATGTTACTGAAAAGAATTAAGAAATACCATTTTTCTTAACTGTTTGCCTGTGAACCAACATTTAAAGCAATGGTATGTAGTTTTTCCAGAATCAATTTGTTCTGTCCACCTATCTAAAGCAGTATTCTTTATTCTATCTTATGATTCGGGTACCTTTTATTTGTTCGTACCTATGTGATTTTTGCGAGAGAGACTTCCCGGACTGTGGACTGATTAACATATTATTTTATTCTTTATTTGCAGGATATAAAACAATTTAATTGCAGCAGTCAAAAACATATTTTTCAGTAATAACAGAATTTTGAGATTACACTCAAAACATTCATTTTTATTTATTTAGTTAACGTCTAAACGTATAACACTGAATCAACAATTTCACGCCACAATACTCTCCATCCTCGGTTCCATCCGCCCACCTAGCTCGCTGCGCTCCACGCCTTCTTGTACCAAACGGATCCGAAGCGAACACCATCTTTGCAGGGACGCTGTCCGGCATTCGTGCAGCATGCCCTGCCCATCGTATCCTTCCAGCTATGGCCACCTTCTGGATACTGGGTTCGCCGTAGAGTTGGGCGAGCCCGGGATCCCGGGATTTCTCGGGACAAGCATAGATTTTTGTCCCGAATCCCGGGATGAGCAAAACGGCCGGAAAATGGACACTCTACACTACACGGAGCCAAAAATTACGTACGAATTCCATAAGAAAACGCTTGTGAATTGCTTTCTTGACTGGGTTTCCCTCTTTCATAAGATTCTTATGAAACACAAAACGTCCGATAACACTGCGGAACACGTTTTTGTCTCAAGCACCAAAATACCGCTATTCACTCATTTAAGGGTTGCTGAATCCATTGCCGTTTTCAAAAATATCATAGCACGTCTAGTTTTTGAGATATTGGCTGTTGAAAATGCATAAATTTACTATTTTAGCCAACTTGCATGCAAGTTTGCCAGCTTGTAAGGCAATTTATTTGCATAATTTGCCACAGAATTCAAACTTTATGTGTACAACAATATTTATCGGCAAAGTTTAAATACTTTCGATGCGGAAATTTTGTTCTTTGATGGTTTAAAAAAGTACAGTTAACTCTCCCTTACTCGATATTCCGTATCTCGATATCGAGTTAGAGAACCATAGTAAAACTTGGTTTTCATGGCTAACTCGATGGTCCCTTGGAACGCAGTTATGCTGCTTTTGTGTTCTATAACTCGATACCTCCCTAACTCGATGGTCCCTTCAATATCGAGTAAGGGAGAGATGACTGTATTGTATTTTCCCATATAAGAGAAACGAAGAATTTTTTTATGGAGACAGCAAACATGTCGAAAAAATCGGTTTAATCTAAATTTAATTGCGCAATTTCATCCAAATTTAATCCAAAATAAAAGTTGAAGTGCAAAATAGCATGCTTAGTGGATTAGATCACAAAAAAGATGAATGGCATCCTTAACCCTCAAAGTGGGGGCTGGTTGGTTTCCATCGCCCGCAGTACTGACGAAGGCATTTTCTCCGTTGTCCCGTCCTTCATTGCCTTGCTTTCAGTGCCATTGAGGTGCTCGTCGAAGTGCTGCTTCCACCTTTCGATCTCCTCACACTCGTCCGTCAAAAAATCCTCGTCCCATGTACCCGACGTTGCGTTTCGTTAGTTTTTATTTTTATGCGCCGTATAACCGACATTTCCTCATTTCCTTCTCCTTAGTTTGTGTTTGTTATATTTTTATCAGCAAATAATATTAAATACCATGATTCATAATAAAAATGACAAACTCAATAAAAACACCTATTTTCACCAATAACTCGAAAACATTAGGCTGTGGAATTTTGACAACCTCGAGAGAATTTGTTTATTTTATCAAAATGAACAACTTTGCTGAACATGCCAAGTCTTAAGGTGATCATAAAACGAAGCCAAACTTTGAGTTTTCAATTGCACAAGACTGGAGAATCTGACAACACTTCGCGTTGAAAATCAATCAAATTGCTCGTTTGCTGGTTATGACCAATGGGATAAATTTTCAACGTGGAGCGCTATTTGGTTCTCAAGTCTTGTGCTCTTGAAAATTTGAGGTGTGGCTTCGTTCTATAATAACCTTAAGAACGTCACAGTAAAAAATTAGATGGTGCTGTCACCAATGCAGACGATTAACAAACTATCCGTTATGTCAGTAGATGGTCCTCGTTGTTACAAAAAACTTTGCCGAAGACACCAAATTACAAAAAGCTTCGTTACCGAGTTATTAATTTTATTCCATACCTGGCCCATAGTGCAATGACCGGTAATATTGAAAATTTCGATAGTCACTAGAACCATGGCCCCTGAAACCAAGTTTGAAGGCCTAACTCTTACAAGTCATTTACTTTTTGCAAAATTTTGAGTTATTTCAAAATTAAACGCTTTAAACCGTGGAATACGCCCAAAAATATGCAATTTCCTGTGGAAATTTCGCATTTTTCATATTAATTTGTCATATTTGCTGAATAGGGTCCTAAAGGACTGTCCCAATTTTAATGCCAAACGCTTAAGTTTAGGCCACATACACATGTTTACTCAATTTTTCAATGTTTTCCTTTTGTTTAAGTCCAAAACACATTTTTTTTAGATTTTGTCACACTCCTTGGCTTGAACTCAAATTTTGGGTATATTTTGCTCTCCGTGTCCCTTCCGAAATGTCAGAAAGGAACAACCCCAGTGTTAAAACTAAAAGCCCTGTGGTGTTTTTGTCGATTAAGCGAACGTCAAACATGATCAAAAGTGTCAAGGTTCATTTATGAACCCAATTTTTAAATCAAAGTTTGAATATGATGTAGCCGTTATTTGAGCGGTAAAAATTGCTAAAATGGTTGCAGGAACATGCTCTTTCGTGTCATTAAATAAAAACAAGATTTCATTATACATTATGGGGGGACGGACCTAGTGTAGTGGTTAGAACACTCGCCTCTCACGCCGAGGACCTGGGATCGAATCCCATCCCCGACATAGTCACTTATGACGTAAAAAGTTATAGTGGCCACTTCCTTCGGAAGGGAAGTAAAGCCGTTGGTCCCGAAATGAACTAGCCCAGGGCTAAAAATCTCGTTAATAAAGTCAAACCAACCAACCAACCCAATTGAAAATACTTATGGAAATTTGGACAACGTTATCGTTTTCGGCGATACCATTTTCAGTAAAAACCGCTTCTCCTTTGCAAACATGGTTTGCACAACTCATGTGAGACATGAATCTATTGCAATGTCATCCATAATCATGGAAATTATTGTTACGAAAAGTTAAAAAAAAATTACGTATGAAAAACTTTATTTTCATACAAACTTTCATTTTTAAAGCTGATAATATTTCTTTCTAATATAAACGCCATTAATTCAATGATAATATTCCTTCGAATCATGTTGACTAGGATGGAAAATTGAAACTTTTTCCGCGCACTTCGGCCAATTGCAAAAGATTTTGGAAGGATGACTCCGAATCTGGTCTAAGAATATTCTTAACACGTACAGTTTTTGCGAACAAATAGATATTTTCATTCAAAAAAATTCATATTTTCATGGAAATTTATATATTTCGTTCCACAACATTTGACTAAATCTGCACACCTAAACCCATACTTAGAATGTGTTTGATTAGCTCAATTTAATGTATCATGTAAAGCTTCCTAAAAATGTAATCTCTCAAAAGCCCACAATTAAAAAAAAAACGTTCTGTAACTGTAAATCTCAACTTTTTTTTATTAAAAATAGTAGCACGGAATTTAATGAACACATCGTTTGACTTTATTGTGCCCTGCAAATTTGTATATCACGTTCTTATTTTAATGTTATTTTAGAAATTCTGTATTTTTATGAGCATTCAAATATTTTCAAATAACTGTTCTGCAATAATCTGCTCCCTAATAGGGTTCTAAAATTTCTGATAAAATCTATAGAGCGTATTTTTGATAATACTTTGGCACATTTGCTCGCTCAAATAACGGATATATCATATTTAAACTTTAATTGAAAAAATGTGTTCAAATTTGAACCATGACACTTTTTGATCAAGTTTGACATTCACGTAGTCAAACATGTGTTTCTGGCCTTAATTTAATTGTTTGATACTAAAATTGGGAGAGGTTTTAGGACCCTATTTTGTTGGATGAACATCGCTAAGCTTCACAATGCCTTCCCAATCGAATTTCAATCAAGTGTTACTGTAAGCACCTATTATTCAGTATATAGTACCAGTATATTTTTTTCTTGCTATTGCCATTGTCACAATCTCTAAGTAATGGTTTAGGGACAAAAGGTCGAATAACAAAAGTCGAAAGACAAAAGGACGAAAGGATCGATTTTTCTTTATTTGAAAAAGGATTTTCGACATTTTGTCCCTTTTCTTTCCCTCTTCGACTTTTTGTCCTTTCAACATTTTATTCTTAAGTTTTTAGATTGAAAATAAGAAAAAAAAAACAACGGGTTAAACTATTTTTCCTTAAGGTAGTTTCATTTTTTGTCCTTGACTGTATTATAATGCGAAAAGAAGCTTTGATTTGTTAATGAATCTTGGAAAGATGGAAATAAATGAATATTTCTTTTGAAGGTGGTCGACCAATAGGGTCCTAAAGCCCTGTTCCTATTTTAGAGCCAAACGTTTAGGTTAAGGCCAAAAACACATGTTTACTCAATTTTTTAACGTTTTCTATTTGTTTAAGTCTAAAAAACATTTGGTTATGTTTTTTTTAGATTTTGTCACACCCCTTGGCTTGAACTCAAATTTTGGGTGTATTTTGTTTTCCGTGCCCCTTCCGAAATGTCAGATAGAAACAACCCCATTGTCAAAACTAAAACCCCTGTGGTGTTTTTGTCGACTAAGCGAATGTCAAACATTATTAAAAGTGTCAAGGTTAATTCATGGACCCAATTTTGAAATAAAAGTTCAAATATGATGTAGCCGTTATTTGAGCTGGAAAAATTGCTAAAGTAATTGCAGTAACATGCTCTTTCGTATTATTAAATAAAAACAAGATTTCATGAAACATTTTAGGACCCTATTAATACAAAATCGTTTCACAGTGTTAAATGTCGTCGTTTCGCATAATGGTCACACCGCACAATGAAAATTTGATGTCTTCCATAAAATGTTACTTGTGCTTGTATGAAAGTTCTTACAGTTCATTATGCCAAATGTCTTTATAAGAAATAGGCCATCCTCCTCTTAATGAGTACAAGATTTAAATATATGGTCAATAACTCTCATATCAGCATTCGTAAGGAACGAATGATCGAGAAGGAATGGAAAATTCAAATAATCATCTAATTCTCATTCGCTATCAATCGCGAAAACAAGTTGAATCTTACATCTAACAACATAAGATGCGAAAAACGTGTTATTGGCGAAATCATCAAAATAAACCGTCACTAATTAGCCTGAACCCTCTAGATCGTTATTTGTCTCGTTTTCCACTGCTCTACTGACACCTTCACCCGTCGTCGACGACGACGTGTGAAAAAACGTAGCACGCGAAAACACATTTGTCACAAGATCTTCCACATGCGGTTCTGCGTTGCGATATCCGTATTTTTACGCCTCCCTTGCAGTTGGAAACAACGCCCGAAAAATGTTTCATGAATCGGCTGATTGACTAACTGACTGACTGACTGATATTCTTTCCTCTTTCTCTCTTCCACCCGCAGGTCTATGTGGCGCTGTTCAAACCCTTGCGCGTGTCGCGACACCAGTTCAAGAAGGTGCTCAACTGTATGAAGCTGGTCCGGTCCCTGAAGTACCAGGAGATCTACGCCCAGGAAAAGGTCACCAAGGTGGACAGTCTTTCGCTGGTGCTGTCCGGGAAGTAAGTATCATGCATCAATCCATCCATGGACGTAGAGTAGGGTGGGTCAATTTCAAGTTCGATATCAAGTTTTGCTTGTAAAGAAATGCTAACATCAAGATTACTATCGATATATATTTCATATGCATTCCAGTCAGCTTGTAAATAGCTTGTTAATAGATTGAGAATCGCTTCATTCAAATAGCATCAATGAATTTAAGGGGGTTTCTCTAGCCAAGTGGTTGAAGTCCACGGCTACAAAGCAAAGCCATGCTGAAGGTGTCTGGGTTCGATTCCTGGTCGGCCCAAGATCTTTTCGTAATGGAATTTTTTTTGACTTCCTTGGGCATAGAGTATCATCGTACCTGCCACACGAGATACGAATGCGAAAATGGCAACTTTGGCAAAGCAAGCTCTCAGTTAATAACTGTGGAAATGCTCATTGAACACTAAGCTGGGGACGTAATGCCAAGAAGAACAAGAAGAATTTTGCGCTGGTATTTTTTTTTTTTCATTAAAACCGAACTTTAGCCCCACCTCACTCTATGCCTGCAATCGGGAAACGGAAATTCGCGTCTCAGAGTGAGCTATAAACAAGATTGAATGCGTTATGGCCAGAGCAAAGTGCTTAACCAACCATGCTCTGCTCACTTTGTGACGTAAGTCAGACCAGACAGGACAGACAGTCATTCAAGCTGCTAAAGTTTTTCGACCATTGATGATGATTCTTGTTATGTCGCGGTACTCTCGGACCGACAAACAAAAACAATTCTATTTTCAACATCTTATTCAATTGGCGAGACTTATTTCGACAGCCTGTTTGTACTGGTGACGCTAGATGTTTTTATTCGATTATTATTCTATCTAAAAAATATTGGTAACGTTTGTAGACTTGTAAGCCTTCAGGTTCTACTTTAGATTGATCATTTAAAAAAATCCTTTTGGAATGTTTTAATACACTTGATCATCTCTGATAACACAGGTTTGCAGATGAATGGAAACAGGAAAAGGAGCACCATTCATGCATTGAAAATATTCCATCGATAAAAATTCGATCCATTCTCAAGTGTGATTCAAACTGCACTTTCAATTGACGCTTGTGCACCCATACAATTCTACCACCGAGGGAAATCTGTAAAATGTGATCAGAGATCTGTTTAAGGAATTTTGCGGGAATCCATTTTTTAATATCAGTCTTGTTAGAATTCTTGTAATAAATTGTAATAATAAACCCTAAGCTTAGCAAAAGCATCAGATTTCTTATCCTTTTTAGTCTCGCATGCATGTTGGTTATCATCATAAAATTTAGTTAGGTTCTTTTTAAAACTAGATTTAGGATTAATCAAATCCAGTAGGGTTTTAGGTTTATATGAGAGTATTCGCTCAGAGGGGAATTCGCCATCCTTTTCAAGACAAATGTTCCTGTAATTAAAGAGAAAATATGATATTTGCTCATGCGTATCCAAACCCCTAATTTCTCGATCCAAAAGGAACTTCTTTAATACGTCCTTGACCAAACGAACTGTTCTCTCCGCTTGGCCGTTGCTTTCAGGGTGATATGGGGGGCTCTTCATGACCCGGATGCCTTGTTTCTCAAAAAAGTTTACAAAATAGCTTGAATTGAAAGGTGGTCCTCCATCGGTCACTAAAACATCCGGTAACCCAAATCGAGCGAATATACTCAGGAAAACCTTGGTTATTTTTTTATGATCTGTACCATTTCTCATATATTCCAACTCAATCCATTTGGTAAAGCTGTCTACGACGACCAAAAACATCTTCCTCTCAAAATAAAAGAAATCCGCAAGCAGTCGACTAAATGGCTTTTTTGTAGGTATCCAACGAGAATAAGGTTCTGGTTTTGTTACAGCATTCATCTCATTACACGGTGTCTCTGGTAGAACAACATTAATATAAAAAAATCAGTATCGCTAAAACATCCACCAAATGAAAGCTTAGGATTTCCCCTTTCATTTGAGACCTGTTTGGAAATGTTCTATCGGGGGGTAATGAAAATATTTTTTCAAAACAGTACAATGCCGTTTTTTCAGTACTGATTTCTTAATTATGGTTCACACAGTCATTTTCTTTCATGCTTATCTAGGTAGCCATGAGAAATTGTACTACGAATAGTTAACCAATTAATAAAAAGGATTTAGATTTAGCATTATACCATTCTATTTAAACCAATTATATACACGAGACTATCGATAAAGTAAATATGTACGGATAATACGGCTTACTAATGCTCACTATTGTACATTACTACAGCTCAAAGAAGCTGTCGATCATATGCTTCGGAGTTCTCTGGAACCTACTGGGTAAGCAATCCACATTTTTGAAAAGTTCTTAACTTTTTTGCAAAATCATCATCCAGACTCGTTTGAAAACAACTTTTATGTACCTGATCAGAATGATCAAGCGCCTGAAACACATTTTTTTCATTTAAAAGAGATAATTTACAGAACAGTACGATAAATTACAATTGCTAGCAAACTTAGATCCCATTACACTTCCAAGACATGCCGATTTTTCAAAAGCTTCTGACAGTTCATCTGGTGAATCCACTTTTGTTGTGGCGTTGGCAACTGATGATCCTTACCTGTGATAAAAGAATTATTTTAAGGTCATCTTTATGAATCACACAATCAAACTGCTGATGCTTACCCATTCCTCGACATTATTTGGATCAATTTGGAGCAGTGGATAGTAAATACAATTGAAGAACTGCTTCGCCAGTTTATGATCCGAGCCGAGACTTTTCCATTTCGCGGACGCGTATGTGACAAAGTATTCGTGGATGACCAGCTAAATTGGATAAATCTTTTTTGTGTGGTACAGTATGGGCAAGGAAATGTTGAACTACCTCCCATTATTACGAAAAACAGATTGACGATTTTCAAATCTCCAGCAATGGAGCACCTAAAATTATTCAAAAGCAACAGTGTCTTCCACATTTTCTCAATATTGCCATATTTTTCTGGAACGCCAGAAGCAACAGCAAACAGCAACAGTATTTTTACGCCAGTATCCTTACATCGGCCTTGAGTCCCGATGACGTCAGAATTATGCTCGATAATCGACAGGGTAAATGATTAAAGGACCCTTCTCCATCGCTTGCAGATCGAACTGCCCAGGCCAACTCCCCTTTTTGGACGTCACATAATCAACTAACCCCTGAACGTTTTTCTTCTTGGCATTAACGTCCTCACTGGGACAGAGCCTGTTTCTCAGCTTAGTGTTCTTATGAGCACTTCCACAGTTATTAACTGAGAGCTTTCTTTGCCAATGTTGCCATTTTCGCATTCGTACCTCGTGTGGCAGGTACGAACAAATGTTTTTTTTTAGGTTGCACAGATGTTGAATAAGATTCTCAGTTAGGTGGTAAACCGTGTAGATTCGACAACCAACCAATTCAATTTGCACTTACTTTTTGCATTACTGTGTCTACCACGTTTTCCCTTTAGTTTTGGTGAGATTGTTGTTCTCACATCATTACATGCTTCGAGTGGTAGGTTTTAAATTGTATTTATATTTATACAGTGCTATATTCAAAAGTTTGAACTGGTTACTGAACGAATAAACGTGCAAGCTCGACATATTTTTGTAGGACAATACCAGACTGTAATCCTGATGTGAAGAATGTGCTGTTCAATAATATCAACCACTATTGCTGATAACGGTTGCAGACACAAATTCTCATGGCTTTTCGGTTTCATGTTTCAGGTATCCTGACAGAGTGTAGTGTAAATATATATATTTATTATTAGGTGTGAAATTGGGATATATTTATTGTAATTATTAATAGGCATACCTCTAATCAGCAAACCAAAATGTTGACCCAAAACAATGAATTTATAAAATTATCACGCGATACAAGTACCAATTTTTCGCTATACCACCCTAGAACGCGACAACTTAAGCAATGAAGCGTTATAACGCAGCGCCGATTTCCCTACCATTGATGCCAATGTAGTTGTTTTTTGCAATCTGTGAAACCATTGGTAATGTAATGATCCATGAGCAGTGGCGCGGGAAGTGGGTGGGACAGGTAGGACATGTACTACGCACAAAAACACCTGGGTAGGACAGTCAAAGGATTGTCCTACCCACGATTGAACAAAAAAAAAACGAAGAAAGCTTGAAAAATTAATTAAACTATTTATCATCTGTTCAATATACATACAAACTCGATCAACTTCGCAGTTATTCTTATGGGAATGAAAGACACTATAAAGTTTTTCATAATATTTTCTACAGTCATTCTATTTACAGTCTAGCAAATAGAAAATCCCAATAACTGGCAACGCGATAATCTCACTTAAATCGCTGACAACTGAACAAAATGTTTTATTCTTCAAGTGACCTTTTTGTTTGAACAATGATAAAATAATATTTTTCTCGTTCAACCAATGTGTTTCATTAAGGTCAAATTGAGCCAAATATTTTTGAACTGCATTTTGTTTTAATTCCAATAAAGTTTTGTCAATTTTTCACAGAATTTCATATATTCTGTTGGTTGTCACAATACTGCTCACCGATTCAAGCACTCTCTACATGTCATATTCGATTGGCTCCGATCCGATTGGATCCGATAGTTTTATGTACCAGACTGTGAATAGAGTGACTATAGTATTTTCCTGCCTAGTAATGCGCGACATGGTTTGTGCATGAACTCCACAAAATTCCGGCTCGTGAAAAGAACTATTGAGAATACACCATTTTACGAGACGTTTTTGAACAGCATATCGCTTATTTTATGAATGGAATTTTGACAGGAGGCGGTGTCGTCACGTGTGGAAGTAACAGCAATATCATCAGTGTTGCCGTAGAAATATATGAGGAAATTAGAACAACCTCTCGGGTTGTAAAGACAAGCAGTTTGGTCTATTTTTGTCAAATTTGTTCGAAAAAATACATAAAAATAATATAAATATAAAAGACATTCATATTTTTCAATATGAATGATGACAAAACATGATCCAATGAATGATCCTTACGACAGGACTGGTTTCTTTACAGAGATTTGGTCTCCATTTTAATGCAAGTGTTTAAAAAGTGCCTATTTTTAATTTTATTTTAATACAAAATTATCTTTTTTTTCCTTATTCTGCTTGCCTTGAATTCTGATGCAAAATAGTACAGGCTTTAAAAAAACTTTAGTGACTATAACGGGTCCAAGAGCATCTTCAATAAATTCGTCCCCGAGAAAGAATTTCAAGAGTTATCATAGTCATTTAATTCCAAATACGTTCTCCTACCGGGATCTCTCCAGAAAATCCTCTAAAGATTTCTCTACCAATTCTCCCATAAACTCTTCCAGCGATTTTTCAAAGGATGGTTGAAAGATTTTTTTCAGAATTCGCTCCAAAAATCTTTGAAAACTCCAAAGCTACTATCTCTAGTTATTTCCTCAGGTATTACTTATCCTAGAATATCCTCCATATATTTTTCACTGATTCGTTAACCAAATTCTCCAAAGTTGTTGCTCTTGGGGATCTTCAGAAGAATTCTATAGAGTTTCTTCCGAGGAAATCCACATATGTTTATTCCTGAGTTTCATGGAAAGAATACCTTAAGAGTTTTTTTTTTTTTTGCAAGAAACTCTACAAGAATTCCTACAAATTTTCATTTAGATTTCTTCAAGAATTCATCCGCGTTTCTCCCAGAAACCAAAATTCTTTGGGGGGCTCTTTGGAGTTTTTTTTTTGTAGGAATGTTTCCAACATTTCATCCAAGTCTGATTCCGGCAGTATTACCAAACATTTTTTTAAAAGTATCTTCAAAAGTTTATTTATGTTATTACACCAGTTTATACTACAAAAAAATTTCCAATTTTTCCTCCAACCATTCTTACACAAAATTTCTGTAGAGATTCTGTCCAACGCACAGTGGTCCAGGAATCAGTTTTACGCGGAAAGATGCATTTTGAGCTTTAGAATGAAACATTAGACAAAAACGGTCTTCTACAAAGTTGTTTGTATTAGTTGAGCCCTTTGTTTGGTTTTATTGAAAATTAGGGTGGACCACATTTTCATAGAAATTGTGTAACAAACTTTCTTATTTGTAGAAATCATATTATATATGCTTCAGCAAAGTTATAGACCATTCAATTTCAAGCAACTTTGCCAAAAAAGTTTTTTTTTATCTCTTAAATTGACCGATTTAGAGCTTTTTTCCTGCAGTGACATAGGGTGGTCCGAACAAAACTGGTTTTCTGGCTCTAGACTTTTCAATTCAAATTTCGCATCAAAGTAGTCTATCAAACACTTTTAGTGCTTTAAAAAATGCGTAATTTGGTGAGTGAAGAAACTTGCTTCCGTTTAGGAGTTATTGTTGTTTTTCTCTCAAAAACATGCCTACTTTGATTGTGAACATCTCTGATTGGGGCAAATATAAAAAATATCTTTTGACGGCATTCAAAAGACAAAATAAAATTATATATTATATCAAAAATTTACAGATGTGTTATTTTTGTAACTCTAATAAAATGCCTTGTAAACAAAGGATTTTAAGAAGAAAAACTTTAATAACTTTTGAACTAAAATAGATATCTTCAATATTTTTGCATGAAAATTTGCGTTTTGTTAAGTTCTTAAAGACGTTTATAGACCGCTTTGACGAAAAATCTGAAATTATAAAGATAGGGCTCTAAAACTATTTTGAAGATTTTCATAGTATGTATTTCTTTATTATTTTGCATTTTGAGCATGAAAATGAAATTTGAAACAAAAATGATCTTCTACAAAATTGTTTCTGGAAATATAAGCTTTCATACTGTGTCATTTGAAACTAGGGTGGTCCACAATATCACACATATCATATAATCAACTTTTTTATTTGCAAAAATACTGGTATATGCTAAGGCAAAGCGGTAGAACTTGAAATTTTGATCAACTTTGCCAAAAAAAGTTTTTCTGTAGCTCAAAATTTGACCAATCTAGAGCATTTTTTCCTAATCATCGCAGGGTGGTCCAACGAAAATAAGTTTTTCAACTCTAGTTTTTTTTAATTTTACTTTCTCGTCAAAGTAGTCTTTGAACGACTTTAAGAACTTAACAAAACGCAAATTTTCATGCAAAAATATTGAAGATATCTATTTTAGTTCAACAGTTATTAAATTTTTTGTGATAAAAAATATTTGAATATTTTTTGTGATAAAAAATATTAGTTACACAATTTCTATGAAAATGTGGTCCACCCTAATTTTCAATAAAACCAAACAAAGGGCTTAACTAATACAAACAACTTTGTAGAAGACCGTTTTTGTCTAATGTTTCATTCTAAAGCTCAAAATGCATCTTTCCGCGTAAAACTGATTCCTGGACCATAGTGCAATGATTTTCGAGAAATTTGTTTAGAAAAAGATGTGGAATGCTATTACTTGAGAAAATTTCAAAGAACTACTGAGGGAGTTTCTGTAGAAATCTTAGAAGGAATCTCTGGACCAATTACTGAAGATATCTTTAGAGGAATCCCTAGTTGAAATCTTATATAAATCCTGAAAGACAATTTAAAAGGGAACCCCTAGAATTTTCTGAATGAAAAAATTGATAGAATTTTAGAGAACATTTTGGCCGAGAGTCTTGGAGGATGTCATAAGGAAAGCGATGAATGAATTACTGGAAGAGTAAGGACCTTCTTGAAAAATTTATCAAAGAATTTGTGAAGGAATTCAGATGGTTTCTGAAACAATCGTCGACGAAATTTTATTTCTGTGGATTTTCTTGGGAATATCCAAGTTGATCTCTTCAGGTATCCTAAAAAAAATTTGAAGAAAAACGTAAAAAAAAAAATCTTGAAGAAATCTCTTAGGAAACAATCACCAAATGATTTAATAAATAAGTTTCTGCTGAAACTCCTAGAGAAAATGATGAAAAATACGAGCAACACCTTGTCGTAATGTTACTAAGAATTCTCAAAAACAGTGTTCTGCTCTGTTGCTATGAAGAATTAAACTTATCCCTTGGCACTTATTATGTTTTTTTTTTTTGTTTCTGTTTAGTCTCTTTTCGGCCTCTTATCGGTTCCTTTCGGGGCTCTTTATGTCTCTTTTATTTTTTGGAAAGATGTCTTCAATTTCCTACTTTTAAGGCACTTAGCCGCTACCAGCCCTTTAAAAGGGAAAAGCTTTCTTAATCTTGTGATAACGACTTGCATGAAAATGAAGGTGTTAGCAACAAAGGCATGTCAGTGATAGAAACCTAGTTTTGAGAAAATTTCCTTTAATTTTTTTTTTCAGTATTTTCTTATTCTATACAGATTTTATGGGAGTCACAAAAGAAACTCCTAAGATTTATGTCATTTTTGTTGTTGAGCGAAACAATCTCCTGAAAATATCGTTAGAGCGCTTGGAAACTGTAGAATTTCCTCAACTCATTGAAAACCCGTCCAAAATGACACATACACTCCTTATAGTAACTTTCAATTTCCAGTCCAGAGTTAACATTGTTCTTAGCTTCATTGTTCATAAATCATTTCACAACGTTTGTCCTACCCATGGTTAGGAACGTGGCCGCGCCTTTGTCCATGAGTAAATGTTTTCAAACGCTTTGGTTATTACTAATCGTAAAAAGCAATATCTTATGAAAATAAATTTGAATTTCAAGACGGTAGCATACAACTGAATCTAAATAATGGTTATTTATTGGAAATCTTTCAAATCTCTAAATATTTTTTTTATTCAAAATTTTAAATACTATTCACAATCATTTTAGTTTTGTATAAATGAATAAATTTTGATTAAAGATATACAATTTTACTATTTACTGAATTTATAATCAACTGAACAGCAACACTGCCAAAACAAAAACAAGCTTGTTTTATGGAAAACTTGGGCAAACATTTAAAAAGGGCGCATCGACATTGGTAAACAATGGCTCTGTAAGACGCTGTTGTGCCCAATTTACCTCGATCACGCTCACCAATACTACTATTAGGAAGAGCTAACACAAATCTTTCTAATAGTGGTGTTAGTTTGCATAGGCGAGCTAAAAATGGCTCAACGTTTCTGAAAACAGGCTTAAGACCTCTCCATCCCTTTTCAAATGTTTGTCCAGAAATATTTGTCATGGCCTTCTACGGTTCGATTGAGTTGTCATCATATTGTGCAAGCGATTCATTGTATCATACTATTGGTGGAAGAAGATCACCTATGGTACGTATCTCTTACTAAAAAAATGTTCAGAACCCCCCGATAGAACATTTTTAAACCGGTCTCAAATGAAAGGAGAAAGCCTAAACTTTCATTTGGTGGGTGTTTCATCGATACTGATTTTTTTATATTAATGTTTCCTACCAGAGACACCGTGCAGAATCTGATTACTGTCTAGTTATATGGCCGAAGTATCAATACATGTAAAAAATATGCTCATACAGCAATGCTGAGGTTGTTTTAACAAGTTTGTGTAGTCGCTTTTCTAGTTTTATCTTTTATTCCTGTTTGTTCCCTGAATCACCGGAAGTGACTTCAGAAACCGGCCATTGGCTGTTCATCTGACCGAAGCATCAAAACGTAAATTAGCATGTTCTTACCGCAACGCTCACATTATTTTCTGATGCCTGAACGGTCGCATACCTATTTTCTATTATCTATGTTTGTTCCTGATTCACCGGAAGTGACCTCAAAATCCAGTAATTGTCTGATCATCTGGCCGAAGTGTCCATATAGGCAAGAAGCATGGTCTTACAGCAATGCTGAGGTTCTTTCAAGAAGTTTGAGTGGTCGCATGTCTAGTTTTACCTGTTATTTATGTTTATCTCCAGATTCGCCGGAAGTGAGCTCAGAATTCGGTCAATGTTTGACCATCTGGCCAAAGTTTCCATATAGGCAAAAATCATATTCTTACAGCAACGCTTAGACTATTTCATGAAGTTCGAGCTGTCGCATACTTAGTTTTATGCGTCCATGTTTATACCCCGGTTCACCGGAAGTGACCCTACAACCCAGCCTTGGCCATATGGTAAAATTGACAGTTGATGGCGTGCATTGGTTTCATGACGTTCAAGTAGCCGCATTGTCGCTTTGGGGCAAAATTACATGTGTTTCTTGACCGCGGCACCAACCCGTGAAGTACTTCCAGAACCAGGTTCCGGTTTTCGTCCCATGCAAGAAAATAAACCAAATGATGTATTCTTGCCTTGGTCCGATACATAGGGGGAGATCCCCCAGTACCGGACACTTAAGCCACTAAATTCATAATTCGAAAAATATTGGTATTATGAGCTCGTGTTACCCATTTATGATAAATATTATCATTTTTATAGTGTATAAAAATAAATTTGAAAATATAAATATGAATTTTGACATTGCATTTTGATGATGTATTTTAATACCAAATTGATCGATCTTGAAACGTGGCACCCAATACCGGACACGATCTGAAAATGCGTCGAATTCTGTAAATTTGAACATACTTGAATGTGTTTACTATAGGAATAGTATACAATTGCCAATTCAATGCATTTGCAACATTTACAAGAACAATTTGAGTTTTTCTTAGTTTACAAGATGTCCATCAAAATCCTCTTTCATATATGATGAAAAATAGCACATTTTACGATGTTGTTCTGAATTTTAGTTCTTCTTAATTTTATCGCATGTTTGATACCATGATCGACGGAATCCATGAAAAATGAATGTATTTTGAGACACTGGTGCAATAATTACATAGATAACATATAACAAATCAAGCTGTCCGAAACTGGGGGACAGGAGGTGCTTAACCCAAAATTGTAATTTGTCCGTATTTGGTTCAATTATGGTACAAAATACATTTATACTATCAAATTAGGATTATTTTCGAACATGCTTGCGTGATCCAAAGTATATTTTCATATTCAAAATAAATACTAAAAAGGCTCAATATTAAGGCGATACGTCAATTTTTTTAAGATTTTCAAACTTTTCTACTTTTTTAAAAAGGCATGCATATTTCAAGGATGTGTTATTCTACGCACACATTAGTCTCCACAATAGCTTTCTTTCCTTCTAATACACCATCTTGATTGGACCATGATTTCTCAATTTTTTGACTTTGTCCGGTATTTGGTGCTGTCCGGTACTGGGGGATCTCCCCCTAATGTCTAAAAAGGGCTAAAACCTATCGTTTGACATTTGTTTCGTTGTTAAAGTTGTAAAATATGTGACTAGCGAACACTTATTTCCGGTTGAAAAACATGTCCAGACCTAAACTTCCGGTTTGAAAACACCACTTGCAGGAAGTCTAACTCATCGATCATAGTAAAAACCACATTTCGTTAAACTTATTTGTTTCTGAGCACCAGTCTTTTGAAAATAAAAGGTCTGTTCCGGGGCTTTGAGGGTTAAATTGTTAAGTTGCCTAGTGCCGAGCACGGTAAAAAGAAGCAAGGTATTATACTCCGAAAAATGACATTTGGCAGTGACGTCATTCCTATCGCAATCTCGAACGAGTGAAAAAGAAAGCAAGGCTTGCTCTCTTTTACTATCCGGTATGCTTGGCGATAGGAATGACGACACATGTTTTGACTGAAAACCGTTTTTTTACACATGGGAATAGCCTACCTTGCTTAGTATACCGTGATGCCGAGTAAAATCTTCAACTGACATCAATTACTTTTTCAAATTTGTTGGGCACTTATAACCGCTTCATTATAACCTAAAATAGATAAAAAAAAACATAAGAAAATGAGAAAATATTGTAATTTTCTTTTGCAGAAAATAAGTGTGGAAAAACTCTGACATTACAACGTCAACATTACAAATTTTCATATTCCCAAGGCATGCTAAGATTGAGCTATAAAAATACGTTGAAATATCAGAAAGGGGTGATTCAAATATTATAGCAAGCTAGCGTAAAAAGCTGGATAGCGAGGTCTGTTTGAAAGGACATTTTTTCTCAACTGCGTACTAGTGCATTACTCAGCAATTGAAGTTTAAGTTCTGGAGCAATACAAAGTTAGCCGCTCAAGTTGGGCTATAACAATATTTTATGAACAACAATAATTGAGCCTGAGAAAAATCAGTTAACTCTGAAAGACTTTGGCGGCATGTAAACGCAATGTTTTGCCAAAATCCTACAGCTGATGCCAGACGCATTCAACTTTTCGACGTCTGTTTGAATTCAGTGGTGTCTGCAGAAATTCGTAAACCAACTCCTTGGGGATCTTCTTCAGAAGATCCTCCAGGTATTTCTTCGAAAATTATCATAGGAGCTTAGCTAGGAGTTCTTACGGAAGTTTCTCTAGGAGTTTTTCCGTAAGTTGCTTTCTAATTTCTTTCGGCAGATTATCTGAAGTTCATCTGGAAGTTCTTCTAGAATTTATTCTACGAGTCTTCCTAATGTCCCTCTAGAAGGACTTCGACAGGTTCTCTTGCATTTCTTTCCGAAAGTTCCTCCGGTAGTTCTTGTAGAAGTTCCTTCGGAAGACCCTTTTGAAGTTTCTGTAGGAGTTCATCAGGAAATTCTTGTAGCAGTTCCTCCAAAAGTTCCAAAAGTTACTTTTATAGATCATTATAATACAATTATCAACAAGGCAAACAAGATGTTAGCATTTATAAAACGATTTAGCTATAATTTTCACGATCCATACACTATAAAAACATTATACATAACCTATGTGCGTTCAATTTTAGAATACTGTAGCATAGTTTGGTCGCCATTTTCATCAACCCATGAAAATCGTATAGAATCAGTTCAAAAACAATTTCTGTTGCTCGCACTTCGAAAATTAGGTTGGACAAGGTTACCTCTACCATCTTATGAAGCACGATGCATGCTCATTAATATTCAAACATTGAAGAAACGTCGCGAATTTGCAATGGTCTCGTTCGTAAACGATATAGTTTCGCATCGTATTGACTCGATGACACTTTTATCAAAATTAAATTTTTATGCTCCTTCAAGACAACTGCGAAGTCGTAGTATTTTTTATACAAACCATCACCGCACAAATTATGCCAAATTTGAGCCTTTAAATCAAATAATGTCTGTTTACAATAAACATTGCGAAACCATTGACTTTACTATGACGAAATCGGAACTAAAACAAAAATTTATGTCATATAAAAATTCGAACTAGATTAAGAAAATAACGTTTTCAAACTATATAATATTAAGTGTAAAATTGTAACAAAATGGTC
Source organism: Aedes aegypti (assembly GCF_002204515.2). Taxonomy (NCBI): domain Eukaryota; kingdom Metazoa; phylum Arthropoda; class Insecta; order Diptera; family Culicidae; genus Aedes; species Aedes aegypti. The sequence goes on from NC_035107.1 coordinate 71,192,615, forward strand.
TACTTCTGATTGACGACATGAAATAAATAAATAAATAGAAGTTCCTCTGAAAGTATAGCTCTGAAACTACAGCAGTTTACCCGAAAATTCCTCTAGGAGCTTTTTTAGAAGGTCCTCAAAAAGTTCCTGTAGAAGTTCATCTGAAAGTTCCTCGGATTTCCTCCTAAAGTTAAAGTTACAGTTTCTCCAGAAGTTCCTGTAGGAGTTCGTCCGAATGTTCCTGTAGGAATCCCTCCGGAAGTCCCTGTAGGAGTTCCTCTGGAAGTTCCTATGAGAGTTCCTCTGGAAGTTCCTGTAGGAGCTCATCCGGAAGTTCCTGTATAGTTCCTCCGGACGTTCATGCAGGAGTTCTTCTGGACATTCCTGTAGGACTTCCTTCAAAAGTTGTTGTAGGAGTTCTCCCGAAGTTAATGCTGGGGTATGTAGGAGTCCAACCTAAAAGTCCTCTAGAAGCTCCTCCATAAGTTCCTGTAGAGTTCTTCCGAAATTTTCTCGAATTTCTTCTAGATGTTCTTCCGAAAGTTTCTTAAGCCTTTCTTTTGAAAGTTACTCTCAATGTTCGTCCGGAAGTTTCTCTAGGAGTTTTTTGTAAGTTCGTTTAGAATTTCATTCGTAAGATCCTCTAATATTTCCTCCGGACGTTCTATTGGAAGTTTCATCGGAGTTCTTCCGAAAGTTCCTCTAAAATTTTTTTCGGAAGTTTTTCTAGAAATTCGTCTAGAAGGTCTTTCAATGTTCCTCTTGGATTTTTTCCGGAAGTTCCGCCAGGAGTTCCTCCTGCAGTTCCTGTTTTCTTGTAGGAGTTCCACCGGAAGTTCTTGTAGGAATTTTTCCGGAAGTTTCCCTAGGAGATTCTATGGAAGTTCCTCTATGAATACCTATAAATGTTCCTTCAGTAATTCCTCAAAGACTTCTCCTGGGAGTTCCTTTAGGAATCCTTCTGAAAGCACCACTATGAGTTCTGCCGAAAGTTTCTCCAGGAGCTCCTCTGGAAGCTCTTCGGGAGTTTCCTTGGAAATTCCTCTGATTTCGGCAACGGAATCCATAAGTTACCCAGGAGTTTCTCCGTAAGTTTTTTCCCCAGGAGTTACTGTGAACGTTTCGCAAGGAGTTCCTTCGGAAGTTTTTCTCGGAGTTCCTCCAGAAGATCCTGTAGAAGTTTCACCGGGCGTTGCACTAAGAGCTCCCCGGAAGTTCCCCTGTTAGGTCTTTCGGAAGTTTTTCTTCTTGGAAGTTGCTTTAGGATATATTCCAGAAGTTCCTGTAGGAGTTCCAGAAGCTCCCCAGTTCTCGAGTTATTCTGGAACTTCATTTAGTATGTTTATGGTAAGTTCGTCTACGAGTTCCTCCGGAAGTTCTTACGCCAGTTTTCTTAATAATTCCTCTGCAAATTTCTCCAGAACTTCCTCCGGCAGTTCTGCAAGGAGTTTCTCCCGAAGTTTCGCTAGGACTTTCTCTGGAAGTTTATGTTGGAGTTCCACCATAAATTCCATTGAAAGATCGTACGGTACTTTCTCCAGAAATTTCTCCTAGAATTCCTCCGGAAGTTTCTCTAGGATATCCTCCGGAAGTTGCCCGAGTAATTTCTCTGCTTGGAGTTCCTCATGAGGCTCCGCATCATATTACAGGAGTACGAAAACCAACCCAGAAGTTCCTCTAGGCGTTCCAACGGAAGGTTTTTTGCTCTATGATTTCCCGTGGATGTTCCTTTTCCCTTACGAACATGTTAGGAAATTCCTCTATGAGTTCCTACGGAAGTTCGTTCATGATGTTTTCTAGAAATTCTTCCGGATGTTTCTCTAAAAATTCATTCGAGATTTTGTCCAGGGATTTCTGCACGAAATTTTCTATAGTGATTCATTCTGGAGTTCTTAGAAGAATTTTGTTGTAATAACAATATAATACAATATATTATAATATAATTTGAATTTTTGGACCAGTTCCTCCGAGGATTGCTTCAAAAAGTTTCTCCAGGAATTTCCATCCGTAGAAATTTTCAGGCGAATTCGTGTACCAAATTCCAGGAAACTTTTCGCATGAATTTATAAGGGAATTGTGGAACGAATTCACTAATAATTTTCTGGAGCAATTCCCCAAGAAATTCCCTCGAGAATTCCATGACAACTTCCTGATGGAATTCTGTTGTAGTTATCGAGAGGAATTCCTAAAATCATTTTCTGAGGAATTTCTGAAGTTATGTACTGAAATGCTCTAAAGTGATTCACTGAGGAAATCCTGAAGGAATTCTATAAGGGATTTTTAAAGAAATGCTCATAAATATGGCTGTAGGATTTTTTTTTTCAAATAATTCCTGGAGGAATTCTTAGAAAAATTCCCAAGAGATTTATTACAGATATTATTAAAACAAATAAAATTCTTATGAAATTCCGAGCTAATTTTCGAAAGGATTTTTAGATGAACTCGAAGAAATTCCTGGAACAATATCCTACAAAATCTCTGGAGAAATTCTGACCGAAATTCCTAGAGGAATTACCGGAGTAAAAAAATCCACCGAGTATCGCTTATTATTATCCTGAAGTTTTTTTTTTCAAATTTGCCCTTTAGAATTGCCGGAGCATTTTTTGACAAAATCCCCACTGAACATCCTGGAGAAATTCTCATAGGTGTTCCTTCTGGCATTCTTGGAGAAAATCCTGGAGAGCTTCCCGAAAGAGTTCCGGGAAGAATTCTGTAGGAATTTTCAGAAAAAATCCCGAAGGAATTATTCCTTGTGAAATTTTCGAAGGATTTTTGGAGGAGTCCCTGAAGTAATTCAAGGACTAATTTTTGGATTGATTCTTCGACGGTTTCGGGAAGATTTGTTGAAAAAATCCCTGCAAAAAAAGATAATCGCTGGATGGAATTTTGGAGAAATTTACAGAGGAATTATCAACCTTGACACTTTTGAAGAACCTTGACGTTTAATTTGTCGCCACAGGGGTTTTGTTTTTGTGACAAAATGTTCCTTTCCCGACAATAGGGTCCTGAAGCCTTATCCAAATTTTAGTATCAAACGCTTAAATTAAGGCCAGAAACACGTGTTTATTGAATTTTTAAATATTTTTCACTGATTCAAGCCCGAATTTAAGATTCTGCCACACCGTTTGGTTTAAACTCAAATTTAGAATTTCATTTACCGTGTACTTTCTGAAATGTCAGATAGGACCAACCCCAGTGCAAAAAAACAAAACTCGACTAAGTGAACGTCAAACATGATCAAAAGTTTCAAGGATCAAAATTCGACTATTTTTATCTTTTGAATATATGATATACCGTTTTAATTCATATTACGGACATTCTACTTTGTATGGGAAACATTTCATACGAAATGTTTCAATTTTTGCCGTTCAAAAGGTCACACTTTCAAAGCTCGTTTTATCATTTTTTTTTCGCAGATATCTTTGAAAATTTAGTGGCCCCTCTAGTGGTTTGTCAATTTTATATTATGGTTTGACTTTTTTTTATTATATTCATGACCTGTCCGGAATTTGCCTACCATTCGAAAGTTTTGAAGGCTCGATAGCACCGAGGAATCATACAGATTGATTTAATCTATGCACGCTATGTCTGGACCAGCAGATTATGCAAATCTGTATTACCTCGGTTTTTCTTAGCTAGAGTTCAGTAATTGGGTTATGTTTTCATAATCGGAAGTTTTTAACATATTCCATCGGTGAAATTTTTATTTTTTTTTTTTCCACTTTTTAGCTATTTTTTCATATACAGACTATGTAAATCAATGAAAATCACGTTTGCCTACACAAAATGTATGGCGAAAATTTTACCGATATAATATTTTGTAACCTTCCGATTTTTAAATTATAGACTGCTGGTTTAGACATAGCGTGTTATGTGCTTCATGAGGGGTAATATTTCATAGATGCCTTAAGTGTCCGTAATATTAATCAAAACGGTAGCCGTTATTTGAGCGAAAAAAGTCAAAGTAGTAGCAAAAACTAGCTCTATCGTATTATTTGATAACAACTATTTTAATTCATTCAAAAATTTTAGGACCCTATTCGAAAAGTACACGGAAAACAAAATTCACCTAGAATTTGAGTTTAAATCAAGGGGTGTAAAAAAGTTTCAAAATCGAGAAAAATATGCTTTTGGACTTAAACCAATATAAAACATTGCATAATTGATTAAACATGAATGTCTGGCCCAAGCAAAAGCGTGCAAAAATTAGGATAGGACTTTAGGTCCCTTTAGGGCTTTAGGATTCATAAAATGGGCTTAACTCGAACGACTTAAATCTACCAAACTTGGCAAACCCGTTTTCCCTTAAAACGACAACATTGCACTTCTCCCCTCAAACAGAAACATCCACGTCAGTTCCATCGCAAACCGTTTGACGCACGTGATTCGACATCGTCGATTTACTATATCCAAAAATTCCAACAACGGCCGTCGAAGAAAAAAAACATCTTTCATCGAATCACGCTCATCCAACAGCGCAAGAGGGGTATAAAATAAACCCATACATACACACTGTATTACACAGTACAAAGGTCAGTTGCAAGATGGTAGGTAGATTCGCGTAAAATATCACTCGGGTTTGCGATAGCCGAATTCGGGGTGGGGAAGGCCCCTCTTAAACAAGCAAATTTTATGACCGGCGGACCGTTTTTGTATACAGTGCTGTTCGGAATAATAGCAACGCTAACTAAACCTAAATATATAACGCATTAATCGTGACAATAGAAAATTGCAACGATTTTTGTCCAAAATTATTAATCATTTTATTTGACATTTGTTTCAATGATTCAACATTGGATATTCTATGTAACTCATTAGTACTATACCAGCGAGGAAGCTTCAGAACCATTTTCAAAATTTGATTTTGAATCCTCTGCAGAGCTTACTTTCTGATATTACAACAGCTAGTCCATACTGGTGCAGCATATAACATTGCCAGTCTGAAAACTTGTTAGAAGATCAAAAGCTTGTTCTTAATACAAAGTTTAGATTTTCTGTTAATAAGTGTTTTTTGAAATTCAATTTTTTATCCAGCATTAGCTCTAGATACTTAACTTCATCTGACAAATTTATTGAAACCCCTCTCTTCGTGACCACATGTGAACTTGAAGGTTTCAAATAAAGAACTTTTGGTTTATGTGCTCCAAGCCTGGGGGACACTATTGCTATTGGAAGTTCGTGGATTGTTTATCGTGCCAATAAAGAAAAACACCTACCCCAAAGGTAAACAAGCGAGAAAAATGGAGTTTTTCATCGCTCTCTCTCTTTGGGGCTCTCGTTCACTGCATCCATTTATCAGACTTGTTACAACTTGCGATACATTGACGATCGTGGACCGCAACAGATGGGATGTTTTTCTTTGCTTGCTTTGATCGTGCTTCATACTCAAATGAGAGCGAATTCTGCAATGCCTGATGCTTTTTCTATGTCTAGAAGAGACCAGTAGAATAGCCTTCAGATTTGTTGGAACGGATCAAATTTATTACACGTAAAAGTTGATTAGTGGTCGAATGTCCATGGCGGAATCCGAACTGTTCATTGGCAAAAATGATCATCATTCTGTACAAAATGCCCCTTTCGAAAAGTTTACTGATGGAGGAAAGCAAGCTGATTGGAGGATAACTGGAAGCTCCGGCAGGATTTTTTTCCGTTTTTAAACTTGATACAACCTTGGCATTTTTCCATTTGTCAGTAAAATATGCCAACTGAAAACATTTGTTAAATATATCAACGAAGAATGATAAGCTGGGAGTTTCTTTATAGGGATTTAAAAATTCCATCATTCCTAAGGGCATTCATATTTTTGATTTTTTAATAATAGTTCTCACTTCTCACTTCAGACTGATTTGGAGTCTCCCAGGAATTTTACGAAAACGTTCTCTTGATTGAGAATGCCTTCGAAATCCTGAGTAGCTTGATTTTCAGTTGAACTAGACACGCGCTGCCATTAATCCAAACAGCACTGTAAGTATGTGTAGCTCTGCTATCAAATAATCTTCTAATCTATATTCGACTCTCGAATCGGCGAAGTTTCTCTTTCTCCCTCTCTCTCTGCAACCGGCAATCTCACTCGCGACTCGTCGTTATCAGCGTGCTGCGCGCATACAACCATCACCACGGTAACAAATCGCTTCGTGTTGCACTCGTCCCCCCTTATGTGATCGACGGGGGGGATGCGGTGTGGGTGGTCGACGAAACCCGATCAACCACCGATAGCGAGTTTAAACGTGCGTTCGCTTTTCGGGTTTCACGCTTCGCGAGCACACGATGTTGATGTAGGTTAGTGATGTGCGCTGTTGCGAGCGCAGCCTGCTGCGATTTTGACCGTTGGTCTCCCTCGCTGATGACGCTCGGAACGGACGAATATGCGTGTTAACTTGAGCTATTTATATGTATGCGTAGGTGGGCTTGCTTGAGGATTTCACCACCATTCTGTTGTCGCAGTCAGCTGACGCAGAGCTTGCTTTGATCTCTGCGGGATTGATGGATCGCTGATTGATGGTCACTGTTATAGCGGATGGGTGTGTTCGAGTTGAGGGGAATTAAAGAACACCATGCGTTTCCATATTGATAGTAAGCTTAAGATAACGCACGATAGTTTATATCTCAGTAAACATCATTGGATCCATAGCATTTTTTTTTTCATTCGATCGTAGGTTATGTGAAGATCACACAACATTAATCCAAGATACCAACCATAAGTCAGTGAATTCTGGCATTCTGTCTTTAAACCCTTTGAACTCGGAACACAGAAATGCAATTTCCGACGCCCTTTCAAAATCCTAGATGGCAAACTTAACCCAATATGGCGATCGGGAGAAAGTGGCTTTAGAATTCAACCATTAAAAGTTAAAATATAAAAATAAATCATATAGAATGTATATTATTCGCCGGGATGCAAAATTTTTAAAATACAAATGTTGAGCAAATGTTCAATTAATTTCTGGTGGTATTCCTTGGCGGTTTTTTGGCAGGGATTCTGAAATAGTGTCTTGTATAGTTTCTGAAGGAAAGTGAATGGTATTTTTCCAAAGAATAATTAAATAATTTCGTAAGAAAATTATCGAAAAGTCCCAGGAAGAATAGAGAGTTTCTAAAGGAATTTTCAACAGAATTGGAAGACAAGTTTGACAAGATGTTATGATAGATAGTAGTTAAGCTAAATATCACACTTTATTACATTTTACAACAATTGCATCAGATTTAAACCAAAGTACCTAGAATCAATTGAACGCATAATGATGAATCACGGCGCCATCGATCAATTTTGGCTGTTATCGATTTTCTTGTCACTGTCGTCATGTAAATGACTGTGAGTCATTTAACGACGTCAAATTGTACGTAGCTGGAGTCAGATTTCAAACACTTCATACCGTGCTTACTGGTGCAATCATTTGCGATTGCATAAATTGTGTAGATATTTCACTGAGGGCAATACATCGGCACGACCGATGGCTACGTGCACGTTTGGCAAGAAATGCAACGTCCAGAAATAAATTTATGACATATTATATTACGAGAACACAAGCTCGTCGTCGTGATGCTCCGGAAGTTGTACACTATAACTGTTAAGTTTTATTGCAGATCAAGTTCAGTTCAGGGCCTCGATAGCCATAGCGGTAAACGCGCAGCTGTTCAGCAAGACCAAGCTGAGGTCGTGGGTTCGAATTCCGCCGGTCGAGGATTTTTTAGTAAAAGAAATTTCATCGACTTTCCAGGGTATCTTGGTGCTTGCCTTATTTGTTGCAAAAATGGTCCATTGGCAAAGAAAGCTATTATTGAATAATTGTAAAAATGCTAATAAGATCTTTTTTGAAATTGAAATTTATTGTGTTCAAAGCATGAAGACTACTAAAACTATCAGAACACACCATATATATATTTGGAGCACAATTTCTGATTAACCAACAAGCAAAATGGAGAGCTGTTAATTCAGCAATGTAAATAGAACAAGGAGCTTCTAATATAAAAAAAAATGTGCAATATGAAAATTGAAAACTCCAAAACCTGCTATATTATTGACCAAAGAACAAATTGTTTGAATGTATTGAATATGTTTGTTCCATTTTAGTTTAAAATCAAACCATATTCCAAGATATTTATATTCAAAAACCTGATAATTTAAATATAAAAAAATATCAATTGGAGAATGTTTACGAGAAAATACAATAAACTTTGTTTTTTGTACTGAAAAACTAAAACTATTATTATGCGCCCATGTACCAAGGTTGTCCAAACAACATTGCATAAAATGACGAATAACTTCTCTACTCTTACCACTGATAGAAATAACCTTATCATCAGCAAATTGAATAAAGATACACCCATTAGGAATAATAGAAATAATATCTCTAGTAAATAAATTATATAAAAATGGGCTTAAACCCCGAGGAAGACCAAAATAACTATAACGGATCGTTTTCGATTCTCCGTTGTGGAAAAAATGTATTATTTTAAATAAAAATAAATAAATTACACAAAAAATTTGCAGTTATTAAAGGAAGTTTAAAATCAATCATTTTATGTATTATAAAGTTAATCTATCAGTACAGAATCGTATGCACCAGAAACATCAAGAAATGTAGAAACTACATCTTGTTTTTTGTTCAATGATAATTCAATATATAATGATAGAAGAGCTACACAATCACGTGTGCCTCGACCTTTTCTAAACCCAAATTAAGATGAAGAAAATATATTATTTTTTTCTGCCCATCATTCAAGACGGTTTAAAATCATCCTTTCCATTAATTTACGAAGCCATGATAATAAACTAATTGGTCTTCTACTTTCAACAAGTGAAAAATTGTTCCCAGGTTTTAAGATACTTACAACTTTTATGAAACGCCATTCCTCAAGAAAAATATTTTGAAACAAAAATGTATTATATAATGAAAGTAAATGTAACTTCCCATCAATAGGTAAATTGTTTAAAACTATAAATTTAATATTAGCAATACCAGGAGTAGTATTTTTCGTAACTGATAATGCCAAATTCATTTCTTCAATAGAAAATTCAGTACAAAGATAAGGAAAAAAAATTACATATTGAATTTTTTAAAGTGTTATATCTATAGGTGTAAAATCAGGACATATTTTAGAAGCAAACTGGTCAATCCAATCTTCCGAATATTTCAAAACTGGTGAAGTAGAAAAATTCTAATTTCTCATATTTCGAGCAACAGTCCATAATGTTGATAGTGATGTATCAGGATCAAGATTTTTAATAAAATTTCTCCAATAATTCCTTTTTTTAATTTATAACTCTAGTAAATTGAGCTTCAGCTTTACAATATAAAATATATTGATTTCTAGAACCAAATCGTTTAAATAATTTAAAAGCGTTTGATTTATTTTTCAAAGCAATTGTACAATCATTATCCCACCAAAATGTTGGATTTTTTTAAACAATCAATTAATAATTTTGAAAAATATTTGGAAGTTTCAATGGTAGAAAGTGAATTGTCAAAACTAAGCAAAGCAAAGGAAACTAAATCAGAAAATCCAGCCCAATCCACATTTATTGTTAAATCAGGAACAGAAGATTCTTGATTATATTGTATATTATTAGGATTATGAGTGTTAATCAATATAGGCACATGATCACTTCATGGATAAACTATTCGAACAAAGAGATAAATCAATACAAGAATGATGACCAGGAGGCACAACAATCCTGGTAAAAGAACCATCATTAAGAATATTTAAATTTAATTCATCAATAACGTCCATAATTAATGAACCCCTACCATCAATTTTATGACTTCCCCATGCCAAATTATGAGCACAGCCAAACAGACGTAACACTTAGAACAAATCTCTTCAAAATCCATCGCCCAGTTTACAGCATCATCATCTGGTGAGCATGTTGCTCGAAAAGGTGTTTCGTGCAACAAGACCGACAGATGGCGGTAGTGTGAAACGTCAAACGCGAAGAAAAACGATGCGCGCGTCTCTGGTTGTGAAATTTGTAACATAGCGAATTTGAAATGATCGTTTAATAAGTGGTCGATGGAAATTTCGTCAGTGTAACGTCTGTTTGTCTGTGTTATGAGCGTTTAAATCTCCTAGTATATAAAAAGGTGAAGGAATATTATTAAAAATAGATTTCAACTCTAACAAAGATAATTTTGCTTGGGGAGGAATATAAATGCAAATAATTGAAAATTCCAAACCTTTATGTTTAACAGAAACTGCAACGTATTCAATTTCCGAATGAATTGAAAAATTTAAATTTTTGAATTCAATATTTTCACGAATTCCAATTAACACACCATCATTTGAAGTGATGCGATCTTTACGTATAATATTGAAAGATGGAATTCAAAATGATTTAGCTTCTACTAACCAGGTCTCATTTGAACAAAATATATCCAAATCATAATTTATGACTAATGCTTTGAATCTGTCAATTTTTGGAATAATACTTCGACAGTTCCACTGTAAAATATTTAAATTATTAATTTTTGATGAAGCCATTACGAAGAAAACAAAGAACAAATGAGGGGTCCAATTGAATTCAACTTTTCAAAAATAAAGGCCAAAAATGGTAAAATTTTCTTAATTGTTTTTTTTCCAAAAATCGTTCATTCCCAAAAAATCAATCAATTCTCCCAAAATATTCAAAATAGAATTCTCTGCATCTGAACTTTCAGTTTTTTGAAAAGTTGAATTTGAATTATTTTCGTTTGTGTTTACTTGTGTTGTATTTTTTTTTGAAAACCAGGAATAACACGAGAAGAAGTAGGAGAAGTAAGAGGGGAAAAATGATTATCAAATGATGTTGATGGTTGAGGATTTGAAAAACAATCATCATTTATAACTGGTTCAAAAATTCGTTTCCTTTTATTAGGAGGTTTATAAATGAAATTTTCAAGATCATCATTTGATACAGCATTATCAACATTATTTGAAAGAGCAGCAAACATATTCGTTGAGGATAATTCCGGAGAAGTTTTAATTACCTCAGAATATGATAATTTATTTCGAATTTTAATTTTCTAGTTAGATTGTTGTTGTTGCGAAATGTAAACAGAACAATCTTTTAAAGAATTGTGTTTTTTACGACAATAAATACAAAAATCTGAATTCTTATTGCAATCAGTAGATGAATGAGTACAAAAATGCGATGTGTGACCAAAAAGGAGACAACGATCGCAATGCATAATCTTCGGATAATAAAGTCTAACTTTAAAAATAACATTGTCAATGTCTACATAATCGGGAAGAACAGAACCCTCAAATGTAATTTTTATGCAATTAGAATGCATGTATGAAAATTGTTTATCGGTAAATGTTAATTTCGATAAACGCATGCAATCTAAAATTTTAACTGACTGAATTGCCTTATTTTTAAATTTACCTCGTTGTTAATCCTCGTTGATTCCAGAATGGTCGAATTTCCTCCTTCGAACTTCAATTTTCTTCAACAGTCGTTTTGTCTTGAAGTCGACAAAGCAAAATCAATTTCTTCACAATCACCAAATTGTACTCGAACAGTTGAAATTAGTCTAGTACACCTTCTAGTACCTCTTCTTCTTCAAATCTTTGATGGCCACTCGTTTGATAATCCACCTTGAAATCCTTTGAAACGAAATCCACCTGAAAAACGGAAAAAAATTGACAAGCGCAGAAAAAAAACCGGTAATCTAATCAAGGCCTACTTACCAAAGAAGAGGTTAGTGCACTACATATATAGAATCATAGTGATACATTTTCACGTCGATATATGCTAAGACAAGACGTGTCAGGTCAAAGTACAAAAACGAAACCAATTGCCTGTCAAAAAAGACCACTCCTCATTGGTCGTTTTGGCAAAGGCCTACTTTCAAATCGTTGAGTTGGATTACAGCAGGGCACTTTGTTTATAGCCCAGCCGTGTTGCCAGTTCATAAACTAGAGTTTTTACTAAAAGTTTGGAAATTTTTCAAGAAATCTTTTTACTTCAAATCTGTTTATATTCGATCTTACGTTTATCGCATGTGCTCCTACAATACTAAAGTGATTAAAAATATTTGATTGAGAGCAATATAATGGAAACTTGTTCAATTTTCTCTAAAAATATCTCCGATTCTGAACATAAACCTGTTTTTTTAAATAGCCCACAACTTCTATTGCACTAAATGAAAGAAGCGTACAAGAAACAACCAAACTGTGAGTCTTAATGTTAGAATTTGTTCGCAAGATTTGCTTAAAAAGGATACTGGTAGCACTGGCTTTTGTATCGTCAACGTAATCGACTGAAAAACAACGGGGCAGTCTTAGTTGAGCTGTCACGTCCAGTCCTAGATATATGGAGTAATTCTTGAGATTTGCTTCTTCAAATGGATAGAGTGATTATGATGACGTCCCGTGCGGCCTTACCGTTCAACGCTCCGTCATCGTAATCATCGCCATCATCGAAATTTCAAAAGCAGCTTTTCTGTTCAAAACTGAAAATTATTCTATGAAAATGTGTTCACTGTGTTTCAGTTGGAGAATAGAATACAGTGAACACATTTCCCTGTAAATTTTCTTGAATTAGAACGAAAAAACTGCTTTTGAAAATTCCGAAATCAATGACGGATCCTGCCCCCTTACACTTTTGTGAACGGGGAGCTTGTCTATTCCACAATGCATTTTCAATATCTCAAATTTCCGTTCTTTTATTTTACTGATACTGTTTCCATTGCCGTTCTACGTATATAAATCTCAAATTCTATAAAGTTTACATAGAACATGATAGACGTAGGCGAAGAAGAGCAGTATATATCGGTGGAATGTCGATATTGGTCCTGGGAGTTTCAATGGAGAAAAAAATCCGGTTCACAGGCGCCCTAGAGATCATTTACTGATGCTATTTCGCAATCTTTTGAATCTGGTCCTTCCAAAACCAATGCTGTCGCTGATTGGCCAGAAATCGAAGTTGGTCCTGCAATTAAAAAGGTGCCCATCATCCGTTCTCCGTTACTCTCGATCTACTCGGTCTAGTGCCCGATAAAACATTTAGCCTACTTCAATAATGTTCTTAGGTCTTCACGTCTGCAAGTAATCTGCGTTTTTGCTCAACGCATTCCGATTGCATTCATGCTGCTAGCACATTTCTTGCATGATGTCCATTACGTTACGCCTAGGTCGTTTTCTAGCAGCATATACTAATACTACTAGCATATACAATATCTACTCGATGTATACACAGACGGGACCAAGTGATGCTAGCGCATGCTGTGTCTGCTAGGCGCTCGCTACAAATCGGCGAACCATGAGCTGGAACGTACTTGCTTTTTATATAAATTTCTTGCACTTCTAGCAAAAGCTAGAAATAGTCACCATTCACGGCCGTCTGGGTGCCGATTGGGATTTGTCTCTGCGGTTCTCACTCTTATGTCGGCTATGACTGTAACGCTCCGTTCCGTTTCCAAGTAATCGGCTTAAGCGCCACCTTCGAAGAAAGACCGTTACTCCGTTAATTAGCCCGGAATGAGAATGCCTTCTCAGTGCAGGTCGATCAAAGTTAACAGAATTGGTGGCCTAAATTAGTTCCAAACGTCGTACGGCAAATCAAACAATTACAGCTAATTGAATTCAAAATATATGAGAGAATAGTTAGAATAATTCCTCATGGATCCACCAAAGAAGATCACTTAGTTCTAATTAGGTATCAAAAGGCCGGCTCCAAAGGCACGTTCAACGCCAATCGAGCGATGCGTGCCATTTAGCTCTAATTAGACTAACACAATTAAATTCAATTTTTTTGCGTGACGCGGAAAAAAGTAGAGTACTTAAACTAAACTTGAAGTGGTTTATTAAATTCAAATTCAATCTTGATCGCGAAACAAACTCAACTAAATCTATCGAGATAATCTAGTTTGTATTTTATGAAAAACTTTTAATTCCAAGGTCAAATTCAAGTAAACTTTATGACCTTGTATCGTGGAGTGAACGACCGTGGGTTTTAGCTTAGCCTGCCGTGCGACTTATTAGCTTGCGATGACACGGAAAAATGTTGCACGATCGACGATAGACGAGCGCGACGATTACTTCCCAGTCAACATAATCGGGTCCTCAAATGTTTAATGAATTCTTGTTTTTATTCAATAATACGGAAGAGCATGTTCTTTAAAAGACAATTTACACCGTCTTCAGCCAAAGGCTGCACAGACTGAACAATCACGAACATTAGGCAACGGACAACACAGAACACCCAGTAGCCCAGCGATGAATTTTTCGTTTGACGAAAAGTTTCCACCGACTGGAGCGGGAATCGAACCCACACTTCATGGAACAATACGCCTAAACGACTGACGCCGCTAACCGCAAGGCCACGAAGCCCACGAACTAACTTGTAACTACTTTTGCAATTATTCCAACTCAAATAACAGCTATAACATGTTTAAAATTTAATTTTAAAAATTGTTCCTAATTCGAACTTTGACATTTTTGATCATGTTTGACGTTCACTTTGTCAACAAAAATGCCACAGAGCTTTTAGTTTTAACACTGACATTTCGGAAGGAACACGGAAAACAAAATATACCCAAAAATTTGAGTTTAAACCAAGGGGTGTGACAAAATTTCAAAAACAAATAAAAATGTTTTATTAACTTTAATCAACGAAAATCATTTATAAATTGAGTAAACATGTGTTTTTGGCAGCGTTTGGTAAAATTGGGACAGGGCTTTAGGACCCTATTGTATCGAGCCTAAAAATTGCTGCGCAATATCTCACTATTAGAAGATTAAATATAGTTCACTTTGAATAGTCTTTTGTACTAGTTGGCATTTTCCTAGCTACACCTGTCTGACTTTCTCTACGACGCAGTTTATGAGATTCGACGCGCTACGGATTTGAATAAGGTCTTAAAGCCCTGTCTCAATTTTAGTACCAAACGCTTAAGTTTAGGGCAGAAACACATCGTTGGGAAGTAGTATCGAATCCCTAAGCCCCCTCTAGCTACATCACCGGACCACAGTAACCAACTGCGACCATCAGCTTGGACCAAACAATAGCTGCAGATCAGCCAGCCAGGCAGGCTAAAGATAGCAGTAGAAGGAGACCAAACGAGCTGACGATAAACAACCATTCGTGGCTACCTGCTTTGCTGGATGACCACTGTGATATCAGCGCAGGAGATCGTTGGAGAGCTGTCCGTCTGATCTTACAGTGGTGGATATGCTGCAGGAGATGATTTTATAGAGGAGAGAGATCGCACTCTCATCCACTGATCTTTGAGATCCCTGCGTAGGGTTTGTAGTGGCCTTTCGGTGTCGCAAGTCAGTTAAGATCGACCATTCCATCCGATTACAGGCGCGCCGGTTAGAGGCCTACGCACGGCCGTACTTCGAATGTTTCGTGTTTAGTTTAAGAGATCGATGTTAGTTCGTAAGAAGAATAAATGTAGTCCGTTGTAGTTTTGTGTGTTTTAAACAAATATAGTGGTTTTAATTTTCCGCGAGTGTTCAACCATTTAAAGCCATGGAAGAATAAGGCCAAATAGACCAAGTGCCCCTGGAAGGAAAATAAAGGATCGATTGTTGCCCACCCAATCCAACCCCAAACTCTGGTCGAGTGCTGAGGAGCCGCCCCAACCAATCGAAGGAGGTAATTGCCCGGTTCCCCAACACACATGTTTACTCAATTTTTAAATGATTTTCATTGGTTTAAGTACAAAAACTTTGGTTTAAACTCAAATGTTGGGTATATTTTGTTTTCCTTGTCCCTTCCGAAATGTCAGATACGAACAACCCCAGTGTTAAAACTATATGCCCTGTGGCATTTTTGTCGAAAAAGTGAATGTCAAACAAGATCACAAGTGTCAAGGTTCATATTTGGAACCATTTTTAAAATTGAAGTTTAAAAATGTTATACCCGTTATTTGAGCTAACTTGCTAAAGTAGTTGCAATAACATGCTCTTTCGTATTATTAAATAAAAACAAGAATTCATTAAACATTTTAGGACCCAATTTTCAAATATATCATTTTTTTACCTAGGCCAACTCCTAGGCGACGCTTGGAGTGATTGTTGTCTAGACTAGTGATTCTTTATATGAGAGATACGCGGAAGTAAAATGGAATGATTTGGCAACAGATCAGCAGTGCTGAGTTTGCTAGGCGTCGAGAATAATTTTGTAACACGGACATGACTTCCTCATTGCTAAAAAGTATATTTTGTTTCGTTAAAGATCTTTGAGCTACATTTCCAAACTAAAACAGCAGAAAAAATCGACAACTAAATATCGCAATGACGAAAATTCTAAAAAGGAAAACTTTTCAAATTTTATTACTCTATGCAATACAACTTTTACCGAAAAATTTGCAAGCGGATTACATTACTTCTCAAAATAATTTCAAAACAAACATAACGCATGTTCGTTTGGCTCACGCTTTGACAGCTCTCGCTGCTCGATTGGCTCACACCTTGACAGAAATGTCAGCTTCCACGAATCTCTCTTATAAAGGATCACTAGTCTAGACTATAGGCCTTTTCATGTGACAGATCCGTCTATGCATTTGTTTACATCGGTGGAGGACCGGTGCTAACACGGGACTGTCATTTTCATAGAAGAACTGTCAAAGTGCTTCCCGATCAGCTGATTTGAGACGTCATGTGAATAGGCCTATCGCATAAAACTGACAGCAATTTTGTATTCGAGCTAGCTGACAGTAATATTATTAATGGGTAAACTCGAATTCGTTCTTTTTCTCCGTGTTTCAGACGTGGTCCGACAGTTTTGGTTTAGGGATCACGCCCGTACTGTCAGTGTCCTACATATCTGAAGCTAAATTAAGCTGATCATCATGCATCACCCCCAGATGCTTAACTTCGCGCTTCGAGTCGATGAAGCAATCACCGTGATTCTTTCCTGCTACACTACCTTACTACCTTCTTGTCCCGTATCCAATCTTCTACAGTATCGATCGTCTCGGTGGCGTATACCTCTCTCGATATACCGACTACTAATAGCACCACATCGTCCGCAAAGCAAACGATCCTTGCGCCTTTGGGAAAATTCAATGTCAGGACATCATCGTACATAATATTCCACAGGGTCGGGCCGAAAATGGTGCCCTGAGGAACGCCCTCCGGAATTGGATTACTTTTCACTCCTTCACCTGTTTCGTATATCAGTAATTGGTTCTGAAAGTAGCTATTCAGAATCCGGTAGATGTATTCTGGTACTCTCGTTGAAAGGGTTTTTCACGCCTAATGTGACCGCGCAATGAACCAATGCACGAGTTCACTAGTTGACGTTTGAGCGGTGCCGTGTTATTTACGTGACCATGGAAACTAGTGGATTCGGCACCGCTCAAACGTCAAATTAGTGAACTCGTGCATTGGTCCATTGGTCCATAATGGTTTCCTCGTCTTTTATTATTTTGAGCCGTCTCCATGGTTTCCACAACAGTTTGGATGGAGTCTACAGTAGGCCTTCCTTTCCGGAACTGCATATTCGACAGACCATTCTCACTCTCCGCATGCTTCGTAAGCCTGTTCAGGATTACTCTCGAAAGCAGTTTGCTGGACGTATCCAGCAAGCATATCGGCCTATACGCTGTAGATTCTTTGTGTCCAAGGCTTTTGCCATACCGATCAACTCCTCATTTGTTACTCGAGATTCATTGTAGTCTCCATCCTGCACTTCGCATGGAGTGGACCGCCAGGCTGTAGCTTCGTGCTGTGAAAACAGTCCGTCCATAATGACCTTCATTTTCTGAAGACACCTTTCTGGTGGCATGGCTGGTCCTTTTAAGTTCGCAATGGCTACTCTGTACGCGTCGCCCCATGGATTTGCTTTGTCGCAAAGTTCTTTTAGATAAGCTCGGAGTTCTTGGAGATAAGGCGCTGTAAGGCGGCATCCTCCTAGCTTTCGAACTCTTCGAGCTTCTCCTGGTCAGTTGCACCATCCTCCGCTTGGTCAACTGCGCCGTCCTCCAAGAACCTCCTGACTTTCGCTTTCCTTCAGCTCTTCAGAGCTTGTCGTGCCTCGTTCTCAGTATCTAGGCCCCTACCCATCCAGGTTATTTTCCTCGTCCAGGCGCTTCCTCGTGGTCTCTCATCTAAATCGCCTCAGCATCCTCCAGGCGTTCCTGGGCCCATAATCTGTTGAAACCAACAGAAACAACCACCCTATCCGTTCCAATAGCAGGGTACTGACTGATCTGCCCATGTTTGCATGATCGACGTAACCACCAGCACTATCTTTGCTGGAAAAAATGCATTTTTGTGTCCTCAGCTGCATTGTTGAATCTTTCAACAATTTTAGTCAAATAATCTGTGCATTTTCTGAATATTGAAACTCAAAAAATGATTGGGGGAGACGAATAGTTTCTTACTTTTGTCATCTGAAAACGCATAAAGCATTTTATCCAAATACACAAAAAGTGACCGATAATTATTCTTCTTTCATTCCAGGCTAGTGGTGTCCCAAAATCAGAAAGCACTGCACATAGTCTTTCCTCATCAGTTTCTGGATTCTCCCGAGTGGTTTGGCGTTTCTACTGATGACTACTTCCAGGTAACACTACCATATCTACAAATCACCTGTATCAACCATTCACATGTATTTGCCCCTTTTCAGGTCTCAATCATGGCCATGGAGGAATCGAGGGTCCTGATCTGGCATCGGGACAAGCTAAAACTGTCAATTATGGCGGAACCGTTCCTGCAGGCGGTGTTCGACCACATCCTCGGCCGGGACGTCGTCAAGAAGCTGATGCAGGTGACACAGGTTGGTGGGCAGTAGCGGGTAGCTCTTTTCAGGTCCTAGGATACCGGCGCCGTTTACCATCGAACAATCGAAATCTGTGCATAGCGTTCTATAGTTCAATCCTTGTTCTTGTCGTTCTAGGTCAGCGAAACGATGGCCCAAAGCAATGGGTACATCTCGTCGGGGTACGGCGAGGACGCCGAGGACAAACCGATGCTGGTGATGAAGAACAGCAAATCCAGTGACAACGGAGGTCACGGCATTACGGCGCTCATCAATCGGCAGCTGCAGGGTAAGTTTCCCCGGTCTCGAGCTTTGCTGACCAACAACTGGCTTTGGCTTACAGAACGTTAGGAGTTCTTGACGGATGTTTTCCGCGTTTCGAGTTTGGATTGGCTTCCAGTTTTAGCTTATCGAAGTTTGTTTGTTAGAGTTTCAAATTTCGTAGCGTTTTGTGTTTCATATGATGAAAAAAAAACTCTGAAAAAAGCCAGACTTTAGATAAAATGATCAGTTAGTTATAGATTTACTACAGTTATTGAATTATGAGTGTATTTTAATTTTAACCAAGGACTGTACTCGAAAAAAGCAACAGACAAAAATTATCACAACAAATTTATTTGAGGAATATTTTTGAAACTATCGGTGAATAATTAAACAAATATTTGCAATCTTTCAGCAAAGTTAGTTTATTCAACATCCTCTTCTAGGCCAAATGCACCTTGGATCTAAAGTTACTTATCAAATAATGTGCAACCCTTGCGCCATCTTTTTACACACTTTCATCCACTTTTTCTTCAAACTCTTGTCGTTTATGAAAACCTTCCGTGTTCACCGGAGTTGCGCTTCATAATCACCCAGAATTTCTCAGTAAGGCGAAGTTCCGACTAGTTTGGAGAACTTGCTTACTTTGTCGAATAACTCCAGGCCGAGGATCTGCTTGGCGTCCACTTCAATGTACGTCTCGTCGGTCATTACGATGCATTTCAGGTTTATATTTCGCTTGAAGTAATCCCTCATCTTCCTAGCCATTATGAAGTTGTATATCTTCACTTTCCTTTCTTTGCAAGCTTAGTGCTGGGTTGTCTGGGTTTCCTTGAATGATTTTACCACACAGGGCACGGTTGAATTGTCAATTCCCAACTGTTTCACGATCTGCTTGGAAGCAATCTTAATTATCGCTTGACAGATTGTGACAAAATTTTACACATGTAAACATTACACTCTAAACCAGTTTTACCCAAAATTTCATCAATTTTTGCACAAAAGAGAGTGCTGCATTTTTTCGAGTACAGTCCTTAATTACGAGTTTTAAAGGTTATTAAACAATCTTTAATGATCAACCATCATCCCCCAATTCATGACTTTAATTTTCGTCTACATTTATTTTAATCGTTCTTTTTTCACTCTCATCTCACATTTTCACGAACCTCTTCCTTTCGCCACATCGCACGCTTTTTTTGATTTGGTTCATCGCCGTCACCACTATGCAATCGACCTCAACTAAACGTCAGACGAAAGCGTGCCCCTTCTGGAGAGCCCGTCCAACCCGACGCCGCTGATGTCGCTGCACATGCGCCTACTGCATTCGGTCGAGAACAAATTCATCAAAAAGATCTACGACGTTTGACGGTGATCGAGACGTCATCGGCAGTGGTTGCCCATGGCTACCCAACGAGCAATCAACGAAAACGAACCATCAAGAAATCAACACGTGTTTCGTGCGCGCACTGTTAAAACACGTTTTGTCTAGTCCCTTACAAGTTTTGGTGTAGTTTTAAGTTTCGTGTATTATTTTGTTTTTGTGAGTTTTTTTTTCTCATCGAACCTCGAACGTCAACGGATAACGGAAACGGAGCGGTGACAGCAACGAAGAGCGGCG
This sequence comes from Aedes aegypti, assembly GCF_002204515.2. Taxonomy (NCBI): domain Eukaryota; kingdom Metazoa; phylum Arthropoda; class Insecta; order Diptera; family Culicidae; genus Aedes; species Aedes aegypti. The sequence continues at coordinate 71,213,164 of NC_035107.1, forward strand.
ACAACGATTTTTACTCACACACAACTTCTTAAGCTTTTTGGTTTTCCTGCCTGATTTTAAATCCGCCATTTTTGGTAAGTTTTCACTTTAACAACGTTTGTCTATTTGCAACTCATTTTTATAATTGTTTGAACTATGTTTTTAAACTTAACAATAACTGAGAAGGTGTTTTGACTAAGCTTCGCATAACTAACGATATCAAACTTCATCTGGCAGTGCGGTATACTCATACATTTTTCTCTCTTTTCTCTTTCTCTCGTTTCATTGATTTCCGTTTGTACGAAATAACAATCAAACGTCCATTTCCCCGTTCTGTCCAATTAACGCCGTCATTTCGAATCAATCCCCTACAATGCAATTTGATAATTGCGAACATCCTAGCCTTGCCTAGGATATCCAAATATTATTACTGTGGTAAGTTTTATGAAAGCTCCAAAGTCCCACGTTTCCTGTCATGATTTATGATTTCTACTTGCTTTCAATTGTTTGGCTCATTCACACACACATTTCTCCTTTCATGCAAAATGTATCGAACTTTTGCACTTTGTGTAGTCAATATTCAGTAGTCAACTTGTGTTATTGCAATAATTGTTGCTGATTGGCGTTTATCCATTTTGTCCATTAATTTGAAATTATTGTTTTGTTTGAGTCTTTTTCAATGTTTGGTAAACATACGCATTAAAATAAATGATAAATCTGTTCAACTAAAAAAACTGTGTAGCTAGAATTGTAATTGCATGTTCTATAAGTTCAAAATTTATCGTTCTGTTTTAAGTCATTATTGTTTAACAATGGAGGAACAATATTCACAAGATCCAGTCAATTTGTTTGCCTAGCAGACGGTATGGTTATTGTGAACGTTTAAAACTGTGGCAAATTTCTCGTATAACTTATGATCTTGCCCTAAGTTATGTGAGATTTATGCACCCATCTAAAACAACATAAAAAATCTACGTTTGTGATTTCGCCTGAGACTTACCAAAAAACTTAGGATTTTCCGTTGTTGTTGAAGGGTTCGATGGCTCGATGTTGCTCAGCTACAGGTCTGAATATCGACTTATTACATAGAAGGTAAAAAATCAGGTTGCTTATCAGTAGAAGTGTACATGGATTCCCAAGCATCCAAATGGAAAACGTTACTAAAATACTTCTGAATTTTCGCCTGGTCCCAATCTTCATTATGTTGTCGTTTATTATTTTTCCATTCGTATTTCTATAGTATTTTGCTCACCAACTCTTCATCGCCATTTCCTTCATTCCTTCATAAATCTTCTTTTTATCCATGATGAATTCTTGTCTTTCAATAAGGATATTGAAAAGGTGGTATGCTATTGAGAAGTATACGACATAATTTCAGGGTATTACTCTGTTCCTTGTACACACGACTCTCTTTTCGCACGGATTTTTTTTACACGGTCGTGCATCAAAACATAATTTTTACATGAAACATCGAAAAATTATGTTACTTTTTTGCACGGTTTTTGAAATTTTGAACTGAAAACTTATTTTGCACGGTACGCATCCCCCGAGCAAACCCAGAATCGGATGTAATCATCTTTCTCAACCGTCCATTTCGGGGTAGTGTGGCGGGAGTTGCACGTTTCGAGAGTTTGTGACAGAAAGCCGTTCCGTGCGGACTCTTTTGGACTTTTGGATCTTTACCCTGAAATCTTCAATTATCCATCTGGATGATGAATCTGTCTCAGAAATCAATCCTGCAATACGTTTATTGCCAATCCGATGTCTTGTTCACAAGGCCCACGGGTAAAAATGCGGCACTCTAAAACAGGAGAAAGAGTCATAATTTCGGGAGGAAAGTGTGTTTTCATGTTATGAAAATACACCATGACCATGAAATCATGAAGCATTTTACCGTAACGCCAGCTGTACGTTACGTTTTAAATTTTTAGCGAAGAAAAATGGCAATTAAAATTCTCAAATCATGAAGCATGTATGCTGGAACCATGAATAAAATTCATGGATTTAGTCATCTGTCATTTATGATTCCTATTTTTGATACGAAAAGTGGCAATTTCGGTCATGGAATCATGAAGCAGGATCTGATATCATGAACACAGGTCATGAAAACATAAGCACTTTCCATGTATTGCTGTTTGCGTTTGACGTGCAAACCCAGGCTTACTGAGCTTCAAATGCGGTAACACAAAGTAATCAAAGGATACTTAGCAACCATGATGCATATCACCGCCAACCTAGCAAAGAGAATCAAATGTTGACTTCGCCTTCCTTGTTGAAAATCTTACCGCATTTGATATTTGCATTTCAAAAACACACAGCAATATTCAGATGCTTGTCATTTATGATTCCAATTTTTGTGCTGAAAAATGGCAAGTTGAGTCATGAAATCATGAAGCAGGATCCCTGAATCATGAACTCAGTTCATGAAAACGAAACATTATACGTCAATTTAGATCCCAGTTTATATTTGCCATTGGTAAACAAATAAAATGAAAATTAAAATTTTTACTGCTTTTGTGTCGATAGTTTCGTAATAAACCGTGAAACATTCCACAAATGTCAACCTAACGAGTGTGACATCTTTAGCAGGAACGCGAACATTCGGTGGTTAGGTTTGTACGCAAAATGTTGTTTCGAGCATCAATTGAATTGGTAAATGGTCCCTGGGCTGGTGGATTGCATGAGTCATGGAACACTCCTTAACAATTCTGCGGATGTGGAAAGTGGAACTGGATCATCCGGCTGCCAAAGGCCTTTTGTGACCTGCTCTGTTATAGGACGTGCAAAATCTTCGCTCAAAGTGAAACATTGCCCAGTTCGGCAAAGTCAGGATTAAGTAAGTACATTGATTGTGTCGTGAACCAATGTTGGAACTCACGAGAATTTCACCAAGAATGTTATCGATATGATGACAAGGTTCCGAAAAATTTAAACTTTTTCAAAACAAAACTTTTTTTATAACTTCACTAGAACAGATCACCGATCGCCACGAGACACGTTGACTAAGGTGAAGAAAGTGACAGTTAGATTTGTGTAACGCCCTGAGCATACGAATTCTTGCATAATAGTCACGATTTCATGACTTTTAGTCATGATACCATGAGACATAAAATTTTATGAAATTATGACTTTTTGTTCATGAATCCGGCAACGGATTTTTTCCGTGCATTTGAGGAATCTGCAATATAATTATCTTGAAATTAAACTAAGCGGTAAATGCTACAGTGCCAGGCCAACTCAAGACGCAAGATACTCTCCAGGGTCGACTAGCTACTGGGTAATCAAGGGCGTTTAGCGATACAAAAACTAACTCACGGGGAACTTTCACTTTACTTGCAGATTTCATTAAAATTACTAATTGTGGCGTATGTGTGTTGTTCGGTGTTTTCCAATTTCGTGTAAATTAGTTAAGTGTAACCTAATCTAGTTGTTTGTACCGATACATACCGCTGCCGTTGTTGGAAGATGGACGAATGGCCGACACAGCGACACCAGCCTGGTGTGCGGCCTGAAATCCCGCCGGAATTGTACGAACGGGTACACAGGTCTGTGGACGGGCCAGCGAGCGTTGCTGGACTATGTGTGGCATGGCCACCTTGGACGGCCGAGAGGGAAATCTCCTTGGCGAAATGAAAATACAAGACAAAAGGCAGTGTTTGAAAAACTCAATTTCTCGTAACTCACGCTTGAGATTTTTTAATTTGTACAATAAAACACTTATTCACAGCACACGGGCGCCTAATATTAGAAGAGGTCGTCATTTTGTCATGGCCGTCCTTTTAAAGAATTCTCACATTTAATCATCTTTCATTTTTACCTATGCCATAAGACCGAAAAGCCTACAATTCTTCCCCCTCTAGTTATAAGCAATTTCATTTAATTTCAATAATATACATAGTCAGAGTTCTTGGAATGCTTGAGTCTTTTCGATCGCCAAACAGGTGTGTCCACGTTCTTGCGCTTTCTCGATAAGCTTGCATCGTACAGACTCAAAGGTAAGGTAAAAGATTGGACGGGTGCACGGTAAATGCATGATTCCGCAGCGAAACCGTAAAAATCTTCTTCTTCTGACTCGGTTTGTTCTGCATTGGTTGTGCTGGCTGGGTCTGGGTTATGTTTACGATCCGGCGCGTCCCGATCGAACAACACCGGGACAAAATTCCGATCAGAACAGTTCTCCACCAATCGAAGTTGTTGCCGGTGTGCGGATAGCAGACGACCACCAAAAGATATCTGGAAAATGTTGGTACCTAGATAACTTCTTAATAAACTTTACTCTTACCCAGCGACGTATGTCTGTAGGGTTGTGATTTTTGTAGTAAACAGGATCACCTGCAATCAGTTTGATTAAAGGGTCATGTGCAGGTATAACTGTTCTTTTCTGACTGTTAGTTTCGTCATGCTTTGGAATAGTTAGCTGTTTTTTATAATGTAATTTTGGGTTAATTAGATCCAAATCTGTTTTTGGCTTGAAACAGAAGACTCGTTCTGAAGGAAAATCACCGTTGTCTAGGCAAGTGTTTCTGTAATTAAACAAGAAATTGTAGATCCTTTCCTCTGTGTCCAAAGATTGTAATTGCGGGTCAAGTAAGTACTTTTTAAACACTTCCTTTATCAGTCTTACCATCCTTTCTGCTTGTCCGTTGCTCTGTGGATTATAAGGCGGGCTCTTAAGCACTTTGATACCTTGGTTTTCCAGAAATTTGATGATTGGAGTTGAATTGAAAGGAGGACCTCCGTCAGTAACCACGACATCTGGGAATCCAAATCTAGCAAATAATGCAGTGAATTTTCTTATCACCTTTTTGCTGTTTGTCCCATGTGGCATCAGCTCTAATTCTAACCATTTAGAATTACTATCAACTATAATTAAAAATACTTTTTGTTGAAAATAGAAAAAATCAGCATGCAGACGACTGAATGGTCGGATAGTCGGGATCCATTTGTTGAAGATTTTTGTTTTTTGTGCAATGTACATTTCGTTGCAAGTTCGACACGCTTTAACGTGACTCTCAATATCCTTGTTTAAACCAAACCAATATACACTCCTTCGCGCTAGTTGTTTCATTTTCTGTGTTCCTGGGTGATTCTTGTGCAACATTTTAAGAATTGTTTGTTGCATTGTGCGCGGTATGAGTATTCTGTCTTGGAATAAAATGCACCCATCAACTATTTCAAGATCTTGATAGTGTGTATGAACGTCTTTAAATTCTGGTTTAGGTTTGTTCGGCCAGCCAAAATTTATGAAGGATTGAACTTGCTGAAGAAAATTATCTTTCAATGCCTCACTGGCTATTTGTTGATGATCGGCTGGGAAATCTGGCGAAAAATTCAAGTTTTTTATGTATTCCCTTTGCAACGATATTGGAACCTCAATAGGTAGAGGGAATCGGGAACAAAAATCCGCGTTTCCCATTTTAGAAGAGGGTCGATACACAATATCAAAATCGTATATCGAAAGTTCCAATACATAGCGTTGAAGTCGTGTTACGTACATAGAGTTACGCCCTTCTTTTCCGAAAATACCAATGGTCGGTGTATACCGTAAATTTTCGTCCATACAAAAATTTTTGGAACTTTTTTATTGTACTTACTACCGCCAAAGCTTCCAAATGTATTATCGGATACTTTCGTTGAGCGTCATTCAAGGAAAATGACGTAAATGAAATTGGTTTTTCAACACCATCGATTTCATGGGCAATCACTCCTCCAAGTCCGTAACTTGAAGAGTCAGAAACTACTACCACTGGTTTCTTAGGATCGAAAAGTTCCAAAAGGTTTGAACACAAAAGGTATAACAACTACCGAAAAGCTAAACATTACATATAATTTGCAATTGGATTAGATGGACAAATTGATGTGAAGATTTGCGAAAAAGTTACACGTCTTCTCAGTGAGAATCGAACTCACGACTCCCCGATCTCTAGTTGGGGCGCGTTAACCACTACGCCATGAGAGGACTCATGAACGCAGAAGTTAACCTGAATTCGATTTCAGCTCAATAATCACGTGGTCCTCTTTCGCAAAGTGCACCTCTTTCGGAAGAATTAGATGCCCATCCAAACACAACGCTTTCTATATATATCCAATGCCTAGCCCGAGAGCGCATTGTTTTTTAGGTATAGGAATAGCACACTACACTAGCCAGCAACTGCGCTGGCTGAGGTTTCTATTGTGTGGGCTCCCAATGGGTCGCGACGTTCTCAAACGACCGGTTACGGAACATGAGTCCGTTGCTCGATAAATACTTGTTTTAATTATGAATCGTGGTTTACGGCCAACCAGCCGAGTGGAAGTTTAACAACTAGTTTAACGCGCCCCAACTAGAGATCGGGGAGTCGTGAGTTCGATTCTCACTGAGAAGACGTGTAACTTTTTCGCAAATCTTCACATCAATTTGTCCATCTAATCCAATTGCAAATTATATGTAATGTTTAGCTTTTCGGTAGTTGTTAAACTTCCACTCGGCTGGTTGGCCGTAAACCACGATTCATAATTAAAACAAGTACAAAAGGTATGTTTTACATTCGTCAAAAGTTTTCTGACATTCATGGGACCAAACAAAACGAGCCTCTTTTTTAAGTAATTTATGGAGACAGTTTAAACGAGATGACAAATGTGGAATGAACTTTCCGTAAAAGTTCAAAAGTCCTAAGAAAGCTTTCAGTTCAGACACATTCTGGGGAGCTTTCGCTGCACGGATAGTGTCTACTTTTTCTGGACACGGCATAAGACCTTTATCGGAAACTACATGCCCAAGATAAGGTAAAGAATCTACAAAAAATTTGCATTTGCTAAGATTCACCTTAATATTTGCTTTAGAAAGCCTGTCTAGAACTAAGTAAAGATTCTTTTTACAATCTTCAAAATTAACTCCTGCAATTAGAACGTCATCTTGATAACAAACTACCAAAGGTAAACCGCTCAAAATTTGGTCCATGATCTTTTGAAATATTGACGCACTGGAAGATGCACACTGAGGCAGCCTATTGTATTGATAAAGACCTTTAAGGGTGTTGATCACCATGAACTTTTGGGATTTTTTTTGACAATTTCAATTGAGTGTAAGCTCCAGCAAGGTCTAAACAACAAAATACCTTAGCTCCTGCCAAAGATGCAAAAAGATCTTGAGCATTTGGCAAAGGGTAGGTATTTGCAACAATGAGCTTATTTATTGACACTTTGCAGTCGATTACTAAGCGGATATCCTGGTTCTTTTTAACTACTACCACGACTGGAGAAGCTCACTCGCTCGCCTCTATGGGTGTAATTACTCCATCTTTCTCCACAGCATCAATGTGATCAATAACCTTTTGTCTCAGTCTCAAAGGCACTTCATAGGCCTTTTTGAAAATGGGTCTATCTTCCTTCAGAATCAAATCTCCTTCAAAACCAACAATTGGATCTAGGATACTGTTCGGTCTCACCGCAACGATATCTCCCATTCGCTTTATGCTATCTAGTAGGCTGTTGATCGGTGGCTGCTGTGATGTGCTGTTCAGTTCGATCTAGCTGGCTGGTGCGTGGAACTGGTGAGAGCAAACAAATGCCGACTGCTGAGATGTGATTCTCTCGTCCGTTTGGTGTGGAATTTGATTCAATTTACGTTGCAGCGGTCGAAACTGGCTGTTGGGTTTGACGGGATGGTGATGAATTGACGCTTCGGTACGATTTAACGCTTGGGTTCAATTTGCGGCGCTGTGGCTTGGTGGTTTGACGCTGACGGTCCGAAATATTGGCACTACGGCCCGGTGGGTTTTGACGCTGTGGTCCTACAGGTGGACGCTACGGTCCGGGGTGGATACTGGGTTCCTCAAGGTGGACGCTACGGTCCGGCAATGGACGGCGAAGGTCCGGCGGGTGGACGCAAGGGTCCCACAAATGGACGCAGGGGTCCGGATGGACGGCAGAAGTCCGGAAATGGGCGCGGGGGTCCCAACAGGTGGACGCAGGGGTCCGGAATGGACGGCAGAGGTCCGGGAATGGACGCAGGGGTCCTAACAGGTGGACGCAGGGGTCTGGGATGGACGTAGGGGTCCCACAGGTGTGCTTGCTTGTTGCCGCTGTACTGATAACGACGATCCGACCAGCGATTTCCTCCATCCGACGTCCAGAAGTCCTCACCAAGTGCCATCCTGATCACGGCACCAATGTTTCGTCCAGGGTTGACCAGGCCCTACGTTGTGATTAACTTTTGGTCCCGAAGGGGCAGACGAATAACGAACGATTTGGCTTTAACGATAATTTATTGCCCACCACCGAGAGGCAGTGCTCCTGCTCGGTGGGGGCAATAAATTATCGTTAAAGCCAAATCGTTCGTTATTCGTCTGCCCCTTCGGGACCAAAAGTTAATCACAACGTAGGGCCTGGTCAACCCTGGACGAAACATTGGTGCCGTGACCAGGATAACGGACACCCCGGAGGACCGATCGACAAGTGATGGGCTACAGCAACGGACAATTCACCCCGGGCCGAAGTGTCGCCCATCGAACCCTGTAGGACCCTTGTGTCCACCCGCCGGACCATCGCCGTCCATGCATTGGACCCCTGCGTCCATTCCCGGACCTCTGCCGTCCATTCCAGGACCCCTGCGTCCACCTGTTGGGACCCCTGCGTCCATTCCCGGACCGTCGCCGTCCATCCGAACCGTAGCGTTCATCTATGGGACCTTTGCGTCCATTTGCCGGACCATTGCCGTCCATCCAGACCTCGCCGTCCACCTGTGGGACCCCTGCGTCCATTCCGGGGCCATCGCCGTCCATTCCGGACCCCTGCGTCCATTTGTGGGACCCTTGCGTCCACCTGCCGGACCTTTGCCGTCCATTGCCGGACCCCTGCGTCCACCCGTCGGACCGTCCCGTCCACTAGCAAGGCCGAAGTGTCGACTTGCGAAGCAAATGTCCATCTGTGCAAAGCCGAAGAGTCGATTTGCCGAAGAAGAGCGTTAATCCCCCGTCGGACCCCCGCGTCCACCCGCTGGATCGCCGCATCCATTCATCGGACCGTTAGCGTCATAAATGGACCCAAGCGTCATCATCATCAAGTAACAAAAAATCAATCAACGAAAGCAAAACATCATCCCGTTCAAGTGTGCTACATGCCATCGACCAAAATCAAGCGAGCCCTCATGCCAAGCCAAGAATGCTACCTAGACGGACTGCGCATCACCACCGTCGAGCGTGAACCATCTCACTCTGCCAACAGCAAGCTATCGTCGCGCCGAGCCGAGTACCTACCAACAGTGGAAAACATTCGTTTTCGGGCGGGAGTATGTTCGGTCTCACCGCAACGATATCTCCCATTCGCTTTATGCTAGGCGCACTCGTAAACAGCAGCAGCGCAGCCGTGTGCATTCAATTTCTCTGCTTTCTCCCCCAGCTAGCAGCAAGCAGCCCAATTGCTTTGATGCTCTTGCGTTGGGCTGCGTGATGCTAGCTGTCAGCGCATTACAGTATTGTGATGTTACACTCTGCCGTACTACCTCGCTTGTATAAAAGAGGCACCGTTTCGTATGAAATGTTAGTTGTAAGTTGTGATTGTAACGAGTAGTATCCCCCACCGAGCAGGAGCACTGCCTCTCGGTGGTGGGCAATAAATTATCGTTAAAGCCAAATCGTTCGTTATTCGTCTGCCCCTTCGGGACCAAAAGTTAATCACAACGTAGGGCCTGGTCAACCCTGGACGAAACAGATAGTTTTCTTAAAAATATGATCAAACTTACGCTTTACATCTTCAACAGTATTTTCGATTACATTTTCCGAAATTTTGTTGACTCTTTCATTAGAAAAAGGCAGACGCCATTCTGGAAAGAAAACATCCAGCCATTTTCTTCCAAGAAGAGGGACAATTCTACGCAACCGCTTGGCGCATTTCAACACAACTAGCTCCAGTTGATGCTCTCGAATGCCATTCAACTGGACTGTAACTCGAACGCATCCTAAAACTTCCAAACTCGTTTCATTCACTACTACAAGCCTGTTATCATACCGTTCCAGAGATAAATTTCCAAAGTAATCAAGAAAATCTCGCTCATCAATGACGCTGACTGCAGAACCGCAGTCGACTTCCATACGCATTTCCACTTGTTCAACTATTGGTCTTACAAAACATGGCTCATTCCTACGATTGACCAATGTAATTTTCATGCAGTTTTCCTCAGATTCGGAATCGTCATCTTTTGGATCTTCTCTCAGGCGTTTGAAGTAATCCGAAGTGCTGGGAATTTGAACTGGAGGAGCATCAACGAATTTAACATGCAACTGTTTCTGTTTCTTTAGTTCATAGCAATACTTTTTAGTGTGGCCCTTTTTGTTGCAATAGTTACAATAAAATGACTTCGTTGGAGTTGGTGATGATCTACTGCGGCTTCTGCTATGACTATTGCTCAAATTTCTATTGTTCCTACTTCTTCTTTCTTTGCTCCTGGATCTACTGGAACTGTAAACCTTCCGCTTGTTGTCATCTATCTTAGCAACAACTGTTAAGTTATTACCGTTCATCATCCTGGTTCGAACGCCCGCGGATTCTCGGTTTACGATGAGTTTTTCTGCTTTGGCCAACGTTACATCCTCCTCTTCTATTAATCTCTGTTGAATTTGCTTATCCTGGACCCCCATTACTAGCTTATCTCTGATAGCTGTTTCCTTGAAAGCGCCAAATTCGCAGCTTTCCGCCTGGAGCTTGACCCTTAATATAAAATCTTCAGCAGCCTCTGATTCACTTTGAATCATATTGTAAAATTAAAAGCGCTGAAACATGTCAGTTTCTGCTTTACCAAAACGTCTTTTTAAAGAGTCAATCATTGCGTCATAGGTCAACGTCGCAAGGTCGACGCCAGGATGCAACAGTTTAAGTTCACTATAAGTCTCTCGACCACATAGCCCAAGAAAATAAGCTAGCTTTTCCTCCTCTGGAATTTTATTGATCTTGAAGAGTAGTGTTTGATCCTTTGCTCGCGTCGCTTGCTCCTGCGGGGGCGGGTGATGTGAGCAGGATCAATCGTGTTGCGCGTCGCTCGCGCGGCATGAATAAATAGTGGCGTGATTCGCGGATAGGGTTAGTAGTGTTTGATCCTTTGCTCGCGTCGCTTGCTCCTGCGGGGGCGGGTGATGTGAGCAGGATCAATCGTGTTGCGCGTCGCTCGCGCGGCATGAATAAATAGTGGCGTGATTCGCGGATAGGGTCAGTAGTGTTTGATCCTTTGCTCGTGTCGCTTGCTCCTGCGGGGGCGGGTGATGTGAGCAGGATCAATCGTGTTGCGCGTCGCTCGCGCGGCATGAATAAATAGTGGCGTGATTCGCGGATAGGGTCAGTAGTGTTTGATCCTTTGCTCGCGTCGCTTGCTCCTGCGGGGGCGGGTGATGTGAGCAGGATCAATCGTGTTGCGCGTCGCTCGCGCGGCATGAATAAATAGTGGCGTGATTCGCGGATAGGGTTAGTAGTGTTTGATCCTTTGCTCGCGTCGCTTGCTCCTGCGGGGGCGGGTGATGTGAGCAGGATCAATCGTGTTGCGCGTCGCTCGCGCGGCATGAATAAATAGTGGCGAGATTCGCGGATAGGGTTAGTAGTGTTTGATCCTTTGCTCGCGTCGCTTGCTCCTGCGGGGGCGGGTGATGTGAGCAGGATCAATCGTGTTGCGCGTCGCTCGCGCGGCATGAATAAATAGTGGCGTGATTCGCGGATAGGGTCAGTAGTGTTTGATCCTTTGCTCGTGTCGCTTGCTCCTGCGGGGGCGGGTGATGTGAGCAGGATCAATCGTATTGCGCGTCGCTCGCGCGGCATGAATAAATAGTGGCGTTAAACGGGTTAGGCGTGAATGTATCATGGATCGCATCACCAATCGCTGGTGACTCCCAGATCTTTACCTTATCCCACTAACCCAATATCCCTTCCATGACAACTGTGGAGATGCAGAAGATTCTTCGGTCTCTAGTAACAACGGTTGTCTAGCTAACATTCCTTCCCTTCCCCGATGACCGTAAGGACGTGGCCGGCGCCGTTATTGACTTTTAAAATTTGAGCTCTCGATTTGTGCACATTGAAGAATGGTTAGCTAATCCCAAGCCCCATTCATTGATTCCCTGTGCAACTTCGATTGCTCTAGTCAATCACGGAGTAGCAACTACGAATTGTACGGTCATATATGCTCATGCTCATGCTCATGCTCTGGAATTTTATTGATCTTGAAGATCCATTCAATTTGCTCCACATACTGCGCAGAGCTAGTAGAACCAGGGATGTAAGCTTCGATTGCACCAATCAGCGGCATATTGGGCACTTCTGATTGAAAATAATTAGAAAAAAAAACAACAGAGAAAAAATCTCAAAAATTCCAGCAAGAAAATCAATAAAATAAAACAAAACACATACCTTATTTTCAACGCTGTACAACCGACCAAAAAATACTGGCTCAGTCCAATCAGCAGCACAACTTCTCCACAACAGCAACAGCACACCAGCAGGCAGCACCAAAAACAGCCCGAAAATCCGTCACTTATTCAGCCGCAGCCCAAATATGCTCCACACAGCTTGGTATAAACAACCGCCGTTTCTTCCAAACTCCACGATCGATTCGTTTGCTGCCTTTGCAAAAGAGTTGGCCGGTAAATAACTACACCGAACCTGCCGGGCAAACAAAACAATCGAAAAATCACTCCGTCTTGTTGACAAAACACTGCCAACCATTCACAAAATACGCGATGGCCAAACCACGATAGCAACACAACAGGTAACAAAAAGCCTAACACCGCAAACAAAATTAGCAGCTGGCTGTTACACTGTTACTCACCAGCACACGACGAACTTTCTGTTTCTCAACGCCGCGCAAACACTAGCGAACCGCAAACTGCCAATTACTAGGCACTAATCACTCGAAATCACAATAATTTTCCAAAGATTTATCCTCGTACGCCACTTTAACTTGAGGGTGGCTTCTTTCACGGCCACTGATCATGCACAGTCTCCAGGTGTATCGGTATGGAAGGCTTTGCTGGAAGTAGGTGCTACGAATGACCATATTCTTAGAGGCGTCGAAATCAATTAGTCGTAGGCCGTGTTCGTTCGTCAGCCGGTGGGCGCTGAACTTTCCAATAGTCGGTCTGAATTCGTCCTCCTGGCCAACCTGAGCGTTTAGATCTCCTATGATGATTTTGACGTCGTCGTGGCTTGGGCAGCTGTCGTACTCGCGTTCGAGCTGCGCGTAAAATGCGCCTTAATCATCATGAGTACTTCCGGAGTGAGGGCTGTGCACATATATTATGCTGAAGTTGAAGTACCGGCCTTTGAACCTCAACTTGCACATTCTCTCATTGATCGGCCACCACCCGATCACGCACCTCTGCATATCACCCATCACTATAAAAGCTGTTCCCAGCTCATGTGTGTTGCCGCAGTTCTGGTAGATGATACCTCTAAACGTTCACACCGTTGATCCCTTCCGAGACACTCCCTGCAACGCTACGTTGCCGAATCCGCGGTCCTTCAACACGGCGGCGAGTATGCGTGTGCTCCCGATGAAGTTGAGAGATTTATCAGCCGCCCCTGGCATGGAGAACAGACGCTGTTGTGAGCCACTCCTAACATGGAGTACAGACGCTCAAGGTTTGCAGAAGCAAACCCCCCTTCCCTGTCAGCATACGACCAAAGTTCCCACCGGGGGTTGGTTACCCGATCTTCCCTAAGGGTACTCGTACCGCCAGTACCGCGAGGAGGTAGCGATAGGAGTTGCTGGGCAAGAGGCTAAGGACCGCACAAAGGGGTCTGTTTTATTCCTTCAGGTACGCGAGGTACCAGGTACGCGTATACAGTCGCGTAGGCCGCTTTAGGTCATATCGGGGCGACCGTCGGTACCGTACGTTGTTAACGACGGAGAGTTTTGGGCGCAGAGTGGATGTTAGCGCCACGATAGGTCCTGAAGTCGATAATGAGGAAGAAGTGCCGTCCATCAATCAGAACGTAGTCGATTTGTGTTTCTCTCTGCTGTGGTGATCTCCACGTGTATCGGTATGGAAAGCTGTGCTGGAAGTAGGTGCTATGAATAATCATATTCTTGGAGACGGCGAAAACTATCAGTCGTAGGCTGTTCTCGTTTGTCAGCCGGTGGGCGCTGAACTTTCCAATCGTCAGTCTGAACTCCGTCATATTCAATTTTACCATATTTTCAGCATCTATATAATGGTTTATGGGGTTTGGGTACGCTAATTCCCTATTCTATGTGATTCGTAGGTCTTTGATCGGCTTGTAAACTTCTTATGCATGTGTGTCCTAGAAAACATAAATGTAATAACTGCACATTTACATGTAAATCGCAATAAATCCCCATTTATGTTAGGAATGTCTATTGTATTGAGTTTGATTGATTTTGAACCGAAAATTCTGCTCAGAAATCTTCTCGTAGATTTGCGGTTGCAACAATTTCAATCAGACTCATTCGAAAAATCCCATACATACAAATGATACTTACGCTACGTTTTCTCCCCCTTAAAGCAGCAGCGGACCCGAACGCGTGGCGCCTGGGCCGGATCGACGAAACCGACCACGAAACGGCCGTCTAATATTAGGCCTGGCGGTGTGCCCCCTACCACTACCAAGTGGATCCACTGCAGAGCATTATTCCGCTGGACGTGGATTGGACGAGTTTGGACAACGAGCGCTGGAACAGTGGCAACAGCCATTAGTCTACGTCCAATAGAGGGGGGACACCGGAACCGGATCCGAAGCTGTGGCGGATGATAGTCTGAAGGAATAAAAATTGTAGTTTTCAATGTTACCAAGTTCATTTTCGGTTTGATGCAAATCTAGAAGTTTGTAGTAAAACATTTTCAATAAACTATTTTAATAGCAGCAGATGTAGAAGATGTCCGCTTTGATTCAGTGTTTAGTGTAACAGTTGAAACTTGTGGAAAATCTATCGAAAATCGTTTTACTTGCGTAGGAATAGGAGCCTTGGCAGAACGAAACTACTTTTATTTACAAAAAGAAAGTCTGCTAACTAACAGTTACTGATCAAGTTTCTATCCAACAGAACGAGCCTTCTTCAATCATTAGTTTGCAATAAAAAATAAAGTAAGTGGATGTCAGTATAAGTCGTAAAAAGATGTGTAAATATATAAAAGACAGAGTCAAATAAACAATTAGAGAGCAACAAATTGAAACCAAAAATAAACCACATAGAGTACTGTTGAAACGGAAACTAAATCATAGTAAGAAATATTTCAACTCTTGATGTTTGAGGTTATCAAATGTGTACAACTGCGAGGCACCCATTTTAGGACGAAAATGCGATATTAAAGTTAAATGTAAACCCAGTTTTAGGTCGTCAAAATTGATGCATAACTCTAATAGTACGTACTAAAACAAGTAAAGTGCAGTGAACTAAATATTAGAAGACAAAGCCTAACCCATAAGGAGTAACAAACAGAGAAAAGAGTATGAGTCGTTGAACAACATTAGATAGGTGACGTTAAAGAAGATCTTTTAAGATTTAAATCAACGGAAAAATAAAGCTAAAACCAGATTAACTTAGAACGTTTATTAAAATGGAGGTAACCTCCTCCAGTTCAATAACAGAGCAAACTAAAAACTGACATGAAAATAAATCAATCATTGCTGGAATGAGCAGAACGCTTCAAAGTCATATAGGTCTCGTGCGAGTGAGAGAAAGAGAGGGAACTTCGAATGATCGGTTGAGCGGACGGAAAAGTATGAATAAATCGTAAAATTTGGACTGTATTGTTGCCGTGTAATGTGTGTAGGTAAGATAAATTTAAATTTTGACTCGGATTCGAAAATAGGCGGAGATGGAGTTGGAAAGCAACAACAGTAAGTGCTACTCGAAGAAACCACTTTTGGTTAGATCTGTGAGTTTAGAACAGGATGGAAAGAAATTGAAATAAAAGAGTTATTTTAATTAATTTCAAAAGTTGTATTTTGATTTCTAACAAAGTTTGAAGAAGATTAAATTTATTGTCTTATTTGGTCGGTGTTCAGACAGACCGGACTTGCTGATATTTGGCGCTCTAAAGATACGTTAAATATTCATCAATTCTGTTTTTTACGATGTTATTTTGATACCGATGCATTATCAAATATATAAGATCCATTATCACAGCAAATAATGCAAAAAAATTATATTTCGAATGACTGGCGTACGTTGTTCTGAAACCATAAAAAAAAAACTTGGTTCAGGTGCCTATTTTGTAAATCGAGCAGATTCATGTGACTCGTCTGTATTCATTGTCGATCAAAGCAAGCATGCATATTTCAGATGTCACCCATCGACTGCCATGGACCGATACACGAGTTAACTAATTTGACGTTTGAGCGGTGCCAAATTCACTCGTTACCATGACCACATAAATAACACGGCACCGCTCAAACGTCAGATAGTGAACTCGTGCATCGGTCCATAGTAATCCAGTCACATAGAGTAACAACTGTCGAAAAACTCGAGTGACAGAGCTGAGTTGAGCGATTTTTTCGGTCGACAGTGACTCCAGTCGAGCCATTTTGATCGACTCATCGACTGTCTGACCTACCATTAAAAACGAGATTCTTTTTTTTTTCTTTTTTTTTTTTTTTTTTTTTTTTTTTGTATGGTATTCAGTTGGAGCTGCCTGACAGCTTAACTTGTCAAGGCTGAACCCTCGGTCTGGCTTTTGCCAAGTTTCCCCTCTACCAGGACCAATACTCAGACGGACTAGGCAATGGCGCCCACATGAACACTGTTTTTTATTAGTATTGTGACGTGGTAGTTTTTGAAAAGTACCCATATTCCCTTGCTTCTGAGAAAAGGAAGCATTATGAAAATCAGCAGCTCCATTAGAATTTGTTTGAAATAGTAGTGTAGAATTTGTTTGAAATAGTAGTGCATTACTAATACTGTCTAGTCGAAATGGTTTTAAATAATTTGTCATTCAAGTGCTATTCTGATTACTATTGTCTTTTACGTAAGATTAGAGTCTTAAATGTCAAGTGTCGTCAAGTCTTAACAAAATTAGGCTGTTTAGTAGTAGTTCTAGTTAATTTCATTTTTGTTGTTATAAGTATTTATTGGTCATTACGTTCATATATCCTTAAAGAAAAAAGTCGCTTTCCTTGTCTGTTCAACAATTTTTCGAAACTAGCAAGTGTACCCTAATGATCGATCTCAGCGTCTTACTTTCCATAGTCATTTTTATAGTGAATATTGAAGAGTAAAGTTACCTTAGGCTTCTATTACAGTCTCCTACAAGATTCACTTTTCGGTGGCAAATGCAATGCTTCACAACGCCTACTTTCTACTTGTAAATTTTGCGAAAATGAAGCTGGAATTAGATTATTTATACCACTGTTACAAAAGAGGTATTTCTTATTATGGCAATGTAAAAAACATATTAAAATAAGATTGTCGCCACTCATTTCTACTCAGTGAATCTACTAGTCATTTTCCTAAGAGTTCCTAAGTATTCCCTACGTCGTATATGACCACGATGTATCTAGCTAGCTAATAGTAAGAGTGGCTACGGATCATTCTGGTTAGCAAAAGGCAAACTGAACGTCACCAATAGTATTAATGTCCACTTCGAATAGATTAATTATTTGAAATGGGCATCAATTCTATCAATGACGCAGAATGTCCGTTGGATCACATCCGAGATATTATTGCGTCTATGCCATATGAATTATGACGCGGCTTTAAGCAAAAAAATGCCAAAATGTGATACCACCACTACAGGTTACGCCTTTGGTTTCCATCATATGGGCTAATGGATTATGCCCTCCCATCGCGGCAAGGTCGCATAACCAAGGGGAGGGACCTACCATTAAAAACGAGATTCTTGCACTAAAATAAAGAACACGTATCTGAATAGCCCTGACTATAGGAATTCAAAGAAATTTTCTATATTCTTCCACAATTTTGTTTTTCCCAGGAATTCCTTTAAAAGTTACCCCAAGAATTTTTAAGGATTCCCCTAAAAATGATTCTTCACTACTAGAAGCCTACAAATAGAAACCATGTTCAATATCACGTTTATTACCTAAAATTACCTGTCGACTTGTTCACATCCAATACTTAAGTTTAAATCATCCAACCTACCTTACCTCGTAGGTTGGTTCCAATCTACGGCCACGTTATCTTTTGCCGTTTGCTGGGAGCTGGACTGACCGCACTCCCCATCGAGCTGCTTTTACCAGGGCTAATCTCCAGCGTTCGTTTCACCATGACCGGTTTGGGACTGCTGGCCACAATTGCTCCCCCTCCGCCGGTATTGATCAGTTTGATCCGTTTCATGCCGTGGCTTACGTTGTCCACCGGGCTGTCGGAGTATACGATCCGATTTCGTACGTTCGAGCCCGGTCTTCGGCTGTCACCGTTCGAATTGGTGGATTTAGAGCAAGCATCGGCCATTTCGACGTCTTGCGGGAGGGAGGAGCTATCTGGGGGGTTGCTGGAGGATCCTCCCCTTCGTGGCAACGGTAGAAGATATTTCGAGTAGAGACTGATCAGCTCATCGCGTGTCGATTCCTCCAGGCGAGGGATCGAAATGTGGCGCTGAAATTGAAGTACACCCAATTAATAACGGAAAACTGGATAATATGCGCCCACTAAGGCAAAACTCAATTTTAACTCTGAATTTGGTCAAAACATTATTCTATTTGGGTTTACAGGAAAGTCGCAAAAAAAAACTCGCAATTAATAAAAACAGTCATTGGACTGAGTCAATCATATCTGAGAATTTAAATGTTGAAGAAATGGAACCATAATAACCATGATAACGATTTCCAGAAAATAGAATATTTTAGTGATTTCTATGAATTATTATTTCTATGAACATATAATGAACATCAAACTAATTCAGCGGTTGGTTCTTGAAATTTATTTAAAAACATGGATGTATCAAGTCTAATGAAACAACCGCGTTGAGAAGACCCATTTTGAGTGCGCTGTCGAAAAGTGTTCATTTAAGACGCGAAAAGTGATTCTAAACGCAGAAAAACCAGCGGAAGTGTTAATTTCGGTTACACATAAACGGACTTATCGAAAATTCGAAGAACTAGAGTGCACGAGAGGAAGAGTAGTCTGGCAGAGCAAAGTAGTGCGGAAAGCCACCCGGTTTTGGCCACCGCCATATTGAAATTGTTGTAGAGGAAAGCAGGGCTAGAGTAGTCACGATTCAAAGTTTAAGTAGAAACAAGGAAGAGAAAAAATGAAAAGAAGAAAATATCGGAAGAAAAGTGTAGTTTTAAGAAAAAGAGAAAAAGTGTAATATTAAACAATAAACAATAATTGAGAAAAAATAGATATAGGTTTAAGTAATTTAAGTTGAAAGTTAGCGATAGCAAAAGTAAGAGAAGAAAAATTATTCAGAAGCCATGAGTCAGATACAAACCAGGAAACAATACAAAATGAGGAGCGAAGGAGCAGCGAAACACAAGGAAAACCAACAAGGGAAAGGAAGTGGAACGGAAAACAGCACTGTAGAGATATACCAGGAAAGAAACAGAAAGGACGATGAGGAGTGGACCAGTGACACGATGTTCCTCGAGCCATTTGACCTGGAAAAATCGACCAAGCAACACCCGCTGTGCATAGGAAAGGCGCTGAAAAGCGTCGGGGTGCAAAACTACACAAGCATCTCGGCAGTGGGAAAGTTTCGCTTCAAAGTCACCTTCCAATCGGCCCACGAAGCAAAGAAACTAGTAGAGGTAAACTTGAAGGAGGAAAACCTTAAATGCTACATGCCAGTCACCCTCAAACAGACTGTTGGGCTGATAAAAGGAATACCGAAATCATACACCGAGGAGGAATTAAGAGAAAACCTGGAGACGGACGTCACCATACTCAAGGTTGAGAGGATGCGGACTATGGACTCGAACAGAAACCTCAAGGATACGGAGAACGTGAAAATCGTGTGCAAGGGGAAAGACCTTCCAGCGAACGTGGAGCTCTATGGATGCTTCTTCAAGGTCGAGTTGTATCTGTTCCCAATCAAACAGTGCAAAAACTGCTGGGCCTTCGGACATCGCAAGGAAAAATGCTGGAGAACGACAAAATGCAGAGAATGCGGAGAAAACCATGCAGGTGGAAGCTGCAAAAGGAAGAGTTGCATTAACTGCGGAGGATCGCACGATCCAACCGACAGACAGTGCCCCGAGAAAGAAAAGCAGATCCAAATCAACCTAACAATGCAGCAGGAAAAGATGACGTACAGAGAGGCCCGCACGAAATGGTACGAGCAAAACCAGTACGAATTGCTATCGAATGAGGAGGAATTCCCGGACATCGCCCCGACTCTGCACAAGCGAAACCCGACCGGCACCCAATACAAAACGATCAGGGGAACAACAAGAAAACCGGATCATCAACTTTTGCCGTCAGCACCGCAGGCGAAAGTATCGTACGCTGACAAAGTAAAGGAAAAGGCCCAAAGCCAGTTTGTGGAAAACCCCCACAAAACCAACGCCTGGGAAAAAACGATGACGGAGATCAAGCAGTTTTGGAGAAATCTAAACTTAGTCAGAAAGCTGATGAAACTTCAGTCAGCAATATACACTGACGTAGCAGGGCATGCAGCAGCAGAAATAAACTACGAGGGAATGCTGATCCGTATCAGTACAACCATAAACCAAATCTTGGATGAATTCACGGAAGAACTGGAGAGATACGCAGAGAACACCGTAAGAGAAGCAGAAGAGCCAATTGAGAGCATCGATGGATAAGTTCAACATCTTGCAAGTAAATATACAGTCACTCAGGCCGCTAGACACGAGAGAGGAGTTGACAGTATACCTAAAACGAGAGGAAATCAAAATAGCCAGTCTTCAAGAAACATGGATTAAACCCGAAGAAGACTACAAAATAAAAGGATACAAAATGGTAAAAAAATGCAGAGCGGAAGGGTACGGCGGAGTAGCCCTACTCATCAGAGAAGACGTAGCATTCGAAGAAGTAAATCTACCCGATCTCCAGCCAATTGAAGCAGTAGCGATCAAAACCAAAAGAATGCGAATAAACTTCACGATAATTTCTATTTACATTCCACCGGACTACAAATTGTTGAAAGAAGAACTTGCTCGAATAAAAGAGCTATTCAATTGCGTCGATAGGATGGACACGCACGTGATAGTGTCCGGGGACTTCAATGCAAGACATCCTTCATGGGAGCCCGATAGCCACCCTTGTCCGAAGGGAAAGCTTATAGCAGAGGAGCTTTTGACGTCCCGACTCGTAATGATGAATGACGAAACGCCAACAACCATCCCACGAATAAACAGCGATCCAACGGCCATTGACCTGTCCATGGCCTCGGGGGATCTAGCCGGTATGATGGAATGGAAGGTAGAGGAAGAGGAGTTTGGAAGCTCACACTTATGCATAGTAATGAGTATAACTACGGAAGCTCCAGTTATCAAGGAAAAACGTAAAAAGGTCAACGTGAGAAAAGCTATCGACTACCTGAACTGCATCCAACCGCAATTCCTCTACGATCCGGAGGAAATGCAAGATATATTTGAGGAGAATATCGAAAAAGCAAGCTACACGATAGTCAACAAAAAAGCAAACTACCTCAAGCGCTGGTGGAATCAGGAGATACAAGAGGCGTACGACAGCAAAAGACTTCATCTGCGTAACTACAACAGAGACAATAGTCTGCATAATCAGTTGAAATTTCAAAAGGCAAGGGCCGTCTTCAAGAGAATAGTGCGGAAGGCGAAAAGAAAACACGACTTTGAAATGAAGGAGAATATCAACGAATCCACCCCGGCCAGGAAAATATGGAATATCATCAGAGGACTAGACACAAGCCTAACAGGAAACAAGAAAGGAGCCGACGCACACCCACCAAAGGAAACTGCGGAGAAATTCGTAGCAGCAAACTATGAACCAATTTCCTCAGCACTGTACAGTTTAGGAAAGAACATCAACACGGATGACGACCTAGGAAAACCTCTGGAAGTAGCGGAGTTCATGCAAATACTAAAGAGCAAGAAGGATTACTCAGCGGCCGGAATCGACAACATATCATACCGAATCCTGAAGCAGCTGAAATTGGACATATTAGTCGAGATCTGTAACCAGCTTAATCGAGTATGGAGGAGCAAAAGTATCCCAGAAAGATGGAGGAGGAACAAGCTAGTGTTGATACAAAAACCTAACAAAGACCCGGACGACAAAAACTCCAAAAGAGGCATTGTGCTTATGAATGTATTCCTGAAGATTATCAATACAATTGTCAAGGACCGGATGTACCAATACTCGGAAGAAAATGACTTTTTCCCGGAATTATCGTTTGGATTCAGAAAAGATCACTCCGCCATAAGCTGTGTCAACTATGTAGTTAATTCGGTAAAAGAGGCGAAACAATCAAAAAAACAGAGTTTGGCGATCTTTCTGGACCTGGACAAAGCGTTCGACTCGGTGGACTGCCAGAAATTACTAGGAACGCTGGTACAAAAGGCGACACCATCGAAAGTAACGGAGTGGATCTACGAATATCTACGGGAACGACAAATCAACATCCAATCTCCAGAAGGAACGGTAGCGATCACTACGAACACTGGACTTCCTCAAGGATGTCCACTTTCCCCGTTGCTTTTCAACATTTATACGGCGAGTCTACACGAGCTAGAAGAAGATGGAGTGGTCCTTGTCCAGTTCGCGGACGACTTCACAATCCTAGTTTTCGGGGAAGAACACGAGATAGTCGGTAAAGCTAACCGTTACCTAGCAAAGCTGGATACAAGGTTAACAAACATGAACCTAAAAATAAATCCGAGAAAATATGCAGCCATTAACTTCAGCAAAATAAAAGATACGAACGTTATACTAAAAATACGCGAAGAAAGGATAGAAATAGTAAATACACACAAGTATCTGGGATACACGATAGACCGAGGCTTCAAACACAGAAAACACATAGAGGAGGTAGTAACAAAGGCAGGAAAAAGCATTAACATGCTTAAGATGATCAGCAACAGAAAAAGCCCAGTAGACCCGGAAACCATGATCAAAATAGGGAACGCCCTGATCAGGTCCAAGATAGAGTACGGAGCAGTAATCTACGGCACAGCAGCCAAATCGAACAAGAAAAAGGTAGAAACGATACAAAACGCATTCATCAGAGTAGCCATGAGATATTTGAAAAGTACACCGGTGAACGTAATGCAAGCAGACGCAGGACAACTACCGATGGACCTGAGACTAGAGTGGCTAGCACTGAAGGAAACTCTGAAGGTAAAACAGAGCAAAAATCCCAATCGTAAGTTCATTGAGAAAGCTATGACAAGCAACCGAGGCAACGGCTCCTATCTATCAGTACTAGCGTGCGAACACAAAGTAATTATGAACCAGCTACGCACGAACACGGCAGATCTAGAACAAGAGCTACGAAAGGTTCAGAATTGCTCATTCGCAGTGAAAACTTCCCTGCCAGGAATAGACTCGAAAAAAAACGAATATAAGCCCGGAGCAATGGAAGGCAGCAGCAAACCAGCTTCAGAACACCAAGTACGCTAACAACAACAAGCTGTTCACAGACGCTTCAAAGAACACGCACGGAACAGCAATAGCGGCAGTAGATGGGACAGACAACCAGTCTTGGGAACTGTGACCACAATTCACCACAGTTCATCGATTCTGCCATTCCACCAAAACACAAAGCAGCAGCAGCATCAATACCATCAGGCGTTGCGCTGCCAACGGTTCACACACTGCTTGACTGTTTTTGACTCTCCACTATGACCATTTTCGGGCAGCCATTCCAAGCAGAATGATTGAAAAAAGTGTTAAATCATTCAATCGCTAATATTTCGCTTGTGTTTTCAACTAATTGAAATCTATTAGCTCTAACAGAAAGACCACAATCATTCCGTTACGTTACATATAAACAAGTTCAATTTCATACTGCCTTTATCGAGCAAAAATGCAAAACCCCGAAAACCGCAAAAATCGTGTCACCACTGTGCTCGAGTCATTTCGCATTCGGGGTTGAAAAACGTTAGGAAGAAGAAGATTACATTTTTTGAAGAGCCGTGACATTTTTTGTTTTGAACCGTCATGGTTTGCTTTGGATTTTGATGGTCGTGTAGGAAGATGTAAATGTAGAGGCGGTAAATGTTTGCTCCAGTACTTTTCTCATCCCTGCAGACAACACATTTATCGCCGAGAAGATCAACAGCAACACGAGTATCACCAACGCAGAACTCAGAGCGATTGCAGAGGCGCTCAAAATCGTAACACAGAAGGGATACCTTCGAGCAGTCATCATAACAGATTCGAAAAGTGCCTGCGAATGCTTCAAAAACAAAGAAAAAAGTAGAACGAACCACATAGTTAGAAACATATCGCTACAGATAGAATCGCTGAAAAAGAAGGGAGTACAGGTGACGATCCAGTGGATGCCCAGTCACGTAGAGATCCAGGGAAACGAGACAGCGGACAAGATAGCAGTACAAGCCACAGAAAATAGCGAGATTAAGGACCAATAAGCCCAGGGATCACTAACGTTAGGTGACGCAGTAATCCTAGCTAAAAAAACCATTTGGCAAAAATGGACCAGGATATATCAAGAAATATCAACAACAAAAGGAGCCAAACACTTCGAGTTTGCTAAGGAACCTATGAACAGACCGTGGTGCAAAGGACTTCAAATGACGACAGAAGAAAAAATAGTGTTGAGCCGCATAAGATCAAATCACTGCATGACGAAGGATAGAAGATTCAAGTGGACATGGGAGGATAACGAATTGTGCGATTTGTGCGACGAAGTAGAGGACCTAGAGCACACATTATATCATTGCATCAGATGGCTCAACACCAGAGCGAAGGCAAAAGTGTTAGAGAACAGAAAACCCATAGCCAGAATATTTGAAGACCACAAGATTGATGAGTTGAAAAGCATTGTGCAATTCCTTAAAGACATTAACGTTAAGCTGTAAAACGGAAAAAAAAACATAGCAACATAGGGTACTTCCACCCTAAATCAACATCAAAAACAACAATTCACAAACGCAAAGTGACAACAAAAGGCAAGATGGACCAACCCATGGTCTAAGCCTGAGCAACAGACAAAAAAAAAACATGGATGTATAAATTTTTCTTCTGGATGTATAAATATTGAAAGCGTACTGATGGTCTTCATTGTGTTGTGAAAACGTTATTCTATTCTAAATTAAAGAAAAACACCGTATTAATGGGAAAATACGATAACAACGTTTATGAGCAAATACGAAACTCTAATTTTGGATTATTTGGTTTTCCCAAGTGAGAAAAAAAGATTCGTGCAATTTGGTGATCCGCTGTAGTAGCTTTTTAGGCGACAATCGTTGCATTTGATTTGAAAAAGTTGAAGGCGATTAATTTGAAAATCAACTCACCTGTCGAAATATGTCCAATAGCTCTTGTTTGCTGAGTAAATGAGGATGCAGAATATCCATTTTTTGGCGTGAAAAACGATTAGTAACAGTGATTTTTTGATAATTTTCAATTTCTCCGTTGCACTGAGTTCGGCATTTTTGTTTTGTTTTGTGTAAATGCGAAAACAAGCTGCATGTCTGGATTCACGTCCACCGGCTGCTAAGCTCACGTCTGTCATTTCCAGATGGAAATCATCATCAGCGTCATCAGAGTGATCGCTGATGTCGTTTGAGGTGACATGGAGCATCATTGAGACTCGTAATGTTCAAAAATCCGTCAACGCAATCATCGTCTGACCTCAGATCCTGAAAATCAAGTGGTAATACCACAGACAAACAGACTTAACACTTAGAACAAATCGCGATCAAAATCATATTCGAGAGAGCCCAATGCTAAAATCGTTGTGTTTGGGCGATGAGCCAACAGATGGCGGTAGTGTGTAAACGTCAAACGCGGACAAAAGCGATGCGATCGCTGCGGGTGGTGGATTGACCACCTACAATATATTTGAATCAATCGTTAAAAAAGGTATTGGATGGACAATGATAATACAGTGACGTCTGTTTGTCTGTGGTAATGCAACAGACAAACAGACGTCACACTCTCATCATTGGCCATCGACAACCTTTTTAACGATCAACGCTCCGTCATCGTAATCATCGTCATATCATCGAAACTTCAAAAGTAGTTTTTCTATTCAAAACTGAAAATTATTCGATGAAAATGTGTTCACTGTGTTGCGGTTGGAGAATTGAATACTGTGAACACATTTTCCAGTAAATTTTCTTGATTCTGAAGGAAAAAACTGCTTTTGAAAATTCCGAAATTGACGACGGATCCTGCCCCCTTAACGGTCGGTTCAAAAATATGGTAGGTGGCCGATCCACCACCCGCAGCGCTCGCATCGTTTTTGTTCGTGTTTGACGTTTGCACACTACCGCCATCTGTTGGCCTATCGGCCAAACACACCAATTTTAGCATTGGGCGTACATGTCCTCGTGACTATGATTTTGATCGACATTTGTTCTAAGTGTTACGTCTGTTTGTCTGTTGTAATGCCTTAACGCTGTGAACTAGACTATCGAAATTCATACATTTTGCCTTTTGAAAGGTGGAACGCTTATTGCAGTACGAACGCTTTATGTATCGTTTTAGCACAGACAAACAGACGTCACACTCTCATCATTGTCCATCGACCACCTTTTTAACGGTCGATTCAAAAAAATGGTAGGTGGCCGATCCGCCACCCTCAGCGCTCGCATCGTTTTTGTTCACGTTTGACGTTTGTACACTACCGCCATCTGTTGGCCCGTCGGCCAAATACAATAATTTTAGCATTGGGCGCACATGTCCTCGTGACTATGATTTTGATCGAGATTTGTTCTAAGTGTTACGTCTGTTTGTCTGTGGTTTTAGCATCACCTCACATCAAGACGTCGATAGGCATGTGGTGTACGCACGAGCCTTATAGATCGCAACCCGCATAGAAAAAAACAAAAACAATCTTCTAACTGGTAAGGTTTATGTATCACAAATAGTTGCCTTTATGTTGAACTATATGGGATTTTTCGTTTCAAACAATAAGAAACGGATTAAGTAATCTATACGAAAATGTGATCATATTTTAAACTGTGCAAATATTGTTGAACAGTATGTGAGATGGACCAATAACCGTAAGTTATAATATATAACCTATTTGGGAAATGGTAGCAATAAATGTCATAATTTCTGCTCGTGTTTGAAAAAAAATCACTCCAATAAAATTATACTTAGAGTCAATGAAAATCTAACTGGAAAATAAAAAAAAATGCTCTGTTATTCGTTTAATTCTATTTAGGAGTAGGGCAACCTAAAAACTAAGCAGTCTCACTTTTCTAAAATAAAAATAAAATAAAAATAAGTCTTGATTCTAAAATTTTAATTTATGATTTAAACATTTGAATAAAATAAACTTTAGGCTCTGCGTGGATGTTTTTTTAGAGTATATTAGTCTGTTGCAAGGCAAGAGAAAACATTCAATATTTAAATATTATTTGCGGTAAGTTTTTCATTTGATTTCTTTTTC
Organism: Aedes aegypti; assembly: GCF_002204515.2. Classification (NCBI taxonomy): domain Eukaryota; kingdom Metazoa; phylum Arthropoda; class Insecta; order Diptera; family Culicidae; genus Aedes; species Aedes aegypti. Next base: position 71,240,604 of record NC_035107.1, read on the forward strand.
GAAAGTGCTTTAATTTCTGTTAACTTTATAGATGTAGTGTGATTATACAGAGGACAAATCATGATAAGCAGTTCAGGCCAGTTTTTGCAGAAAGGAATTCCACCAACTGAACACCCACTTTCGGAACAGCTTTGAATGCCGCCGGTTCAGGGCTTAAACACCGCCGATTAGATCTAAATCCATTAGTTGCTGGAACCATTAGTTGCTGCGTTGGAAGATTACTTCCATAGAGCGAGTACAGAACGAAATTTACAGCTTGGAAGACGTGACGGAAGTACACAGTTTTTGGGGCTTATGCAGTGATTCCATGTGGAGCATCCCGATGATGAAACAGATCAACGTGAGCGAGATCATTGCATTGGAAGACGCTGGCGCTGAAAATTGTCCTTAAAGGGTTTGCATAAATTTCATAAAAAGGCACCCACCCTCGTAACGCTTTTTGTGTGAATTTTGTGATTTTTTTTAATATTGTCTGAGCTGTAACATTTTCCGGATACCCCTTTTAGCGTTATGAAATTCGTAAATAGGCTCAAGTATAAAAAAAATCAGTGGGTGTTGTGTACAAGACACGACCGCATGACGTTAACTACGCCATGTGATTTGCTGCATTTGAATTTAAGTCAATTGTCATATTAGCAACCTTCCAGAATGTAACGGTTTGTGAATTTAAGAACAGTGAGAAGCTCTTCGTTCGGAAAGGTGCTCCAGTCATCGATATCGTCATCGCCAACGTAAATTTAAATTTGTCGTATTGTCAATTATTCTTCTTCTTCTTGGCATAACGTCCCCACTGTGTCAGAGCCTACATCTCAGCTTAGTGTTCGATGAGCACTTCCACAGTTATTAACTAAGAGCTTTCTTTGCCAAAATTGCCATTTTCGCATTCGTACATCGTGTGGCAGGTACGATGATACTTTATGCCCAGGGAAATTAAGAAAATTTCCATTACGAAATTACCGACCGGGAATCAAACCCAGACACATTCAGCATGACTTTGCTTTGTAGCCGCGGACTCTAACCACTCGGCTAAAGAAGGCTCTTATTTGCAATTATTCATAACATATCAGATATTGTATGATGTTACGAGAAGAATTAAGTGATTATAGCAAGTATGTGGTATTAGGAAATATTACACAATTAACTCTTTAGTACACATTTGTCGGCCCTGGAAAGGGCCGATTGAATTGTTAGATTCGAGTAACACAGACACATTTTGACGGCGCACAGACTAAAATTCTCCTCGCCCGAAGAGATTTGCGGTGGCGATGACGATGAACGCTTCTACAGGCGGCTTTGGCTGATTTTCTTCAGTCATCTCGTACAAATCTTGCATTAGCGTACACTGATTCCTGCAGGTCCAATTTTCAAAGTGCGAGCCAATCTAGAAATCTTGTTCGATTTCACAAACCAGACGCTGGATTGGCAACTTGAAAATCTACATCTCAGCAGGCTTCTGGCAGCGAGGTACTCCTCGCTGAGCAGGTTCGGAGCACTTACCAGCTCGAAAGCGAAAATGGAATGAAACCGAATCTGACGTAGAAAGCATGTTTTATTACCTTAGAATAGCAAATGTTGCTCCTCCCTTTCGTGTTCTTCTCTTTCTGATAGTCCAATCTGGGCATGTGCCAATGATGTGTTGGGCTGAGAATTACTTGAAAATCTCAGAAAATGCTAATGCGTAAGAAATGAATGACATTTACTAAATATTCAATAATTATTACAATCTACTTCAAGATTATGAAACTGAATTTAGTACAATACCATTAAATTCCACTAGAGTTTGTATCCTTTGACAGATACGCGTATTTTGATCTCAACTGTAAGGCCGTCTTCAGTGTCGTGTACTAGACTCGACTGTGCACTTTTGTTACATGTGATAATTTTCGTCATCGAAGTTGTCCCATAAAATATGGGAAAACAAAGACGCTGTTTGAAATGCCACTCTATTTTGCAATCGTTGTGAAATGTTGAGCACTCATCCCAACGGCACTGCAGCAGCGTCCTCGAAAGCATCCTCAAATTGCCGTATTGTCAATTATTCGTAATAAATCAGTTATTGAATGATGCTATGAGATGAATAAAGAGATGTGGTAAAATATTACACAATCAACTCTTTAAAACACATTTGTTGGCTCTGGAAAGGGCCGATTGAATTGTTGAATTTGCGTAACACGGACACATTTTCACGGCGCACTGGTTGCAATCCTCCTCGCCCAGTGAGATTTGCGATGCTGATGACGATGTGCGCTTCAACAAGCGGCTTTGGTCGATTTTCTTCAACCATCTCGTACAAACTTGCCGCCACTTGGTGATCAAGGTTTGGAGGAGCTCTTACCAGCTCGAAAGCGAAAACAGAATGAAACCGAATACAACGAAGAAGGAATGCTTTATACCCTAAGAATAGCAGGTGATGCTCCTCCTTTCAAATTCTTTCTTTTTCTTATCTGGGAAATAGGCTATATGAAACTGATGTCTGGGTAAGGGATGTACAAGATTAGCATTATGCTGTTATTGCATCACGACGGCACTGCAGCAGCGTCCTCGGAAACATCCTCAAATTGCCGTATTGTCAATTATTCGTAATGAATCAATTATTGTATGCTGCTATGAGATGAATTAGGAAATTATAGCAAGTATGTGGTAAACACATTAGGGAATATTACACAATTAACTCTTTAAAACACATTTGTTGGCTCTGGAAAGGGCCGATTGAATTGTTGAATTTGCGTAACACGGACACATTTTGGCGGCTTTGGTCAATTTTCGTCAGCCATCTCGAACAAATTAAGGAATATTACACAATCAATTCTTTAAAACACATTTGTTGGCTCTGAAAAGGGCCGATTGAATTGTTGAATTTGCGTAACACGGACACATTTTGACGGCGCACTGGTTGCAATCCTACTCGCCCGATGAGATTTGCGGTGCGGATGACGATGTGCGCTTCTACAAGCGGCTTTGGTCGATTTTCTTCAGCCACCTCGTACAAACTTACCTTTGCGCCCCGATTCCTGCAGCGCCAATTCTGGAAGCGCGAGTCCATTGAGAAATCTTGAGCGATTTCACAATCCGGACGCTGGTGTTTTGCCGCCGCTCAATGATCAAGAGCTTGCCTCTGGTAGCGAGGTGCTGACGGCGCACTGGTAGAAATCCTCCTCGCCCGATGAGGTTTGCGGTGGCGATGACGATGGGCGCTTTAACAAGCGGCTTCAGTCGCGGCGGCGTGTTGTTGTTCCATTCGCGTTCCATTGAAAACTGAGCTGAGAATGCGAAAGGCACTCGAGACTTGCTCGCGACCATGTTCACAGTCTGACGGCAAAAAAAAGAACGAGCGAAGAAGCAGGAATCGGTCTGCTTTTATAGTGCGAAGCGGAACGCAAAAGAAGCGTGGAAAACTGCTTCCACGTGATTGGTTGCGTAAGAAAGGGGTCAACATTTTCCAAATTTTCAATAGTTTATTGTCAATAATCAATAGTTTTCTCCATTCGAGGAAATTGTTGTATACATTTCCGATCGATTGGTGGGAAAATATTGAAAATCTATCGATAAATGACTGAGTTATTAGCGTTCAAAATCTTACATAATTTCGTGACGGTCGCAAAATTTTAGATTTTCAATTGACACCCAGTATATTGCCGTAAGACGTAGTTAACGTCAAAATTTGCATCTATCTGATTTCTGCACATAAAATATAATGGAGATTTGATTTCAGTAAACAATAGTTCCGGCATCGAAAATAGATTTTATTATCACCGACGAAAACATGACTGCAAAATCTATTTGAAAATGGAGGTGCTGTCCGTTAATCCATCCCGCATATTATTTACCCATCATTGTAAAACGAATAGAAACTTCCTCATGGGGAATAAGCACCCTTTTTGTGACATTTAATAAATACTCTTTTTCTGACAACTCAGTACTGGTCATAAAAAAGGGTATTTGGAACCCATTAAATGGGTACTTCAGAGTTAGCGTGTAGGCACAGACAAACAGACGTAACACTTAGAACAAATCTCGATCAAATTCATAGTCACGAGGACATGTACGCCCAATACTAAAATCGATGTGTTTGGCCGACGCGCCAACAGATGGCGGTAGTGAGCAAACGTCAAACACGAACAAAAACGACGCGAGCGCTGCGGGTGGCGGATTGACCACCTACCATATTTTTGAATCAACCGTTAAAAAGGTAGTTGTAAACGGCCCGCGGGATTTTCTTTATGGCTGGAATCCGCGCGTCGACTCTAGCACGATCTCGCGGTGTTTACTCGATCTTACCGACAACTGGTAGACGCCAACTGAGTGCGTTTCCCCAATCTTCCCCTTCGGACTGACAGGCTGGGTGGCTGACCCAGTACCTGCTGGCGGAAGGTTCGACTAGAGAACCGTGTCTCTTTAACAGTTAAGCACTGATTCGTCGGAACGACACTCGCCAGGCGAGTGGTCCGCAACCGAAGGAAGCGAGTGTTTAACCGTTGTTACGGCGGTTCAACAACAGAGGAGAACCAGTCGTGGATATTTCCTCTTGTTTTTCCCTTCAGACGGACAGGCTGATGTTTTAACCAGTACCTGACAGTGGAAGGTTCCAACTAGTGGATTATATCCGCAAAAGGATGCACGCCGAGTCGTCGGAACGACACCCGCCAGGCGAGTAGTCTGCAACCGAAGGAATCGAGCGGTCAACCGGTGTACGACGGTTTTGTGTTCGAAAGGCTTGGTTGGAGATTGATCCCCTTCTCTTTCCCTTCAGACGGACAGGCTGATGTTTTAACCAGTACCTGACAGTGGAAGGTTCCAATAGGGAGCTCTCTCTCTTAACGATTGAAAGCTGACTCGTCAGAACGACACCCGCCAGGCGAGTAGTCCGCAACCGAAGGAGTCGAGTTTGCAATCGTTGGTGATAACCTTAGTGGTTGGACTTACCAGGAATTTCTCTCTAGAAAGACAAGTTGCCTGTTCCGAGTCTAAACGTAAGATCATGTATTTCGTGGTTGGTTCTGGGTTTTTATAGGCGACTTTCGTCGATCTGGGGGACTTATTCTAAGAAGTGACAAATGCAGTTCTATCGTAGGTCCTATTGATTCTTAAAGTTAGAAAGGGACAATTGTCGTGATTGCCTAAATCTAATTTTCTCCCACGAGAAAGAAGCAAAGAGATTTCAATGTTTTAGGTTTTTTCTCGTAAGGTATGTCTCTGAGTGCGTAGGTAATAAATTTCGAATTTAATTACTTTGTTTCTTTCGTTGCGTGGGATGATTACTTTCTATGCGTGGGTTGACGCAGGGACATATTTGTTCTTGTTGCGCCTTACCATTAGATCAATGCTTTCCCTTTCTCTTCGTTATGACTCCTGTCCGCGTATCAATCGAATGCGTCAGGCTCAGCGAGGGCCTGCGCTTTGTGCTTATGACGGTTTGGTCCTACCTGCTTGCTATGGAAGGAAATTGTTAACGATCTTTGTTTTTATGGCTTTCCCTTCCTTCTGAGTTGATGGGGCAGTGCGCCTTTACTTTCTAATGCTAATGTTACCATCTGTTTTTTGTGCTGAGTGATGGCTCTGTCTGTTTAGAATGCTATAGGGGAAGGGATCGGTAAGGTTCTAGTATATCCCTTCGCATGGTTTGAGTTGCCTTCTTCTGTTTGTGGGTCGTAAATTACGTGCTTATTGGCTAGTTGTTTAATTTCGTTTCTTCTCTCTGTCATTGGTTCGCATCCGATCGCAAATTAATCGTCGCGAATTAACACCGCCCTTCGTAAAATCCTTAATTTTACAATATTGTTTCCGCGACGTTATGATTGTTTATGCTTGTTCTTTAATTATTATAAAGGTTGTTATTCTTGAGCTTACTTGCTAAAAAAAAGGAAAACAATTGTCACATGGTTACATTGTATTTTAATATCAATATCGTATTTTTTTTTTTTTTTTATATATATATATATATGGTTTGTTTTTACTTAATTTTATTATTCTTGGTCGTACAATAGTCTTGTTGTAAATGATGATGTAAAGATTATTTTTCATATAATTTCTTACCATGTGTGTATTATGATTATCTGATGTCTTATTTAGAAGTCACTATATTGCTCGGCCTGGGGTAGGGGCGAGGTCTGCTCTCGTTGTTTGATTCTTCCTCATGGTGATCGTCTTGCTTGTCAGTTGGCTGCGGCGCTAGAGTGGTGCATTCCGTTAGGTCGTTCTTGTCTTGGTATCGCTTCATTACGTTGCGGTGCGATAGAAGAGTCGTTAGCGAGTCCCAAAAGGACGCCAATAGCTGCCATCCGAATCCGTATATATCGTATAGGATTCTACCGTGTATCAGCGTGTCGACTGCGAACTTGATCATCCTCGTTATCATGTAGATTCCAAGTGCCGTTGATGTTACGTTGCCTAACCATGTTGACCAGGAGATGAGTTTAGACCAATATTTGTTGAAAGCGTTGTCGACGATCCTTTCAGATATGAGGGCGTCGAAGGTGTATCCTTGTAGATTGGGATGCTGCCCTGATATCGCCTTGTGGAGTACCGATGATGCTATCTTCTTGTCCCCTTGCTCGTAGACCATGTTTTTCATTCTTTCAAGGCTTTCTGCGTCGTACACTCCGCTTTGCATGAGGCTTGGTAGTGATGTATATGACCAGTTTGTAATGACGTCTGTCGTTAGTTTGTTCGGGGGTGTAGACTCTCGTAGTCTTTGGTCCGTGGTGTACCATCTTCCTCCGATGGTGAATTTTGCTGGTATTAGAGGTGTGCAGTCTATTTCGGTCCCTCTTCTTTGTAGGATACGTGTTACTGGTGCCATGTACATTGACACGTTGTTGTACTTTACAGGAATTTCTTGGTAACATTCCTGTTTGCTTTCATATGTTACGAAGACTGGTTTACACTCGATGATGTAGAGCACTTCTGCTGCTACGATAGCGGTGAACCCGGATCGTTTTACTATGTTGGACACGAATTCGCTTGGGTTGACTCTTGCTAGAGTAAGTTTGGTTTCCATTAGTGCCTTGTCGATTTTGCACATTTCCGTCATAACTGTTGTATATACTTCATTCAGTTGTTGGCCCAGGTAGTTCTCGACCAACGTTATTTTCGAATTGAAGTAAGTAAAAAGGTCCAGGTTTCGTCCGGTGCTTTCCTTTCGTTTGAAGGGGGACTTGAATCCGCTGGCCTCTATTATATAGATTCTGGGGTGGTCTGTAACGTACGCGTCGAATCCACATATTTGAGTTTTGTCGCGTGCTCTTATCGAGAACATGTGAGTGTCCGACAGAAGCGTGTAGACTGCTTTTGATCTTGATTTGTCGTTATCGTGATCAAAGGTTTTGTTTACAGTCCCTTCATATATGATTTCGAATTCGGTCTCCTCGCATTGTCTCCGCAGGTCAACTTCCCACGTCATGTAGCCGAACTCAGGGTCTAGGCACCATCCGGTTTTGTAGGCACATACTATACCGTTTCTTAGAGCCACCTGGTCGTTTTCGATGTCCGCCGTTGCTGTGTAATCGTACATGCTTATCTCGTACTCATAGAAAACTAGTGCTCCTTCCCAGGTGTATGATGCGGTTCTGTAGACTCCACCGCTACAAGAGCTTCCTTTCAGACTCCCTACTATTAGTGTTTCTCCTCGCGTTGTGCTGTTGCGACGGAGTTCGCGAATCTTGTTGCTCTCGGATAGTGATATGGATCCGAGCAATTGAGCTAACCTGCATTCGTCCGGGGTGAATTCCTTGACGATGTATGCGTACCCATGCTCATAATCTGACGTATGAGAAAGCGCACCGCAGTGTCGGATTGATCGTTTTATTATTACCTTGCACTGGTGGACCTTCACGAATGCTTTTGGGCTTCTTTGTAAGACTTGTATGCGGACTTCCGTAGTCGTGAGATTCCTAGTTGGTGGAATACACGATGCGACGTCCATCAGTGAATAGCTCGTTATGTTTACGTTGTTGCTGGTGCAATCGTACGCTATGAGCCCTTTAAGCTCACTTCCTAATGCTTGGCTAATCAGTAGGAATAGTGCTATTACTGTTAAGGTCCACATGTTGGCGTTGATTACCCTGGCTTTCTTCGCCGGGTTATTGTTTTCTTTGAGTTCTCTCGTTATCAAGTCTTTTGATGATGCCGTGACGTACCTTGTCGTGGCGGTTAGGCCTTCCTCGTTAAGATGCCACGTTGGTGGTTTTATTCTTCGTTTATTCCGCCTTCTTTCCCGTAGGTGTTTATTGAAGCTCGTCAATATTGCAGGGTCGTGGTTTTTACAGATGCTTTTCTCCTTCGTCGATATTTCGTTCAGCTCGTGTTCTAGCGCCGCTGCCGTAGTGACTTTGGATGATGCTGCTTCGATGCGCTCGTCGATTGTTGCTACTGCTGCCGCTGCTCCTCCGATGCTGCTTGATGACGTTGCTTCGCTGCACCCGTCGATTGTTGCTACTGCTGCCGCTGCTCCTTCGATGCTGCTTGATGACGTTGCTTCGCTGCACTCGTTGGCTGCTGCTGTTATTGCCACCGCTGCTTCGTCGCCGCTGCGTGATGTAGCCGCTTCGTTGCACTTGTCGGCTGTTGCCTTTGTCTTCTTGACGGGTTGTGATGACGTTGCTAGGACACACTCGTCATTTACTACTGCTCTCTTCTTTATGTTATTAGTGTTTTTATCAGCTGTTATCAATGACTTTACTTCACCAATTTTTTTGTTTTCATCGTCTGTGTTTGATTCGTCTCCCTTTCTGTAGACGTCGAGTACTGCGACGCTGGATGCTGCGCGATGGTAAATTCCGAATTTGGTTGTAATTTTCAAGGATCGTACTTGTTTGTCCTTTGATTCTTTTACCTCAATGACTCGTCCCTTGAGCCATTGGTTCCTTTTAGCTTCGGCGTCGACTATTACGACAATATCGTTGACTTGTATCGGTTTAGTTTTTGTTTGCCATTTTGGCCGCTGCGCTATTATTGGTAAGTATTCTTTTCTCCATCTGTCCCAGAAGTACTTTCCGTAATATTGTGCTAGTCGCCAATGTTTCCGCTCGAGTTTATGACTCTCGAACATAGATGGCACGGATAATGATCCCGCTCTTCCTATTAAGATATGGAACGGGGTTAGTACTTCATCATCTTCACACTCTAGCGGTATATGTGTTAACGGGCGTGAATTGAGATAGAACTCTGCTTGGATTAGCGCGCCTCTCAGTATCTCAACATTTGGTGCTGAGTGATCCTTGCGTGATGTTATCGTTTCCATGAGGCTGTTTTTGACAATCCTTATCAATCTTTCCCATGCGCCTCCGAAATGCGGTGCTTTTGGGGGGTTGAAATGCCATTCTAGCTCCAATTTGATTGCTTGCCCGGCTTCCATTTTGGAATTTATCTGGTCTACCAGACTGCGTAGTTCTCGTTCTGCTCCTATGAAGTTTGTTCCGTTATCGCTGTATAAGTGCGATACTTTACCTCTTCGGTTTTGAAAATTCATGAAGCACAATAAGAATGCGTCTGTATCCAACTTCGACGCCAGTTCGATGTGTACGGCTCTTGTGGTCATACAGGTGAAGATTGCGCCCCAGCGTTTTTCCTTGGATCTGTTGACTGCGACCTCAAATGGTCCGAAATAATCCACCCCAGTATGATTAAAGGGATAGACATAGGTGTCTGTTCTGCACTTCGGAAGTGCGGCCATTATCGGTATTTTTGGTTTTATAATTGCGTTCATGCAGTGTTGGCAGCGTGACTTGACTAATTGAAATGCTGTGTTTAGTCGCGTTATGTGGTACTTCTGCTGCAGGGCTGCGAGTACAGATTTGTCTGCTTGGTGGTTGAACATTTCGTGATACCATTTGATAATTAATTGGGTTATGTGATGATCTTTAGGTAGAATTATTGGTATTCTCGCAGCTTTCGGTAGGTTGTCAGCGTACTCTAATCTACTGCGAGAGCGCATGACTCCATTTTCGTCGAGCATAGGTGTCAGTTTTGAGAGGGGACCAATTGTTGTAAGTTCTCCGTTTTCTGTTAGATCATTGATTTCATCGGGAAAAACGTCGCCTTGTGCCTTCCGGTAGAGTATATTTTCCGCTCTTACTCTGTCTCTCATAGTGAAGCTTTTAGTAAAACACGGGCGTTTTAGGCCGAAATCAATGATCTTGAGAATCGCGCAGAGGCGGAATATTAGTTTCCACCAATTCGAGAATTTGTTTTCATGTATATAATCTTTGTTGGTTTGGTGTATGCCCACGAACTTTGCCTCTACTTCTGTTTCTTTTATTTCTGTTTGGGGCCATTTTTCTGTTGGGAGTTTTAGGAATTCCGGGCCTGTTATCCATATGGATTTTTTATGACATGGCTTGGTACCTTCGTCCGCGGGGTTTTCGTTAGTAGGTACCCACCTCCATTGGTCCATAGTGGTCGAGTCGAGTATCTCACCGATGCGGTGAGCTATAAACGGTTTATATTTTCGATGCTCGGAGTTGATCCATGAGAGGACTGTTTTGGAATCTGTCCAAAAGGTGGATCCTATGATCTTCAATCGGGTTTCTTGCCTTACTGTATCTGCTAATCTCACCCCTAGTAGCGCTGCTTGTAGCTCGAGACGCGGAATTGATAGCGGTTTAATGGGTGCTACTCGTGATTTTGCTGCCATGATTCTCACGCACGGGTTTTGCTGCGTATTACTTCTTGCGTATACGATTGCTGCAAAGGCCTTATCCGAAGCGTCAACGAAGGTGTGAAGTTCTATGTGCGTGCCTACGTCCTTCATTATCCATCGAGGTATTCGTATGTTGCTCGCGGTTTGTACTTTCTCCACCCATGAGTTCCATATCTTTTGTGCTCTTTCGGATATAGGTGTGTCCCAGTCCTTTGTTTCCTTATGCAGCTCCTGTATTAGGATCTTACCTTGGATTGTTACATTCGATATTAGCCCTAGCGGGTCGAAGACACTCATGACGAACGAGAGTACCTCGCGTTTGCTAGGGTTTCTGATTTTGCAGAGTACTTCTTTGGGTAGTTTTTCTAGGTTCACCTGATACCCGATCGTATCCTTGTTGGTGTTCCAGTAGACTCCGAGTATCTTCTCGGCTTCGTCTTCCTTGTCATTAAGATACTTCTTTGTATCCATTTCTCTTCTGTTTTCTGGGATCGAATCTAGTAACATTTTGTCATTGGAGCAAAACTTCGTAATAAAGAAACCACCTTCGTCGTGAGCCTTAATTATCTGAGCGACGGTGTCCTTGGCTTCCTCCAAAGAGTTGAAACTATCGTCGTAGTCATCTACGTAGTGCTGGTTTATTATTGGCGACAATGCTAGAGGATACTTTTCTTTTAGTCTTTCCGCGTTGTGGTTCTTGGCTGCCTGGGCGCATGACGGTGAGCATGTCGAACCGAACGTCATTACTTGCATGACGTATATGTCCGGGAACCTCTGTTCGCAGTTGCGCCATAAGAATCGTTGCGCGTCCTGGTCTTCTTTTCGTACCTTTACTTGGTGGAACATCTCTTTTATGTCGCCACATACCGCATATCTTCCTTCCCGGAATCGAACTAGTATTCCGAATAGCGACGTAGTGGAGTCTGGTCCCGATAGCAAGGCCGAGTTGAACGATTGACCCTGTATCTTGGCTGCCGCGTCGAAAACTAATCTTGGTTTCGGCGGCTGTTTATTTTTGTTAACCACGACGAAGTGCGGTAAATAGTACAGGTTATCTTTCTCCTTTAACATTTCGGCTGGTGCAAGTTTTCTGGCGTAGCCTTTTTCGACGTAGTTTTGAATTGTTTCCATGACCCACTTCTGTAGGGGTGGGTCCTCTTTTAGTTTATTTTCGAGACCGACTAATCTCTTTTTTGCCACTTCCATGCTGGATGGGAATTTATGACCGTCCTTTTTCCACAGCAGACCTACCTCGTAACGTCCGTCTTCGTTGTCATAGCGTAGCGTCTTAAGGATGATTTCGTTCGCTCTTTTCTCATCCGCGGCCTGAGGTAACTCTTTTACTGGCTTGACTCCGAAGTCTTCCAGAGAAAGGTAGTTGTCCATGATGTGCCGTAAGGTGTCTTCGTTATGGGTAACCATGGCGTGACCTTCTTCGTTGTTAGTGGTTAGTTTCCCGTAGATTACCCATCCTAGCTTCGTCTTCATGGCGATTGGGTCTCCTTGGTCTCCGAATCGATGCTCTAATCCTGTAATCAAATGACTGTGATTTAGTCCTAGCATTATTCCTGGTCTCATTGTATCGAAACTGTTTAACGGTAGTCCTCTTAAGTGAGGATAGCGTTCGCATAATTTTTGATAATTTCTCGATTGTTTTGGTAGCATTAAGTTTTTAATTGTTCTAACGTCTCTCAGCACATGGCTGGTTTTTGTATCTCCTTTTATAACTACGTCGACGCTTTGACTGGAGTTATGCGCTGTAGTGACCTCTTGTGTCCAATTAAGTTGAAGAGGTATTGACTTCCCGACTAACTTCAGTTCTCTAGCGATATCCGCTTCTAATAGAGTCAGTGACGAGCCGGGGTCTAGGAAGGCGTAAGTACTTACGGTTTTATCTTTGTTTCGTAATGTTACGGGTAATACCTGGTAATGTACCGTTATCGGTGTCGCGTTATCTTCATGATTATTCACGGGTTGTTGTTCAATCGTGACTTCTTCCGTTTGAGGATGGAGCATTCGGTGATGTCTTCTTGCACACCCTTTGATGTCGCATCTCTTGGCTTTAGAACATTTAAACATGTTATGATTCGTGCCTAGGCAACTGAAGCATAGGCGTTCCAGTTGGGCTGTTTTTTGCCTCTCGTCTACCTTCATCTTCTTGAAGGCATTACAGTCCCAGATCTTATGTGCATTAGGTCGTTTACATACCTTGCACGTTCCTTGTCTGTAGGTTTCCTTGGTTCGTTGCTCGTGATGATTGATCGACGCCCTTTGATGTTCGATGTTCGGTTGATGCATCGTCATCGCCCTTGCCGTTCTCGCGAATGGTCTTAGCCAGTCGTTCAAGTCGTCTAATGATTGAACTGCTATCTGAGAGTTATTCATGCAGTATTCGGTTCTCTTGACTTGAATGTTGTATGGAAGTTTTCTTACTAGTTCCTCTACTAGTCTATGATCCGATAAGTACTCGTCTTTTTCGAGTAGCTTCACATTGCTTACGAGATTTTCAAGGGCTGTCGACATCTCGATTACGGCAGTTCTTGAATCTTTCCTGACTCTCATAAGCTCGGTTAGCAATTCCTTGTACACTTGTTCCGGTCTTCCGAAATGCTCCTCGAGTCGAGCCATAATCTCCGGCACGTTATTCGCGTCCATCATTAATTGTCGTACGCTCTTTACGGCCGCTCCGTAAAGCACCTGCTGCAACCGGTTTAAGTTTTCAATATTATTGAATGCTCCTTCGTTCGTTGTCTGTTCGTAGGCCCTTTTAAAGTTAGGCCATTCCTTTGCTGCTCCCCCGAACTTTGGGAGTCGTATTAGTGCTTGCCGCTTCAAATAGATTGTCCAATCCTCTTGGACTTCGTTTTCCCTTTTAATGCTGAGTCCTGTCAGAGCCTTCGTGATTTCATTTACTGCTCTTTGTTGCCCGTTCAACATTCTCTCGAAGAAGGCTTCCGTAGGACTCGTAGCAACTGCTCTTGCCGCTAAGGTTAATTTTTTGATTTCCTTGTCAATTAGCTGGCACTTAGCACAAAGGAAAATCTCTTCTTTCGTTGGCTTCTTGGTAAGTTTTGCGCACGATGGGTGGAACCAACGATCGCATTCTGAGCACTCCACCATGTATTCGTCTTTATCGTCGGGGTCGTTACAAAGGCGGCAGTTGCCGTTTTGGTTATCCACAAACATGCTAGACATTTTGTTCCTTGTGGCTTCTCTCTAGAATTCCGGATTCGTTCGATTTTTGCTGGTTCGCGTTTTAGTCCTCTGGTGAGGTTTAAAGTGGTTAATTCGACCGCCTTCTTTTCGGTTCTCTAGCACGTCCTCGCAAGGATCGTGCCCGTTGTCCTCTTCCTGGGGTTTCCAATGGTCGATTCGACGCCTTCCGGCTCTCTAGCACGTCCTCGCAAGGATCGTGCCCGTTGTCCTCTTCCTGGGGTTTCCAACGGTCGATTCGACGCCTTCCGGCTCTCTAGCACGTCCTCGCAAGGATCGTGCCCGTTGTCCTCTTCCTGGGGTTTCCAACGGTCGATTCGACGCCTTCTTACCGGTTCTCTAGCACGTCCTCGCAAGGATCGTGCCCGTGGTCCTCTTCCTGGGGTTTCCAACGGTCGATTCGACGCCTTCCGGCTCTCTAGCACGTCCTCGCAAGGATCGTGCCCGTTGTCCTCTTCCTGGGGTTTCCAACGGTCGATTCGACGCCTTCCGGCTCTCTAGCACGTCCTCGCAAGGATCGTGCCCGTTGTCCTCTTCCTGGGGTTTCCAACGGTCGATTCGACGCCTTCTTACCGGTTCTCTAGCACGTCCTCGCAAGGATCGTGCCCGTTGTCCTCTTCCTGGGGTTTCCAACGGTCGATTCGACGCCTTCCGGCTCTCTAGCACGTCCTCGCAAGGATCGTGCCCGTTGTCCTCTTCCTGGGGTTTCCAACGGTCGATTCGACGCCTACTTACCGGTTCTCTAGCACGTCCTCGCAAGGATCGTGCACGTTGTGACACCTTTCTCAGTATCGCAACAGCGATTATTTTAAATTGATGACTCAGCGTTGAGCGCGTATTTCAACAGAACACTTTCCAACACTTTTCTTCTGCGAATCTTCTTATGGTCGTTTAGGCCTGACCATTCCTTCCACCGATTTCGAAACTCGTTGTACAAACACCTTTTCCCTAGGTGTGTTTTCCCAGAGAACTAGTTCAAAGGACCCTGTTTCGCACAGTTCTTGTTTAGCCACTGGCCTTTCGGCCCACTGCTTGTAATTGTCGGTGTTTTTCACTTCGTCGAACTTCGCATCAATCTCGCGGAAGTATTCGACGAGCTCTTCGATCTCTCGCGTGAGATCTGACATTTCACTCAACTAAACACTACAGGAATTTTCTTCTGGTTACTCTTTAGGCGGTAACCACACCTTGCTTTTAACCGCAACGAAAACGCGCGACGTTGTGGTTCCTCACTCGGGGCACCATGTAAACGGCCCGCGGGATTTTCTTTATGGCTGGAATCCGCGCGTCGACTCTAGCACGATCTCGCGGTGTTTACTCGATCTTACCGACAACTGGTAGACGCCAACTGAGTGCGTTTCCCCAATCTTCCCCTTCGGACTGACAGGCTGGGTGGCTGACCCAGTACCTGCTGGCGGAAGGTTCGACTAGAGAACCGTGTCTCTTTAACAGTTAAGCACTGATTCGTCGGAACGACACTCGCCAGGCGAGTGGTCCGCAACCGAAGGAAGCGAGTGTTTAACCGTTGTTACGGCGGTTCAACAACAGAGGAGAACCAGTCGTGGATATTTCCTCTTGTTTTTCCCTTCAGACGGACAGGCTGATGTTTTAACCAGTACCTGACAGTGGAAGGTTCCAACTAGTGGATTATATCCGCAAAAGGATGCACGCCGAGTCGTCGGAACGACACCCGCCAGGCGAGTAGTCTGCAACCGAAGGAATCGAGCGGTCAACCGGTGTACGACGGTTTTGTGTTCGAAAGGCTTGGTTGGAGATTGATCCCCTTCTCTTTCCCTTCAGACGGACAGGCTGATGTTTTAACCAGTACCTGACAGTGGAAGGTTCCAATAGGGAGCTCTCTCTCTTAACGATTGAAAGCTGACTCGTCAGAACGACACCCGCCAGGCGAGTAGTCCGCAACCGAAGGAGTCGAGTTTGCAATCGTTGGTGATAACCTTAGTGGTTGGACTTACCAGGAATTTCTCTCTAGAAAGACAAGTTGCCTGTTCCGAGTCTAAACGTAAGATCATGTATTTCGTGGTTGGTTCTGGGTTTTTATAGGCGACTTTCGTCGATCTGGGGGACTTATTCTAAGAAGTGACAAATGCAGTTCTATCGTAGGTCCTATTGATTCTTAAAGTTAGAAAGGGACAATTGTCGTGATTGCCTAAATCTAATTTTCTCCCACGAGAAAGAAGCAAAGAGATTTCAATGTTTTAGGTTTTTTCTCGTAAGGTATGTCTCTGAGTGCGTAGGTAATAAATTTCGAATTTAATTACTTTGTTTCTTTCGTTGCGTGGGATGATTACTTTCTATGCGTGGGTTGACGCAGGGACATATTTGTTCTTGTTGCGCCTTACCATTAGATCAATGCTTTCCCTTTCTCTTCGTTATGACTCCTGTCCGCGTATCAATCGAATGCGTCAGGCTCAGCGAGGGCCTGCGCTTTGTGCTTATGACGGTTTGGTCCTACCTGCTTGCTATGGAAGGAAATTGTTAACGATCTTTGTTTTTATGGCTTTCCCTTCCTTCTGAGTTGATGGGGCAGTGCGCCTTTACTTTCTAATGCTAATGTTACCATCTGTTTTTTGTGCTGAGTGATGGCTCTGTCTGTTTAGAATGCTATAGGGGAAGGGATCGGTAAGGTTCTAGTATATCCCTTCGCATGGTTTGAGTTGCCTTCTTCTGTTTGTGGGTCGTAAATTACGTGCTTATTGGCTAGTTGTTTAATTTCGTTTCTTCTCTCTGTCATTGGTTCGCATCCGATCGCAAATTAATCGTCGCGAATTAACAGTAGTCGATGGACAACGATGGGAGTGTGACGTCTGTTTGTCTGTGGTGTAGGTGTGATCAGCTAAGTGCACCGAAAATCCATATTTCAAAGCAACCTGTAATATTGTGCCTGATTGTCTATCGACACTTCATCTAAGAATACGAGGTTGAATAAATCCCATTCAATAGCATTCAGTTCTTGGTATTTGAGCTGGCTCGATGATGGTGTACATTATCCAGTATAACGTTGGACATGATTACTTTGAGGGACTGAAACAAGCAAGTTCCTAATGGATTACCTGCTTTGCTCTTGTGCACAGTTGATCAGCAGGAGTTTTCTCATTTTATGTTGTATGATGAAAGGCATCTAACTTCAAATTTCTTGTGAGTGGAGGCTGTAATCAAAAAATTATTTGGTAAGCGTGATAGCCATCATCATCACGCACAACCGTGTGGTAACTGATGCTTGCCGATCAACTATCAAATATTTTTTCGAAAAAAGTTCCCAATTTTGAGAAATAATTCTCTATACAAATGTTTTTCGCGTTACCTTTCAGCGATTTATCGTGCATAGACGCTAGCGCATGTGCGTTACTATGTGATGAGTAGCGAATCAGGCCATGCATGTAACCCATTGAATTCTACTTTGATTAATATTTATTTAATATAATGTATTTCACCCACCTGGTGGTATACAATTTAAAACTAATGTTCAAAGATTCTGATTTTGATTAAATGCTTACAGGATCTAAAATAATACATTATGCCATTTACCTTTGTTTTCTCGCGGTTTGTATTCAGGTAACGGTGTTGACATCTCGCACTTCTGGCGAACCGCAGTCGGCTTTCAAAGCATCCGGCAATTCGAAGCATCACGTACTGATGATTACTCAATGATGAATGACAGAGATTTCAAACTTGATGAAACTGGCACCACTGTGCTGATGATGATTGTCTAGTTGTCAAACGTGTGCTGCGTGCGTGAGAGGAAAACAACAGTCCATCAGTTTTGAACAGTTTTGCATTGTGCGAAACTTTTCCGCCACAAATTTCTTAAAATTTTAACAAACTACTTTAGGCACACCGATATTTCCTTAGGTTAATCGCTAGGTCTAGTTCGTTAGGATGTTTAAAAAGTAAGTACCCGGCTTATTTCCTCGAGAAACGACAATACTGATTGATACTCTTCCATGGCACACATTTGCCCCCAGATTCGACGAGAAGGAAAGCATCTCCGGTGTGCAGCAGCTGAAGTCCTCGGTCCAGAAGGGCATCCGGAGCAAGCTGATCGAGCAGTATCCGCACATTGAAAGCCACATCGACATGGTGCTGCCCAAGAAGGACCAGTTCCGCATCGTCAAATGGTAAGCGCCTACACATCAATTTCTTCCATTTAAAATTCCACCGTGAAACGGGATAACTTTGATAGTTCTTCTTGACATTTCGTTCTCACTGGGACAGAGGCTGCTACTCAGCCTAGTGTTCAATGAGCACTTCTACAGTTATTACAGAATTCTGAAACTTCGATGTAGGCACCCTTGGGACCTTCCTTAGCCGAGTGGTTAGAGCCCGCAAAGCCATGCTGAAGGTGTCTGAGTTCGATTCCCGGTCGGTTTATCTTTTCGTAATGAAAATTTCCTTGACTTCCCTGGGCATAAAGTATCATCGTACCTGCCACACGACATACGAATGTAAAAATGACAATTCAGGCAAAGAAAGCTCTCATTTTATAACTGTGGAAGTGCTCGTAAGAACACTACGCTGAGTAGCCGGCTCGGTCCCAGTGGGGACGTTAATGCCAAGAAGAAGAAAATGTAGGCACCCAGTATTGTAAAGGTTAACGATGTTCATTTTCACACAGCCACGACCACATCGAGATCCTGGTGAACAGCACGGGCGAGCAGTTGTTCTTCCGGCACCGGGAGGGATCGTGGATGCCAACGTTGCGCCTGTACCACAAGTTCCCATTCTTCCTTCCGATGGAGCAGGTCGACAAGGGCGCGATTCGATTCGTGCTGAGCGGGGCCAACATCATGTGTCCGGGGCTGACGTCGCCTGGCGCCTGCATGACCAAGGTGGACAAGGGCACGGTGGTGGCCATCATGGCCGAGGGCAAAAACCACGCCCTGGCCATCGGACAGACTACGTTGTCCACGGATGATATGTAAGAGATGTGATATCCCGTAATTCAAAGACCATACTAATTCCATCGATTTCCATTTCAGAGCTAAGGTCAACAAGGGCGTTGGCGTGGAAAACTGCCACTACCTGAATGACGGTCTCTGGCAGATGAAACCGGTCAAGTAAACGCGTTGCTAGTCCACTCAGGGAGCTGTGTTCTCTAATAGGAAATATGGAAACGACAAATTTCTTGAAATCATTGTAAAGATCAGTTATATGTATTTCTATCTACACACATACCAACCAATCAACTGTCATATAATTGTCTAACTGTGAAATGGAATAAACTTTACGATGTGATTATTCACATGGAAAAGTAAATTATTTTGTTTTGCTTGTATAGCAGGTTAATGTTATTTTTTCTATCTTTATTAACGAGATTTTTAGCCTTGGGCTAGTTCATCTCGGGACCAACGGCTTTACTTTCCTCGTCACTAGAACTTTTTGTCAGTGACTCGGGGATGGGATTTGATCCCAGGTCCTCGGCGAGAGAGGCGTGTGTTCTAAGGCTGTGAACCGTTTCACCGATTCGTTTAACTTTTTTGTTAAATTTGACAGTTTTTTGCTCTGGTCAGAAATAACCCTGCTCTGGAGCATGGTTAAACTTGCTCATTCAGCTATAATTGAATTAGAAAAGTCACAGGTATTCGAAATCATGAAGATTGAGCCGTCGCATGCCTACTTTTGGTGCTAAAACTTTGTGGTCCTATATTACGGGTTTCCCTGTGGCCATTCCGGTGCCCCAAAAGGATCAGAATAACCATCCATTCATTCTTTTTGCAAAATACATCCAAACATAAAAAAATCGTAAAGAATTGGACACAATTTATTTGTGCAAAAACAAAATTTCCCACAAAAAAATAATTGTTAGAAAGTTTCAAATTGCTAGGTTATTTCAATCAAAAGTTACATTGATTTGAATTTTAAAATGGGTCGAAAAAGACCCAAGGTCTTTGCTAACGTTGAAATGGCTATAACGGCATAAAACAGCTTAAAATGGCTTAAACTGGCTTAAAACGGCTTAATACAGCTTAAAACGGCATAAAACGGCTTTTTTCAGCCGTTTTATTCCGTTTTAAGCTGATTAAGGTGAAGATGAATCGAAGCCAAACTTCAAATTTTCAAGAGCACGGATCTGGAGAACCAAACATCCGTTTGAGCTGAAAACCTAATCGATTGGTCACCACCAGCTAGTGACCAATCGATTAGGTTTTCAGCTCAAACGGATGTTTGGTTCTCCAGATCCGTGCTCTTGAAAATTTGAAGTTTGGCTTCGATTTATCTTCACCTTAAGGTCAATTTTAACCGTAAAACGCCGTTTAAGGCTGTTTTAGGCCGTTTCAAGCTGTTTTATGCCGTTTTAAGCTGTTTTATGCCATTTTAAGCCGTTTTAAGCCGTTTTAAGCTGTTTGAAGCTGTTTTAAGCCGTTTTAAGCCGTTTTAAGCTGTTTTAAGCCGTTTTATGCCGTTTAAGCTGTTTTAAGCCATTTTAAGCCGTTTAGAGGCGTTTTGAGCCGTTTTATGCTGTTTTAAGCTGTTATAAGCTGTTTTAGGCCGTTTTAAGCCGTTCAAACCTTTTTAAGCCGTTTAATGCCTTTTTAAGCCGTTTCAAGCCAATTGATGCCGTTTAAAGCAATTTTAAGCTGTTTTAAGCCGTTTTAAGCCGTTTAATTCCGTTTAAAGCCGTTTTAAGCTGTTTAAGGCTTTTTTAGGCTATTTTAAGCCGTTTTAAGCTGTTTTAGGCTGTTTTAAGCTGTTTTGAGCCGTTTTAGGCCGTTTTGAGCCGTTCACACTAAACACACTACGGTGAATTTCACCGTAATCTCAACAGCTGAACAGTTCGGTGAAATAAAACACCGTATTTCGTCGGAATTTAACGGATTACGGTGATTTTTTACCGAATACTGTAAAAATTTACCGTACTCCGTTAATTTATTTCACCGAACTGTTCAGCTGTTGGAGATTTCACAGGAATCCGTAAAATAATTTAAGTGTGTTCGAAGCTGTTTTAAACCGTTTTAAGCTGTTTTAAGCCGATTTTAGCTGTTTTAGGCTGTTTTAAGCCGTTTCATGCTGTTTAAGGCCATTTTATGCTGTTTTAAGCCGTTTTGAGCTGTTTTCAGCCTTTATTAGCCGTTTTAAGCCGTTCTAAGCTGTTTTAAGCCGTTTAAGCTGTTTTAAATTGTTTTAAGCCGTTTTAAGCTGTATTAAGCCGGTTTAAGCTGTTTTAAACCGTTTAAACCCGTGTTAAGCTGTTTTAAGCCGTTTTAAGCCGTTTCAAGCTGTTTTAAGCTGTTCTAAGCATTTTTAAGCCGTTTTAAGCCGTTTAATGTCGTTTTAAGTAGTTTTAAGCCGTTTAATGTCGTTTAAACTGTTTAACTGTTTTTTAAGCTGTTTTAAGGCGTTTTAAATCGTTTTAAGCTGTTATAAGCCGTTTTAAGCTGTTTTAGACTGTTTGAGGTTGTTTTAAGCTGTTTTGAGCCGTTTTAGGCCGTTTTAAGCCGTTCGAAGCTGTTTTAAGCCGTTTGAAGCCGTTCTAAGCCGTTTTAAGCCGTTTTAGGCCGTTTCAAGCTGTTTTAAGCCTAAAATGGCTGAAAACAGCTTAAAACGGCATAAAAAGGCTTCAAATGGCCTTAAACAGCCTAAAACAGCTTAACATGGCCTAAGATGGCTGTAACGAGCATGTCGTTAAGTTATTTTCGTAAATGTTTATCCTTGTTGAAATTATTATTAAACTACCAATAGAACGTAAAATATATAAAACTTTGAGCCAGCCTAATATGAATTCACCGCATAAGCGTTCATTTAGTTCATCCCACCACGCTCCGCTGGATTTATTTTAAATGAGTTCCACTGCAAAGCGCGCAAATTCTCCAACCGAAAGCGGAAGCAAATATGCTGGATTTCTTGCTATGCACGCTATCGGCAGCGTACATCGACCTGTTGAGAATCCTTTGAGGATTTATTGACCTTTTCCCGATTCCTTCCTCCCATCATTTTGGCCGAGCAGCGAGGTGGTTGATTGAGGCTGTTCGTGGAATGAGAAGCGAAAATGCGCGAATATGACTGTTGGGAGCGTGAGAGCGGTTTTCGGGATCACGAACTTACCTTCGTGATTTCCGGTGACGAAACTAATTGTATGACGCTTGATCTGAGGAGTCCCAAGTCTTGCAAGATCACTTCGAACTGATCTGTGGAAGAGACAGGAGTGGCCCAATTTTGTAATCGCGCCGTGGTGTGTAATTAAAGGTAGATGCGACGTTAAGTGTCTTCGATCAGTGGATCTTTATTTAATGTAAATCCTTTCCCTAGTTTTGCAGTTAGATTTGTTTCGTGTGCAAATAGATAGGCGGTATGTTATCGTGTGTGGCTTTGTGGATTAAGAAGGTAATTTGTGCAGTTATGTTATATGTGGATAATTTGTGCTTACACGTGCAATGTGCAATGGTTGTAATTTAGATTCGAGGCCAAGGCCGTCATTTCGCCCGACACACCACAATCCAACCCTACGTGGCCATTGCTGACCCCACCATCAGGCTCCGAAGTTTCCCCGGAGCACGCCGGAAGAGGGCCGTTCGCCAATTCACGCGCCCTAGGCAGGGCATATCGGCGAGTTCATCGCCCAAGCAAGCACGTTTTCCGTTCCGTTGGTGACGACCAGCGGAACTCAAACGCACGTGCCGCGTCATCGTAGCATCCAATGAATCCGTAGATCACCATCGCCACCCCTTCCCGTTCATGCGTCGAGCGGCCGCCGTCACCGTCGTCGTTCAAAGGTCGTGAGTACCCATTTATATGTTTATCCATGCGCATGTGATTTTTCCCGCCGCAACATAGTATCCGTTGCAAAGCGTACACGGCATATTTATGCTAGCCGTGAATTGATTTCAGTTTGCCCGTAAACTGTTTGCTTTGCAAACGTGAGATTGCACGTAGAAAACCACACCTAGCCAAGCACACACGATAGATAGATAGATAGATAGGGACCGAGCACATGGGAAAGGTAGAAAGAGTGTAGAGAGAGCAAGAAGCGAGAGAGGAATGAACACTTTGTAGTAGAAGAAATGAATAAATAAGCTCAAATGAAAGCTCCGTTTTATGGCAGAGAAATAGAAGTATTTCAATGAACACTGCAGGCAATAAATGTTGATACCCCTGAAAATGTGATTTGAATTAATGTCCCGATGAAGTGAAGTTGGTCGAAGGTTTTTTCATGTCGTTCGTGTTCCGTTTGTAGTTTTTTCGCTGTTGTTTATTTTACTGGGGAGGTTGGCTCCGAAACCAACCGGGCAACTTTTTATTCGGACACATTTTGGTCCGAAGGGAACTTGTAGACTTGGCCAGTGATGATAAAAACCGTCATCGCTGTTTTGTCACCGACCGACGATCGATTTCACGCTTCTGATAGTTATATTCAGAAGTCGTTATTAGTAGTGGAACTTCTGCGAACCGTTTTAGTCAGCCACCTTACTTCCCGTCCAAATCTGGAAAACTGAGCCTTATTCCCCCTGAAAGGTCTCAACGGTCGGGCAACCCTAATCTTGGTGGATAGTCTCCCTCGGGAGTGGCGCTTAAGCTATCCCACTTAATAAAGAGGGAAGTCCAGGAGGCTGACCGTTACATGGCTTAAAACAGCTTAAAATGACCTTTAAAAGCTTAAAACGGCTTAAAACTGCTTAAAACAGCTTAAAACTTAAACAGCTTAAAACGGTTTAAAACGGCCTAAAACGGCTTAAAACAGCTTAAAACGGCTTGAAACGGCTTAAAACAGCTTAAAATGGCCTAAAACAGCATAAAACGGTTTAAAACGGCTTTGAACGGCTTTGAACGGCTTTGAACGGCTAAAACCGGCATAAAACGGCTTGAAACGGCTAAAAACAGCTTAAAACGGCTTTGAACGGCTTAAAACAGCTTAAAACGGCTTAAAACAGCTTAAAATGGCTTAAGACAGCATAAAACGGTTTAAAACGGCTTTGAACGGCTTTGAACGGCTAAAAACGGCATAAAACGGCTAAAAGCAGCTTAAAACGGCTTAAAACGGCTTAAAACAGCTTAAAATGGCCTAAAACAGCTTAAAACGGTTTAAAACGGCTTTGAACGGCTTAAAACAGCATAAAACGGCTTAAAACAGCTTAAAACGGTTTAAAACGGCTTTAAACGGCTTAAAACGATTTAAAACGGCTTAAAACGGTTTAAACAATTTAAAACGGCTTAAAACGACTTAAAACGGCTTAAAACGGCTTAAAATAGCTTAAAATGACCTAAAACAGCTTAAAACGGGTCAAAACAGCTTAAAACAGCTTAAAACGGCCTAAAACGGCATAAAACGGCATAAAACAGCTTAAAACGGCTTAAAACAGCTTAAAACAGCTTAAAACGGCTTAAAACGGCTTAAAACAGCTTAAAATGGCCTTAAACAGCCTAAAACAGTCTAAAACGGCTTAAACCAGCTAAAAACGGCTTAAAACAGTTTAAAATAACCGTTTAAAGCTGTTTAACGCCGTTTTAAGCTGTTTAAGGCCATTTTAAGCCGTTTTAAGATTTATTTTTAAAGCCGTTTTAAATTGTTTCAAGCTGTTTTCAACCGTTATAAGCTGTTTTAGGCTGTTTTTAGCCGTTTTAAGTTGTTTAAGGCCATTTTAAGCTGTTTAAAGCCGTTTTAAACCGTTTTAAGCTGTTTTAAGCTGTTTTAGGCTGTTGAAGGTTATTTTAAGCTAAACGGCCAAAACGGCTTAAAACAGCCTAAAATGACTTAAAACAGCTTAAAACGGCATAAAACGGCTTAAAATGGCCTCGAGCAGCTTAAAACGGCTTAGAACGGCTTAAAACAGCTTAAAACGGCATAAAACGTGTGGGCTTCGTGGCCGTGCGGTTAGTGTTACCAAGCATTTAGCCGCATCGTGTCAAGGAGTGTGGGTTCGATTCCCGCTTCAGTCCGGAAAACTTTTCGTCAGGAAAGCATTTCGACTGTGCCACTGGGCGTTGCATGCTAGTCCGTTGTCTAGTGTGGTGCTTCCTTCAAAGGGCAAATAGTCCACTGGAAGCATTAACGTGTCCGTGTCTTTAAAAAAAAACGACTTAAAACGGCTTAAAACAGCCTAAAACGGCGTAACAGCTTAAAACGGCGTAACAGTTTAAAACGGCTTAAAACAATTCAAAACGGCAACAACAGCTAAAAACGGCTTAAAACGGCATAAAACAGCTTAAAACGGCTTAAAACGGCATAAAACAGCTTAAAACGGCTTAACATGGCCTAAAACAGCTTCCATGACTTAAAACAATCTGCTTAACCGGTTTGAAGTGAGCTAAAAAAGGTAAAGCTTAAAATTGCTTCAAATAACATTAAATAACTTGAAAAGGCTTAAATTTCTCAGCCCTCCTTTTGCCATGGTTAGTTTGTTTTGTATGAAAAGCTATCTACAGTCGAAGCTCGTTATAACGACAATAACTTTTATAGCGACAAAAACTCTCTATAGCGACATTTTTCGGTGCCTTGAAAAATATTTTAGTGTTACAGTTAAACCTCCATGAGTCGATGTTCCTTTACTCGATATCGACTCATGGAACCATACTAAAAATCAAATTTCATGGTTACTATGATGGCCCCCTCAAACGCCTTTCCATAGCATTGCTGTTCTATGACTCGATATTTCCATGAGTCGATGGTCCCTTCAATATCGACTCATGGAGGGTTGACTGTATAACTATTCTCTATAGTGACATTTCTCTATTACGACGGTCCCTTGCGATGTCGTTATAACAAGCTTCGACTGTCTCTATATAAATAAAAATGGAGTGTTGGTTGTATGTCATATCGGATTTTGCAAATTCTTCCATACTTATATTCCTGGAGTGTTCCAACGTGTATGTGTATTGTGCTCTGCAAGATAAATCCACGTAATGCGATTATCTGAAAAAGTCGATATACCATCGCAGTGATTATGAAATTCACCAAATGTTTCAGATTTAGTAAATTTGAAACATTTACGTCCTTGAAGAATGAAAAAATCCAAGCCTACTTGAATTTTGACGTTGCGATTGAATTGCGCGCATATCTTCTGCGCGTTACCGCCGCCGCTGGATGTGGATTTAAAATGAGCGCCGCAATACATGAAACGCACAGTCGAAAAAACGGGAGTGAACGGAACTGTCATTTTGTATGGGACGTTTCATGGCGTTTATGAACAGCCTACTTGATGGCAAGACCACTAGTTTAAAATACATTGTAAGACGCGTAGAAAATCTCTCTCCCTTACCTTATAACCCCTTACGTAATTAATGGACAGCCCCTAAGCATTCGATTACACAGCGTAACAAAAATGACATTTTTGCGTGTCTCAAGAATCAAATTATGTGTCTCTAGAAGATTTGGGTCTGCTGAATCTAATGCCGTTCTCAGAAATGTTCCAGCACGTCACAATTTTTAGCTACTGGTCGCCAAAATTGTATAAACACTGGTTCCATTGATGTTTACATCTAATTTAAACAATGATTTATCAAAAAATATTATGATCTAATCTACCAAGCATGCCAAATAGGACTTCAACTTTTATTTCAGATATAATTTGGTTGAAATTGCACGATTAAATTGAGGTTAAATCGATTTTCTCAACATGTTTGCAGTCTCCATATGAAATTCTTCGTTTTTCTTTTATGGCAAAATACAATACTTTTCTACATCAACAAAAAACAAATTTTGAGCATCGGAAGCATTATGAACTTTGTTGATAAGTATTGTACACATAAAGTTTGAATTCGGCTGCAAATTAAGCAAATAAACTAGCATGCAAGTTGGTTGAAATAGTCAAATTTAGCATTTTCAACAGTCAATATCTCAAAAACTAGACGTGCTATGATATTTCTGAAAATGACAATGGATTCAGCAACCCTTAATGAAGCAAATAACGGTATTTTGGTGCTTGAGACAAAAACGTGTTCCGCAGTGTTATCCCTAAGAACCTCTTTTTCTTCTCTTCTTCTTGGCATTACGTCCTCACTGGGACAGAGCCTGCTTCTCAGCTTAGTGTTCTTATGAGCACTTCCACAGTTCCATTACGAAAAAATCCTGGACCGACCGGGATTCGAACCCAGACACCTTCAGCATGGCTTTGCTTTGTACCCGCGGACTCTTACCACTCGGCTGAGGAAGGCCCTAAGGACCTCATAATATATTATATAGAGAACCCAGAACAACACCTACTTTGATGAATTATAATTCAGCAATTTTAACACGAATATTTCTTCTGTGGTTGTTTGTAAATTACATCTAGATAATTCATACTACGAGCGAGACAAATTCATCATCTCTAATACCTTCAAAGTGTGACAAAATCAGTCGTAGTGAAAAGAACACAACGAAAAGTGTGACTCATCTAGCCACCTGTAGATCCTTTCGTTTTTCAAACGGAACAGAATTCCACTCTTTGAATAATTTCTTTAGTGTTTTTGTGCCATATGAATGTGTATTCAATCAACAAACTTCTAGCACTGGTTGTCCCAAAGTAACGAACCTGCGTCAACGTCCGCCACCTGCCTTAATAGCACAATTTCCATGCGAGCGTCGTCCCTCCCACCCCCTAATAATATACGAAAGAAACGCCACGGAACCATTGGCGTACATAGGAGAGTGCCAAGGAGGGCTAGGACGCCTCTAAACCTGGGATTGCACTGCTAGAATTTTTTGAAAAGGAAATGACGAGATATCCCAACTAACAACTCAGAGCCTTATAAGCTCATATAAGCAGGAGAAATCAACTCATGGGTAAAAATTCTGAACTGCTACGGCAAATGAAATGCAATGTTGTTTACCAAATGTTAATAACAGCTTAATTTTGTTTTGTCAAATTAGGATGATAGTGTTGTATAACACGGAACACCTAGATATAAGAAATGAATGTGATGTTTTTGGAATGTAACTGATCAAGGAATTTGAAACAGGAACATCATTGAGATTCTTGAAAAATATCTAGGGGTTTCTGGCAAGATTTTTGGTGAGACATTATGATGATTGATAAGATTTTTGCAGGAATCCTCAACAAACGTTCTAGTGGAATAAGAGTTAGACAAACAACTGTAATGCTTATTTCAGCAGCATAAACTGTTATCCAGCTACCAATGTAACTTGGGTCGTAACGAGAATCCAAGGGATAATTAACCATCAATACGTGATAGATTTATGAAATGGTAATTCCAATGTGAAGGGGCCGTGCCCTCCTAGGTTAGATGGCTACTTACACCTATGCGTGGAACCCCTCAGAGCATAAACATTTCCGCATTGACCGAAGAAGAAGCAGTCGCCACACCGCAACATATAACACGTGGCTCGTCCTACGCCTCAACCCCCAAATCCTTCCCGAGCGAGTCCATACCAAGAGTGGGGTTCGGTATTATTGTTTTGGTTGCGTCCCTTTCCCTCCGCATGGAAGCCGGTTCGGTTTCAGAGCACGTGTCCCCCTCGAATAGACAACAACACGCCAAAACCGAAACCGGGATCACCGGAGTGGAAAACCCATTGAGGATATTGATTTTCCTGCGGGACATGCGCGCGGCATTGCGAACTGGGCACAAGACGAAAGCCAGGAAAAAATGGCGTCAAAGTAAGTGAATCTCGGTGGTGCAACAAGACCGTACGTGGATGAAAATTTGAGAAAATCTGGTGAAATTTTGGGGATTTTGACGGTGAAAAGTGTTCGAATCGGTGAATGAAGCTGAGAGGAATGTGAGTTGTATGGTGGAATTGGTGGTAAAGTGGGGATTGATGAGATATTTGGGATTTTGAATTGGACCCACCTCTAAATATGGTGAGATGACCAACATCTGCAATCATAAAATTTCAGGGTTTACTTGGATTGTACGTTTCAGGGCTTGGATTGTTCTTTGCAGGGGTGTGGGAAATTGGAATGATTCATCTCTGAAAGTACCATAAGATAACTCAATTATTCATGGGGATTTCGGGGTTCGGGAATAAGTTGGAAAATGGGCTCACCCTTTTTTGTTTTTGGTGTCCTCCTCTTACACGCACACAGGAGGAAAATCGATAGAGGATAGCTTAGGCTTTTTATTTACCGCTGTAACCCGAGACAACCGCAAAACTTTGTGTGCAGCAGTAGCAATTGCAGCAATAAGGGGGCTATCTTGTGCGTGACGGTAACCACCCCAAAACGAAAAAAATATCCAGAGTTTAGCAGCGTGAACATGAACATAGTCTAGGGTCGTTGTGGTTGTTGCAAGTGAGTCGAGTTCAGTCAAACCCACTATCCAGCATGGAAGAGCTTTTGATGACTATCGTGAAGGAGGCGACCGGAAGCAAACAGCAGAACTTGAAACAAGCCGCACAAATTGCACATGGTGAGTTGAACGACGAGGTGGCTTGTAGTACCGTAGTCCATAACTGTATTCCTCGTTGTAGACAAACTTCTACGCCAGCATGGTATCCACAGGGATCCTTCGTATGAGCTGCGATCGGTGTGCTTTACCGCCCTGCAGATGGCCCTCGAGACTAAACGACCAAAATTTGTGACCTACGGGTTAAACGGATTGCATGTAAGTCCCCTAGATGTTCTCAATATCTCACGCTTACTATAACTCGTAACTACACTCTACAGCGCATCATACGCGACGAACGGTTCTTCTTCGGTCTGGAACCGGAAGACGATTCGCTGTGGTTGCCGGCTCAACTGCTACGATCGACATCGGGAATATCTACCGTCGGCAATGAGGATACCGTAGTCAACGTCCTTCGACTATTCCTATCCATGGCCTGCTCCCCGACCTGCACTCTCAACGGTCGACTCCTAATCGAAGTCCTCTCCAAGTGCGGAGAGTGCTGGGAAAACGGCTCCCGAGCTGTGAAGGCAGCTTCCCTAGCCGCCGGCAGTCAATGTCTGCGAGCGTTCTGTACCTTCCTCAAGGACGAAGCCGAGGAGATCCTTCGCACCGGTCCGGCTGGAATCATTAGCATTGGCATGGCTGCGGCCGTTTACAACGAGGTCATTCCGGTTATGCAATGGCTGTGCAGTCGGTTGATCGAACCCAGCACCGGTAGCCCCAAGCGAATCGACGCTGCCGGATCGCTTTACCTGATGGAATGTATCCTAACGCTGGTGACCTCACTGCCTCCGGATGTTCACGCCAATCCTCACTTCACTGCATTCCTGTGGCAGAAGTTTTGTCCAACTCTGGCCGCTACTCTCGGATCTCCCGGAAGAGTCAACATTGACAAGAAGTTTACGTATAAGTAAGTTCTGAGCACCTTGAACGAAATCCCTAAACTTACCCCTTCACCATCTTCCAACAGAGATGCCATACACCTGATCGAATCGGAACACCGCGGCTTCTTCACCCGTCCGGGTCTAGATGGTCCCCAAGCCCGTTGCATCTACCTAACTAGCATCCAACTGTTGCGGATCGCCGGAGCTCAGGGAACCCTCAGACCCATGCTGGAAGCCCTGTTCCATCGGATGTTGCTGCTCCCGATACCGGCCAACCGTGCCGAACCGTTACGTTGCGTTCGCGAGATCCTCAAAAGCCCCGAGCGCCTTATCGACCTGTCGGTTATCCTCTACCCGGACAAGAACCAAGGCCAGAGCTGCAGCGATGATATGGCTCTGTTTCGGCTGTAAGTATCTTCCTCGTTTTCCACTTCAATCTTTTGAAACCCTCTGTCTCTATTGTAGAATAATCGACGCCATGGAAGAATGCGCCACAACATCTCAACACGGCAGCACTTCGGTCGACAACTCGATGAACTCAAGCGTCGAATGCATTGTAGCCCTGCTCGAAAGCCTCCAAACCCTATGCTCGGGAACGTTCGATGAGTCAATCATGAGCGACCGCATCGCCGACGCCATCAACAATCGCTACCACCAGCTGCGAGAATCCGACTATACCGGTCCGTTGACATATCAATCGATGGCACGGCTGCCGGCTCCGTATCGGGATGCCGTAGCCGAGTTGCGCCAGAATGGTTTCGAAACCTCATCCGAGTCGGAGATAGATGCTGAGCATCCCATCGATCCAGAGGCAGGCTCTCTTGGATCCGGGGACACCGAGGGACCGGAAGACGAAGCACATTCTTCCAGCGATGACGTATCGTCAAGGGCGGACGGAAACTGGCCTTGGGCTCATCTGGAAGAACCTCCACACATCCGCTCGGATGTAGACTGCGATCGCCATCACGCCAGAGAATTTGCAAAAGTGCTGACCGGGGACCTAGTTCCAAATCTGCTGAAACTGAAGGTTTCCGTCGAAGTGGATGAAGCGATTCAGGAGTTCGCCTCCAGTGTTTGTCAGCAAAACAGCCTGAACTATTCGGACTACGATTACAATCTAACCGCGTTGAACGCGGACGGCATTTATCTAGCAACTTACTCCGCATTGTTGTTGGCTCTGCAGCTCATGAAGGCCGGTCATTACGACGAAGGCCATGAACCGATCCTGATTCCCCTGTCCGAGCAACAATTCGTGACATCCGTCCAAAACGCTGGAGTTCTGGTTTACCTAAGCTCCGCGTGGCTTCGCGAACTCTATCAGAGTATCCTGGCCTCGAACCCACTAGCAACCCTGAAGTGCATTGAGAATACCGATGGATCGCACTGTGCTCTGGTGGACATGCTGTACGATGCTGGAGGCGTCGGTCCATCGCAAATGCTATCCGACTGGCAGCGGCTTCAGTCAGTTGTCCGCATCCAAACAGAACCGAACGCCAAACAACAAGCGGCCAAGAAGCTTGCACGACGCTTACTGACTTGCTGCTGGGACTCGATGGTTACGGTTTTAACCGCTGGTTTAGGCGAGGTTGATGACTCCCGTACTGCACGGTTGATGAAGCTATCCAAGAAGACCTTACGAGTCAAAAAGAAAGCTCGCAGCTCCGGCGAAGCCCTGTACGCCTTGAGCTTAGAAGGCTTGCACGCAGCGGCAACGTTGAGCAACTCGCTTAACCTCCAACATCTAGCGGGAAAAATCCTGAACCTTATCGCGACCAACGTTTGCCAGAATTCCGGCCCGAAGATTCCCGCCAGCCAGGCCCTGTCGATGGATGTGGTGCTATCTGGAGGACTGGAGCTGGGGTCGCACTCCGCGGACTGCTGGCTGCCGGTGTTCTCCGTATGTCGGCATGTGACTCAGCTAGAACACGACCTGTTTAGCTCGCAGAATGCGCAGATGGGAAACGCTTCGCAGGTGGCCGGAAATGGAAAGGAAGCTGAATCGCCCAGCAAGAGCAGTACACAGTCGGATAAGCTGAATCTGTCGTCGTACCCGATCGATGAGGATGAGACCTGGTGAGTTCGCTACATTTTCTTGGGAATCCCTGCCTGATGACGCTTCTGTTATCTTTCTAGCGTGGACGTCTACAGCTTCCTGCAAGCTCCGCTTCCCAACTCGAACGCCAACGTGGCAACCATCCTGAAGGCGTACTCCGGCAACGATACAATCAACCTATCGCAAGCAGATACGGCCAAAATGCTGTGCGCTCTTTCGCACCAGGCTGACACACTCTTCTCGGATGCTGCCGAGCGCTTGGCGCTTCCAGCGCTGCTGCACTTCCTGAAGAGTTTGTGTCGAGCGTCGCGCGAACAGCTCTACCGGGGTTCATCGTCCAAGAAAGGTAAGAAGTCCTGGTGGCTTGGTCGTCCGTGGAAGGTGAAGAACGATTCGCTGCCGCTGTCGCTGCTGTTGCATCGCGTCGGAGACGTCACACTCAAGGTATTCCGGGGACCAAGGCCGTTATTGCACATCTTGAAGGTTTGGGCCATTACCGGACCTCATTTGATGGATGTAAGTTGGGGTTGATGAAATTTCTGGGGACTCGACTGACGCCTATTCTTTCGTTTTAGGCTGCTTGTCACAAGGACCGTGCCATATCGAAACGTGCCATTGAGTATATCCACGATATCATCACCGCTCTTCTGGTGGAGCAATCGGAGCTGCCGCACTTCCACTTCAACGAAGCGCTTCTTAAACCCTTCGAGAATCTGCTGAGCATGGATTCCTGCGACGTAGACGTTCAGGATCAGATAGTGGCTTGCCTGTACGAGATCGTTGAGGCTCATCGTACGGAGATCCGGTCCGGCTGGCGACCTCTGTTCGGAACGTTACGCACCGCCCGTAACCGTCCGGTGCATTTGTCCAACATCATAGACATCTTCCATGTATTCCTCGAGACGGATAACACGCTGGTGTTTGCAAACGCCGGACTGGATTGTATTCTGTGTCTGTTGTCCTACTTGGAAATCTCCGGTAGTGGTGGCAGTGTTGCCGGTTCAACCGGAGGCAGCGGCAATGGAAACGAAGGCAGCACAAATGACGACAATAACATTAGATCCAGTGATTTTTTATATGATGCTTTGAAATTCCTCGAACGTTGCTCATCGATCCTTAGTTTTATGTACAACATGCCTCAGTGTCCGAATCTGCACTCGACCTACAAGATCAAGGGGATCACCTACACTCACATCATCGATGCTAATATTCCAAACTCGATGGAGAACTTCACCTACTTCGGGCAGGACTATCTGCAGAGCAGCAATGAGCAGTACATGATCAGTTACCGATCGCTGCACATCGATAAGGAGACGATCACCAAGATCGACGAGCTGGACAAGCCGAGCGGAGTGTTGAAGGTGTGGTTCCTGCTGTTGGATGGTCTGACTAATTCGCTGATCGTGTGCCCCATTGCACACCAATCGCCGATTCTGCAATCGATCTTCAAGTTGTTCAAATCGCTTCTGATCAACCCGGGGATTGAGTTCGGGTTCTACTGCATCAACCACTTGCTGATTCCGATGATTCAGGACTGGCTGCGGTACGTGAACAAGGCCCAGAAGAATTGGAGCTTGATCGAGAAGAACTTCAAGCACTGCTGTTGCATGACCACCGATCTGGTGGTGGAGTTCATCGAAAAGTCACAGACGTCGCTTGGCGGGCTGGAGGACCGTATTGTGATCGGGAGCGAGCAGACGTTCAACCAACACCAGCAGAGTATGAAGAAGAACAAGTTTACGAGCATTGTAAGGCCGGTGGATAACATGAAGTATAGCAAGCTGAGGAAGGTGACTTCGGTGGAAGATCAACAGCAGCAGCAGTATGCGGGGTATTATGGGAGCAAGAAGGACGACGAGGGATCGGGTGCAACGAAAATCCCGACGGCAGCTATCTTAGCGCTGAAGCAGTTGTTGCTAGTGTTGATCGAGTGTTCAGCACAATCACAGGAGACGATCGCCCGAGTCGGGGTAAGCTGCATGAAGCACATTATCTTTTCGACGGGTCACATCTTCAACGAGGATCAGTGGATGGTGATCACGTCGGCGATTCATCGAGCCAGCACGGTGACAATGGCTCCGTTGAGGCAGTTGATCTTTGCGTTCAATGAGAACTCGAACAGCTTCTACGGAGATTGTGCGAATGTGAAGGTTGCAGCAAGACGTGACAGTACGCTGGACGAACTGCAGAGGGTGCACTCGTTGGCGCAGCAGGTGTTTCTAATGGACAACCAGCGAGACATGTTGAATTCGAAGGTCAACAATAATGTTGGTGGAGGATTGAATGGAGTTAACGGAGCTGGCACGGCTACGGATGATCGATCGTATTCGTTCTTGCTGTATCCTTTGAACTGCAACACGAATATGACGCAGTCGTGTTCGGTGAACGGCGGAGGCATCAGCGCTTCTCTGCAGAGTAACGGACTCAACTTAGACAGCTACATCATTAGGATTCCGTATAGGAATCTGGTGGTCGGGCTGCTGGCAAGCCAGATGCTGTTACAGTTGATTGCTAACATCTTGCTTAACGGATTGACGAATGTTCCGAATGAGCTGAACTCTTGCATCTACAATGGTGGTGAGACTACCGCAAGCAATACAACCAAGGCGTTATTCCAGCTGGGTTATCGCAGCAAGGAAGTTCTTCTGAGAACTTTGAAGCAGTTCTTGATTTGCTCGATGGACTTTGATCTGCGACCAGGACTGAAGTTCCTGATCCAGAAAGTGTCAAACATTGAAAGTGCGGCTAACCTGTACAAACAGATGACCTCTTCCTGGATCATCAACTACATGACCTTGGTAGATGTCTACATCAACAATATTCGGGCGTATAACCTGAATGAAGACGACATCAAGTACATCTTGGACTCGTGTAGTCACATGACGGCCGCCAGTCAACAGTGGAAGAAGAATGAGAACTTCGTCCACTACCTGCTGGCCCTGCGGGATCTCTGGGATCTGATTGCGGAGCATTTCATCGACAACATGGAGAGTAACGGTAACGATGGATCGACCGTAACGCACATTGTAGAGAACAAGTTGGAGAAATACGAGCGCTTTGACGATAAGCTAGATAGTTCCGGAGGTGAAGAAGACCCGTCGAGCTCACCTGAGGGGATCAGTTGTGGAGATCCGTCGAACGATAATGACAACCCTGGGATGGATCCAGAGTCTCCATCGAAGAGTGATGAGGAAAGCGTGTCCGTATCGACGATCGTTGGTAATCACGGCGGTAGAATGAATCCGTTCAACATCTCTGCCAATCAGCAGCAGCATCTACATCACCAACAACAGCTGCAGCATCAACAGCAACAACAGCAATCGATATCTCCGGAGATCGAGCAGCAAAGAACGAATAGTATTCAGAAAGATTTGATATGTAAGCGATCGGCGCTGAAGCAGCTGATCGTGGCATCGATGGAATTGCTGAAGCTGCTCCCTGAGGAACAGGCCGAGCTTTTGAAGCTTCTGCTAACACCGAAGATCCGCGAAGCATTCCGGGTGATCCAGGAACAGGGTACGGGGGGCTTGACGATGGAATGAAACGCTCTCTTCTACGTAAATTTTTTGTCATACTAGTATAACAGGCAAACGTACATTTCGATGGAAGACAAGATATAATCGACTAGACTGAAATCGTTTAACAAAAATATATATCGCAAATTTACAGACAATGCAAACTCCTGAATTGAAGTTGAATGGCAGATCAAGAAAAAAAAAACACATATTTTGATGATATATAGCTTTACATGATTTATACATTTACGCATGGAACAAAACAAAATCATATATACCTATATACATATTGAAGCCCCTTTAAAATCCTATAACTGTTGATATAAGCTAAGGAATTTACTAAGAAAAAAGTACGCAAAACGCCATTAACTACTACACTATTCAGCTACACGCCCTCCACGCAAAAGCTGTGACAACAGTCAGCCACATTTACACTAACACAAACACGTTGCTCAAAAGTAAATGTCACTAAGCCATCTAAGCAAGCCAGCAGCCATGGCTTCAAGCTACTACAATGCGCGCGTGTTCTACTCGTTTCAACACTGACAACTCGATATGTTCAAAACCTCACCTATTTATCCAGAATGCAACCAAACAATCCCCCTTTTATACGCACCTATAGCTACCGAATCAGGCTTTCCACATATACTCACCTTCAAGCTAACCAATACCAGCGTGCTTTCGTATTTCTTTGATTTTCTTCTTTCTTTTGGATTTCGAACGCCTCACGAGGATATATAGCAAGCGTGTTAAGCCAAAGCCTACTGCGCCGGTGACTATTTTCTCTAGCCTATACCATTAGAGGAAGTTAGCCCAGCAAAATCTAACAATCATTCGCTTCTGTGACTCTTAAGCTCTCTCTCTTTAAAACCTTTCTCTCTCGACGATAAAAGGAATAAATCAAACAAAAATCCAATTGGAACAAAACATCAACAGAAACTGGCAGCAGCAGAAGATGCCAATTACGATAGTTATGATTATCATTACTTATTCGTGGTATATGTGTACTCGAGTTACTACACACACAGAACACTAACACACATACAAACAGATCAAGCAAAAAATTGTATTTAATCCGCTTGAGTTGAATATGAAAAAAGCTTAAAAAATTATGAAATCTAAAGTATTTCCGTGATCGGATCAGTATTTTAACCCCTTTTTCCAAGAAAAAAAAAACATGTGTTTGTCACAATTTTAAATTTGAATTTGATTATCGGTTCCAAACCCAAGTTTAAACGCAGCAAGAAGAAAAAGGTTAACCTTCATTCCCCTCCCCATTGAACCGTTCTCAAAAATCTCTCTCTCTGAATGTGGGTAACCAAATCCAAAAAATTAAAACAGATAAAAGCAAAACAAAAAAACATGTAACGAATCAGTAACAAACCAGTATAACCAGCAGAACATTTCAAAAACAGAACGTGAAAATAAGTATTTACTCTTTCGGAAGGAAGGTGCGCGGAACAGGAAGAAGAAGAAGGAACTGAAAACAGAAGAACAGGATTGACGGACGGAGAAGTGCGTGTGACAGACAGACAAACAGCAACCAATTCCATCACCGACGTGGAACCTGTCGAGTAAAACAATAAACAATTGAAGTAAATATTATATATTTGTGCAAACCGAAAGGAATTGTGTTGACACGCGTGTCTTGGATTTGAAAGAATTTCCTGTTATACGCTCGTTCCATGCCAAAAGTTTCAGGAATTATTCCTCTTATTATGTCGAGTTACAGAACGCAAAATCAGTACAACTATGATTCAAAGGACCATCAAGGTGGTCATCAAAACAAACTTTTACTAATGGTTTTATTACTCGATATCGAGTTCGGAAGAGTTGACAACATTTCAGAAGCATTCCTAGGAAAAATATCTGATTACTTTGAAGGAATTCTTGCAAAAAACTATGCTGAATCTCTTTGAAACTCAAAAGATGTCTCCACAGGTTCCTTCACGACTTTTTACAGAGAATCCTTTACAGCAACTCTTCCAAGGATCGCTTCAGGAATTCTCGCGTAACATTACTAAAGGACCTATCTAACATTGAGAGGCTCTCTTTGTTTACTTTCTCTTTCATTAATAACTGAGTCACATTAATCTCTTCTGTTGTGTTTTTTGTATGAAACGCTAGTCAAGGAAATTGACTTTCGATTTATAGTGAAAAACTTCCCAAAATCTTTAGTGTTCCACTGTTATAATCGAAAGAGAACGAGAGAGGAGAGAATCTCTCATTTGTACATAGGTCCTTTAGTAATGTTCCGCGAGAATTCATTCAGAGATTCATTTAACGATTTGCCAATGCATGCTTAAGGGGATGTCTTCCATTTTTTTAAAGTATTTCATCAGTAGGTTCAACTGTTTCTTCGGAAACAGCTCACGCTTGAGCTATAAAGATTTCTCAAAGAATTTCTTCTAAGAACCCCTCCCCTAGCATTCGTTTAGATAACACTTCAGTTGCGCCTTCTAATATGCTATTCTATGTTTCTTACAGGGGTTACTTCAGTGGTTTCGCCAGGGAATACTCCAAAATATTCTCAAGATAAACTTCCTGATTCAATTTCTTCCAGAAATTCAAAGCAATCTCTCAGCAAGATTCTAAGAAATTCTCCGTGATATTCAAAGCAATCTCTTCGCGAGATTCGAAGGAATCTCTCCATAATTCTAAGAAATCTCTCAATGATGTAGTGAGCGTAACGAAGTTCAAAAATCGCACTCAGAAATAATGATTCTGATTCCGTCTCACGTAAATCGAACCGACGGCTACACCACGTAAAAGCACTTCAAGACTGAAAACTTCGTCCTGCTTCTCCTCAACTCGCCTGTAGCGTTTTCACCTTCTCGCACCATCCATTTCATTCGTTTTCCTTTATCGCCCATTTACGCATACCACTTTACTCAATCACGATCGTCATCGATTCAGATTTGACGCTCTTGACGTTCTTCGAACACTCTCACAAACTAGGGAGTCGATGCCGGTTATGGACCCTTTGCGTATTATGGACCCCCTACAGAAAAACATAAAATTAGCACTCAAAGCAACCTTATTCCTATGAAAATCCACCGGGGGAACTTCGATTGCATTGTTAGTCAGCAGTTTCAGGCAAAATATTTGGTTTGAGGCGCATAAATACAGATATTTGAACAGTTTTGTAAATGAAATCACACAAGAGGGTCCATAATATGCATTTCCAGGTGGGTCCATAATAGGCACGTCGGCAGCGAGCCGGATTACATGGGAATCAAATGGAGTGTCCATAATACGCAACGTCAAATTTGTAAACAATCCTATTATGGACCCCGAGAGGGTCCATAATAGGCATTCGGACAACAGTTTTCCAAATGTATATTTCTCTGGGAAAATCGTATGATTTTGTATGTTGCATGGATGTACTGTGAAGTAAAGACATTGAACTTGTTATTAGACTCCACAAACGTATATTGCGGAAAGGCGTCGAGAATGAATTTCAGCTACTAAGGGGTCCATTACTAGCATTGACACCCTACCAGTTAGCTGAATTGTACACTAGAGTGATGCAAATTTCGAATTGTTTGCTCCCCTATCCTTAAACGTTTTATATTATAGTAAAAAGCATCCTCCCAAGATTTGAAATGATTTGGAAGAAATTTGACTGTGCACACGCCATTTGAAGTTTATATGGAGATTAGTATGGAAAACGTCAACCTTTTGTATTCAGCCCTCTATCTCTTTGTCATAATAGTTTATGAAAAAGTGAACACACTTTTCTCATGTGAAATTTTTCCAGCTACAACTTTGCCGAAGACCACATTTTGATTGGACGTCAAGAAAAATTGTTATTCATCATCATAAAGTGGGTTTGCTTTCAGTTAGCTTCACCAACTATTCGGCAGGCAACATTGGTGCTCCTGGCGGGAAGAATAACCCAAGTAATCCAGGCCAAGGGGCTGTCCATTAATTACGTAAGACAATTTTAGCGGTTTTTCAACCCCCCCTCCCCCCATGGTAAGATTTTTTGTATGAAAACCAAAAATAATTTGTATGGCGCGTAAGAAATCTCCAACCCCCCCTCCCCCCATAAACCCTTACGTAATTAATGGACCACTCCCAAGGATGGAAATCTAGTGATCATGATAAAACAAATGATGCATCGTGGTTGTTCTTTATCATGCGATCATAGCAACAACGATAAACCCTTAGTCGTCAAGCCATCATGACAAACTCCGCTCCGCGAAAAATGAATCGCTCGGCCTGTGAGCTGACGATCAATTGTTCGCGAATCAAAGTCATAATTTTAGAAGATTTCTCTGATTGCACTCCGCGATTTGTATCCTAGCTTGTCGTTTACAATATGAATGTCAATCGTGCATGGTATGTGAGAAAGTTTATCCGTGAATTTTAAATTGATTCGCATTAATCGCAACTTGTTACAATATCCGACAAACCCTTTGTCCTACGACAAACAGTTTATCGGATGCTCGATATATCTATGATTAGCGCGCGTGGTGAGGTGCTGAAATCATGTTGCTGCAAGAGCGATGGCCCTCTTGGACCATTCAAATACCGTGTTGTTTGTCGTTAGAGCTGATTTTTTCCACCCTTGATCCAGGCTACTACCGTTTTGTCTCAAATTCCGAACAGACTCATATTCCGAACACTCGGTTTTTGTATGGCGATTTGGTTGAAATATTTCGCTGAAATATGTCACCAAATAACAAGGAAATGGCAGTCAATTGGAATTCAATTTTATAGTCTCCAATAAAATTTATACCGCGGGAGTAGTGATGATTCTCTAGTTTCAGACCAGAAGAACAAGCTTAAGTTAATTTATTTGTGAAATTATTCATTTGAATACGATATATACGTGCTGTTCGGAATTTGAATCAAGGTGTTCGGAATATGAGACAGATTGAACACAGTGTTCGGCATTTGAATCAAAATGTTGTTCCATACTTTAACGTAAAAACAATACTCAAACTAATCAAATCAACATTATTATCGGTACACCCAACAGCTAACAGTTAGGCTTTGTGAGGAAATTAAAATTTTCACAAATATCTGCCAATTTATGCCAATCAGATGCATTTGAAGTCACTGTTGGCCTTAAGTGTTCGGAATATGAGTCAAAACGGTATTTTCTACAGCAAGAAAGCAGTGTTGCTCTGAAAGTAATTGAATGATCTTCTCAGCATAGTTTAGACTTTGGAATCAAGAATAACAAATTATCCCTACGTCCCAACAAAATGTGGTCTTCGGCAAAGTTGTAACTGGGAAGATTTTACTTGAGAAGAGTGTGTTCGCTTTTTCATATATTATTATGACGAGCAGATAAAGGACTGATCACAAAAGGTTTGGCTTTTCTATAGTAATTTCCATAAAAACTTCAAATGGCCTGTGCACAACCAAATTTCTTCCAAATCACTTCAAATTTTGGGAGAATGATTTTCATCATAACTGACACCGTTTAAGCATAGGGGAGCAAAAAGTTCAAAATTTGCATCAGTCTATTGTACACGCATAATGAATTCTGAACAATTATACAGCTCATTCACTACAAATGAGAGTTGAAGGAATCTCTCAGCGAGATTCGAAGGAATATATCCAATAGATACGATGGAATCTCTCCAAGAGATTGGAAGGAATCTCTCAAACAATTTTAAAGAAATCTCTCAAAGAGGTGATGATGATGATGATGGTCCCACCACATACCCCTACAAAGGTTTGAGCGAGACGATATATCTTTAAGATAATTAATTATGATCAATGTTAACCAGATTTGCAAACAATAAACGGTCTGATTATTTCAACAGATATAAACAACATTACAAGTTCCCATACTATACAGCAAAAAAAAAATGGTAAAAATCTGTTGGTCTCAACCACACTTTTCATAAGTTTTAAAGTGATCAAGAAAGTTCAACAAAATCCAAAACATTGCCAGAATTGATAACCCCGCCGATGATGTCAAAACTATCGGAAACATTTGCATTTTCAAGAAATTTCCGACATTCAACCAGAAAACTTACTACTAATGCATGGCATCCACCAACAGCATAAATTCTCAATTCAAATGATAAGTAATCAAACAGTCGTTTATACCTGTGTACCGCGCGCGGGACTCAAACCTCCGTAGACTACACATAAAAAGGAATAAACTATAACTACGTCAATATATAAAAAATCCATCATCATCATCGAGGCGAACATCGTAGTTTATTAGTGCTCCAATAATTATTAAACATATTTTACAATATAGTCAATACAAAATATCCGTTAGTCAAAACTTCGTCAAGATACAATATTAGTCAAGTACAAAAAAGTTAACATGTAGCTGTTCAGAAGGCAGCTTTGACGTGTGAAATACATAGTCTCTTAAACTGTGATAGAGTTGCAGCACGTTTGATGTGTATAGGCATCGAATTGAAAACATTTATTCCTCTAAAAAACAAAGAGTTTTGTGAAGCACCGTACAAAAACTGTGGTGTTCTTAATTCAGTCGCGTTTCTAGTATTATATCTATGAATGTCACTTCCTCTTTCAATTCGATCACACAAATATCGAGGCAACAAACCGTTAATTACTTTAAAAATGAACACCATCGTCAAGAATACAATTCTTTGCTTCACCGATAACCACTGAAGAGCATCTAATAAGAAAGACGAGGAAGTGAATCTGTTGCATCTCAAAATCAAACGCATTATTTTATTTTGCAAACGCTGCATTCTCGATATTTGTGTTTCATTTGCTAAAAACAAAATGGAAGCGCAAAACTCCAGATGTGGAGAGATGATTGATTTGTACAAATGTATTTTACTAGCAATCGTTAAATCGTTTTTTAATCGGCAGAGTATTCCATACTTCTTGGCTATTTTCTTGATAACATTGTCGATGTGAGCGTCGAACTTTAATCTGTCATCAATAATCACGCCAAGATATTTAATTTCGCGCACGCGATCAATTGTCTCATCATCAATTTGTATTGAGACGTCTATATTTGTTCGATTCCGCGATATCAACATAAATTTAGTTTTACTTATATTCAATTTCAACTGTTTGTACTTCAACCATCTACTCAGAGAACGTAAATCTGCATTCATATGTGCAACGGCATCATCAAGATTTTTAGCCGCAATGAATATCACGGTATCATCTGCAAAAAGATTTATGTCACAAAAACGTAAAACTCGTCGCATGTCATTTATATACATAATGAATAAAACGGGCCCTAATACACTCCCCTGTGGTACGCCAAGGCTGTTCACCACGGGGCTCGAAACAGAATCATTGAAAGCAGTCCGTTGGGTTCTATCAGTTAAATAGCTCTCAAACCATCTATATGCAGAACCCGAAAATCCAAAGCGCTTGATTGTTCTTAACAACAAGGGCCGAGAAATCGTTTCAAAAGCGCGTTTGAGATCCAAAAAAACAGCAACAATCGTATCTTTACGCTCTACGTTTTCTTTCCACTTTGCCAACACCAGGTTCAATGCGGTTTCACAAGAATGACCTTCCCGATATCCCGATTGCTCTGGTATTAGCAAATTATTACTATTTAAATATGCTAACAGCTGGCCTTTTACAACAAGTTCTAAAATTTTCTCTAATGTGTGCAACATGTTGATGGGACGAAACTCTTCGGCTTTAATCGTCCCAGCAACTTTTTGAATAGGAATCACAAGTGATTCCTTCCAAACTTGTGGCACGTGCCCAGTTTGTAACGATTCATTAATCAG
Source organism: Aedes aegypti (assembly GCF_002204515.2). Taxonomy (NCBI): domain Eukaryota; kingdom Metazoa; phylum Arthropoda; class Insecta; order Diptera; family Culicidae; genus Aedes; species Aedes aegypti. Next base: position 71,283,890 of record NC_035107.1, read on the forward strand.
GTCCAGCAGATTGTGGCCGATGACATCAAAGCAATCTTGTATTACTCTCGCATTAACGTTATCTACGCCAGCCGTTTTTCCCATAGAAAAGCAAATATTTCGTAGGTCTTCCAACGTTATTGGGTGAAAACATTCAAATGTGCAATTATTGTTAATCGGCTGTTTTATTTCGTCAGGTTCATCTACTAACTCAATGGATTGATTAATCGATGAAACACTGTCCACAAAATACTCATTAAATTTACATGCTATTACTTGTTCTGATTCTTCTAATGTGCCATTGAAAGTTATGGACCGCGGTTTACAATTACTAGGTTTTAACAAGGATTTCAAAATTTTCCATAACTCTTTGCTGTTGTTTTGATGCTGATCAATTTTCCTCTGAATATACTCGCAACGAGTTTGTTTAACCATTTGCGAGTATTTATTACGCGCGACCTTGTACCTATTCCAATTTGTATTATTATTATTTCTACGCCATTTTTTGTACAGTTTGTCCCTATTGCGTTTACAACGCAACAAATCCAAATTGTACCAGCTGTTCGAATTTTTCAACGAAACAAATTTATGTTCGACTAATTTATTGGTACAGGTTTTTAAAACATCAGTTAGAACAGCTGACTTTTGATCTAACGAACCGTCGTTTGTATGAAAATCAACATTTCTTTCGACAAGACTTGAAACGGCATTTTTTGAATACTTTTTCCAACACTTTAATTTTACAAAGTCACTTTTATTTCTACTATTGTCATCAATATTAATAACTAAAGTTTCATGGTCTGTTACTTTTAAATCAGAATTTTTAATAACACTAACAGAATCCAAATTAGTATAAACGTGATCAATCAAAGTTTGACTATGTCTGGAAATACGTGTATAAACATTTACCTTTTGTTTTAAATTAAAAAAGTCAGCTAATCGTTTCAAATGATTCGAATTTGAATTGTCACACCAATTAATATTGAAGTCACCAGCAAGAACATTTAATTTACTACAATCTACAAACATCTCAAGCCAGTTTTCCAAAATTTCAATAAAACGCTGGTCACTTGATCTGGGAGAGTGATACAATACACCGTAATTACCCATCTTCATGCCACGATCAACTGCGATGCCCAAGAACCAATTACCTTCACAAACTTCGTTCAATTGAAGCCTGTACTGAACTGATTCTTTGACATAAATAGCAACTCCGCCAGTGTGTCTCGAATGTGATAAACATGCAGCCACATTATAACCCGGAATACTATATTGATCAAATGCATCTATGTCAACAATATGCGTTTCTGATAAAAATACTAGATATGGACGTTTTTCTTCTACAATCTGACGTAATTCAACGTAGTTTGTAGATAAACCAGCTATATTTAAATACAAGATATCGAACTGATTCACATTACTACTGGAACTTGGTTGCTATTCATTAAAATGTAGGCTGCTCTTTTTTCTTTGATACAAATTCTTAAAGACTTCACATTCGTAACTGAATGCTCCGTGGTTGACGTCCAAGTTCATTTTACGTTCTTTATTCATTTTTATACAATTGATACATTTCAAAACAGTTGACGTACATTCGGATGTCTTGTGACTTCCACTGCACCTACAGCATGCATCGCAATTTTTACAATTCATGCTCATGTGCCCGAATTCTCCACATTTGAAACATCTCAAAACACTAATCTCTGGAACAACACGACACCGATCAAATTTAACATACACTTGTTGCGCCGTTAACAAACAACTATGCGTCTCTTTGTCAACTTCAATAACAACATTGTACTTTTTGTACTTGAAATGTGGATTTTCATACATCCTTATTACTTTGACTTCATTTATCGCGATGTCTTCATTCTGATCTTTTAAAATCCGAATGAATTCATCGGAGGAAAACTGATCGCTCATGCCCTTCACTAAAAGTCTTGGCACCGATGAGGGAACAACAGCGTTGTAGTTTTCACCCAAATCGCTTTGAATGCCATCTTTCACAACATTAACATTGTATCCTGTTGCACACTCAGCAATAATAGAGCCATCTTTCCCGTGTCTCAAGTTACTTATTTTGTGTTTTTTCGGATCCAATTTGTTAATCAAAATTTTGCGAGTATCCTCGCTACTCTGGTTGGACTCTTTTGGCTTGATCACAATGACCGGACGAGCCTTACGAGTCACTTGCATTACATCATTCGCAGTGCTTTTCTTTTTTGTACTCTTATTCCTAATTTTAATCCCAGCATTACTCTTGACAACATCCGCGAAGCTAATACTTTCAACAAAAACATCATCTGACATAGCGCAAACGTCTTCCTGAACCTTACGTTTCTTGCCTCTGGGAAGCAGGCTCGGCTCCGATGCCGTACTTGATGTACCGTGCTTATCATTCATTGCAACTAAATTATTATTCGAGTTAAATTCAAAAAATGAACATTTCATACTTTCCAACTCTTTGCTCACAGATTTTGACATTTCAAAAATTGCTTTATCCATGGTACTATTTAGACTTCTCACCAATTCCTCCATCCCGGTTTTTAACGCGTCGTTTATCTGAGCAGCAATTTGCTCCCGAACGCCACTGAACGAATCCGAAATAGAAGAAATCTTCTTCATCTCTTCTTCGAACATTCGTACGGTCGGGAGCGTTAAATTCTGCTCGCCACAACACTGGCTTGATAAACAATCACTACATTTAAATAGCAGATTTTCGTTCTCACTGACAAGCTTAGCAACAGCTTTCGTCAGTGGTGTGCACTTGTAATGGTACACACTCAAACAACCTGTACATGTGGTCGGTATTTCAGAAATTAATACCGGGGCCCCACATTGCTTGCACTCAGTCATTTTGCTTAGCACCTATACACTTCCACCAAACGAAACATGCATGCAACACTTGACACAGATGAAACAATACAGTGTACAAAAAAGTTACCAGCCTCCAGCAGCTGGGGCAAAATTAAATGCAAAATTAAACGAGGACAAGCGTTAGAGACAATTTGCCTCCTACTTATCCTGTTTCAAAATAAAATGTTGCTCGCGGTAGAAATCGTTGTTCCGCGGCAAGTCCACTATTTCACACGTAATTTAATTTATTTATCACTGCACTGCAGAAACAAACTACACTGTTCACCATTACCATCAAGGTTCCAAGAAATTTATCCTAGATATTCGAAGGAATCTCCCCTAGAGATCTGAAGTAATCTATCCCGATATTCGTAGAGATCTTTTGCAAAAGATTTGTAGAGAATCTTCTATAGATTTATAGAAAACTCTCCCAGATATTCGTGGGAATTTCTCCCAGTGATTCATCGGAATCACTCCAAGAGAGATCTCTAACAAAAATCTCGAAATCTCTAACAGAAATTCTCAAAAATCTCTTCCACAGATTCTCAGACATTTTCTCCCAGAGTTCACAGAAATCTATTCGAGAGCTTCAAAGAAACGAATTCCAGAGTCTCGAAAAAAATTTTCCAAGAGATTCTAAAAATTAAATTTTACCCAAAGGTTCTGTAAATCTATTCCAAAGATGTAAACGAATTTATCCCGGAGATTAGAAAGAAATTGTTAGAACATCTTCCAGAGATTTGAAGGAATATCGCTCGGAAATGCAAACGAATCTTTCTCAGAGATTGATATGATTCTCTGATAAATATTTGGAAGCCTCGAATTAACCTCTCCCAGAGATTAGGAAGAATCTATTCCATTGGGTTAGGTTTCTAGTTTCAACAAAATACTGACGAAATGGAAAGAGCAATAATGTTCAAATATTCAAAAAATGCTAGAAATATCCAACGTGCATGCTTTATGCCTAATGTCAACATGTGATTATATGATCCATTATCCATGGAGATTCCATCCAGAATCAAATGAGAAATTGATGACAATTGTAGAACTTTAAGGAAGTTGTTACCGTAATCCGGAGTATCATTGATCATCGGGGTAACATTGATCGGAACGACTCATCTCGTAATAAGTTATCATCATCATATATTGATGAAACATTTCCAAAGCATGAATGTTGCTTCTCTTTCTTATATTTATAAGCTATTGAAAATTTAGATTTTTGCAAAAATTGCGTTAACTTTATGCGTAAATTTGTCAAGTTTGCGAAACAATGATTTCAATGATTATGGATGACACTACCAAAGATTCATGTCTCACATAAGTTCTGCAAGCGATATGAGCAAGGAAAATGCGGCAGAAATGGGGTTCTGTGAGGGTCAAAGCCGAATTCCTCTAAGCAGATCGCAAACTCCAATTGATGGGTGCGAAACAGCTAAAAGATAAATCGGTCTGAGGATATTTTTAGTTCCGATTCCATTGATTAGCCGTAACAAATATCTTAAGAAATTATGATTCTTCTGTGATCAATAGCATAATATAACTTTCACTTGATTAAGAGCATTTTAACTGTTAGATTGCATGACTTTTCATATCACTCTCTCCTTATTACAGATCTCTCTCATCATCAATTCTATTGCATGACATTTTGGCTTGTTTGACATTGTCATTCTGTTGCTGTGGTATAACACAGCAGTGCTGGCAGCAACATACTCCCCCCCGTAACACTGGCCAGAGGCAGTTTTACCAAAACTTAAATGAAATCCAAATCTTTTACCTACCAGCTACATCTATATTCATTAAGACATGCTTTACACTACAGTGTCGCCAACAACCTGACTAACTCAATAATTCTTCCTCACTTATATTATTTTTCTAGATAGGTTATCCACAGTAATCGTAATCTGGTAACAGCAATTACTTAATGAACTTAATTCGCCATTGTTTCCACGATCGAAGGAAATGACATGTATAATTATAACGTCTTTCCATTTCCAATAACCAACCATGCATTCTGAAGGGGTTTTTTTTTGCAACGCATTCACCCAGAGTGATGAAAGATTTTGTATTCCATCCGTTAAATTAATGTAGGGGAATTCGGGGCATAATGGACACATCAAGCAAATGCTTGTTTCAAGACCATACAATGACATTTTTTTTTCAAATTACTCCCGGCTAGTTTTCATGTTTTATGTTAGTACGACGTGCCACATTCATTCATCGTAATAAAAATCATATCATATACCAGAAAAGTGAGACAGAAAATAAGGTCCAAAACAAGGCTAGTAAAATGAACACTTGCATGCAATTTAATGATTCCAAAATATTTAATGTCTATCAGTCGTTCCGATGTATAAAATGGCTCTCCCCCTACCATAAGAGCTAAAAAGAACCTTTCTGGGTTTGTTATTTTTCTCAAAAATTAGATTCTCCCACCACCTTGCTTATATGCCAATTTAAAGCGGAGAAAAACTTAAAATCAAATTTCAATCGATAATTGAAGCAAAACATAAACTTTTATACCGTCAAACATTTCAAATTCAATACAGATTTCATGCAGTGTACGAACTTTTGATGAAGTATGCGTATTCTCAGAGATTGAGGGGGTGTCCATTTCGCCCCGTGTGTTCATTATGCCCCTAATCCCCCTACGCTGAATAAACCTCGGGTGTCATGATGATTTGTGAATCGCAAGCAATCAGAGAAACATTTAAACGCCTTCGTGATGGGATATCAACGAACTCCATCTGACATATATCCCCAAATCCGTCCACTAATACAACTGTCGAATGCAGTTGATGCAGATAGTCCAAATAGTTGCAAATTTGTTGAACTTACCGGAGCATCATTCTTTTTTCTTCGTATTACAAAAGTTTTACCGCTTCGTCCAGTATTTCCCTCTTCTTCAAAATGTTCAGGTGTTTGTTCGGTGTACCTTTGCTGTAAGCTAAACCGACGGACCAGTTGTGTTTTCTTGCTCATTGCTTCACGCTGATCCAATGTATACGACAGTTCTTTCTGGCAAAACTCCTTATTACCTTCTACATTCTTTTGGGTAACGCAATATGCTGTGTTGTCCAAATACTGTGCCGATCCTCGCCATTCACCCTCGCGTCTTCGACATTGCAGTCGGTTCTGGCATCCTAATCGTTCCTCAATGAACCAATGCACCAGTTCACTATGGACCGATGCACGAGTTCACTATTTGACGTTTGAGCGGTGCCGTGTTATTTACGTGACCATGGCAACAAGTGAATTCGGTACCGCTCAAACGTCAAATTAGTGAACTCGTGCATCGGTCCATGGACCAATGCACTAGTTCACTAATTTGACGTTTGAGCGGTGCCGAATTCACTCGTTGCCATGATCACGTAAACAGGGTGTCCATTCAAAATCAGTTTTCCAATTCCCGGATTTTTCCCGGGTGTCCAAGAAATTGTAAAACAGATAGCAAAAAAAATCCTGCGTTTTGATATTTTTGTTTTTCTTTTTTTTATACGATGTGGACAAATTTGGAGGACATGATCTAATTTATTCATGAATTGATTTTAATACAATTCAAAAAACGGTTTACATTTTAAAAGGGTTATGGACAAAAAGATTTAAAATATTTTTGCACATCTTCATCGATCCTCTCTTCCGCTAATAACTTTGCTGAAATAAATCATGTTGCAGATTATTAATGAAGAAGATATAGTGATTCTTCATCCTACGACAACAGAATCAGTTTTCTGCAATAACGCAAAGGAAACAACGATGAAGAGAAATCGTTGAATGCAGATAGGCCCTTAAAATAAAATAATGCTGATTTGCTGAAATATCTGAAACACCGTTACCCCCTGGAATTCGTAGGAAGTTCAGAGAAATTATGGAATAATATAAATGCCTGCTTTGTGCATCTAAACTTCCACAAAAGGGCAAAGTTCAATAGCCAACCTATTACCTTCTAAGAATGCCTTAAGAATTATGCGTTAGACATGGCTTATGCCTAATTTATGGAAAATTATTGATCTGTGATGAATCTCATATTGGTTTCAAGAAAAGATCTTTTAACAGAAACAATATTTTCAAATACATGTTATTGTTCTCCTGTGAAGCTGGCTAAACTTATCACATTAATCCAAGATTGCATCTTCCAATTAATCTTCAAAAGAATTAATGAACATATTAATAATCTAGTCAAATGCTTTACAAAAATCTTACCAAGAATACCTAAAGGACCTCTTAATTTATTTATTCATCAAAGAACTAGCCATGACATTTGTTTTGGATTGTTGAAAGAATTCGCTGTCAATCTGCAGAAATCTATACAAAATCTCGTCAGAGGCCTAATAAGAACCGTCTAGGCCAGTGGTTCCCAACCTTTTTGAAGCTGTGGCCCCTTTCAAGTTCTACAAATATCCCGCGGACCCCTGCAAACAAAAATTGTAGAAATCTTTTTTTGTTAAATAAATAAAAAAGATTTGATTGGTTTTAGTACAAGGTGACTAAAATGCAGATCAGAAAAAGGATCAGATTCAATTAACTACAATTACAAAAACATATTCTTTTTCGTTTTTCCCAGCATATCTAAATAGATCTCACAAAGGATTTGTCTATGATCAATGACATTGAAAAAAAAAAACTGTCAATGAACCAGTGATAAAGGTGGTGAACATGTCTGCTGAACCAGAACAAAAACAAGCAAAATACTCGCGAGTATAAAAGTGCTGTAATATGTCGATGATAAATCTTTTCGTGTACGTATTCGAAGCTGTTCGAAGTCAATTGGGCTTTTGGTAGAATAGGCCTCTGAGTTTTCTAGACTTCAAGGGACTTTTATTACAAACTTGTAGTTTACTGTCGGTTTGATGGATGTACACTTGATTTGTCTGTCAAAACTATAATAAATCTCACGCGAGTAAATGTTCACGAACATTTTAATATTTGTTCTAGTATGTTCTCCCGTGCAGGCGGGTGCAAACCTACTCTCATCAAGTTTGTTCGCGAGTCTGTCGTGTTTGTTTTGCGTTGGTTTACACGCGTAAGATGCTTCGTGATTTCCACCTTGGCAAGGAACCTAATTAGCGGTTTAGGGAAACCCTTCGGTCTTCTGTATGGATCTACCCGTGAAGATATTTTTGCCAGGCAATGTTTGGAAGATATTGTAAGGAATATAGCAAGCATCAACTTTGGCGGCTTCTGTCAATATTTCAAGACACTTTCAATGGGCTAATTGTATACCGTGGGATGAATTTCATCTGGAACTCTCAGAAAAGCTAGTCAGATAACCTTCAAGAATCTTCTTAAGAAGTACTGCTGCAGGAATATGTTAAAATCTCGCAAGGAATCAAATAGAAATCCAGTTGACTGTATGCGAGTTGCGCCAAGGATTTGGGTACAATAAGTAAAAATCCACCGAGGAAAATCAAAAATATGTCAGTAATTTTTTGCGCATTCCTCAAGAAAATATCTTAGTGTAAATTTTTAATAAAACAATTTTTAATCATATAAATTCATTTGTTTTTTTCTTAAATTCACAATGAATTAATATGATTTTTCTCAGGAAACTGCTATTTAAAAAATATCTATCAGCATTTATGCTGTTTGAATGAACATTTACTATGTGGTTTGTGATTGAAATTTTGAGTAAAAAGAGCTCCTGTGAGAAAAACATTGAACGGATAATATAAAAAAAAAATATTTTTATCCAAATGTCAGAGGGACATTAACTCCTAAGAATTTAAAGCAAAATTAGCCAAGGACCTTTTCTAGAATCTACTGAAAATCTTATTAGCAATCTACTAATAACCATTTCAGTGATCTCTCAGAAAGAATTTTTAAATACTGGTCGAATATCGGTTCGATTTTTGTTAGGATTCCCGCAAAGATTTCATATGCCATGATTTCAAATGGAAATCGAACAAGCATCTCGCCAAGAACATTGTCAGAAATCCTTAAGTACCCCTTTAAAAAATTTTCAAAGATCCTAATCGTAAAGTATCTCTCTATCACCTCACCAAAAAATAATCATAATGCGAAGTACGAAGTACAGACGGTGGTGCACCCCTTGTTAAAAATTCTAGTTTTACCCCATAGTACTTGAAATTTAAATAAACCGGTACTCTTATGTTTTGTTTTCCCTGGGTGTTCACCAAATTCCCGGGTATTTCCCGTATTTTTCCCGGTCATTTGTAATTCCCGGGTTTTTCCCGGATTTCCCGGATGGATGGACACCCTGCGTAAATGACACGGCACCGCTCAAACGTCAAATAGTGAACGCGTGCATCGGTCCATGGACCAATGCGCCAGTTCACTGATTTGACGTTTGAGCGGAGCCGAATTCACTCGTTGCCATGGTCACGTTAATAACACGGCACCGCTAAAACGTCAAATAGTGAACTAGTGCATTGGTCCATAAACCTTCCTGGAAGCTAGACATAACTTTAGAAAAATAGTTCCTTCTGGAGATATTAAAAAAGGAATAATTGTTGCAGAGCATATTGATCAAGATTTTTTGAGAATTTTTTCCAAGCGACAATCTGTTCCGGAATTCTGTGAGAATTTTAATCTGCATTGCATAAGAATGTAGTTTGGGATTCTTTTGAAAATCCAGCCCTGTAATATTAGGGAATGATATCCAGAATTTTATTTAATATTACATTAGTTAAGCTTTTCGATATTGCCGCTCGCAATTTTTTTTTTGTGTTAGAAACTCTAGAATTCTGCGAAACCCCTGACAAGAATTTCGAGTTGTGTATGTCATATGGGATGGAGACTCTCTTCATGGGTTCGGTGATAGGGGTTAGTGCACTCCGAATTTGCTGTCTTTCCTTTTTGACGATGATGGCTTTTATCGTCCTTTTATTGAATCCATTGATCCTTGATGTCTCGTAGATATATTCCAGTTCCTTGGTCTTGGTCTTTGCGTCTTCGCTGAGGGGTTGAGTCTGCATCCTGTGGATCACGTGGTGAAATGCTGCCATCGTTTGCTGGAACGAATGATTCGATGTGTAGGGGATGACTCGCTGGGTGTTTGTAGGCTTCCTATAGATTTCGAAGATGAACTTTCTTTCCTGGTGACAAGTAGATTCAAAAATGCTAATTTTCCGGCTTCTCAGCTTAGTGTTCTTATGAGCACTTCCACAGTTATTAACTGAGAGCTTTCTTTGCCAAAGTGACTATTTTCGCATTCGTTTATCTATGGCAGGTACGATGATACTCTATGCCCAGGGAAGTCAAGGAAATTTTCATTACGAAAAGATCCTGGACCGACCGGGAATCGAACCCAGACATCTTCAGCATGGCTTTGTTTTGTAGCCGCGGACTCTAACCACTCAGCTAAGGAAGGTCCCTGTCTCAGAGATGCAAACAAATTTCTTCCAAAGGAAATTATTTCGCAATTAATGAACATAATGTAAGATTGGAATGAGCAATTAAATTTATATATTCTAGTAATGCTTGTATACTTTACGTATAACATAGTGTTATATACAAACTTATAAAAAAACAGAAAATGTCTTTAGTAAAATTGAGTTTAATGTAGATAAGTAGTAGATTTGGACACAGTTATGTCTTTTACGTGAAATTATGGTTTGGTCAAAGGGATATAATGGACATTATCGACATGTAGCTGATAGATTCAAACGAGACAAATATTGCTTCCAACGGCACGTCACTTATCACAATCATTCCAGCCCCAGACGGCCTCCAGTTCCCGATCCAAATCAGGCTTGGCCAACCGAACGACAGCGCACTTCCGCATACGCTCCTGCAGCGTATAGATCGTATCCCCCTCCACCTTGAAACAGTCCACCACCTGGAGTTCCCTCAGATTTGGGAAAGCTGTCGGAATATCCAGCACCGTTTTGTTGGTTATCTGCGAAGAAGACAACAGGGACGATAAAAAAGATAAACTTAATAAGGAAAATGGATAAAGAAGCCGACATATGGTACCCAGCCACTACCACCAACGCTAAACGTTCGCAGATTGGGGCACTTGGGAAAACGAATGAATGCGTTTTCCGAAATGGAAATGGACCAGCAGCGAAGTTCCAGAAGGTTGGTGAGATTATTCAGCAGCTGAAATCCTTCGTCTTTGATCTAAAATGGATAAGTTTTGAAAGTGTATGAGGAGAATTTTGATTGTTCGTTTCTTACTTGGTAACAATAATCCAGCGAAAGCACTCGCAGCGAAGTCATTGTTTTAGTAATTAATCGTAGTTGAGCATTTTCGAATGTATGATCGTAGATTTTCAGCATCCAAAGGTTTGGGACAAATGTCGACATGTGATTGTAGAACCCATTGTTCGTGGAGATTCCATCCAGAATCAAATGAGTAACTGTTGGCAGTTGTATATCTTTAAGGAAGTTGTTATCTCTAATTGATCCTTGAAGTTTAAGGATTTTTAACTTCCTAAAAGCAGTTATGTTGCTGAAGCTGGCAGCTTTAAGAGATTGAACATTCACACATAGACTAGTTATGTTTTTCCACCGGCTGCAGATGAGATCGAACGTAGCTTCATTTACCGGACCGGTAAGTGAGGCACTCTGAATCGATTCCATTTGCTCGAACACACTGAAAACCTGTCTGAAATCGCTTGGCTGTGGCCACGATACATGCATCCTCTCAAGTCCAGCCAGGCAATTCAAATTGGAGAATCGTCGGAACTGCGAAAACTCCAATAGGACGTGCAAATACTTGAGCTGCTTTCCATAGGAAATAATCAAATCGATGGCCGCATCCTCAGCGCCCACCAAATCTAACGAAACTAAACTAGGAAACATCCGAGGAATCACATCGCACAGTTCGCTCTCAAATCCTCGCTGCGTCATTTCCAACGCTTTGATCTGTTTAAATGCAGGCAGAGCCATAACAAAATCCTCGTTACAGACGCTTCCCTCTACAATGAGCTGCCTCAGGTTGGGTGCCTTCAGTAGGAATCCAACTAGAATCGGAGGAGTTATGACGTAGGTGGACAATTTCAGTGAATGAAGCTCCTCGCCAAATTTATCGATGACCTCTATCAGAAATGGAACACTGGACGCCTCGGTCCATTCCAGGGAGAGGTTCCGATAGCACCGGTTGCTCTTCAGCAAGATTTTCCGCTCCTTCTGGTTCAAGTAGTCGACCACATGAAGAACTACGGCCCTCATGGGCCGGTCGATGAATGTCAGTCGATTCCATTGCCGGGAAACGCGGGCCGCTATCTTTCGTTCCCGGAGCTTTAGGTAACTGAAGATGAGTATCAATACCTGGAAAGAGTACGTGAAAGTTGTTACTGTTCAATATTACACTCTTCTAATGGTTTAATTCCAACTTCTTCAGGGAGATCTTTTATTTTGACCATTGGATGGATGTTGATGTTTTGATGTTGACTTTTTTTCTGGCGGGCTAAATTAGCTGTGTGTGTGCGTTTCCTGTCTGACGTATGAGGAGTGTATCGAAAAGTAGTTGCAAACTTTATAATAATTTCAAAAATATTGAGTTGAACCCACAATAATTATTTTTGCAAATTCTCATCGTAGTAGTCTGTTTTTCATCACGCCAATCTGTCATGAAACGGCCTAATTTCCTGCACTGAAGCATGCAGTGCGGAAATAGTCATTACGCAACTGAAACCAGTGCTATAATGATTCATTACGCAACGCTTTCTCATTACGCAACTGTTTTGAGTTGCGTAATGAATCATAACACAACATTTTTTCAGACATTGTAAAATAATGGTGAATGCATTCCGATATAATTTCTGATACCCTCAAATGGTCTTCAACGAAATCGCAAAATAGTAGTTTACGGAACAAGTTCCAGAATGATGATTTTTACAGCACGAGTCGTAAAATTATCGTACGAGGCTTGCCGAGTTCTGCAACGAGTTACGTACAACATTTTTTGCAATTTCGTAGAAGATCACTTGAAGGTATCAGAAATTATAAAGGAATGCATTCACCATTATTTTACGATTTCTGTAAAATGGTTGTGTTATGATTCATTACGCAACTCAAAATAGTTGCGTAATGAAAAAGCGTTGCGTAATGAATCATTACAGCACTGGTTTCAGTTAGGTAATGACTATTGCCACACTGCATATTTCAGTGCAGGAAAGTAGGCCATTTCATGACAGATTGGCGTGATGAAAATCAGCCTATTACGATGAGAAATTGCAAAAAATGTTATACGTAACTCGTTGCACAACTCGATTTTTACAGCACTCGTCGTAATTATCCTACTCGGCAAGCCTCGTAGGAAGAATTTACAACTCGTGCTGTAAAAATCATCATTCTGCAACTTGTTCCGTAAATTACTTTTTGCAATTCCGTTGCAAATCAATCAACTTTTCATTGAGAAGTTGATCAACATAACGGCCTACTTTTCCTATCAAATAAAACAGTGCTGAAAAGTGCTACTTTTCAGCACTCTTTTCGGTGCTGAAAAGTAGCACTTTTCAGCACTGTTTTGGTAGGCGTCAACCGAACAACCCAGTGCCCTAGTCTCTTCATGTCATGCTTATTGTGCGCGACGTGTGAGTCGAGACGAGTCATTCTCACCTCGGGTGACGTGATGCGACTAATGTTAATCAAATGGAAGCGAGTCGACACCTCACCGACTCATCTTGCCTTACATGCCGCACAGAAAAAGCACAATTGCATCTGATTCTTGAGTTTGTTCTATGTCTGGCGTCAGGTGAGAATTGTCGGTGTCCTATAGCGAGGTGACAATTCTCGACTCGAGTGAAGTGACTTTCCATTTGATTTACACGGCGAGTCACTTCACTAGAGTCTACATCCGTTGTGCGATCAGGCTCCGACACAGGTTGGCGATACTGATGAGGGGTCTCCAGCATCGTAGTCACTGTGCTTTCTTACCTGTTCATTCCTCTCATAGGGAATATAGATCTGCATGATACCGATGGGAACGAGAAGAATTGTGACATTCATGGGTACTACTGTGTCACAGCCTACGTGATTGAAAAATACTGAATTGAAACTACGCATGGCTGTATGCCCATGTGGGTTCTCTTGCAATGTTTGTTTGTGCTTTTAGAGTTCATCGAGTTGAAACGGCATTTTTCGAAATAGCAAAAAATGTTGTATGTGTAGTATACTGCTAAGAGTACTAAGAGTAAGTACCTCTTATGGCATACCTTGTGATGTATCGCAACGTCACCTGAAGGTGCATACCTTGAGTTTAATTAACCTTGCATTGCATGGCACTGACAGGAGGGATATAAAGAAAGGTCGGGGATTATGTTGTTGGCAACGGAGAGAGACGGACGGACAGAATCTTACAGCTGGCGACGAGGAGAAAACAAAATGAGGTAAATATGCAATTAGCAGAAAATCAATTGTTAGTGATTGGATTCACAAAATGACGTCGGAGGAATGTGCGATTTGTGCAAATCTGGTGTGAGGAAGTGCCAGAAAACATGCGAAATGTTTCTGAAGCGAGAATTGGGCAGAATTCTCCGGGGCGAACTTTGCGAGAATCAGAGTGATTCTCATGGCGTTGGCGGAAATCTGTAGGATTTCCCTTGAATGAAAAGCGAGAGTTGATAGAATTCTCCCGGGGGCAAAGTTCGAGAGAACCAGATTGGTTCTCATGGCGTTGGCGGAAATGTGAAAGAATTTCCCGAGTAAATTGCGAGAATTGGTAGAATTCTCCGGATGGCATATTTTGAAAACAGGAATTATCCTGATGAAATTTATATGGCGGAAATCAGCAGAATTTAAAAATGAGAGAAGTGATAGAATGCTTCTAAAGAGATACCGAGAATGCATATGGCTGGTTAGCATTCGTATAGAATTTGCAAGAGTTCACGACGTGCATATCAGGAAGTATCTGGGGTTGTGAATCGAAGAGATTTGATGAAATGAAGCAGAAAAAGAACACCCGATTTCCCACGGAGGATTGCAATTGAACAGAGTCGATGCAAATTATAGTTCAGAGTTGGGTCATAGGTTCAGAAGTGCAATGCGGTTGTCATAAAGGTGTAATTGAACGAGCGCAAGCGCAGCATAGTGGGATTGAGTTTTGGATGATTGGATGCTATCATTGGAGGGAGATTATCTTTGTTTGTGTTGTTAGACAGATAGCTTATTCAAATTGTGTAAAGACCACTAAGAATGCAACTGAATTGCATAGGACCTAGGAGGTTTTTCTTCTGTTGCGTGGACGTCTGTTTGACAGAGAATGATTTTTCTAATTGTTTTATAGAGGCAGTAAGAGTGGGCCACTAACTATCATTTGTTTGTACTGGAGTCATGCAGGAGAGCAAGTAGCGATCTTTGTTTGAGTACCGGCGATGTGGAGTGACTGTTGTCCAGTCGAAATATTTTGCAGTACGCAGAGGATCTCCAGTTTATTCAATGATCGATGTATTTGTTTTTGATGACGACATGATAGGTTGCGAAATAGCATGTTTTTCGTTTTCTAAGTTCTGGACATAATATGTCATACAAGTCATCAGATTGAAATAAGAGATCAAGGACAAGATGTCCCTTGTACTAAAGTTTTGTACCTGTGCTGGAAGATGGAAGAGCGATTCAAAGAGTGGCTAGCAAAGTGTGTGCATTAGCCAAAGTAGTGAAGTGAACCCGCCTTGGTTTCCAGTGGGTAATATAGAATTTTGTGCTACTCCAACTGTACCCAATAAGAAAATTGTATAGTAGTTGTCAGTAATCTGTCCTTCATGGATAGGAAGAGTTTTGATTGGTTAACTGAGAAAGTGATTGTTATGCGTACTTCGACTGCGAAGACGTTGCGGTAGGCGATAGACATGGTTTGCAGTTATAGTGGTTAACACGCTTAATGGTATGGGTGCCCTAGTGTAGATGTGGATGTGAAAGTCAGAGGAAAACAATATGCAATTTGTCTCAAAAACCACCCAGAGTCTGGGTGAAAATTGTTCAAATTGAATAATACAGCATTTTGATGAGTCTGGAGAGCGTGTGCACGTTTCTCAGGGGAGTATGCGAGTGTTCATGAGTTCAAATGTTACTAAGTTCTATATACCAATCCAACCGCCTGCGTAGTAGTGCAATGTTGACAAAATTCTCTTTGTTTGTTGTGGGAACTGTCAAAACATTGCTCTTGTTTGCTGTGAAAAAGCAAACATAAACAGAATTGTTGCCGAGCATGCATTTACTTGTTGGACTGACGCTGACCGAAAGCTCAAATAACGTCATACAAACATCGATACGCTTTCATTATCAGGAAATCGACTTGTGTAAGATGGACCATACGTTGGTATTCGTGGCAGTTTGCCTGAAAACCTCTATAAAGCAATGATTCTGTAAGGTGAACGTGACTGAATTTCCTCTCAATGATGATAAAAACCTAATGAGGTTGTTAACAAATACAGAACATCGGAGTTATGTTGCCAAGTTGTACAACTAAACTCGGTTGGTTGTTTTCGTGATTCCTTTTCTTGTTGGTTCAACTTGGGCTGGAAATTTTCGAGTTTTTCTTTGAACTACTGACTACAGAAAAGCATAAGGTAATCACGTTAGTATGATGGACAAATGCGTATCTGGGTCGAGGCAAGACCGAATACAAGCTTTGTTATTGACTGCTGAAACATTCATTAGCTTGTATTCGAAAAGGACTAAAAATATTTGACAGATTTGTAATGCTGCTCATAGTCGGGGTATTACTGAAAGCAGCCGAAGGATTTGATACAGTAAAGCCTCATACATAAATACAAAAAAAAAACAATACTAAGCAATGGTGTAAAAGATGGCACGCAGTAGATGCATTAGCATGAGTTGACTTTGTATTGTGTTGGGGTTACCAATTGATGCACGCATAAAACAATCAGTTACACTTACGAATCAATTCACAGAAAAACTTAACACGATGGTGGCGTCCTGTTTGAAGTTATAGTTTTGGTTATTATGGAATTTAATTACAAGTCAATGATCGAGCGAAATGCCAAATGTTTTGTTGAATGAAAACCGATATACTAGATCAAAGGATCAATGGATGAAAATAACAGAATGTAAAACAGTTGCTTGCACTCGTATCAATGAGAATTTCAACATGTGCACGCGTTTCGATATTAATTCATACTAAAGTTTATTTACTGGATTCAATCAAAAATACCTTAACAAAATGCTTCCACTATTATGCATTCAGTTGGGACTCCAATAAGTTGTGCAATGAAAAGCTCGTTTAGTTGCTTAAGGGATATTGTTTTACGAATATTTCGTAATATTAATAGCGTTTGAATAATATTGATGGAAGTTGGATAGTATCAAGCTTGTGTTGGTAAATATACTCTTGTACGGCAGAAAGGTGCTGTACTTTACACTAGTTTAGAGGGTAGTTGATTCTAAGGGGCTTATAAAGTTTATAATGGTCAAGTGGGTTGGTACCATTTGTGTGGATGTAATCAGTGGTGGAAATGAATCGCGAATAAACAAATGTTAAGCAGGAGCAACGCTCACACGCTCTTGAACAAATAACGACCGATGTGCTCAATATTTCATGTATCGTAGAACCAGAGTAAAACAAATGTCGTTTGTCGTTTATTTTGGGCGATTATTAGCAAATAAAGCATGCAGCATGAATCAACGGAAATACAAGTTATGGTAGCATTATTTTGCAACATATTAACAGAATTTGTTCACCATATTTCACCACTGGATGTGATAGTGAACTTCAGAGCAAAATACATATGCGTTCTGAAATTATTACTATTTCTCAATAGAAATCAATAGCAAACTATGTATAACGTTTGGATGTCGGTAAGTGTTATAGATGGACTTGGAACGCGCGGTAATGATGAATTTAATTTGTTTATGAAGTTCTCGGGTGAGTTGCTAAGTCGATAGTGTAAGATCGTTTTTACATTGATCTGCCTGAAGTTACTGAATGTACGAACGTACATGGCTTGCATGGGAGTTTGTTTAGTATGATGCGCATCAGGCAAACTTTGAACTAAACTCTACCTTTGTCGAGTATGTTCGTGCGGTGTTTTCATTGTGAAGCGATGAATAATTTATTTTACATAAGCTGTGTCTGTATGTTTGTGTTTCAAATATTGTTTGGAGTTTATGACTTCTGGGATAGCATACTTTCCTTCCTGGAATAGCATACTTTCCTTCCTGGAATAGCATAAGCTTAGAAAAAAAAAAAGAAAAAAGAGGAAGGTACTGTTGAGAACTATTTAAGAGAGATAGACAGATTTTGTCGTGCTTTTAGATAATACAAATCTGGATACAAAACTTGTTTATGATTAGGAGTTCATACTTCAATCAGCAGAAGAGACTGAAACGCATGTACAATTGATGCATGTAATTTGAAGAGGCAATAGTAACCATAGCACCAAAAGGGAATAATATTTGAGCTTCAAGTTCAAAACGATATAAATTTCTATTTAAATATTATCCAGTAAGTTTGTTGCATTTTTATTGAAAAGGGGAGATTGTAGTATACTGCTAAGAGTACTAAGAGTAAGTACCTCTTATGGCATACCTTGTGATGTATCGCAACGTCACCTGAAGGTGCATACCTTGAGTTTAATTAACCTTGCATTGCATGGCACTGACAGGAGGGATATAAAGAAAGGTCGGGGATTATGTTGTTGGCAACGGAGAGAGACGGACGGACAGAATCTTACAGTATGCAACTCGTTGCAAAACTCGATTTTTTCAGCACGAGTTGTACATTTATCCAACGAGGCTCGCCGCTGTTGCATAAATAACTATTATGCAACAAGTTGCAAAATGATGATTTGTTTTGTACATTAATCCTATAAATGTCGAAAAAATCCAGTTTTGCTACAAGATGCATACAACATGTTTTGCAATTACAAATCATACACGCTGAGTTTTATTACTTTGAAAATGCGAGCTGCGAGCTGCATGGCTGCCAAAACGAATGACGCCCTTCTTCTTCTTCTGTCGGGTGTGGGATCACTGCGTCCATTTGTTAGGACTATTGTGATATACCCTATTACTCTATGTACACAATGTTTTCCAGTAGCAAATGTGCCTCCGGAATACTTTGCGCATTCGACTAAACTTTGAACCATCTGCCATTGATGGGCAGAAGTCCTAGGTTGCAGTGTTGTAGTTCCCCCAATCTGGCGTGATCAGCCTAATAAAGCTAACCACCTCCCTGGGGGATGCGTTCCAAATATCAGCTGGCTGTAAGGTGATTATAAAAGGAAGCCAAACTTCGAATTTTCAAGTGCACAAGACGAGAGTATCTGACAACAGTTCGCGTTGAAAACCAATCAAATTGCTTGCTTGCTGGTGGTGACCAGTGGGATAGATTTTCAACGCGGAGCACTGTTTGGTTCGCAAGTCTTGTGCTCTTGAAAATTTGAGGTGTGGCTTCGTTCTATAATCACCGTAAGTAGTGCTTGCCAAATATTTTGAACCTACGATGGATGTGTGCACTGCAAGAGCAGAGAAGGTGTTGTGAGGTTTCGTCCGTCTCGTCACAGAAACGGCAATTTGTGTTTTGGACGACACCGATCTTGTATAAGTGGTATCTGCTTGGGCAGTGACCAGTTATTAGACCGATGTATGTGCTGAGATCCCTTTTGTTGAGACCTATAAGTTTTTGTGTTTGTGTCGTGTTTATTGTTACGAACCTTTTGGACTGATTCGCATTGGAAACTGTATTCCAATTTGATTGAATTTGATCGAACAACCAGTTGTTCAATTCCGTGTTTAGTGCAGAGCTTGAAATGCCAAGGAATGGCTCTGGACCAAAATGACGCCCTTGAGTGCGATTTGATTGTTTCAAGCCGATGTTCTACCTACATACCTATAGAGATCAAAATGTTGATGTCATTATTTATTTTCGATAAATTCTAGAGATATCTCTACAAATAACTAAAACAAACAAACAATGTATTAGCTGAGAAAAACAAGCTAACTATGACATTTTTTTCCGTTTTCATATATAGTTCGATATATTTTTGGATCCCAGATATAAACCAATCTTCGGCTGAAAATCTCTCCAATAGGGACAATGTTGAGAACCACAGGACATCCTCCCATTCTTTTTCCGCTCTGCTTGCTCATAGCAGTTATATCTGCTTTCGATAGATGCACAAGATGAGATGATAGTCATAAGTATTGTAATCGTCGTGCCATCTACGTGTCGCATCTTACCATGTCACTTCATATGTAAACAAAGTTACTTCAAATTAGTTATTTTGTTTTACACCTGCACGGAGAAAAATCGCCTTAGTTTGAAACAACCAATAATTTTGTTGAACACCAACCTAACAATTTTGTTGTTTTTGAGTTGAATTTGGTTGATTTTAGCTTAAGCTTTTGTTTTGAAGTTACCTTGTTTTATAGGTTATTATAATATGGAATTATTATGTCATTTTTACGTGTTAGTTAGTTTATTTTAACCAAAATTGGCTTTGATTTGAACTACCGACTAGTTTGTCTAAACTAAAAATTAGGTTATTTATTTTTCGTCAGATCATTGATAGACAATGCCTGATCGTTAGCCTAAAAGAATATCTTTCAGATGGAAGTTGTTTGGTTTGCCGCTTTTGCCGTTTTCCATGATATTTTGAGACAAAAAGTGACTATTTTTTTTAACTAAAATTGATAATAACTTGGAAATAATATGAGACAGAAAGTTGGTGTCTTCGAGAGAAACAATAATTTTTCGATTGTTGACAACTTTCTAGAATAAACATTTTTGTTAAAACCGTTATGGAGAAAAATATTTGAAAAAATATGGCGTTAGGAGTATTTCATACTCCTAACAAACGTTTGTACAATGTTGGTGTCTGAAAAGAAAAATTTCCAATTATCATTATCAACAACTGTGCTGAGGACTGCTACTCGATTTGAACAAACATGAAAAAAAAAAAAAAATTTTCACACTGCATTGCTAGGTGGATCACAATGATTTTATATCAAACTAAAATTTAAGCAATATCCTCCAACTCTTCAGAACACACCACCCTTCTAAAATCACGTTTAGACATCGAAAACTAAAAAAGCTCGTTTTTCAGACTCTGAACCAGTGTGCGTGGGTGGGCGGTTTTACCCCGTTGCTAAAAAGAATTGTGTTAAGCAATCACTTTTTCCAACTTCAATAAATAAATACCTGTGACATTTTTTGATAATGCCCAAGGCTATCTCTCCGTCTATTGGAAATCCTCATGATTTGGAAGTTTGCATTTCGGGTGAATTGGGACACAATTGTCCTTGCTCCGAGCGATCTAACCATTGCTTGTCACTTTACTTATAGGAAATTTTAAACACAACTCCGTTCACGGAAAGAGTGGACGTCTGAATATGCTAAGAAGTGTGTCAGATAGTCATGAAGCTGCTATGAAGCTCTTGCTTCGGCCAACTCAAGGTCTAGGCTTGTTATCGCATGTCGAACTCAAATTAAGGAACTGAATTCAGTCAACTCTGTAACCTTGTATGGGTAACTGGTCATTCTTCCATCGCTGGAAATGAATTTACTGATGAGCTAGCTCGTAATGGAGCATCGCATGACCTCATAAGCTCTAAACCAGCTATTCCAATTTAGATATGCAATTTACACTCATGTGCTTTGCAGTGCCCTTTTTAGGGCGCTGTTTGAACCCATTGTGGTATGGAGCTACATGCTCTCATTTCGCTTATGCGATATTCCCTCTTCAAGGGATCCCACTCCTATTTCCTCCCATATTTCTCTTTCCTTTCCTCTCCCATCGGGTAGATGATGAAATAAGCTCGAATATGACAAGGGCACAAATCTCCCAAATGGCGGAGAACACGTACCTCTGTAGCCGGCCTTCTAATACCGTTAAGAAAATCTTGTCAAAATCCAACTAAAAATCAGATAGCTTACAAGAATTCTCATCAAAAACATTCGGCATGAATTTGTCAAAAATATTCCAAGGAGCAAGATGAAGATTTATTCGAGAATCATCCCAAAAGTTCACACGAATCCGCGAAGTTTACGCTAAGAAATTTCCCTTAGATAGGTAAGAAATCCACCAAACTTTCCCGCTGCAAGCTGCTTATATTATTTGAAGAAACTTTTCTAATGAGCTTGAAAGTCGCCAATAAAAACAATAATAAAAATGGGCCTCTTAGGAGCCTGTTAACGGAGATCGGAAGAAGATTTCGCAAAAAACGCTTCAAAAATTTCGTCGAATATCTTTGAAAGTCTCATAAGAAAATCTGTTGATTGTTTCTAGAAAATTCCACTAAGAGTTTGGGAAGAAAGAGTGAAGGATTGTAAGTTAGTAGACAATATTTCTTCCATTTTTTTTCAAACTTTCATAGCTAAAATAGCCGTTTTTTATCTTTTCATCATTTAAAACCTGAACTCCATTATCAATGACCTCTTGCAAAACAAGCCATATGAGAGATTTCTCACATTTGTTCATCAATCAGAATACAATACATATTGACCCCCTGAGAAGTCGTCACGGGCCACTAGGGGTCCGCGGACCACCACTTGAGAAACCCTGAATTAGATGGCTTAGGCGGGTGGTCTTACCTCGTCTTTCCCTACTTTTCAAGAGAACCCACGTGGACATAGATCCATGTGTAGTATCAGAATGGATCATTAAAATAACCAAAACGGCCGCTATGAAAAGCATAGATACCCGACTAGAGGCACACAACAAAAATATAATAAAATTTTATCAGATTATAACATGCATATCTTATTATGATATATTTCCATTTGTTTATTTTTAACAATTTTAGATTAAATTAAATACCTACACTAATGTGAAACAAAACTTAGATTCTCGCTCCAGTCCACTTTTTGGATTGCATTTAGGTCCCATAACAACTGTGCAAAATTTCAGCTCAATCGGAGAAACTATATTTTAGCGCCAGCCGTTCAAAGTTTGTATGGGATTTACTATGGGGAAACTTACTTTTTCAAAGAAAAATCACCAGAGGTCGCCCATTGACCTCTATTAAAAATCATATTTCGATAGGTATTTTTACGATGCAGAATATTGCCGAAGACCGCGAAACAATCCGACCCTTGTGAAAAAAGTTATTAAGCATACGGGTAGCGCCACCGTCAGAGGACTGACACGACTGTCATCCTGCATACAGTTCGGCTCTTCCTCACATCGTTTTGGTACTTCGCGTTTCGATACCCACTTTCTGGTAGGTTTGCCCTAAACTTGCTCCTGATTTTCGAGTATACGGCCCATACGCTGCTAGTGCTAGATTCTGACAATTGAACAAATCGCATTTAATCGCCGTATTTGATGATGCTTTTCATTAGTTCATCATTTTGTTCAATGTTTTACGCATCAGCGAGGTATCATTAATGTCTCGTACCCATAAAAACATATGTTTTGTCCCTCCCAAAATAATCAAAACAAGAACGCCATGTTGAATTGATGTTGGGCTGGTAAATATTGGCTCATGCCACCCCCCTGGACCGAACAAATCATCGATATAGGGAGAGATATCGAGATGTAATGAACATCGAGATGTGGAGAGTCGGCTGTATAAGGCTGGTTTGCTACTGACAAAAAAAGGAATTCATGAAATGGACCAAAAAATCTCTGATCGCAGTACGCAGTTGAGAAGAAATGTCATTTCAAATGCGGCTCTATGTAGGAAATTACTTTTCCAATTCAGTCAAGGAACCTCTTTACTTTTCTTGAACAAAACAGCATACTAAGCTTATAGGGGAAAAGCACTGAGTAATTCTCGCTGAAACGGGCCCACTTTTTACACTTTGCATTTCTCCAACAACCCTCTGACAATAACTTGGTTTTGGGAAGAGAAAACATAGAAGCTTCATTTGCAAAAATATATTGGATTTTTTCGGAAAAACTTAATTTTCATGGTGTTTGCAACCACCGATTTTGAAAGCTTTTTCGTCCCTGAGAAGTTTTACACAAAACATGAAAAAATCAGAGGCGCATGTTTTTTTTTTAACAAAGGGTATGGCGATTTTGTAGACCTTTTCTTATCGCACTGGTGTAATTTGCGGTCAAAAAATAGTGCGGTAGCGATTTACGCTTGCTATGATGTATTTGAAATATGAAAAATTAACTCTACAATGCTTAACATGCATGTGATATTATATGAATTGGTGCTAGAAAAAAGGGATACAAAGAGAGGAGGGTTTCAATATTGGAGATCCACCCCTAGTTTGGAAAAATAGTTTTCTCAAGTAATGATCACTGAATTCGGTATCGGACACACATACCTTGTTGTTTTCAGTCTAGATACTTCGAAGGGGTTGTAGTGTCCGCTCTACAGAGCCTTCACTGTTTTATGAATATACTGTGGTCGAATACTAACACTTAAGTACATGTAGAACAGTATAGCTGAGATCGGAAATAAACTACATTCGATCGTTCACTTTCGTTTGTACCGAGCTGGAAGATAGACGTTCGTCTTTATTGCTGCGGAACCCGAAAACCTCTACCAAACTACCTCTATAACCCTGTGCTAAAATTGTAAGTGCTGGGCATAAAAGGGGTCACACGCAAATCATGTGATGGAAGTCAGGCAGAGCGTGACAAGTTTTAAAAAACCTTCGGAGATCTTTTACATAAGACGTTTCAAGGAGGGATGGGGATAGGCGGTCAACAATATCCCAATTTATGGTAACATAATGGCGCCTTCTTAGGCCTTGTGGTAAAGTCCGCGGTTACAAAGCAAAGCCATACTGAAGGTGTCTGGGTTCTATTCTCGGTCGGTTCAAAACATTTTTGTGATGAAAATTTCCTTGACTTCCCTGATCATTAGACTGATGCAAATTTTGAAGTTTTTGCTCCCCTATGCTTAAACGATGCCAATTATGATGAAAATGATCCTCCCAAAATTTGAAGTGATTCGGAAGAAATTTGGTTGTGCACACGCTATTTATAATTTATATGGAAATTACTATGGAAAAGGCAAACTTTTTGTGTTCAGTCCTCTAACTGCTCGTCATAATAATCTATGGAAAAGTGAATACCCTCATCTCATGTGAAAACTTCACAGCTACAACTTTGCCGAAGACCACATTTTGATTGGATGTCTGGATAATTTGTTATTCTTGATTCCAAAGTTCAAACCACGCTTAGATGATCATTCAATTACTTTCAGAGCAACACTGCTTTTTTGCTGTAGAACATAGTAGCCTGGATTACTTTGATCTATTCTTCCCGCCAGGAGCACCACTGTTGCCTGCCGAGCAGTTGGTTAAGCATGTAAAATGCAAACCCACTTTATGGTGATGAATAACAATTTATCCTGACGTCCAATCAAAAAGCGGTCTTCGGCAAAGTTGTAGCTAGGAGGATTTCACATTAGAAGAATTTGTTCACATTTCCATAAAATATTATGACGAAGAGATAGAGGGTTGAACACAAAAGATTGGCGTTTTCCATAGTAATCTCCATATAAACTTCAAATGGCGTGTGCACAGTCAAATTTCTTCCGAATCACTTCAAACTTTGGGAGGATGTTATTTACCATAATTGAAATCGTTTAAGCATAGGGGAGCTAAAATTTCAAAATTTGCATCACTCTACTGATCATAGATAGAGTATCATTGTGCTTGCTACACGATAAACGGATGCGGAAAATGGGAACAATGACAATGGAAGATAATAATTTTTAAAGTGCTCAGGGGCCGTCCATAAATGACGAACCATCAATTAGGTAATATGGCCGAATGCCGTTTGGTCGAACGCCATTTAGCCGAAAGGGTCATTTGGCCGAAATTGAAAACAATAGTGAACTACAGTTAGCATGCATTTGTAAAGAACAGAAATTCTTAAAGATAACAACAGTTCATTCTTAAAGAAGTATAAATCGTCATTGATATACAGCTACTCATTTTTATAGTTTGCACTAACGTAAGAACTTCACGACATTCACGAGAAGCGACGGAGATAAGACATAACACTTATCGTTCTTACAAATCGTCAAAAAGTTTTAAAAATTAGCTTTTCGTCGACCGGTTTCGGGCGCGATATAGCCCATCTTCGGGACTATGTCCGACCTTAAAACTTTTTGACGATTTGTAAGAATGATAAATGTTATGTCTTGTCTCCGTCGCGTCTCGTGAATGACATACAGCTCTTTAGTATTAGTTCAAGAAACAGTCAATGCTGAAAGAAAAACATCCTAAATGTAAGCAATTATTCACTTCACTGCTAGCGGTAATAGCTGCCAGCATAGGTTTTTGCATTGTGTAGTTTGTAGTCAGCTTTTGACAGTTACTAAAACGGGTTACGACTTATTCGTCTTTCTGTATAATCGATTTGCTTCAATCATTCTGATAGTACCTAGTAAGTTAACTAATTTCTAGCAACCACAAGTTTGGCAAGCTAAGGGTCGTGGGTTCGAATCCCACCGGTCGAGGATCTTTTCGGGTTGGAAATTTTCTCGACTTCCCAGGGTATAGATTATCTTCGTACCTGCCACACGATATACGCATGCAAAAATGGTCATTGGCACAGTAAGCTCTCAGTTAATAACTGTGGAAGTGCTCATGAGAAGTTGGCTCTGTCCCAGTTGGGACGTAATGCCAGACTTCTTTCAATAAGCTTGATAAAACCTCGTCAATTCACTAGATTCATGGCCGCTTTTCTCCATCCTCGACTACGACCAACGCTCCTGGTGCACCTGGTCAATCCACCTAGCTTGCTACGCTCCACGTTTTCTTGTTCCGATTGGATTGGTATCATCTTCACCATCTATATAGGGCTGTTGTCAGGCATTCTTACAACATACTCTGCCCATCGTATCCTTCCAGCTTTGGCCACCTTCTGGATACTGAGTTCACCGTAGAGTTGGGCGGGCTCGTGGTTCGTCCTTCGCCGCCACACACCGCCTGCACACCACCAAAGATCGTTCTAAGCACCCGACGTTCGAAGACTTCAAGTGCTTGCAAGTCCTCCTCGAGCATCGTCCACGTTCCATGCCCGTAGAGGACTACCGGCCCTATGAGCGTTTTGTACATGGTACATTTGGTGCGGTTGTAAATGTTTTTTGACCGCAGCTTTTTCTGGAGGCCATAGTAGGCCCGACTTCCACTGGTGATGCGCCTCCGTATTACACGGCTAACGTTATTGTCAGCCGTCAGCAAGGATCGTAGACGAACTCGTCGACCACCTCGAACGTATCCCCGTCTATCGTAACACTGCTACCTAGGCGAGCCATGTCGCGCTCGGCCCCACCAGCTAGCATGTACTTTGTCTTGGCCGCATTCACCACCAGTCCAACTTTTGCTGCCTCGCGTTTCAGGCGGGTGTACAGGTCTGCCACCTTTTCAAATGTTCGGCCGACGATGTCCATATCATCCGCGAAGCAAACAAATTGACTGGATCTCGTAAAAATCGTACCCCGGCTGTTAAGCCCGGCTCTCCGCATAACACCTTCTAGCGCAATATTGAACAACAGGCACGAAAGTCCATAACCTTGTCGTAGTCTCCGGCGGCATCCAAACGAACTGGAGTGTTAGCCTGAACCCTTCACACAATTTTGCACACCTTCCATCGTCGCTCTTATCAGTCTCGTGAGCTTCCCGGGAAAGCTGTTCTCGTCCATGATTTTCTATAGCTCTACATGGTCGATAAAAAGGTAATGCTTTGGGACCAGCTATTCACGACATTTTTGGAGGATGTACGGCAACATTAAAGATCTAGTATGCTGTTGATCGACCGTTGATGAAGTCGGCTTTATAACTTGTAACTAATGGGGTAGCCCCCTATCCGGCATCAATGAGACCCCCTTCTAGACTGCCTCAGGGTCGGCATATGCGCGTGATAAACCGCGACCAAGAAAGCACTTGAATACTATTGAGCGTCACTTAAACCCACTTTATTGACTTTTCTTTCACACAAGTATCTTTATTTCCTCCCACTTTCTTACAGCCTATCTCCTACCTTCCACTTCCTCTTCTTCTCTTCTTCTGGTGGCGGGGCCCCTTCTTCGTTCCGCTACCACACCTTGCTTCGTCGCCGCCGGTTCGCTTCTCTCCTCGGTTTGACTGCGACCGCGACTCCTCTCCGTGTTTCCTTCCTACAGTCTTCCCCTTCCCAGACCTTGGCTTGCCGATGCTGCGTCGCTGCTTGCAAAATGGCGTCTCCAGACGCGGCCTCAAGCACAAGGCACGCGTTTGCAGTCTCGAGGGTAATGAAGAGTACTGCAGCGTATTTCAAGGCGGTAAGACCACTCAAGATCTTCGGGTCTACTACGCGCACTCCAAGGCCCACGCTACGCCAAGACAACGGCCAAGGTCACTCCAAGGTCACCAAAAGTAACACTAACGGTAAAACCAAGGGTAAAACCAAGGGTCCTGCGGGTATTTGGAGGACAAATGGGGTGTTTTAATAACGGTGACGATTGGGGGGGGGGGCTTGTCGAGGGTCTGTTACCTGGATGTTTCCACTAATCCACAATCCACTTCTTGCTTTAAACTTAGCGCTTTATCACTTCTTAAGTTTTCCACAGACGTCTATCTTGCTTGAATATAGGCTCGATAATGATTCTACAGCAATGGTGGATGCTCTTAGAACCCTCGACCAAGACTTTCCCGCAATATCCGAGTTCGCCACATCATGGCTCCTTTTACGCCATCCCCTAATGGCCGCCCATTCTCCTCGTCCTTTTAGGCCTAGTGGTGAGTAGCGGAACTGTCTTCTATGTGGCTGCATGCTGTCCAGTGGGCGATGGGTGGTGACGCTAACAAATATTCACACACCTTCTTGGTTTTTAAAACATAACAATACTGTACGGAACACACTACATCGCGAAAATCTCAACAATCTCGGACAGACAGACACACCACTGGTTACAAACTTCCCACGAACTCGTTTACTACAGATGACAGAAAACGCAAGATGATCTGGGATAACACTTTGTAGGCTGCATTTAGAATGGAGAGTTCTCACAATCTAAGTTGTCGCTTTTCTTGTAGATGGGGCATATTACCCTTTCCTTCCACTACTCCGGTAGCTGTTCTGTTTCCCAGATTGTGTCTATCAGCCGGTGCAGACAAATGGCCACTATCTCCGGGCCCATCTTTATGAGTTCAGCTCCTACACCATCCTTACCAGCAGCTTTATTGCTCTTGAGCTGGTGAATGACATCCTTAACCTCCCTCAAAGTGGGGGCTGGTTGGTTTCCAACGCCCGCAGTACTGACGAAGGCATTTGCTCCATTGTCCCGTCCTCCATTGCCTGTGCTCTCAGCGCTATTCAGGAGTTTGTCGAAGTGCTGCTTCCACCTTTCGATCACCTCACGCTCGTCCGTCAAAATGCTCCCATCCTTATTGCTGCACATCTCGGCTTGCGGCATGAAGTCGTTGCGACATGCGTTGAGCTTCTGATAGAACTTACGTGTTTCTTGAGACCGGCACAGCTGTTCCATCTCCTCGCACTTCGTCTCCTCCAGGCGGTGTTTTTTTCTCTCGAAAGAGGTGGGCTGCTGTTGCCGTTTCCGTCGATAACGTTCCACGTTTTGTCGGCTCCCTTGCTGCAGCATGACCGCCCGCTCTGCATTCTTTTACTCGATAATCTGCATACATTCCTCGTCGAACCAATTGTTCCGTCGACTCCGGCTCACGCACCCGACATTGCTCTCAGCTGCATTGTTGATGGCTGCTTTCACTGTTCTGCAGCAGTCCTCAAGAGAGGCTTCATCCAGCTCACCCTCTTCCGGTAATGTAGCCTCGAAGTGCTGCGCGTACGCATTTGCGACATCCGGTTGCTTAAGTCGCTGTAGGTCATACCGAGGCGACCGTCGGTACCGTACGTTGTTAACGACGGAGAGTTTTGGGCGCAGTTTAACCATTACCAGATAGTGGTCCGAGTCGATGCTAGCGACACGATAGGTTCTGACGTCGATAATGTCGAAGAAGTACCGTCAATCAATCAGAATATAATTGATTTGTGATTCTGTCTGCTGTGGTGATCTCCAGGTGTATCGGTGACGGTACACACTTAAAATAAATCGCAGTATCCTGTGAAATAAATCACCGAAATTGAACTGTAAACAACAAAATTACAGATTTTCCAGTGAAATCTACTATTTTACCGACAAAACCCGTGAAATCATCTATTTTACCGGAGAAAGTCCGTGAAATCTAGTGTTTCACCGGAAAAAATCCGTGAAACAAACAATTTTACTGTAACCCTGTGAAATACTAACGAACAGTTCGGTAAAAGCATTATTTTCACCGAAATTCTGTGAAATCGACTGTCACACGCTCTGGCAGGCATGAGCTTCCTTTTATTTCAGTTTTTGCACACCACTAACATGCAGTGAAAGCTGGCTTAGTGGTAGCAAGCTTACTTCCTGATCAGTAGGTCGGGAGTTCGCTGCCCGGTCTGAGCCATTTTCTTGTTTTTCTTTTTGATTTCGTTCAAAGATTTTACAAATTGTTCGGTGATTTTTCACCGAAGCTTCAGCTGTTGAGATTACGGTGAAATTTCACCGTAATCCGTAATTTTTTTAAGTGTGTATGGAAGGCTGTGCTGAAGGTAGGTGCTACGAATGGCCATATTATTGGAAGTGACGAAATCAATTAATCGTAGACCGTTTTCATTCATCAGCTGGTGAGCGCTAAGCTTTCCAATAGTAGGTCTGAACTCTTTCTCCTGGCCAACCTATGACGATTTTGACGTCGTGGCTTGGGCAGCTGTCGTGATCCCTTCCAACACACTTCCTGCAACGCTACGATGCCGAATCCGTGGTCCTTCAGCATGTCGGCGAGTATGCGTGTATTCCCGATGAAGTTGAGAGATTTACAGTTCCATGTCCCGGTTCGTAATCTCTGGTTGATTATTCGTTGCTTGATTTTTTACGGCTTGCTTGCAGGGCCTGAAACCAACCCCCTAGATTTCTGGAGAACCATTCCCCCTAAATGTTCGGAGGACCATAGTGCGCAGTTTAGTTTAGAGTCCTTCTCTGGCACTCGGACGATGATTAGCCGCCCATGACATGGGGAACAAACGCTCCAGGTTTGCAAAAGCAAAAGTCAGGGTTTAAATCCATTAAACTGAACGTGCAGAATTTTTATTGTTTTTGGTATATGTGTATGATAACGTTCAGTGCACGGCTGTACAAAAAGCTAGTTTAACTTAGCCACGTGTTGTCGCCGGAAGGTCGTAAATTTTTGGGAAGATTAAAATTTAATATCGGTTACGTGCACTACTTCACACACTTCATCCACAATTTTGCAGGGACAGCCGTAAACATCAGCATCCAACACCCCAACAGGAGGAAACGATTGACTTTTCCAAGCGACACCGTTTGCCTATTGTTTAAAGTGTGAAAAAATGCGAATGGAAAATGGGGGAAAACCAATAAATGGTTGAATTTCTCGATGGAGGGGGAAAGTTTACTATCCCACCCACCAGATAGGATGGTGTTGCAT
Source organism: Aedes aegypti (assembly GCF_002204515.2). Classification (NCBI taxonomy): domain Eukaryota; kingdom Metazoa; phylum Arthropoda; class Insecta; order Diptera; family Culicidae; genus Aedes; species Aedes aegypti. The sequence goes on from NC_035107.1 coordinate 71,315,040, forward strand.
TACCTACCTCTGCTCGTTCATTATTGGGCAAACGAGAGTCAAGATTTCACACCTCACTTGGCGGGCTGGTGATGTAGAAAAATCACCTTGAAGAGCGACTTGAATACAGATGAGGCCTCCCAAATTAAATATTATGTATTTTGATGTTTTTGAAGCAAAGGGCATTGCAATACCAAAATGAAAATTTTTAATTCGAACCCGTGATTATAGACGACGATTTTAAACTCCGTTTTCAAACCGTGGGGGATTGGAAAAGTCGAAATTTAGCGTGACATAATTTGTGTACCATCCCGTTTTCACGATCCCGTTTCACGATTTGATTAAGTCCGTTCTTCTTCTTTCTGGCATTACGTCCCCACTGGAACAGAGCCTGCTTCTCAGCTTAGTGTTCTTATGAGCACTTCCACAGTTATTAACTGAGAGCTTACTGTGCCAATGACCATTTTTGCATGCGTATATCGTGTGGCAGGTACGAAGATACTTTATGCCCTGGGAAGTCGAGAAAATTTGATTAAGTCCGTATATTGCATATTAGAATGTTGTAACAAGCAATGTATTTTGTTCATCTCTACCTTTGAAGTGCACTTCTCTACTCTGCAAATATGCAATCTGGTTACGCTCGGTCCGAACCAACCATCTCTACAGGTGTAATCTGCATTATTTGTACATCCGATTGCATATATTGTGTCACTGCCATGTAATACACTGCACTGTCAGAAACAAGCACTTCAACTCAAGTACTTGCTGCAGAAGTACTTTATGTGCACTTCATCACCAGGGATGAGAAAAGTACTGGAGCAAACATTTACCGCCTCTACATTTACATCTTTCTACACGACCATCAAAATCCAAAGCAAACCATGACGGTTCAAAACAAAAAAATGTCACGGCTCTTCAAAAATGTAATCTTCTTCTTCCTAACGTTTTTCAACCCCGAATGCGAAATGACTCGAGCACAGTGGTGACACGATTTTTGCGGTTTTCGGGGTTTTGCATTTTTGCTCGATAAAGGCAGTATGAAATTGAACTTGTTTATATGTATCGTAACGGAATGATTGTGGTCTTTCTGTTAGAGCTAATAGATTTCAATTAGTTGAAAACACAAGCAAAATATTAGCGATTGAATGATTTAACACTTTTTTCAATCATTCAGCTTGGAATGGCTGCCCGAAAATGGTCATAGTGGAGAGACAAAAACAGTCAAGCAGTGTGTGAACCGTTGGCAGCGCAACGCCTGATGGTATTGATGCTGCTGCTGCTTTGTGTTTTGGTGGAATGGCAGAATCGATGAACTGTGGTGAATTGTGGTCACAGTTCCCAAGACTGTTCATCACATCTGTTCGCAATGTTCTTCCTTCCAGTTGAGCACGCATCTTCTCTGGGAAGAACACTAGAAAGATGATCTAATAATCGTGCAATTACAGCGGGATACTTTGTAACGTTGACCTATAAACCTTTCCCGCCATGTGTAAAGGTGCGAGCATTCAGCCTCGTTATCATTTAATGTCAGCATAAGATCTGGCATGGTACATGGAAGTTTCACCATTTACCTTCCAGTGATAATTTCGCACCTCGTTAGCTTCCTTATGGTACATTTATCTTGTTCGCACCTTGGAGAGACCGGCGCAGGCCGACAGTCCATCCGCTGCCGCTACTAATAGTGACGGTGTCAACGATAATCGATGATTATTATAAGAGCTGAGATGGACTAAATGAAAACACGCCGAGTGCGATCGAATACTCGTGCTTTATCAAGGATAGCAGAAATCGTAGAGTAAAGGTTTAACGAACAAATTTCTCGCTATAAGTTAAATACCCATAAGAAAAGCCAGAGTGGCGTCAATGTCAAAATTGGAACAGCAGCATACGTCGCGTTCCAATTGAGCAGAAGATCTGTCAAAACTGGAACATAGCGTCACTCTTGTTTATAGGCACTCTAAGAAAAGCTATTCACCGCATAAGAAGCTGTTCAGCATTTTGTGAGAATTGAGACCGTTCAACAATCGGGCGCTACCAGAATGAATGCTTATCTCGCAGACAAACATACCTAACACACGAATTACTTTCATAGTACAGAAAAATGGCGCTCAATTCTAGTATGTATTTGGTAGTTGGCTAACGGCTCACTCGTGGCACTCGCATTGCTTTTGTTCGAGTTGTTGTAAATTGTTAAGTTTTTGTAGAATAATCTCGGCCAGTGGATTACAACAAAATTGGATCACAATTAGGGGAATTTACGGGAATTCGGCAGCCGATGCCTTCTTTTGTTATTTTCTCGGACATCAGTGTAGTATCCGAATACAGTCTCACGCTCAACTTTTGGCCGATGCCGCCATCGGCCGAAGACGCACGTGCTAGGTACAAACCAGCACAAACGCTCACCGCAAAATTAAACTAAACTGAATTCGTGGTCGCGCAATGAAGCTCAAACCGTTTTTCGCGCCTATCGTCTTTCGAACTGTCAAATAAGATCACGCTCAAAACATTCAAGCCAGGTCAAATATATGTTGTACATTGACAAACAAACTAAGCACACTGAAATAAATGCAGATCGGACTCGATTTTCCGGAGACTCGATTATCCGGGGACTCGATTATCCGGGATTCGATTATCCGGAAATTTGAAACGGAATATGAATGATTTTGCAGTTTAGAACGTATTTAAGAAAAAGAGGGGTTTGAAAAAGTGTTTTTTGTGTTAGCTGGTCAAAAAAAATTTTTTCTTGTAAAGACTCCTATTGTTCTTAGAAAAAAAAATATTACTACCCCACCGCATCAGATAAATAAATAACAAAAAAGATAATATTTAACCTCTTTAGTCAAAGATTTCAATTTTTTTCTTAGTGATTCGATTATCCGGAGTGAAAAAAAAAATCGATACTCCGGATAATCGAGTCCGACCTGTATTATCTTTTTTTGTTGTTTTATTTATATGATGCAGTGGTGGCCAGAAAAAAATGTTGCAGGACGCATTAGGAGTCTTGAGAAGAAAGATTTTTTTTAACTAGCATTCACAAAAATTCCTTTTTCAAACCCCCTCTTTTCTTACCTACGTCAAAAACTGCAAAAACATTCATATTGTATATAGCAATACCAAATTAATTCAAATTTATGCATAGAAACTGAAAAACAAGAATATTAAAAAACAAACTCCGGATAATCGAGTCTAAAATTCCGGATAATTGAGTCTAATATTCCGGATAATCGAGTCCCGGATAATCGAGTCGCCGGATAATCGAGTCCGACCTGTATATGAAATCAGATAAATAAGGGACCGTTCAAATATTACGTAACACAACATGGGGATAGAGGGGGTCTTACGTAGTGTTACGGCCCATACAAAAATTTCAAATTGACCATACAAAAGCTGTTACGTGGGGGAGGTAGGGGGTCAAATTTTGCGTTATGTAATATTTGAATGAACCCTTAATTGTTCAACACATCGACTCTAGCTACAACATCCGCCCCTTGTCTCTCTATAAATTGAATTCATTGTAAGTGAAAAAAATATCATCATCATCATCATCATCATCATCATCATCATCATCATCATCATCATCATCATCATCATCATCATCATCATCATCATCATCATCATCATCATCATCATCATCATCATCATCATCATCATCATCATCATCATCATCATCATCATCATCATCATCATCATCATCATCATCATCATCATCATCATCATCATCATCATCATCATCATCATCGCTGTTCTCATTTTTCCTTGAAAGTTCAGCTTACGTTCACTTTCAAATTTTCAGTAATGCATGTTTTTTAGTTTTTGAGATATATGTTTTTCAAGGCTGACAAAATCGGGTCAAAAGGGTGCTAAAATCGGGGGTAGATAAAATCGGGGGTAGACTAAATCGGGGGATGACAAAATCGGGGTTATACTAGGGATTCCACCAGAGTTTCTTCCTAGGATTCTACAAGAAATGTTATCAACAATTCATCTAGAAATTTATCCAAAAATTCAACCAAAAATTCCTCCGGGGAAAATCCATCAGGAAATCATTCTTCCCGAGATTCCTTCAAAGATCTTCTATATCTTATTCAGGATTTTCTCCACTGATGAAATCAACGATCAATCCAAAAAAATCCCAAAGTAATTTTTTTCAGTAATTCTTCAGGGCTTATTCCAAGGCTGCCTTCAAGAATTCCTCCAGAGATTGCTATAACAATTTCATTGAAGATTCATTCAGGATTTCTTCTAGAAGTTAGTTCTATCACACATTACCCAGGAACCACATCACGAATGCCTTGAAAAACTTGTCCAAGGATTCCTCAAGATATTCATTACAAAAAATTCCTCAGGATTTTTGTCAGGCCTTCTTCCTAGGATTCCTTAGATTAAATTGAATTAAATTAAATTTCACCAGGAATTTCTTCAGCGACTCTTTCTAGTAATATTTCTAACAATTCCTCCGGAGGTTTATCCAACAACTCCCCAAGAGATTTCTTCAGTGATTCATTCAAAGTTTCCTTCAAGAATTCCACCAAAAATCTACCAAGGATTTATTTAGGAATTCCTACAGCAAAACTTAAGAATTCTTTTCCTACGGTTCCACCAGAAATTCTTGAATAAAATGCTGAAGGAATCCCTTCCAAGACATTACTACAGGAATCCCACCAAAAATTCTACCAGGAACTCCTCCTAACAAAGGTCTTCTAATGTTTCTTCTCGTGATTGCCCTGGGAATTCCAGATTCCCCCTGAAAATCCTTCAGCGGATATTACCAACGTTCTTCGAGGAATTGCTTCAGGGATTTTCCCTAAAAATTCTTTCGAAAATTCCTACAGATATACGCGCAGAGATTTGCTCGAGGTATTCTTAGAGTGATTCTACCCAGAATTTATCCACCAAGAATTTCTCAAAGGTTCTACCAGGAAACCTAATCCACCAAAACTTCCACCACGGAATACTGTAAATTCTGGCGAAACTCTTGTGACATTCCCAGTGTTAATCCTGGAAAATTCTCGACAAAATTCCTCAAAAAACTCATCTCTCGAAAAATTACTGGTGAAATAATTAAAGAAACTTTATTTGAAATTGTAGTCATATCCTTTGAGAAATTCGTTATAGGATCCTTGGAAAACATCTTTGCGGAATCCGTGGAGGATTTTTCCAGTTTTTTTTGAAGGGTGTTTTGAATTCCCCTGAGTTGTTTTAATGTTTTTTTTCTGGTGTTATCTTTGAAGGAACTCATTATGAAATCTCTGGAGGAATTCCTCATTAAATTTCTGATGGAACTCCTGATATAATCCCTGGAGGAACTCTTTATGGTATCCCTAGAAGAAATACTGATGGAATTTCTTGAGGATCTCCAGATCCAGGTGGAATCTCTGAAGGAACTCTTGACGAGATCCCTGGAGGAATTCCCAAATTTATTTTTGAAGGAACTCCTGATTTAATAATTGGAGGAACTCCTTATGCAATCCCTAGAAAATCTCCTGATAGAATCCTTAGAGGAACTCCTTATGATATTCCTAGAAAAAATCATGATGGAAATTTTTGAGGAACTCCTGATGTAATCTTTTGAAAAACTTCTGATATAATCTCTGGTAGAATTGCCGGTGGAATCTCTGAAGGAAGTCTTGATGGTATCTCTGGAGGAATTCCCAAAATTTATTTTTGAAGGAACTCCTGATGGAACCATTGGGAGAACTTATGCAGTATCTAGATCTTCTGATGGAATCCACAGGAATTCCTGATGAAATCCTTGCGGGTACTTCAGGTGGGATCTTTGTAAGAACTCCTGATTGAATCCTCAGGAACTCCTGATAGAATCCTTTGGAGGAAAAAGAAAGAAATAGGACAAAGATTGTGGTGAAACGCTTCTTCAAGTTTTGTTGAAGAGCGAAAGGGAGAGAATTCACCGTGAAATGCCTAATTTCAACATACAGTAACCCCAATTTATGAATAACCCACAGATCAGTGTTGCTTCAAATACAACATTTTTCGTTAAATACATTTTTATAGCCATTCCATGAAAAACCGATCTAGTGGGTCACCGAATTCCGTGAAAATTTGCTATTTATCCGAAATAAAGATACTTGTGTTTTTGGATTTTTGGATTAGGGTGACCATTTCCGAAATAGGATGACCAGAAAAATCGCGACTTTGCAAAATTTTTATTTTTGACTTGACACTTGACCGATTTTCAATTTTCTTGGACAAAATGTGAGCTAAGAATTTTAACTTTATAAGAAAAATATAAAATTTCACAAAAATTGTTTTTTTACATGAAAAAATATTTAAAATTTCGGCTTTGGGATCAAAGGGGCTATCGCTGTTCTCATTTTTCTTGAAAGTTCAGTTTACGTTTACTTTCAAATTTTCAGTGATGTATGTTTTTTAGTTTTTGAGATATATTTTTATGAAAATAAAAAATCAGTCATTTTTTATCAGCACACACTGTAGGTCTCAGCGCATTAGATTTTTTATTTAAAAAAATCATAACTTTTGAACAGCTTAACCGATTTTCACTCATGTTTTATGGACTGAAAGCTTGAAATTTCAACATTTCAGAAAAAATATAAAACTGAAATTTTCTTTTTACATGTTCAAATATAAAAATTTCTAGTTTTTTAGGAAATTTTTATATATTTCATGTAATTTTTTTTTCAGAGTTTTATATTTTTTCATGTAAAAATTTGAAATCTTAAGCATTCATTCCATAAAAAATATGAAACTGAACATTCAAGAAAAAATGAAAACAGCAATAGCCCCTTTGGTCCCAAGGCCTTCAAAACACGAAAAAACGTAAATTTTTGATTTTTTTTATTGATGTAAAAAAACAATTTCTGTGAATGTTTATATTTTTCCTAAAAAGTTAAAATTTTAAAAAGTCGCGATTTTTCTGGTCACTCTATTTCGGAAATGGTCACCCTAAAACAAAAAATCCAAAAACACGTGTAAAGGAACAAAATAGCATGGAATTCTCTGACCCACTAGATGGGTTTTTTTTATGGAATGGCTGTTTAATTAAAAAAGTCGACTCTCCATAACTCGATATTCAAGGGACCATCGACCTATAGAATTATCGAGTTATAGAACATACCGATATCAAAAATTTTAAAATCAAAGGTTCAAATTCATATATTTCCAATACTTTTGTGATCACTTCTGCAAGCAATGAATATCATTTTGTTGATAGCATTTTGAAAAAATATCTTTGGACACTTTTTTCAAAATGTTCGAAAAATCCTTAATTTTACTAAAAATTATTTTTTTATTTTTATGTTTTTAAAGTTTTATAACAATTTGCAAGACCTTTATGCACTGCCGAACCAGAAATAGTCCATGTCTTCCTTTATAAAAAAGGGTTTTAGATGGATATCGAGTTATGGAGGGAAATTTTCCTCCCACGTGGCATCGACTAGTGGAGACATCGAGTTATAGAAATATCGACTTATGGAGAGCATGATGTATGGGAATTTGAAGGGACCGCAAAATCCATCGAGTTATAGAATATATCGAGTTATAGAACATCGAGTTGTGGAGAGTCGACTGTATATATATATATATATATATATATATATATATATATATATATATATATATATATATATATATATATATATATATATATATATATAATATAAAAAAAGAATTTAACAAAAGTATTCGTAATTTTGATGAGTTGACTATCATGGACCAAGAGTGCAGAGCACTAAAACTAGGATTCGTAAAAAATCATTGTTTTATGTAGGGTAATATTATATTATAACATCGCAACAGCTGTTAGGTGGTTTAATCGTCTAATTTAGTTGAAGGTCGTAGACTAGTGGGTTACATATAAAAAAGTCTTACTAAAAGCATTAAACTGTTCTTACATCGTACTGTCACGCACTCCCAGCTCTTCTAAATAAATCATTAAACATTTGCTAACATTGCTGCTGACCCAAGCAAAAAAGGCCTGAAGGTGTCCACGCCGGCCGGCTGGCCGGCATATTGTATTTCATTACTCCGCAATATCCGCTTTTTGCCCATTATAATTCCCACCTTTCTGATTCGCTAATTTGGAATTCGTCTTGAAGAACCACTTTTTTCTTTTGCGGTACCTACTGTATGTTTGTATGAACAACCTGGGCCCGGTTTGCGCCTTTTAAATCTCAGTGAGAGCTGTTCCCCTTTGAAAGTCGCTACAAGACGAACTCTGCACCCAAACGTGCGCTGAACAGAATGACGTGATTCAGTTAGAGCTCTTCCACTACTTACACTTCCGTGCGTAAGTTTGGGATCGCCCCAAAAATATACAAACTTTTTTCTAAATATCTGTGATTAAACATTCAATTTCCATCGATATTTCTGGAGATTTTGTACGTTCCATACAAATTATTTTGAATTTTCATACAAAAAATCTTACCTTGGGTGGGGTGGCGGGGGTGCTGTTAAAAACCGCCAAAATTGTCCTACGTAATTAATGGATCACACCTTTGTGTATATATTTTTTTTTAGGATTTTTACCAAAACTTTTGCACTGGAGTGTATGCCTATTTCTTTGCATCAAAATAAAAAAAACGAATCACAGCCACAACACCCAAACAAGAACAACGGTCACTCATTCAGTAAGTTGTTCGCCGGTGTCGTAGCAGAATGCAGACGAATGACGCGAAGCCGGTCAAGCGGATGTTGTATGTAGTGTCTATACCGGTTCGTACTTTGTAACCATATAGTGAAGTGATTCATTTCTTTATGATAATTGCGATAAAAAATCAAACGAATCGATGCGTTTTCGGTAACGAGGAAACGTGAATTGCACAATTATTGCCTACCTCAGTAGGCGATAAGGAAAGAAAATTTCGGCGCGCGCGATCGTAGAGATAATCCAGTGATAAAGATAGAAGGGAAGGGCGAACGTGAATGAGTAAAACAGTCATCGCTAAGGGTATGTGATATGGTTTTTAATTTATCTCGAAACGCAATTACTGTTACAGAAGAAACGAAATATGTTCAGTAAAACTCGATACAAAATCTAATTTGGCGTGGAATTTTTCGAAACGAAATGGTATTCACATTTTGTTTCGCGAAATACACTTTTTTCTGCTATTTTTCATACATAAGGGAATTTACATTTTCTTGGCAGTCTTTGTCGTTCCACGTTTCTCTAGTGATTTTCTCCGAAATACGCAAGAAAATGACATGCTTGTCAATTAACATTTGTATATTTCAAGATTTATTATCGATTCACATATACAGAATTATCGATAACTATTTTGAACTGTTCTGGTATTGATTTAAGGTTCTGCATTTAGTGTAACCCGAAGTGCTTCTAATTAAAATGAAACAAAATTTTTTATTTGCAACAAATCTTGATATAATTGTGGTACAATTTTGTTGTTATACACTGGTCTGGCAGTGACGACTCCGGAAGCAAACAACAATTCCAAAGAAAATCTGTACACAATCACCGAAGTATTCGGCACTATTGACAGATGAACTTTCTCAAGTTTTACATATTATTTAATAAAGTTCAAGTTCCTGAAGGGATGTTGGCAATCGAGTGATAGATTGAGTTGGTGCAGTTTTCAAGTGGTTATTCCCCATTGCCGTGTGCCAGATAATTGTATCAAATTAGCTATTTAAATCGCTAATAGCAGTTTACGTTGTGGTATAGTGAAAAATAACTGTTTTGAAACCAACTGCTTCGGTAATTCGTCAATATTTAATTCTATCAGATAGCTCGCCAAAAACACATCCCTTCAGAAGTTTCATTATACCCAACCTTGCTATAATACATCATTACCACAATGAGCGTAAATAAATATCAACAAAACAACAACAACAGTGATAGCAAACCAATGAATGCAGATGTTTTGTGGAAAGGCATCCATCGGATGATTTCTTCTACCACTGCGAAACTGGAAGCAATGATCGAGTCATATGTGTCCAATCTCGAAGCTTGTATTGTTTGTGTCGAACGTCGCATCGAGTCCATCAAGGATGAATACAACCATAATTTAGACAACCTTACGAAAGAAATCAATTCCATTCGTACTGATCATCAGCTCAAACTTCAACACCTTAGTCGAATGGAAAGAGCGTTGGATTTAGTTTTCACGGGTGTCCCATATCATCCTGATGAAGATCTAAATCAAATATATCGTCGTATTGCCTGCGTTATTGGTGCCCCCGACGAGCATTCGATAGTACATCTAAAACGACTATACAAACACCCTGTACAATCTAGATCATCACCACCAATTCTCTGCAGATTTGCCTTCCGAGGAAAAAGAGACGTCTTCTTCAACAAGTATCTTCATGGCAGATCGCTGGCGCTACATCACATAGGCTTCGAAGGAAAAGGTCGCATCTACGTGAATGAGAACTTGACACCACTCTCCAGGCGAATATTGAATGCTGCAATCCGACACCGTAATGAAGGGCGTTTACATAAAGTGTCTACGAAGAATGGGCTGGTCGCTGATATCACCCACAAAGAGTGTGACGTCATTGTAGTGGATACTCTCGATCGATGGCTGCTTCTAGAATCAACCTTATCCTAACCGATTTTGTTACCGTTTGTAACAATAAGCCTGTTAGTTTGTAAGATTTTGTTTTTTTCTATTATTATTAATTATATGTCTCCGTGAAATTTTAAATTTAAATTCTATTGCATGCCATAAAAACACCCCTCCACCTGATATAAATTTAGTACACTACACTACAATAAAAACTAGCTATAAGTAAATGTATAACAGATAGAGTTCAGTGGAGGAAAAGTAAGAGAAAAAGACTACCCAACGATAGAGGGATCGGAGGCATCGGAGAAGGATAGATTCGGTCTATTTCCTATAAGGATCCAATTCGAAGTGGACGTTAGAAGTTAAAAGAAAGTTAAAAGGAAGTTAAGAGAGTTAAGAAAGAGAAGTGAGGAGCGAAGAAGCGAATCAGGACCCGTGGAGTTTAATCCTGGAAACTTCTTCCGGATTGAGTCCCTCAGAGCCCACTAGGGCATTTGAACCCAGGTTGGTAGCAAAACGTGGCCGACGACCCGGTTTTGAAGGACGCTAACCTCCAGGACAGGTCGTTCTTAGGAGTCGAAGCCAACGAGCGTCCATTCCCAGCACCCCGTTCAGCTTTTCCACGCTGTCAGCTCCACCGAACAAGCTCCGCAGTCTACAGTGCCGCCATCCCTCCAGGAATTCCCGAACATACCGGCCGGTTAAGTAAAATTATAATTAATAACCACACTACACCATACACCCACCCACACAGTTATGTACATTTAGGTCAATATAAAAGTAAAATTGTGAACCACTACAGTTTTCATTACACCCATCCCAATATCCGAGGTCTGATTAGCCTACTAGAGAACTCCAGCCGACCTTGAGACCAGAGGGGTGCTCCAGATCGCGCTAGCCAAGAAAAGAGGTCCTTGACGCACCCAACCTCAAAAGGCAGGCTGTTGCTTAGCCAAGCTTGCCGAGGTCTTTGTCCTGGTAACCCACGTGTTGCCCAACCTAGCAGTAACAATTACTCTTTCCTGCCTATTTTATTCCATGTTTCACATCCATTATTTTTTCCATTGCTTCCATCCGCTCCTAAAAGTCAAAACAATATCACCTTTCCCAGCTTATCTCACTTTTGTCCATGTATCCAATCCTTCAATATCCTTGTTGTTTCCTTCTTGAAAGTATTGAGGGTTGGGGATGTGGATATGTTTCCACTCGTTGTTGCTGTTGCTGACGCTGTTGGACGCTGTTGCTGTTGCTGCTATAAATTTGCTGTTGATTACCACATTAATATGCTCGATGCTGCTAATGGATTATTGAGTGCCACGTTTTGTTTTTCTTCAGTTGCTTAGAGCCACTTGACTGCACCACAGAGTCTGTGAAAATTATGTTAGTTAGAAATTTTAGTTTATGGTTCCTGGTAATTAGTATCTGTTCATATTGTGTGGGTCTAGATAATGATCTTAGCTTAATCCAACTTCTTGTTCCTATAAATGCTGAATAACGTTAACAGTGATGATGCTTCCACAAGTAATTTGATACCCAGGGCGGTTTTGAGGTCGGCTTTAGATTCAGATTTGTTCAACATTTGTCATATCAATGTTCAGAGTTTGACAGCCCGTAGATTTTCAAAGTTCAATGAACTAAAAATGAATTTGTTTGATTGTAATTTGGATATGATCTGTATGACAGAAATATGGCTGGATGATTCCATTGAAAATAGAATGATAGCTGTAGATGGTTACATTTAATTTATAGGATCGACCGTACCCGACACGGTGGGGGAATCTGTGTGTATGTTCGTAAAAACTTAGTATGCCGTGTATTAAAAGCATCTTCCATAGTAGGTAATGATGCACGAATTACGGAGTTTATGTGTTTTGAAGTCATGAGTGGCAAAGATCGAATTATGTTAGCAGTATATTATAATCTTCACAGATGTAGATTGCTCAAATACTTTAATGCAACACTTTGATCAGTTCACTGTGAAATATAAATCAACCTTTTTCAAAGGTGATTTTAATACAGATCTTCTCAAAAATAATAGCAGACAAAGACGATTCAGAGATGCTATTTCAGGCATGTCTTATGTATGCGTCAATAATGAACCAACATACTTTCATAACACAGGATGCTCGATGCTAGACCTCTTTTTAACTGATTCACTGGATAAAGTATGTAAGCACGACCAGATTTCGTTGCCTGGAATTTCCCATCATGACATGATATTTGTATCGTTTAAAATAGAAGCACCTAATGTAAATGTCAATGCATCCTACCGAGATTACGCTCATTTCGATGCTAACGCTTTACAAAATGCATTCAATGCTATAAACTGGAACGAATACTTTCCACAAGACGATCCCGATCTTCTTCTGCAATTTCTGAATGAAAAATTACTCATGATGCATGATTCTTACATACCTCTCAGAATGATCAGAGCCACAAAAAATCAGTGGTTCACATCTGACAAAGAGCGAGCGATTATTTCAAGAAATATTGCTTATAAAAATTGGCTTAGGAATAAAACAAGTGTCAATAGTTTACAATACAAGCAGATTCGTAATAGAGTTACCAACATGATTAGAAATGCCAAGTCAAACTATGAGAAACGTGTATTGAATATTAATATGCCAAGCAAACAATTGTGGAGTAACATTAAAAGGCTTGGTGTTTCCAAAGATAATAGTTCCGGTATTGACTGTAATGCTTCTCCAGACGACATTAACCGTTACTTCTCTTCAAATTTCTCTTCTGATAGTTATCCTAATCATTCATTTCCAGCTAATTCAAATGGTTTCGTTTTCCGTGAAATTAACGATTTTGAAATCGTGAATGCTATATTCGATATCAAGTCTAATGCTATAGGACTAGATAACATCCCCATTCAGTTTATTAAAATAGTTTTACCATTGGCAATTATTCATTTTAAACACCTTTTCAACAGGATTATATTGACCGGCAAATATCCCACTGTATGGAAGCAAGTCAAGGTTATTCCGATTAAGAAGAAATCCAAAAGTACTGATATTACGAATCTTAGGCCAATTAGTTTACTGTATTCACTTTCGAAAGTCTTCGAAAAAAACTTGAAGATTCAGATCAGTGAATACATAGATCATATGAACTTCCTCGATCCACATCAGTCTGGTTTTCGCAAAAAACACAGTACCACTACTGCACTTTTGAAAGTACACGATGACATCGCCCAAGCTATTGACAAAAAAGGAATCGCTATACTTCTACTAATAGATTTTGCTAAGGCCTTTGACCGTGTATCCCATCATAAACTGCTCAACAAATTATCGTCAAAGTTTCTTTTCTCGAACACTGCTGTCTCTCTCATTAAATCATATCTTTGTGATCGTAATCAAGCTGTCTTTCACAACATGATATATTCATCTTTCGTAGATATTAAATCTGGCGTACCACAAGGGTCAATTCTTGGACCATTATTATTTTCATTATTTATTAATGATTTACCGTCTTTAGAATATTGCGCTGTGCATCTGTTTTCAGATGATGTGCAAATTTATCTCTGCTGTCATAAAAAATATGAGTCTAGATGAGGTAGCAAGAAGAATAAATTCTGATCTTCAAAAACTTTTTGAATGGTCAAACAGAAATCCCTTACCAATTAATTCAACCAAAACCAAAGCTCTTTTAATCGATAAATCTAGAGATGCACTGAGAACACCAGATTTATATTTGGGTGGCGAAAATATAGAGTTTGTTGATCAAGCTTCTAATCTTGGTATGATTTTCACATCTAATCTGTGTTGGGATGCTCAGATAAACCAGCAATGTAGAAAAATATATTATGTTTTGAAGCAACTTAACTTAGTTACGATTCATTTGGACGCTCAAATAAAAACAAAACTTTTCAAGGCACTCTTACTACCGCATTTTATCTACTGTGATTTTATATACAGTAATGCGTCCATGGCTGCCATGAACAAAATGCGTCTTGCCCTTAATGCTTGTGTGCGATATGTCCATTGCCTTCCCAGATATTCCAGAGTTTCACATTTGCACGAATCATTACTTGGATGCTCTTTCCGACGTTTCTATGAATACAGATTATGTTTAAATTTTCATAAAATAATTAAATCTAGAACCCCGAATTATCTATTTTCTAAAATAACTCGTATGCGACAGTCTCGTACAATGAGTTTTAGCATCCCTCAACATTATTCCAATCTTTCTTTGTGCGAAGCATCGTACACTAGAATGCGTTACCAATCAGTATTAAATTATGTTCTTCTGTTATTGGATTTAGGCGGGATCTTATCAGATTCAGCAACATGAATTAGGTAGTACGGAATCTTCAGGAACTAGGAAAATAGAGTTGTATTAGATAAGTGAATTAAATCATGAACTCCAATTTGAAGTCAGTTTGTGGCAATTTAAAAGACAATGTCTTACGTCGCAATAATTATTACAAATAAATAAATAAATAAAAAATCACCGAAAGGTCCACCGAAAAAAAACGGCTGTTGAGAATTCGGTTAAATTTGAAGTGTGTAGTTGAATAGGTAGTTTAAATTTAGGTGTACAAGTATAGGTACAATTAGGTGTACAAGTAGAACGATACTCCATTAAATTTCCGTAAATTGCTTAAAAATTACGATTTATTTCCAATATCATGAATCGAAACGAAATTTAAAAATTAAAATTTTTCCACAGTGGATACTCTGGGATTCCGCGGAATTTAATTTTGAAGCACCTTGACAATATCGCATACCCTCAGTCATCGCAATACTGAGAGAGCGTGAGAGTGCAGCTTCAGTGCGATGAGAAAATTTGTGACGAGTCACACATGGTTGGCTTACGTCGAACTGATAACGGCTGCGAGTGCGAGTGATTCCGAGGGAATCCTTTTATCAGTTGGAATGTTTACCAGTGATTAATGCGACTTAGCGTGATTTGATGGGACTAAATTTCGACCGACTGAAAACAAAATCCTCAAAATAGAGATCCGTGAGAGTGTGTTTCAAACTTCCGGCGGTGATTGGATTTTTTTTGGAGAATTCGTGAGAGAAGCGACCGGCGGCTAATTGGATTCGTGTGTTTCGCACCGTTCTCAACGCGCACAAGATTTGGAAGTAAACGTGGAGTGCTTATAAGGTATTGTTTATGTTACCGTATTTGATGCCGTTTATGCTTTAAAACGAATACGCTGAGTTTGGTCGTACATTTGGTATGCATTGCAGCAGAAGCCGATGGCCATATATTTGTATATGGCTTCGCGTTTGGATGTCGTTAAGAGGGGCATTATGCGAGTTATATATATGAACGATTACAGGTATTAAAACGATTTATTCGGGATCCTTTGAGAGGCATTGCTTGAGTTTGCGATTTTGCATTGTCGAACGCACTTCAAATTATTTTTAATTTCCAAGATTGACGTCCTAGGACCGTTTATATTACACATAAAACCTCCATCTACAAGTAAGAGACAAGTAAGCGACAATAAGAGACAAGTGAGAGACAAGTTGGAGACAAGTAAAAGCCAAGTAAGAGACGAGTAAGGGACAAGCAAGAGACAAGTAAAAATCGAATAAACCTTATGAAGCAAGCTTCACTCTTTTTGGATCACCTTATCTAACCTTCATTTAAATGTCCCACTAACCGACGACGTCCACGCAACGTGCACCGATATTCTTATCGGATTAATTTACTTCCATGTTATTACTCGCTTTATCGGCTATTCCGTTCATCTGCTTTCCCCCAAAACGCCGGTTCACCTATACTGAGATTAGGAAAGTGGAAACGAGTGCGCTCGATTTACAGCAGTTTCTGTTTTCCTCATTACACTACTCTCATAGTGTTGGCATAGGCGCATTGTCCTCGATGCATTTCAGTTTACCCCAATATGAATTCACTGATCGTATTACCAACCTAGATAGCAGCTTTTACTTCCTACTTACTTATACTACTGGAAAACTTTGTTGTCAGTTCAAATGCCTTCATTACATTTTAGTGAAGTGTAACAGCGTGGCCTTACAACCATGTTGTTCTACTGCTGGATGGCAATCTGACAATCATTCGTTTTTGGTCCCGGTTCGGAAGCGCACGCGCACACTTCGTAGATTGCGAGCGTGTATGGGTTCCATTTCAGTTACACGTTGTTTGGGGACAGCACAGCTGGGAAAAATGTTTTCAACCGGATTTTCACGGTTTCTCTTTTTAGTTCGTTCGATATGTATGGGCCTAGAAGTTAACTGATACGGCTGACACTGAATTGCGAGGGGGACATTACCTTTGGCAATCTGGTTTGTTGTAAATTCTAGAAAAAAAAAAACATGGTTTGGACTAGGAACGTGTTGCTAATTTATAAGTTTACGACAAATCTTAGATAAGAAAATAAGGGAAAGTGTTTCATTTGATCAACTGTAACGCTAAACTTTCACAGGTTTATTTTCCTCACTTGGTCAGAGTCCACTCTTCGGTTGAACCGTTCCAGTGCACCTATTGTACACATATATTACGTACAGATTTGTCTTTTTCTGTTCATTACAGTCAACTCTCCCGTACTCGATATTCTGTATCTCTATAACGAGTTAGAGAACCATAGTAAAAGTTTAATTACATGGCTACCTAAATGGTCCCTTGGATCACAGTTGCACTGATTTTGTGTTCAATAACTCGATACCTTCCTAACTCAATGGCCCCTTCAATATCTAATAATGTAAAGTTGTAAAGCAGATTATAAATATTAGAAAAAGTAAGAGGTTGTTTCCGAGATACGACCGCCAAGTTGACGTTGGATAACGTTAGCTTCTTCTATTTCCTGATTTAGGATTGTCACGAACTTATGAAAGATTTACCTAGAAATCTAAAAATCTAATCAATTTTCAAACTATTTGTTGCATGTCAGTTCTGATCTATTATGGATATTAAGTGTTATTATTTGGTTGGCTCGGTTAACACTTCAACACCGATAGTACCGGTCCATGGAAGAAGAAGCATGGGCGGCAACTTTTGCTCTCCAAATAAACAGAGAAAGAGTTTTGGGTGATCTGTTTGTAGTATGAAAATGATGTCCGTAATAGGGAATGCATCATCAAACTCGCAACTAATCAATGATCATGACTGCGATAATTGACAAGAAAATTATGAATGAAATGGATCACTTGGGAAATGCGACCGTTCCTTATGAATAATCCCAGAGATAATCATATTCTTTAGTCCTTACATTTAATAGATGGAAATAATATCCTTAGGGGCCATCCATTTATTACATAAAAGTTCATGGGGGGAGGGGGTTTCAGATTTCTCACGCGCCATACAATTTATATTTTAATTTATTTTTATTTCTATACAAAAATCAGAGGGGGCTGTGTACAAGACCCGATTGCATGACGTTAACTACGCTGCGTCCTCGGAAACAGCCTCAAATTGCCGTATTGTCAATTATTCGTAATTAATTAATTATTGTATGATGGAATGAGATGAATTAAGAGATTATAGCAAGTATGTGGTAAACATATTAGGGAATATTATACAAATAACTCTTTAAAACACATTTGTTGGCTCTGAAAAGGGCCGATTGAATTGTTGAATTTGCGTAACACGGACACATTTTGACGGCGCACTGGTTTCAATCCTCCTCGCCCGATGAGATTTGTGATGCGCATGACGATGTGCGCTTCAACTAGGGTTTTGGTACCGGGAGTACCGGTACCGAAAGTACCGGTTTTACAGACCAATTTTTGGTACCGAAATACCGGTACTGGAAAGCATTGAGTACCGGTATTTTCGGTACTGATGAAAAATCCACTAATCATTTGAATCAATATTAATTTTTTCACAATAAATGGAACGTAAGTTATGTAGAAATAATTGATGGCAAACTTCTTAGGTCGATCAACGAACGTATTACATAAAGGCTTATTCTAACCAGCATCCTTTCAGCACTGAAGATGTTTTATTTCCGCGCATAAAAACGTTAGAAGCACGAATTATCGATTGTTGAATACAAATGAAGCTGCTGATGATGAATATCAAGTTTTCTAGATAACTAGGATCAAATATAACGAAAGCTTTCAGGATACTAAAGCATTTAAAGGTGCTTCAATTAAACCATAACGTGGTTCGACTGGTTATATTGTTCAAGGGCATTTTTCTAGACTGCCTAAAAATGCCCTTAAAGCACAAAGATTGATAGCAATTATTCGGAATAATTCGTGTATCACGAGAATACCAAATTTAACGATGCATGGGCAACGATTTGAGCAACTTCCGGACGGACTTAGAAAAAGCTTTCTCTGTGTCTGAAAGTTATGTTACAAAAATACGCACACGTATGTCAGCTAAACATTGAACATAGAACATGATTTGCATATTTTAATCCTACTTTATGGATGAAATGAAAGGCGATAAAATGGGAACAGTCCACAAATTATTAATTTTGAACGGTTTTTCGCATCACATATAGTATTACTCAGGACGTCTGCAACTTTTCCGAGCAATTATGCTGTTATTGCAACCCGACGGCACTGCAGCAGCATCCTCGGAAACAGCTCCAAATTGCCGTATTGTCAATTATTCGTAATAAATCAATTATTGTATGATGCTATGAGATGAATTCGTCCCCTTAATGCTACAACTAGATAACTCGAAAATCAAAATTTTGGGATGTGTAACTTTAAAAATATTACCGTTTTACAAGGTGATGGTTAATCGCAGAGAAAATGATTGAGAATTAAACTTCAACATGTATATATTGAATCACACGCTTATGAGCTGCGGATATTTTGCAGTCCAATTAAGAATAATGTTTTGGCATATTGAAGTCAAAAATTTCAAATTTCGAGTTATCTAGTTGTAGCATCAAGGGGACGAATTAAGAGATTATAGCAAGTATGTGGTAAACACATTAGGGAATATTATACAAATAACTCTTTAAAACACATTTGTTGGCTCTCAAAAGGGCCGATTGAGTTGTTGAATTTACGTAACACGGACACATTTTGACGGCGCACTGGTTTCAATCCTCCTCGCCTGATGAGATTTGCGGTGCGGATGACGATGTGCGCTTCAACAAGCGGCTTTGGTCGATTTTCTTCAGCCATCTCGTACAACAGCTTGCCTCTGGTGGCGAGGAGCTGAGCAGGTTTGGAGGAGCTCTTACCAGCTCGAAAGCGAAAACAGAATGAAACCAGATTCAACGAAGGAGGGATGCTTTATACCCTTAGAATAGCAGATGATGCTCCTTCTTTCATATTCTTCGTTTTCTTATCTGGGAAATAGGCTATATGAAACTGATGTCTGGGTAAGGGATGTACAGATTAGCATTATGCTGTTATTGCAACCCGACGGCACTGCAGCAGCATCCTCGGAAACAGCTTCAAATTGCCGTATTGTCAATTATTCGTAATAAATCAATTATTGTATGATGCTATGAGATGAATTAAGAGATTATAGCAAGTATGTGGTAAACACATTAGGGAATATTATACAAATTACTCTTTAAAACACATTTGTTGGCTCTCAAAAGGGCCAATTGAGTTGTTGAATTTGCGTAACACGGACACATTTTGACGGCGCACTGGTTTCAATCTGCCTCGCCCGATGAAATTTGCGGTGCGGATGACGATGTGCGCTTCAACAAGCGGCTTTGGTCGATTTTCTTCAGCCATCTCGTACAAATTAGGGAATATTACACGGACGGTGACGGCTGTGCCGCTCGATCTAATGAACCAGAATGACCGCGCTAGCCTCCCGCAAGGCAATGACAGCGGAGCACTGGCTGGTAGCGACGATTTCTGGCCGAAAACGATTATGCTGGCTGGTGCACTCAAATGAGCGGCTTCAGTTGCTGCGGCTCCGAAATGCGTGGTTCTTCGGTTCTAATGCGTGTTGAATTCGCGTCCTATTGAAAACTGAACTGAGGACGCGAATGACTCTCGAAATTTGCTCGCCGACCGTGTTCACAGTCTGACGGCAAAAAGAAGAATGAGGGAAGAAGCAGGGTGCGGTGCGCTTTTATAGTGGGAAGCGGAACCGAAAAATGTGCTTGAACGTGATTGGTTAGATAAGAAAGGGGTCAACGTTTTACGATATTTCAATAATTTGTTGCTAATAATCAATAGTGTCCTCCATTTGAATCGACGCGTAGATAAATTTCCAATCGATTTATGGATAAATATTGAAAATCTATCGATAAATGACTGAGTTATTAGCGGTCAAAACCTGACCATTTGTCGTTACATGCTCAATTTTTCGTGTTTCTGAATTGTACCCCCATATGTTGCCGTAAGACGTTATCCAACGTCAAAAACGCAATATATGCTGGAACTCTTGGTCGAGAACATAATATATTTCTCCCCCATCAATTAGCGCACTAATATTCATATTATTGATTGTAGCATTATTGGCTCTGCCGTTTACAGGGCCGCCTTGCGTGGCTGTTCTGCACGGAACTCTTTTTGAGCATACGGCAAACAACTTTTCGATCAGTTTCAACTGCGATCAGTTTCAGTAGTCTTCCACCTCCTGACCATGAGGAGAAGCGGAACTTGACCGCAGGATATCCACCCAGCATGGAGGTATGCTTCTGGGTGTGATTAGAACAATGTCCGATTACATTCACAGCCCATCGCCTGGGCTTGTTACGACGTTCACCCACCTAGCTCGCTGCGCTCCACGCCTTCTTGTACCAACCGGATCCGAAGCGAACACCATCTTAGCAGGATTGCTGTCCGGTATTCTTACAACATGCGCTGCCCATCGTATCCTTCCAGCTTTGGCCACCTTCTGGGTACTGGGTTCGCCGTAGAGTTGGGCGAGCTCGGAGTTCATCCTTCGCCGCCACACATCGTTTTCCTGCACACCGCCAAAGATCGTCCTAATCACCCGACGTTCGAAGACTCCAAGTGCTTGCAAATCCTCCTCGAGCATCGTTCACGTTTCATGCCCGTAGAGGACTACCGGCCTTATGAGCGTTTTGTACATGGTACATTTGGTGCGGGTGTCAATCTATTTTGACCGCAGCTTCTTGTGGATGCCATAGTAGGTTCGGCTGCCATTGATGATGCGCCTCCGTATTTCACGACTTACGTTGTTATTTGTCGTTAACAAAGATCTGTGATAGACGAACGGTTGAAAGTCAAAAGTATGCTCGTCTATCGTATTCCTAGTATTCACGACATTTTTGAAGGATTTGCCGTACAGTAAAGATCTGGTCCGTTGTCGATCGGCCGTCAGCGATGCCGGCTTGATAACTTCCCACGAACTCGCTTACTATAGGTGATAGACGATGGAAAATGATCAGGGATAATACTTTGTAGGCCGCATTTTGAATGGTGATCGCTCGAAAGTTCTCAAAATCTAACTTGTCGCCTTTCTTGTAGATGGGAAATATTACCCCTTCCTTCCACTCCTCCGGTAGCTGTTCTGGTTCACAGATTGTGCCTATCAGCCGGTGCAAGCAAATGGCCAACCTCTCCAGGACCATCTTTATGAGTTCAGCTCCGATACCATCCTTACCAGCAGTTTATTGTTCTTGAGCTGGTGAATGGCATCTTTAACCACCCTCAAAGTGGGGGCTGGTTGGTTTCCATCCTCCGCAGTACCGGCGAAGGCATTTCTTCCGTTGTTCCGACCTTAATTGCCTGTGCTCTCGGCGCCATTCAGATGTTCGTCGAAGTGCTGCTTCCACCTTTCGATCACCTCACGCTCGTCCGTCAAAAGGCTCCTATCCTTATCCCTGCACATCTCGGCTCGCGGCACAAAGTCATTGCGGGATGCGTTGAGCTTCTGACAGAACTTGCGTGTTTCTTGAGACCGGCTCAGCTGTTCCATCTCCTCGCACTCCGTCTCCTCCAGGCGGCGTTTTTTCTCCCGAAAGAGGCGGGTCTTCTGTTGCCGTTTCCGTCTATAACGCTCCACGTTCTGCCGGGTGCCTTGCTGCAGCATGACCGCCCGCGCTGCATTCTTCTCCTCCAGAATCTGCCTACATTCCTCGTCGAACCAATCGTTCCGTCGACTCCGTCCTACGTACCCAACGTTGCTCTCAGCTGCATTGTTGATGGCTGCCTTCACTGTTCTCCAGCAGTCCTCAAGAGGGGCTTCATCCAGCTCACCCTCTTCCAGTAATGCAGCCTCGAGGTGCTGCGCGTACGCAGTTGCGACATCCGGTTGCTTAAGTTGCTGTAGGTCATACCGGGGCGGCCGTCGGTACCGTACGTTGTTAACGACGGAGAGTTTTGGGCGCAGTTTAACCATCATCAGATAGTGGTCAGTGTCGATGTTAGCGCCACGATAGGTCCTGACGTCGATAATGTCGGAGAAGTGCCGTCCATCAATCAGAACGTGGTCGATTTGCGATTCTGTCTGCTGTGGTGATCTCCAGGTGTATCGGTATGGAAGGCTGTGTTGGAAGTAGGTGCTACGAATGGCCATATTCTTGGAGGCGGCGAAATCAATTAGTCGTAAGCCGTTTTCGTTCGTCAGCCGGTAGGCGCTGAATTTTCCAATAGTCGGTCTGAGCTCCTTCTCCTGGCCAACCTGAGCGTTTAATCCGGTCGAGTACTAGTTACATACCTAATTAGTGACATAGTGAAGAATATTGATGCAGTAAGTGCTTCTAGTAATTTTATGATGTAACCTGAATGAAGAAATAAAATCCAAATAGAGAGCGTCGGAAAAATAACTCGTGGACATTATTGGTACCCAAGAGCTTTTTGAAAAGGTCATCAAATAAAGGAGCACAATTTGTTACATATTTAAGAATTCAGTGTTTACTACATACCCACAAATATTGGAAGAATTTATCTGCGATTCTTGGTGAATACACCAAAAGATCTAAGTCATCCAAAAACTCTTTCGGAAACAAAGGCTATTAAGATCTACAAGATCTACACAGTACGAACGAAACCTGTAAAATTATAGCGAGTTGAATGTAACAAAAGGACTCCATCATATATGATAGATATTTATGTGCAATCTTAAAATTACACTGCTGCTGGTTTGAAAATAAGCTATAATTAGCTACCAAACTAGAAGAATATATAAAAACCTGACTTAACCCCTCTACCGGCAGCTCCATATTTTACCGCAAGAAAAAAAATTCAAATCGCGATAACTTTTTTGTTTCTTGTTATTTTTGCACCATATTTTTACAAGTTCTCAAAAAACTCTTCTAGTTTAGGAATCTGTGTCGGTATCGTTTATTGGTGATCTTTTTTTAAAGATATTGCAATATTCCTTGGGGGACCGACATTTTCTATATAAAATGTCTTAAGTGGCCATTTTGTTTTACGTCAACTTATCGAAAAAATAAAATGTGGGCTATACAATGTCATGTGATAAGGAGCTACTCTGAAAAAATCATACAAATTTTTAGTATTCTTAGAGATATCTGAAAATTACGAAATGAGTTTTTATGTAGTTTTCAAGAATTTTATTTGGCCAGCATGGTACCAGCAACATTAATGCTCATTACTCAAAGACGGCTGGACCGAATTGCTTCATTTTTTCACAACATACATTCATTAATGTATTGTTCCGAAGAGTGGATATCCGAATACGATAAAAATTCTGTAGCCTACGATATATACGTGGGTTATGTGTACGCGTCGGTCCCCCAAGGAATTTCGGAATATCTTTGGATTCAGATGACCAATGATCAATGTTAACACAGATTCTTAAACTAGAAGAGTTTTTTGAGAATTTGTGAAAAAATTGTACAAAAATACCGGGAAACAAAAAAGTTATCACGAAATGAAACTGCCGGTAGAGGGGTTAATCCACTGATGGTGTGATTGAACCATTCTAACATTTCCATACAGGTTTGAGACAATTATTATTCATCATTCATTTGAAACCTTGTACCAGTATAACTAAACTTTAGAATGTTGTGACTATGTTCTATCTGCCCTAATAGTTTAATGGTTTGCGAAAAAGTCCTGGAAACTGCACGTCAAAAGGCGGATATCAAACTTTAAAATGGATATCGTTTTTGGCTAGAGATTATATGCCATATAATATAAAGAAATTTTCGAGGGATCTTTTCTATGAATTGAGTAGGCTTATAAAGGTTTTATGGATGTAACAGTCACAATTTTCAATATATGACTCTAGTTGGTTTTTTTTTTCTAAATTTCTTACGATTTATCAAGAATAAACTCCACGGGAACTTTAGCTTAATGTTATAAACTTTCTTGTTTTAAAGCCTAGCGTTTGAAATGAAGCTAACATTTTTTTAGAGCTTAGCTTAGCTTAGACTGACTGTTCCGTGATTGACCGAAGTCAGTGAAAATGCACAAAGAATCAACTAGAAGCTTGGCTGAGTTTGGCCATAATCTTATTCAGTGTGCACAATTCAGTGCCTCTATTTATACATGGTCAATAACGGCGCCGGCCACGTCCTTGCAGTCAGGTGGGATTGGGGGAAGGAATGTTAGTGTGTAACCTTTGCTATTTGGAGACCGTGTTTGCCTCTGCATCTCCACAAAGTTACTGGGAGGGATGTTTGTTAATGGGGAGGATCGTTGGGTCACAGGATTCACTTTGATAAGCGATTAGACCATGATAAATAATTATTTGTGAGATATAAACAAGCTTATATGTAAATATAATATTTTCATTTGATATGAACAATATCTATGTAGAGAAAAATTATGCCGACACTTGAGGTGACGAACCTTTCAGAATTTGTTGAATAAAGTGAACCTTTCGCAAGTCTACACTTGTAGTGTCGAACCATTCAAAGTTTTTTTTTAATTACAAAAATAATGGTAAAAAGAAAAAGGTGTTTTGAAAAAAAAAATTAGACATAAATAATTTATGAATCAGAGTTCATGTCGACACTCACAGTGACGAGCCATTCATAGTTTGTTGAAAAATCATATTTACGTCTCACCGTTGTAACGATTAAAGATGCAGTCATACATATTTTATAGATTAGAAATAGTAGCATGAAATGAGCTCACCAATTGATCCGTCATCCTTGAGCAGCAACAGTCCACTTTCAGCTTCACTCGTTTGCTCGGCTATATAAAAGCACTCAGAGAAAATAGGCGCGCGACATTAATAAAATACTCACTAAGAAGAGAAATATCCAACAAATTTACTGGTAAAAAAAATCAAAACCGTATTTTTACAAAGCTTTAATATTTTTCCTATAAAGTGTGGATAAATACTTTCGATTGATATGAAAAAGTTCTTAATTCATTAATTATTTTGTTTTATTGAAAAATAGTTTCTCTTAGTAGTGCTACTAGAGGAATAATAGGTGTGCTGAAGATGCGAGGGACCTTAAATTATAAGCAAAACTTTATTCCGATCATTTTGTTCTCAACAAAATTGAGTTGTGTATCAATGGTACCTACTTAGATAATAAGTTCCTGACCTTCATGTTAAAAAATATTTTGCTACGATTTATAGTAAAATGATCATAAAAGCCACTGGTGCTTCTATAGGAGACTGTCTACTAAGGGAACACTGACCCTACACGAAATAAGAATAATTTGAAAAAGAAATTTCCACCAAATTTGCTTTGTTTTCTATTTTTACGTTTTTGTTAATTTCCAAATCCCGGGAAATTTGGAAACTCTAAATGTGAGTAACAGCCGTAGTTACTGCATTCCAGCACTAGGAATCCACACACATTCTCTGGATTATATTATCGGGAGACGTGACCCCTCCGCATGTAGCGAGCATGCGATCTCTCGTAACAATGTACTGTCTATAGTAACCATGTCCTGACAGAAACTGCATCAGGTGGAAGTTCTTTTCACCATGGTTTCTTTTGTACCAATCTGACACATTTGGTTTTAGCCGATGGGTCCATCTATCTTATCCCGTTTAGGTACAGAACATGAACATAAAGCGCACACTCTTATTCATGTTCATTTTTTCGATCGCATATGTGAACTCCAATCGAATGTTCATTTCGGCGTTTGAGCTTCTCTCAGCATTCGTAGTGTAGGCCAAGGTGTGTGCATTGCACTTTGTAGTCAGTAAAGTGAACCCGCCTTGGTACATTCATAAAGAATAAAGTCCTAAACACAATGTGAACGGCAACACGGTATTACGACAAAACGGCTGATCTACTACACTCTACTTGTCAAGTCCACGTTAAATCTGACTTTGTCGACATTGATCAAAATAATGATATGTTATTCAAATCAGTGCTGCCGTAATGCCGTAATGCCGTAATGCATTGTGTTTGATCCTTAAGAATCATGAATTTCTGTAAGTCGGAAGTCTGATTCGGCACAGCCACTGAGTTGTAAAATCTTCTTCTTTTAATAATGATCGTTGAAATTTCCAAAACCGACGAAAATACAAACACTTGGGTTTCCCCGAAAAAGGTTGAAAATGAAGATAGTAAGATATATTGTTTTCCACCAACTGACACATTTTAACAAGTGATAAGAATAGTTGTGGATTACTTTACATACTCAGATCTTACCTATAATTCCTCACTAAAATACGCCAACTTGCAAAGTGAACTATGTAGTTCAAACTAGTATTTACTCACTTCATTATGATGATTTCCAAACTTTATCTAGTTTCTAATCAATAATAAAATTTATTGCGATTCCGATTCCGAAAGCAGTGCTAGATAGCCATACATAGGAACCTTCCCTACACCTCACCGAACTCCGTTACACCTGATCCTACACTGAAACCTCATATCATGGGGAAAACTAGCCGATATCTAATCTTATCTTGCACTGTCCCGATGTAAAACCGTGTGGTGTGAGGGATAACTTAGTTTATCCAGCGACGATATGCATCGCTCTGTCTATCGGAAAATCATTGCCCAACCGTCAGTCTCAATCAAAAAGTATGTCAAGTTAGTCACCGTTGTGCGATGGACATGGAACCAATTGTGGTCGGCTTACATAACGAATCCGGATCGACATTCCTTCAGGATCGATGGAATTCGTTGCTGGACACGATTGGTAAGATTACGGATTATATCCCAGGCAACCAGTAAGCACGTGGAGTCCAATATTTTGCCAAATCGGGCATATAGTGCTAGTATAGAACTAAGTATTGAACGACTTATAAGTCCCACACTAGCACTGTATTGCCGATTTAGAGAGTTAAGTGCTTGATGGTTTCTTGAGATGCTGAGTTGAGCTGACCAGATCTACGCCTTCCAGGTGACGAACCGGAGTTCCTGTACGTGTGGGCGTTGACCACCTGGGTCAATGGGTTCTTTTGGGCCTTCGGAGGCCTGTTCGTCCTTATGGACGTCTTCAATCGTCCCCGATGGCTGCGAAAGTTCAAAACACAACCCGGAACGAATGAGCCCCTGGAATGGACCGGTCTATGGAGAGTGATGAAAACGATCCTCTTCAATCAAACAGTGATCGGAGTTCCGCTGACCTACATCGGGTTCCACACGGCAGGAAAGTCCAATCTTCCGGATGTTCGAGTCCTTCCGAGTACCTTCGAAGTCGTGCGAGATTTGTGTGTCTGCTTGTTCTTCGCCGAAGTGGGATTCTACTACATACATCGGTTCTTGCATCTGAAGCCACTGTATCGGCACGTACACAAGAAGCACCACGAATGGACGGCCCCTTTTGCGTGGGCTGCGATGTATTGCCATCCGGTGGAGCACATTCTGAGCAATATGATTCCTCCGATCATTGGTATTCATCTGATGAAGAGTCACCTGGCGACGGCTGCCCTGTGGTTTCCTTTGGTGATCGTGAATACGGTGCGAGATCACTGTGGGTATCATTTGCCGTTTTTCCCCAGCTCGGAGTATCACGACTATCATCACGCCAAGTGAGTTGATTCCTGTGCTTGTATTATGGTTCTTTCAAGATAATGAACAACTTCCATTCGTAGGTTCACGGAGTGTTTCGGAACGTTTGGCTATCTGGATTGGTTACACGGAACCGATAGGCAGTATCGCAAGAGTAAGCAGTGTCTCCGGCACAGGTGGCTGTGGTCGACAAAGTCGGCCCGGGAACTCATTCCGGATAAATGAATCATGATGGGTGGATTTTAAAGATGATAAGGGGCTTAATGTAATAAACTTTCTGATTGTGATACAAAACTCCTGTTCCGTATACCGTAATCCGGGGTATCATTGATCAGCGGGGTAACATTGATCGGAATGACTCATCTCGTAATAAGTTGGTATTCTCATTTATTGATGAAACATTTCCAAAGCATAAATGTTGCTTCTCTTTTTTATATTTATGAGCTATTGAAAATTAAGATTTTTGCAAAAATTGCGTTAACTTTATGCGTAAATTTGTCAAGTTTTCGAAACAATGATTTCAATGGTTACACTGCGGAACACGTTTTTGTCTCCAGCACCAAAATACCGCTATTCACTTAATTAAGGGTTGCTGAATCCATTGCCGTTTTCAGAAATATCATAGCACGTCTAGTTTTTGAGATATTGACTGTTGAAAATGCAAAAAATGACTATTTCAGCCAACTTGCATGCAAGTTTGCCAGCTTGTAAGGTAATATATTTGCTTAATTTGGCACAGAATTCAAACTTTATGTGTATAACAATACTTATCATCAAAGTTTGTATTACTTTCGATACGGAAAAGTTATTTTTTGATGGTTTAGAAAATTGTTGTATTTTGCCATATAGAGGAAACGAAGAATTTTGTATGGAGGCTGCAAGCATGTTGAAAAAATCGGTTTAATCGAAATTTAATCGCGCAATTTCAATCAAATTATGTCTGAAATGAAAGTTCAAGTTCTATTTTGCATGTTTGGTGGATTAGATTACAAAAAAGTATGATAAATTGTACTTTAAATTTCATGTAAACATTAATAAAACCAGTGTTTTATACAACTTTGGCGACCTGTAGCTAAAAATTGTGACGTGCTGGAACATTTCTGAGAATGGAACCAGATTCAGCAACCCCAAATCTACTAGAGATACATAATTTGATCCTTGAGACACGCAAAAATGTCATTTTTGTTACGCTGTGTTAAGGATGACACTACCGAAGAATCATGTCTCATAGGTTCTGCAAGCGATATGAGCAAGGAAAATGCGGTTCTCACTAAAAATGGCATCGCCAAAAACGATTCCGCTGTCAAAACTTTTATAAGTATGCTCAATTAGGCAACATTAACGAATTACTGTTAAGAATGTAGAATTCTTTTAGGAAATTGCCTACCTTTAGGCGTATTCCGCTGTTCGAGGTGTTTTTAATTTTAAAATAACTCAAAAAGTAAATGAGATGTAAGCGTTTGGTCATGATATTCGGCTTCAGGGGCCATGATTTAAGTATGTAACGACATTTTCAATATTACCGAAGGTTGTTTACATGGATGATCAATGTTACCCCATATCAGCTAAATGAAAAAATCGCATAAAACATTTTTGTAAACATGCTTAAATCTTTCAAAAAACAAAATACAGTATATAGTCACGAGCTATGAGTGGCAGTACTTGTTTTAAAAATATGAAACACAGAACTTTTGCATTTTTCAATTAAATATTAAAGAAATATCCTAAAAACTGATCAATGTTACCCCGGATTACGGTACTCCATTATCAAAGTTACCCCAAAACGGAAAACCGACTTTCGATTATATGAAAAATTATATATCCATTCAAAATAAATCCTATGGCAATCTATCTACTGCAATCGATAGCTATGATATCAGTACTTGTTTTAAAAATATAAATTGTAATTCTTTGAAACAGCATGCATAAATATTGAAGTTTTCTTCGAAAAAACTATCAAAGTTACCCCGTTTTACGGTCCCTTGGTTTCCTTTTCTCATGCTAGGGTTGTACACAATGGCTCGAAAAATATAATCTTGGCCAAAACCATTATCACATCTCATTCGCCATGATGAAAAACAGACAAATATAAATTCAAAAGATTTCATTGGTGATTTAAGTTCAAGCAACAATGTTATGCTCTTATATATAGGAACACAACCTAAATTTTTAATTACATTCACTTTAAGTTTTGCCAACTTTTTGCGCTCTGACCATTAATTGTGCAGTTTTCAGTGACAGTTAGTGACAGATTCACGATAACTTTTGAGAGCTCACAATCAAAGCCCCTCTCTCAGGTTTAAAATATATCCGGTTGGAATAAGCTTATCGTATGTCATAACGTAACTAACGTAACAATTTTTAAACAGTTATTATTTAAAATAAGTAGAATTATTTTTGATTGTAAGATGGAATTCTATGCTTCTTCAGTAAGCTAAATTTTTGCAAAAGTTCTCCAGTTCTCCAGTTCTCGAGACGGGATTGGTGGTCTAATGGCTAGCGCTTCTGCTTTGCAAGCAGAAGGTCGTGGGTTCAATCAGTAGAAGCATTAGCCGTAGAAGGCCAATGTCGCGACTGTTCGTGTGACCAACATCTAGTTTGCCACGCTCTGACAGCCTGAGCACCGGGTCTATAAGTGTCAAATCAAATTGTTCAACAACAATAAAACAGTCTCTACAACATGGCACTAAACAAACAATCAAAAACTTCAATAGTAAGTATTAATAAAATAATTATATTTTGTGATAACAGCGCCACTAGCGTTCTACTTCTTATATTTCTATTGTTCAATCCCGTCCATTTCACATATTTTTTACTCTTTCTAATAGCTGTCTTTCTCTATCTCTCTGCGTCATTATGGCAAGGACGTGGCCGGCGCCGTTATCAATCGGGAAATATCAAGGGTAGTGTGAGTGTACATTGAAGATGAAAAAAAAGCTATAACCCAAGCTTCATCTGAGTGGTTCTCTGTGCAATATCACTATCTTGATTGATCACGGAGTAGCCACTACGAAGTGTATGTTCTATCAGTTGATCGATTTGATCGATTACAGTTCAAATTCGGTGCTTTATTTCATAGTATACTGCGATTTATTCTAGCTGTGTATGGTATTGGATTCATCTTCGCCGTAATATTTGTCAATTGGTCTCCAATGACTTTCTTCAACCAATTACAGTCAATCGCAAAATTGAGCGTACACATCCATGAACCAATGCACGAGTTCACTGATTTGACGTTTGAGCGGTGCGGAATTCACTCGTTGCCATGGTCACGTAAATAACACGGCACCGCTCAAACGTCAGATAGTGAACTCGTGCATAGGTCCATACTGCATGATTGTAATGTGTTATACAGATCCTCATATACTTTTCAAAAGTTTACTCAAAAGGCTATAGGGGAACATGGTCCAGGTTTTTGGTTATATCTTTTCAGCATAATAAAGGACATGAAAAGTTTTATGATTGCGTGAAAGCCTGATTCAGCGCGCACGCTTTTCTCTCAAATAGTTTTGTGATATCTCCTTCCAGGTTATGACAAGACATGTTTGAATAAAATTCTTCAGAAGGTCCGAATTGGAAGAACTCTGTTCTAATTCGAACACCCCATGTTCTAATTCGTACCACCCTATGTTTCATCGTTTTCGCTATGGTAGTTATGCTTTTCATATACAGATTCCTTCATTCTTTGGTAGTCTGGTAGTTTTTTTCGAGGACTTTTTTTTGCACCAGAAACAAAGACAACTTCTGTGAGTCGAGAAGACTTTCACAGGGTGGAGCACTTGGAATAGACCGAGTGCTCGTTGAATATCAAGAGATCCTTATTAGACCATATCAGGTCCGGATTGGACCAAGGCAAGGCTCGTAGGATAAATTTACGACTCGTGCTGTAAATCTCATCATTCTGCAACTTGTTCCGTAAACTACTAAAACAATGCTGAAAGTGCTACTTCTCTGGATTTCTCAATGCCTTCATCAACTAGTGATTCTGATTTCACATCCGTCGTATGATCCAAATCGATTCCGATAAGGGATTCTGGCTTGGAATTAGATCATCTAGCAGACGTAGAAGCGGCAATCAGTTTACTCTCTAGAAAGTCGTGATCTTCATGGGGTCGTTTGTTAAAGCAGTTCGGCTCATGAAGATTTAAGTGAACAATAAAGTAAACAACTGTGTGTGGCGTCTTACCTGGTATGTCTTCGAATGAGGAATGTAGACTAGCAACGAAGGCGTGAAAATTCATGACAGTCATTCGACTATGTCACAGCCTACATGATTGAAAAACATAAGGCTCTTACTACGTATGGATGGCCATGTGGATTCTCCTGAAACATGTTTATGTTCCTAGAAATAATCCAACATCAACGGCATTTTTCGTAATCAAAAAAGAAATGTGAGCAACTCGTTTCAAAACTCGATTTTTTCAGCACTCGTCTAGAGTTTTCAAATTTCCCGGGATTTGATTTCCCGGGAAACGGGAACTAAATTTGTCATTTCCTGGGAAATCCCGGAATCCCGGGAAACTTTCAAAAACGTAAAAATAAAGCAAATTTGATGTTTTTTTTTTTAATTATTCGTATTTTTGTTATATATTTTTTTTATACCAGTAAACTTGTATGGTACCTGTATTCTCTTTTTTGTAAGTAATTTATTTATGTTTTTCAAAAAAATCTATTGATTTCGTTGTGTACGCTAGGCTTTAGAACAACACAAATTATGATATTGAGTCCGTATGGAGATTCTTGACAAATCGTATGAAGTTCAAATAATATGTTCAGGACGGACTCGATTATCCGGACTTTTATACCCGATTATCCGGAGTTTGTTCTTTGATATTCATGTTTTTGAGATTTTATGCATACATTTGAAATAATTTGGTATTGCAATATACAATATGAATGGTTTTGCAGCTTTGGATGTAGGTAAAAAGGTGGTTTGAAAAAGAGGTTTTTTGTATGCCGGTCAAAATAATTTCTTCCCAAGACCCCTAATGTTCCTAGAAATAACTTAACTTGAATAGCGTATAATCTATTTTGAAAAAAAACATAACGTCAAAGAGCTATCCTTTTTATCAACAACATCGAAGTATAACTAGTGATCTAGTAAGGTCAATCATACGATAGTTTTGGTTTGAAAATGGATGGTCATTCCTTTTTTAATAGAACTACCCGGGAAATACAGAAATCCCGGGAAATACGGGAATCCCGGGAAACAGGAAATCATTTCCCGGGAAACGGGAATCTCGGGAAATCTCATTTCCCGGGAAATGTTCCCGGGATTGAACACTCTACACTCGTTGTAATTATTAAACTCGGAAAGCCTCGTTGGATAATTGTACGACTCGTGCAGAAAAAAACATCATTATGCAACTTGTTGCATAAATAACTATTTTGCAATTCCGTTGCAAATTAGCCTACTTTTTAACAAGAAAATGATCAATGGCCTACTTTTCAGCACTAATAAAAGTATCAAAAAGTAGCACTTAGCACTGTTTTGGAAGTTGTCGAATTGATATCTGATTGCTTCTATACGTCATTTATCGATCAGGATTGAGTAGAATTCGGATCGTCCAACGGA
The DNA here is from genome assembly GCF_002204515.2 of Aedes aegypti. Taxonomy (NCBI): domain Eukaryota; kingdom Metazoa; phylum Arthropoda; class Insecta; order Diptera; family Culicidae; genus Aedes; species Aedes aegypti. Next base: position 71,348,818 of record NC_035107.1, read on the forward strand.
TATAGAGTCAGGAGCTAGTTGATTGTGATGGATTCTGAGTTGGAGTGGAATCTTCTTGTGGGCGTAGAGTGTGTTTGCTCGCACTCGAAAAAGCCAGCAGGTTTATGCGGTGGTTCGTGCAAGCAATTCAACACAAAACAATAATTTCGATATTGTGGGAAAATTGTATGCAGCTGGTCAGTCATCCCAGACAACCAGAAGTCGCATAAGAAATAACGCAAAAACTCGTTTACTTGTACAAATAACATCACACCCGCACAAAACGGTGACAGAAATCGTTTAAGTGACGAGCTTTCTCGCATAAAACGTTGTTTTCCGAGTTCATCAGTGCATTTTGTTTCGTCCCGTATACTCGTACATAGTAAGTCGGATCAATCCGTAACAACTGTCAAATCAACTTTGTTATCATAAATAAAGTCGCATAAGAGTTCACATATTTCGCAATAAAATCTACACACTCGCATTGCATGCTATTTTTTATCATATAAAATATGCACATATATCGCCTCCACTTTTGTACGTATAAGGCCTTTCCGCGACATCTTATACGTGAAACTTTTCACTTATAAGCATCGCATAAGATAAAAGGTGATTTCATTATACGTACATTCTGGTTGTCTGGGATTGAAAATGAAATCGGCAATGGAACTGTGAAAATATGTGACAGCCATTGCACAGCCTACCTGATTGAGAAAAACTGAGCTGTTGCTACTCAGCTTCCATGAGTGGTAGATTCTATTGAAATATGTTTAACTATTATTCTACTATAATGGCATTTTTCGTGATTGCAAAAAATGTTGTATGCAACTCGTTGCAGAATTCGATTTTTTCAGCACTCATCGTATTTATCCAACTCAAAAAGCCTCGATGGGATAATCGCACCACCTGCTTAGCTTAAAAGGGTCCATTAGCGTTCGTCTTCCGGTAAAAGTTTTTGTAATAAGTACAATAGTAAAGAATAGGCTTCATCCACCCTGAGGCTTGCTTATCCGAAGCAAAATTTTAAACCAAAAACCTGGTTTTCGATATCTTTAAAAATGTTCATTGTTTATACTTCTTAAAGAACATGTATGCGCAACATCATTTTTTCGCGAATATTTAAGACATGTAATCATATTTGCGTGTAAAGCCTAAATACAGTGAAAATGAAGAGACAGGACAATGGATTCTACATTAAGAACATAGTGGTATTTGAATGTTTGAGAAAAAAACAATGTTCCGCAGAGTTTTCTAAGCATATTTTTTGCTGAGGTGAAAGGTGTGCATGACATTATTTAAATACAAATTTTCCTTACCTGTAAATGCATGTAAATATAATTAGCATCCCTACAGCTAAAATACATTCTCTCACAACCACTATCACACTCATAAGGTAACAATGTAAACCCATCCGAATGGGGACCAAACAAGATACCGTCACTCACCACCCAACGAAACATGGAAACATGCAAAGCGGAAAACTCACTCCTCATGGGCGTCGCGACGCTCACATTGGCTCCTCTTTTCTACCGTCGTCGTCGGGGCGTCGGGAAAACTTCGAACAAACAAATGGCTTCGGTCCTGGTTCGGTCGCTCGCACACCGTCAGTCGTGAGTTTTCACTAGGATCGAACGCGTCGCGTTTTTCTCTCGTGCTTGCAGTGAGTAGTACAAGGAACCACCTGCCCATTGCCTCCGGAAGGGGTCCTCCTTCCCCCTCGACGCTTCGCTTGGCTTGGCATCCAAAAACAGGTTGGGGTGGGCATTTCAGGATTGCAGCAGGATTTTCTTGAATGAGCGTGTCGGGAATTGCACATCGTATTCCCGAGTAGTGGTAGTGCTGTGATAAAGTGAAGGTCGGAAAAGCGTGGGAGGGATTGGTGGAAACGAAGCGTGTGCGGGAATCCTGCGGGATCCTGGTGTATCAAAGTCCGGACGGTCGGTGAAGGGAATCGTGTCCTACCTCCACCTTCAGCCACCCACCCACACATACACACACCCATACATCGGCCTCTGTCCGGATCGAAGCAGAAACGCAGAGCCTGTGATATCGTGTATCGCCGAGAAGAAAAGTGAGAAAATCGTATTACGGGCGTCGCACAGAGGAGTGAGTGGAGAAAAATCGTGGCCATAATTCCAAATTTGTAAATTGAATGCTTTTCTATGTCTAGAAGAGCAAGACCAGTAGAATAGGCTTCAGATTTGTTGGAACGGATCAAATTTGTTACACGTAAAAGTTGATGAGGGGCGAAACCCAAACTGTTCATTGGCAAACATTGAATTTTCGTTGATGTGGACCATCATTCTGTTCAAAATGACCTTTTCAAAAAGTTTACTGATGGAGGAAAGCAAACTGATTGGACGATAGCTAGACGCTTCTGTAGGATTTTCATCTGATTTTAAAATTGGAACAACCTTAGTATTTTTCCATTTGTCAGGAAAATCTGCTAATTGAAAACAATTGTTAAATAGGTATATCAACAAAGAATGATAAGCTACTTTCTGGAAGTTTCTCGATGAGAATGCAGAAAATTCCATCATCGCCAGGAGCTTTCATATTTTTTAATTTTTTAATAATAGTTCTCACTTCTCTCAAATCAGGTCTCTCAGGAATTTTCGAGAACGTTCTCTTGATTGAGAATATTTTCGAAGTCCTGAATAGCTTGATTTTCAATTGGACTAGTAAGTCCTAAATTAAAATTGTGCGCGCTTTCAAACTGCATAGCAAGATTTTCAGTTTTTTTGCAATTAGTTAGTAATAATTTGTTTTCCTCTTTCAAGCCGGTATTAGCTTCTGAGGTTTTTTTTTTTTCAAAATTTTAGATAATTTCCAAAAGGGCTTAGAGCCAGTGTCCAATTGAGAAATTTTATTTTCAAAATTTTTGTTTCTTAATTGTGAAAAACGTTTCTTGATTTCTTTCTGCAAATCCTGCCATCTAATTTACATAGCAGGATCGCGAGTGCGTTGAAATTGCCATCTCCTCACGTTTTATTAAAGCAAGCATTCTGGAATTCCCATGTCACACGGACATCGAACATAAGTCTAGCTTTTTCTAAAGCTTTACTAAGATTTAGATCTTTTTTGTTAAAGTGAACTAAATAATATTCTTGAGAAAGCCCTTTCCGAACAATGCCAGATCGTGTATTCTTTTTCATAATGATTACTTGGACTGGGGAAAATCCAAGTAAATCATCAATTCCATTTTTGATCTCTTCAGGTGACTTATAGTCACTTGAGAGACCTTTCAAGACGACTTTGAACAAACGTTCAGTTTGGCGTCATAAGTAAAAAAGGCGTGCTTCTTCTCTTCAAGATGTTTGAGAAGAAGTTCGCGATCTCTAAGAGTTTCCGGCAAAACGCGACAATCTCCTATGTTCGCGATTTGGGAGGAAACCTTGAGTCCTCTAATGCAATTCAAGATCTCATGCCTAAATCCTCCAAATTCGGAACAACTGATCACGATTGGCGGTACTCTTTGTTTTCTCACTTGAATCGAAGAGCCTGAGCTAGAGGCTGCTCGGAAAATTTGTCTACAGCATCGAACTGATTTCTCATTTCAAAAATGAAATGATTGCTTTCGAAAATCAACTCAAAATCTTTATACAATGGCATGTTTTCCGATACTCACTGATAGGTGAAAAGATGCCATGTAACGATTCGAAAATGTTAGTTTAGTTAAAATCGTGTTTTACGTAATGTTAGTGCATAAGAAGACCATTTAGAACGAAATAAAATTTTGACCACGTTTTACCCAAATCACTCCTGTGTGCGCCGTCGTCGTCATTGTTTCGAAGTGAAATTTAGGCCAAACGGTGCCGCAGCAATCCAACTTGCTTGCAGGTGGACGCAGTTATTGTCCGTATTGTCCGCCGCGGTTGGCCTCTGAAGAAGAGTTCGCGTCCGTCAATGAAAATGAATGCTCTTTGAGGAGCGATAAAATGCTAGTGAGTGAGTGATAGAGTTCCAAGCAAGCAATTTTCTCTTCGGGGGATAGAAATGTGACCCCCCCCCCCCCTTCGGCATACTCAACGAGTAGAATCTCCCTGGGTAACTCCTTCGTACGTGTGAATCTGACGCCAGATTGAAGATAGTGTCGTCGTGATTGAAAAGAGTGGTGGCGTTCAAAAGAAGATTCCTTTGACCGGGTTTTTACCTGCTCTCGGCAACCTGGAACCGTGTGAAATATTAATGAATGAAGGAGGAAAATGGATCCCTCTGGCTGGGTGGGTGTGTAGGGTAGTGCCAATGTGGAAAACTTTTCACGTATTTCCGGTTTCGGGGGCGGCTTTTATGACCTAGTTTTGGGACGGACGAACGGGGGAAGTGAATTTTAATGCAGCATTATCATGTGAGAGTGCGGAAATCAAACACGGATGGGATTGAATGGCACATGGAAAATTGGTAGAATCTTGCAGTGTGTGACGACTGCCGTCGGAAGTTGGTAGTGATTATTCCTACAAGAATCGATGAGTTTTGATACTGATTCAACGAAATAACTTACTATGTAGTATTGACTGGTGTATATGTTCAGTTCCTTCAGAAGCAAATTGCAGCTGTTAATCATCATTAATTAAAGGTAATCATACAAAGTTTACAATGTAATTATAATTACTCAGATAAATTGTTCAATTATCCGTTCTTGTTTCGCAGCGCTAATTCGATACACAGCAAAGTCATCTTTTTATTTCCTAAAATTTCAATCCACACACTACAAAAGCTTTTCCTTATTTTTATCAACTCAGATAGAGCGTGTCTTTTAGCTTAGCTCAGCTCCCTGGGCTAACTGGGCCTTCTTATCTACACTCAGAAACACGGGTAGTCACAGAATGACTAAATTTAAGTAATTTATGACTATTTTCTCGTTCACTGCTTGCGTAGCGACTCAATGACACTACCCCGAAAGCCATTACCCCGATTATTGATTATTTATTTGTTATTCTACATCTTTGACAAAAAAAGTCACACAGACTGCTTAAAGATCCTTAATCCTATTTTTAAAAACTAGTTTACTAATGTTAAAATCAAAGGCGTCATACACATCATTGAATAATCTGCAACATCTGTCAACCGGGTTGTGAAATCCGTATGCAGTACAATGTCCGGGGGTCCACAGCATGTTGAAGTTGCGAAGTTGTCGGAGAGCAAATCTAACAAACTTTTTTTGGATCCTTTCAATTCGCGTTACGTGTACTGCATGATACGGAGCCCAAACTTGTACTTCATATTCAAGAACGCTTCGAATCATGGAGCAATAGAGAGACTTCAAAGCGTGCACGTCAGTGAATTCCATAGTGTTGCGACGCAAGAAGCCGATCATTGAGTTTGCCTTCGCGATGACCATAGATATGTGCTTGTTGAATCGCAATTTGTCGTCCAAGATGAGCCCGAGATCCTTGATGGCATCAACTCTTTCAAGCGGGGCATGGTCGATCGTATAATCGAATTTGATTGGGCTATTCACACGTGCGAAAGTGATAACCTTACACTTGGCAGCATTGACTAACATCCCATTGATTCGACACCATGAAGTTCTCGCGGAACATTACTAAAGGACCTATGTACAAATGAGAGATTCTCTCCTCTCTCGTTCTCTTTTGATTATAACAGTGGAATACTAAAGATTTTGGGAAGTTTTTCACTATAGATCGAAAGTCAATTTCCTTGACTAGCGTTTCATACAAAAAAAAGCAACAAAAGAGATTAATGTGACTCAGTTATTAATGAAAGAGAAAGTAAACAAAGAGAGCCTCTCAATGTTAGATAGGTCCTTTAGTAATGTTACGCGAGAGTTAATCGATTGATATCCTCCTGGAGTGCACAACAATCAAGAATCGATTTGATCACACGGTAAATTTTCAGATCATCGGCATACAGTAATTTACAGCAGTGTAACTGATCACATATATCGTTGACGAAAAGTACGAAAATTAGAGGTCCCAGGATACTACCTTGCGGGACACCCGAAGGAATGGCAAACACGTCGGACTTAGCGCCGCGAATCTTGATGAATGCTTTCCTTGACGATAAATATGATTTTATCCAGCTAACAACCCATGCCGGAAGCCCGAGGCGGCTCAGTTTTGCTATAGCGATAGCGTGTGGTGCTTTGTCAAAAGCTTTGGAAAACTCTATGTAAACGGCGTCTGTTTGTTGGCGTTTCTCATTGCTGCGGATAACGGTATTGGTGAAGCTCATCAAGTTCGTAATTGTCGAGCGCTTTTTCACAAATCCATGCTGGAATTCCGAGATAATACCATGAACTGCGGGATACAACTTGTCGTGTAGAAGGCTTTCCAAAACTTTAGCCGGGCAGTTGAGAATCGAGATAGGACGATAGTTTTCAACTCTGTGAATGTTTCCGGACTTGAAGATCGGCGTGATTGTGGCAAGCTTCCAGGCATCTGGAAAAACTCCATCCCGAAGCGAGCGGTTGAAAATGGATGCGACAGGTAATGCCAACGAAGATGCACAGTTCCTGATGAAGGACGGCGGGATGCAATCTGGGCCAGGTCCTTTCGAGACGTCAACTGAGCCGAGGGTTAGCTTGATTAAATCGAGGCTGAAGTCAGGCCGAGGCAGAAAGATGTTGTAGGATGGTAATTGGTCTATGTACTGCTGTGAAGTAGGCGGTTGATTATTATCGAAGACGCTCCGGAAGAAATCAGCAAATAAATTTGCCGAGGAGGCATCACAGGAAGAGCTATAGTTGCAGTAGGTAAGGTCTGTAGGAATGCCAGATGATTTCTTGCGAGAGTTTACGAAGGACCAAAAGGACGTCGGATTGTCTCTTAAACTAGTCTGAATGTTATCCATGTACTCGCGGAAACAAGCTTCAAGCAGACTATTATATTCTGCTTCAGCCAGCTCTACAGCACGCATCTTCTCAGAAGTTCTGGAACGAAAATAACGTTTTCGGGCTTTACGTAGACGGTTTCGCAAATTGCGCAATTGCGGGTTCTACCATGGCTGTTGGAGGCTCATAACAGGTCTACGGGTCTTAACGGGGACAGTATCGTGTATTATTTGATAAATGTTGTCATAAAACACGGATACAGCAGCATCTACGTTGGAAAGGGATCCCAGTCTAAAGCCGATATTATTGCATTGATGACACTGAAATCACATCTTGCAAAATCGTATTCATGGAACGTTCTGTATGATTGCGGTTTGCTACCCGGTTGGAAGTTGACTTTCAAAACTATTGGCTTATGGTATTGGTCTACTTTCATCATGGCAGAGGGCGGTTCGAACAGTTCAACGGTATCTGAGTCACTGACAAATACTAAGTCAAGCAACTTACTGTTTGAGTTGACAGCATAATTGATCTGCTTAAGTCCAGTAGTCAGCAATGATTCCACTAGAACAAGTTCTTGCTCAGACGAAGTGTTGGGGGGCAGAAATCCTAGCACGTCCTTTTAGAATTAGAAGGAAGGGAGATAATTATACGGTTCCTTATGAGCACTAAACGACTTTGGCTTAAACAATTATGCTTTCCAAATATTAGAAGATAAAGAAGGGGTTTTCAGCTTATTATTCCTAACTACTATGTTTCGTTTGGCATTGTCTTCCAAATTTTGTAAGATTCACGCAGATAAATTTATTACTCTGAAGAACAGCCTAGTTGAAAAGGAAGGATGAAGTTATTATGAAAAGAGTTTATGGACAAAATGTCGAAGGTACAAAAGGTCGAAAGACAAAAGGTGGGAAATTTTTCCTTCTTTGAAAATACATTTTCGACCTTTTGTTCCTTCCTTTTTGTTCTTTGACCTTTTGTCCTTTCGACCTTTTGTCATAGATTCTATGAAAAGTATATTATAGCTATCTAATATGCGCAAAATTACGATGGAGGAAAGTCTTCTTTAGGACTTCACTACCCACTTTCTCTACTTGCAATTTTTAGATTTCAGTGTACCGGCACTACGATCTTGCAAAACATTTTATTTTATAAACGATGGTAGTGGATGATCACCCAGATATTATCGCTGCAACTATTTTTCTATGGGACCCGCTTATAGACCAACCTGATAGGCAATCTTTCCGCTGTTGCATTGAAACACGGTGGCCTTGTCGCTACAATAAAAAAAACTTTCGTTGGTTTATTTGATGATTCTGCTTTCGATAAGATTTCCACAAAAATTTGCTGTGTTTGACTCAAAACAATGGAGAAATGATGATGGTAGAAAAGTGGTGAGCAGTTCCAAGAGAGACCTGACTGATTTAGCAATTTTTCTCCCGAACAGACTCAAATTCTAGAAAAAATTAAATAAAATCATTATGTCAATTATGATGCTCGGTTGTTCTCGGTTTTCTTGATTTGTTGATCATTCAGAAAAATATGTTTTTTCAGTTTTGACGATTAATCGATTCTTAAGGCCCAAACGCAATGACAGCGGAACGGCCACGGAAAGCGAAATCGGCTCGCCTATATATATGAACTATAGCATGCTTGTCGATTCCGACTTTGTTCACTGGCGAACCGGTTCCGCTTTCCGTTGCCGTTCCGCTATCATTGCGTATGGGCCTTTACTAGAGCCTGAACTTCAAAGAAAGCTGTAATGATATCTTGCTTTCATAACTAGCTGTTTCATATGAAAATATTAGTGACTAGCTTTCCAATGACAACTTGAAAAAAAAACAGCCTATTTAAGAAAGAAAAGCAACCCAAGTAACAATTTCAGTGCTTTTTGATCTTAGATGTTATTTATGGAGGTTTTATTAGAAATGTATCCATTCCTAACAGATTTAATAAAGCATTGCAAAAAAAAAATGCTTTGTAGATATCTACAAGAGCTCCTGTTAAAACTTATTTGCTGGCCACATTTTTTGATAATAAATTGTATTTTGAAGGAGCTGTGTAGTGTCTATTAAAACCTTTACTTAAAACCTCATCTTGCTTGTCTTGTCAAGGCATAAATAAAACTTCTAAGACTACGCTAAGTCATGTTAAAGCCTTCTTAAATCTCGACTGTTTGATGCATGTTATTGGAATGCAGTCTGCGTGTGGGTATCAATATCATTATGTTGATAATGATAATCACGTAGTTAATTATGGATTAATTAGAAGGCAAACATAGAAATGACAAATATTCCTCTCGAAGAATTAACAGAATATCGCATATTTTTCCCATACTTGCCTGAACTTCCCGTTCTAGTGGGACAACTATGCTGCACACAACAGCTGAGCTACACGAAAAAAGCTTTTATTTTTCAGGCACTTATCACTTACCGTTTTCTGCATCAATACAACCGATCAAGCACGACTGGCTTTATTATAACAATTCATTCCAATAAAACAGTTAGATACATTACGGCCACGCAAAAAATGATTATTTTAATTTATTATTATGAGTCGGCAGACATCATGATGGTTTCAATATCAAAAAAAGGTTATGGTTTATAAACAAATTATTGGTTGGTGTTTGTTCAATCATATGCTCTTAACATTGGTTTATTCTGTGTATTAGGATATCGTAAAAGATTTAATACCGCTAGTTGAGCTCAATAAGGCTATACAATAGCTCTTATGAATGTTTTATAGCATACTACAAGGGTAAATGTATTCATACGATACAAAACTAAGAAGTTTAGAAACGGGTTTAAGGTAAAGTCCTAACAACCTCCTGTAGTGTGGGCCTTTTCGGGCTGGCTTAACAGAGTTTTATGAAAGGTTTATTAAGGTTATTAAGACTAATAAGTTCTAAAATGAGTTTTAACGATAAGGTGGTAACAACAGCTTGTAGTAAATGAAAAAAAAAAAAACTAAAAATGTTACTTGGGAAATCTCTGATAAAATAATTGTAGATATGTCGTGAACACTCACTGTAACAACGTGATTCTGTTGCACAACCTTTGTTCATGAGAAAGTAAAATATTTGTAGAAAAAATAAAATTGAAATGTGATCACCGCCCAGGGGGCCCGAATAACGGTGAACGCGCAGCTGCTCAGCATGAACAAATTGACTTCCCTGGACAACACAAAACTGGTCAATTAACATGGAAAGCTCTCAGTTAATATCCGTGAAAATGCTTACTGAGCTGAGAAACAGGCCTTGTCCCAAAGAAGAAGAAGAAAGTTTTTTTTCCTTACTTTTATTTGTTAGGCCTCCGTGGAATCGATCTCAAATAGGTCAATTTTGTTTTCCAACTAAGCTGGCAAATTTGTGTGTCTAAGTTAACCATTCACAAAAAACAGGCATATAAATGACCAAAACAAACCATATGGAGTAAACCTGTTCATATTTAAAAAAAAGTTTGGAAATCTTCCGGTCAAGCAGTATTCTGAATTCTCATGCTAAGAACAATGTCTGGTCAAATTTTCAGCTCATTTGATAGAGATTACACTATGCTTCAAGTTGAAAATGTGTTTTAGGCTTATTTTAAGATTTAAAAAATCATAACTCAAGTATGCTAAATTTTTACTTAAAGTTGAAACATTTTTCCAAAAACACACTGAAAAAACATAGCTAATTTCCTCAGTATTGGGTCAACCAAAATATAAAAACAAGGTGTCATTAGAATCGTAATCTTATATTATTTAAAGAGCACTCACGAAATTTTTGCAGAAAAATCTGAAAACTATTCAAAATCAATGAAACAGGCAATTTTTAATGGAAGAAACGGGGACAACCGTACCAACCGTTTCATTTCAGGGAGATAGATAATAATAATCGTTGGGAGTAGCTTTGCTAAGAATGTTAATGCACACTCCATAAGTTGCTTCTCCTGGGATGAGACATAAGTATTTCTCCCATGTGCCTTGGCTCAAGAGCCTTGGATTGAGTGCCTTTCCACGCTCTCTGGAAAGAGATGGAGACCTACCAATAAATTTCGTTGAATAATAGAAAATCAATCGACTTTTGGTATTCATTAAAAAAAAACATGTATTTTAACAATATATCGGAACGAGCTCACCAAATTCATTAAATCGATTTTGCTATCCAACGAATACAATGATGACTTCCTTTTTTCACTTGCCATTGCCATATGTTTGGATTTTCACTTCCACTAGCCGTAATGATATTACACCTTGTCACAAAGCACAAAATATCACAATATATATCAATGAAGTTGAAACTACAGTGTAAATTATAATTGTATAAATGTTACCTAGTTCCATTGAAATTTTGGTTTTAGTCGATTTGCAATTTTGCCAGCCGAATTTTAACTATACGCAAAAACGAGAAAAATCGTGACTTCTGGTTTGGCACGTAAAAATATCTCAAAAAACTTATTTTTTTCGCTGAAATTTTACAGACTTCAGAGCTATTTAAAAATTAAATTCTTTACATTAGTGTTGACTGATTCCGTGTCATCTGGCCGAATACCGTTGAGCCGAAATTAGGCACTAATGGGAAACTATATGATAGAATGTCAGAAACAAGATGTGGAGCTCACATCTCGTCTAGGGTGATACGAAACATACGTTATAAATAAAACTGTGTAGAGTGCGACTGCAGTCTTATAGGAGAATGACATGCATGCCTGTATGCAGATGAATGGAAAGTGCTTATGATTATTATAACATTATCAATTGAAAGAATAGCCTAGAAAAGGTAAAATCTAATGTATACAAATAACATCATTCGTTCCGTCAAAGTAAGTCAAATCAATCAGTAGTAGCTGTCAAATCAACATTTGCTATCATTAGTTACGTCGCATAAGATCACAGGTTAGTTCGGTAGAAAATGTGTACACTCGCATTGTATGCTATTATTCATCACATAATATATACACGTATATCGCCTCCAGTTTTGTACGTAGAAGGTCTTTTCACGACATTCGATTGTCTGTGGATCCCCAATTGCTCAAGAAGCATTCTGTAATAGCAATATGAATCCCAATTAGGTTTTGATGTCCAAAAATACAATCTACTATTACTAATGCTATTAAGAGATCTATCCAGAAATAAAAACCTAACATCTAACAATATCGTTGTCTCTTCTCATTTCTTCTTCACAGTGCTATCCGCAAACCTCAGCCCAGAAATAGACATCTGGAAGGTGCCATTCATTTGTACGTGACTGTGGCAAAAATTGTTCCAGTGAAGTGTATATTTCTGTGTCGTTACCTCCGGCCCTCACAATGTGAAGAAAACCAAGCGCCAAGAGATGAAACCAAGTGGATGTAACAACACCTGTGAGCGGCCATAATCGGAAAGCTTCAATCAGCGCCCCGGTATCCTTTTCATTTTTCCTAGTTTTTCGCGAAGCGCTCGCGAAAATTATTGGCGGCGTAAGAAGAGGGGCCTAAGTCGTGTGAAATCAGTGAAAATCGGTGAAACGTGACGACCTTTTTAGGAGGTGGCAGGAATCGTCAGTGTCGATCAGATTTGGAACTGGTGATAACGGGAAGATCTGAGTTGGAGTCTTAGTGCAACAGTGTCATTCGATGGAAACATTGTTTGTGTGTATCGTTCTATTGGGTAAAATAAAATATATGTGTGGTTTTGAGATGAAGTGTTCTAATGGGGGTGTGTTTAGCATTTATTAATAAAATCAGCTGAAGATAATTCATATCGCGAAGGACACGTGATATTTCAAAAAAGGTGAGTTGTTTCTACAAATGCGACGTATTTGAAATATTTCATTACTCAACTTTGATTTAAAAACTAAACGTTCGTCCATGATTACATAAAATATTCAAGACTCTCCGATCATGTGGATTACAAAAGAATCGTATACACTTAATATTTTTATTAAATAAATAAATAAATTAAGGTTTGACCATTGAGAACCTGCAATTTTCCCAGTATTGCAGTGAATGATGCTGATACAAACCGATGTCAAACAATTCTTTCCCAAGACGGCTTTTGCATTGTACAATCAGATTTTGATAAATCTTGAAAGTTTATTGAAAATAATGCAATTAAATTATTACTTACCGTTGTCTATTCGTCGTATCAATTTCTGTTTCGGTCACCATCAGTTTTGATTCGTCTCACGATTAACGGCTCACTGTGATATACCGTTTTGATTCATATTACGGACAGCTTCAAATTCCGGACACTCTCGTTTGTATGGGAAACATTTCACACGAAATGTTTCAATTTTCGCCGTCCAAAACTTCTCATTTTCGATGCTCGTTTTATTAGGTTTTTTCCATGAAAATCATTGCAAATTTATAATGCCCAACTACCTTAGACGTCTCTTAAGTGGTTGAACGATTTCAATTGATGATTTGACTGTTCCATTAATGATTATCATGAGCTGTCCGTAATTCGAATCAAAGCGTCCGGAATATGAGGCAAAAGTGAGGGAGCATCCGGAATCAGAATCATGAAAAGGTGTGGCCTTTTGATTTATTTAAAATTATTCAAGATGCGGACGCGTATTCTTTACCCACCATCCGAAAGTTAAGGGCTTCCGACGCTCGATAACGCTAAAAAATCATACAGAATGATTTATTTTGTATGTTCCAAGCTGGGTTATACTTCACTGAGGCCTTAAGTGTCCGTAATATGAATCAAAACGGTAGTGAGTGGTCAAAATACAACACTTCAACGCTATAATATTTTTTACCAGAATATCTAGATCTATGGGCATCTCCTTCCATTCCTACAGCATGATGAAATATATAGTTTTACTTTAAAATTTATTGGCGCCATCAAAATACAATTCTTTTTGACCGAAAAATCACAACAGCTGCTCAAAGTGCAGCCAAAACTGCACAATCAAAGGAACCGTTTGCCGAACATTTCGCACAAATTGATGCGCATCAGCCTCATACCGGACGGATGAAAAACTTTGTTTACGTTATCAATTAAATGCAGTCGTTGAGGGAATTTTTATAAAGTTTCATAAACTACAGAAGTTTTACGACGTGTGATTGGAATGACATCTTTCAGTCAATATGTACGAAGGTTTTCCATAAGTCACACAGGGGGGCGGGAAGAAATTTGAATCGTAATGTGATGTTGCTCAGTCGATCGATAATCAGATTTCGATTAGTACGTCTTCGTCCATGTGATTTCGACGAAGGAGTGCAAAAAGGTTAATTGAACTGAAGTTATTTATCGGAATAAAATGGTTTTAATGCATTTTTGGTGCACCAGTAAAATGACACACTGTTCATTCAAATCACCGTCCTTCTAGTCAAATAAATCCAATGCATAACGAATCGAGATCCATCGAGCAATATGGTTGAATAGCACGAAGACATTCAGGCAGGGGTACAATTTATTGACGAATGTTATTAAAAGTGGAAACTCCCGAAGGACGAAGACACTTTCGGGCTTTGATTTGGGTTGCAGTATAAACAGAATCCTTTCCACTTGGGAAAGGATTGAGAGCAGTGCCTTTTTCGTTATCGATAAGTGTTTTCAGCATGAACCGCAAAAATAAAGCTAGCTTGGAACAACGTTTTGATGGTTGGAGTGATGTTTCGGAGGTAATCCAAACAATCGTTTGTTTGATTTGAGTTTCGGTCAAACTTTGTTTAAGATGTGTTTTTACGAAGAGTGAGATGTAAGTAAGATGTTTTCAAATGTCTCAACTCATTTAAGTCTTTCGATTTTTATCCAACATTTTTTAAAGTTATTGAATGCCGTTCAATTTTTTGATCTTTAAAAACTTGATAGAATCCCTCTGAATCATTTTGTATTTCTTTTATCTCCCTTCAATTTTTAGTATTTTTTCGAAACATTTCCAATAATCTTCTAAAAATTCTTAGTACTTGAAATATTTTCGAATCGTTTTGAATCGTTCTAGGTTTATTTATGTCTCTTGAATTTTTCCAAATTCTTTTGAACCTCTGCGAATCTATGTGAATCTTTTCACTTATGTTGATCTTTGGGACCTTTTCAATCTTTTGCACGTAGTCTGAGTCAGAGAGCTAGAGCTGAACTCGAAGTCAGAGCCGAACCTCAGCTGAAGGCAGGTCAGAGTCAGTCAGAGTCAAAATCAAATTCAAAGTCAGAGCCAGAGTTAAATTAAGAAATTGAGTAAGAGTAAGAATCAGAGTCGAAGTCAGAGTCAAAGTCAGAGTCGGAGCAAGAGCCAGAGTAAGAATCAGAGGCAGAATCGGGGTCAGAGCCAGAGTCGGAGTCAGAGTTAGAGTCAAAGACAGAGTCAGAGTCCGAGTCCGAGTCCAACTCCGAGTCCGAGAGAGTGTCAGAGTCAGAGTCAAAGTCAGAGTCAAAGTCAAAGCCAGAGCCAGAGTCAGAAATAGGGTCAGAGTCAGAGTCAGCGTCAGATCCCGAGCCAGAGTAAGAATCAGAGTCAGAATCGTGGTCAAAATCAGAGTCAAATTCAAAATCAGAGTTAGAGTTAGAGTTGAAGTCAGAGTCAGAGCCAGAGCCAGATTCAGTGTCAAAGTTAGAATCGAAGTCAGAGTCAGAGCACGAGCCAGAGTAAGAATCAGAGTCAGAATCCGGGTCAGAGCCAGAATCGGAGTCAGAGCCAGAGTCAGAGTTAAAGTCAAAGTCAGAGACAGAGTCCGAGTCCGAGTTCGAGTTCGAGTCCGAGACAGAGTCAGAGTCAGCATCAGATTCAGAGCCAGAGTAAGAATCAGAGTCAGAATCGGGGTCAGAGTCAGAGCCAGAGTCAGAATCAGAATTAGGGTCAGAGTCAGAGACAGAGCTCATTTTTGAGTCCGAGTCCGAGTTCGAGTCAGAGTCAAAGTCAGAATTAGGGTCGAAGTCAGAGTCAGAGTCTGAGCCAGAGCCAGAGTAAGAATCAGAGACAGAGTTGGAGCCAAAGCCAGAGTCAGAGTTAGAGTCAGAGCCACAGTCAGAATTAGGGTCAGAGTCAGAGTCTGAGCCAGAGCCAGAGTAAGAATCAGAGCCAGAGTGGGAGTCAGAGCCAGAGTCAGAGTTAGAGTCAGAGACAGAGTTCGAGTCCGAGTCCGAGTCCGAGTCCGAGTTCGAATTCGAGTCCGAGACAGAGTCAGACTCGAATTCAGAGAGTCAGAGTCAGAATTAGGGTCAGAGTCAGAGACAGAGACAGAGGCAGAGCCAGAACCAGAATCAGAATTAGGGTCAGAGTCAGAGACAGAGCCTAATTTTGAGTCCGAGTCCGAGTCCGAGTCAGAGTCAAGGTCAAAGCCACAGTGAGAATTAGGGTCAGAGTCAGAGTCAGAGTCTGAGCCAGAGCCAGAGTAAAAATCAGAGTCAGAATCAGGGTCAGAGCCAGTGTCGGATTTTTTTTCCCTACTGCTCCTGTGACTCGATACCCCCCGGAACTACATCAGGCAACTTCATCGGGGGAGGGCTGGGCTCATGCACTTCGTCAATCTCAGCCTCTGACTGTTCTACTAGTTCGCTGTTGGAGCTTAATGTCGTCAAAAACGCTGATCAATACGACATTTCTACGGTGTCTCTGCGACTACTCGTTTTGCCCAATTGGCGGTTGAAGATCTCGCCGGGGCTTTGGACAGCTTTCTGTGCGACGACGCATACTTTCCTTGGGCTGGCCTCGCGTCAGAGCCCTGTTGAACTTCTACTGGATGCTCATGTGCACTTCGTTGCTCTACGACGACTCGTTCTCCGCTGCTGCTGTTCAAGCTCTTCTGGTTGACCAGTTGGATGCCGAGGTCGGTCCTGCGATTCCGGTGGAGGGAAACTTCCGGTTCACAGGCGCCCCGACGACCATTTGCCGGTGCTATTTCGCAAATTACTCAGCTAGACCCCGGCGGTAAACTCAACCTACTCCGACTCGACGTTGATTGGCCAAGTGCCAGGGTCGGTTCTACAATTCCGGTTGGAGGATGACGTCCGGTTTGCAGGCGCCCCGACGACTATTAACCGATACTACGCTATGCCCGCTCTACTCGGTCTTGTCCCCGACGGAGGATCTAGCCTACTCCGATCGCAACCCGGAGCTCTCTGGTCTTCACGCCATCTCCTTTGCAGCTACGACATAATCGCCGTTATTCCCCTGTTCAACGCATTCCAGGTGCTTTCATGCTGGCACATGTTCTGCACGATGTTGTCCGGATTTAGGACTCTTGCGGTTTCTGGCATCATCTCGCTTCGTATATTCCTGAATCGAGGGCAGTCGAATATAACGTGTTCTGGTGTCTCCTCGATATTTGGACAGGCCGGACAATGTGGAGATTCTGCGTGTCCGAATCTGTGCAGATATTTCCGGAAGCATACATGGCCTGACAGAAACTGGGTCAGGTAGAAGTTAACTCCTCCATGTTTTCTGGTCGTCCAAACCGACATGTTAGGAATGAGCTTGTGGGTCCACCTTCCTTTCTCCGAGTTATTCCACTCCTGCCGCCATCTGGCCATTGTGTCCAATCTAATAGTATTCCTCACATTCCTGGTGTCCCCTCAGCCAGAGTGATGCAGATGGGGATCAGTCCGGCGATAACGCACACTGCCTCCGATGATATAGTGCGGTAGGCACTCGCCACCCGTATAGCCATGAGCCGGAACGTACCTGCCAGCTTATCTCGGTTACGTTTGGTTCCCAACGCTGCAGCCCAAGCCGGGACTCCATACCTCAGTATAGACGATGATACGGTCGCCAGAAGACGCCTCGTGCTGCTTCTTGGTCCTCCAATGTTGGGCATGATCCTAGCTACGGTGTTAGCTGCTTTCGCTGCCTTTTCGCAGTCATAGGCTATGTGGCTGTTGAAGTTTAGCCTGTCGTCGACCATTACTCCAAGGTACTTTAAAAAGCGTTTCGATAGGATTGCGTGTCCTCCGACGTTGATCTCCAACTGCTGAACCACCTTGCAGTTGCTGACCAGCACCACCTCCGTTTTATGATGAGCCAACTGCAGCTTGACTCCAGTCATCCACGATTCAATGGTGTCTAGCGATTCCGCCGTCAGCATCTCCACCTCCTCCGCAGTCTCGCCAGTTATCGCAAGAACGACGTCATCTGCGAACCCAACGATCGCGACTTCATTCAGCAGTGACAAGGTTAGCACTCCATCGTACATCATGTTGCACAATGATGGACCAAGTATGGATGAACGCGTTCTTGACGTCTATTGTTAGCACTGCGCAGTATCGATTGCCTCTCCTCTTCTACTTGGACGCTTTCTCCACACACGCGATGACTGTCCGAATAGCATCCACCGTCGAAGTCTTTTTACGAAATCCGAACTGCCTTTTCGACAATCCGTTCTCGCCTTCCGTGTAGATCGTCAGCCTGCCGAGGATGACCTTCTCCAGAAGTTTGCCAAGAGTATCCAGCAAGCATATTGGTCTATATGAAGCAGGATCTTCTGGCGGTTTTCCCGGTTTTGGCAGTAACACCAGCTTCTGCACCTTCCATCTGTCTGGGAAGCAGCCTTCCGCTAGACACTTCTGCAACGCTGTCCTGAATATGTCTGGGAACGCCAAGATAGCTGCCTTTATCGTAACATTAGGGATACCATCTGGTTCGGGAGCTTTGTTCAGCTTCAATACTTTCGCAACCGTTATCAGCTCGGCGTTAGACACTCGTATACCGGTATTTTCTACCTCTACGTCAGCGTATGGTGTGGGCGGCCACGCGGTTGGAGCATTCGTAGGAAAGAGACCGTTCACTATCGCCTTCAGTTTGTCGGGACACATTTCAGCTGGGGTAACTGGGCCCTTGATCATCGCCATCACTACTCGATAGGCGTTTCCCCAGGGATTTGCGTCAGCTTCCCGGCACAACTCCTTGTAGCAGTTCGTTTTACTCGTCGCTATTTCCCGTTTGAACGCGGCTTCTGGCCAGTCGGTAGGTCACTTTACGCTCTTCCATGCTGGCTTCGGATCTAGCTCTCTGCACGCGTCTTCTGGCTCTTAAGCAGGCTGCGCGAAGGGTGCTGAGTCTGTCGTTCCACCAGTATGCAGGACGCTTCTGCATACTGGTGGATTCTGATTCCTTGACTCCAATTTTCTCGGCATAGTTACGTCACACGCTTTCGCCAACGCTTCGGTCAGCTCTCCTGCATCCATGTTTAGAGTGTCGCTTACTGCTCGGAGTGCTTCGACGAAAAGATCCTTATCGAAATGCTTCGTCTTCCACCTTCGTTCTCCATTGCTCCTCTGCCATACTGCACAACTTCTCTGGCCAACGCAGTAGTGGATCGCTTGATGGTCACTGTGGGTGTATTCTTCGCTAACTCTCCAGTTCATATTTGTGATCAGCGAAAGGTCACGTCGATGATGGGTTCCCTACCGTCTTTGCGAAATGTGCTAGCGAGACCGTCGTTGCACAGCTTTACGTCGAGCTTCGCTAGAGCTTCCAGCAAACTGTAGCCTCTCACGTTGGTCAGTCTACTACCCCACTCCACGGCCCAAGCATTGAAGTCTCCTCCGATTATTACCGGCGTTCGAGCGATCAGCTTGTCGATTAGCATATCCAACATCTGGGTGTACTGCTCCAGTGTCCATCTCGGGTGGCGTAACAGCTACACACGAAGATTCCGTTAATTTTAACGATCACGAAACCCTCGTTCGACTACTTCTTGGATAGGGAATCGGCCCATTACTTGGATCGCCGTCGTCTCTGCTATGTCTGCTACTTTGGTGTGAACACTTGACTCAGGAACAGTGTTGTGAAAAACTCAATTTCTCACAACTCACGATTGAGATTTTTCATGCGTGAGTTGTCAATCATGCAACTCAGCAGTCAAAAAATCATGGATGAGTTGGCTCACCTTTTTAACTCATTGTCACGTATTTCCACAGTTTACTCACACACGGTAATAATTTCTTGTTAGTCTGGTAAAATTACGTTAATCCTTTCTAACGTAAACAACAACATTCGGGTTTCACGAGTTTCTGCCGGGTTTTGCGACTAAATCATTTTTTACGGATTGAGTTGATTGAGTTGATTTTGCATCAAAATCTCAAGCGTGAGATTTGCAAAGCAGATCTCTAATGAGTTTGCTCTCACGGGAGAGCGTATTGATTGATATTTTGAGTGTGAGTCTATCAACACTGCTCAGGAAGCCTGCATTCCGCTGGTTTTCCGGTGGCTCACTCAGTGTGCTGCATCTGCTAGTGCTGGCTGCTACCGTATCACTGGCGATCTCTGAGTCGGTTCTTGCGAATACTATCGCGTCTTCGTTTCCTCCAGTAGAATCTCCATCCAAATCGATTATTTGCTCCACTCGATTGGGTCCCCCCTTCGAGCCGTTATCTCTACTTGTTGTATATAGTCGCCTCTCGTGATTCCATGGTGTAAGAAACGCCAGCCCGGCAGGGCGGCCTAGAGCAGGGTACTAACACTAAACTTGGACTTCGGATGAAATCAAATGGGAAAAAGAAAGAAATATATCAATTTAAAAAAAAAACCTATATTCTAAGCTGACCTTTTCTCACTCCTCCCTTACTACGGCACTGGTCGTCACTCGTTGGGGCCCGTACTGCAGCGGTGGCGGTGGTCGTTCGCTTTCTCTCGCTCCGCACGGACTGTGCGAAGCTCCTCCTCCTCCTTCTTCTTCTTCTTCTTCTTCACTCACTGGGCAATAAAGCTACACGAAGCAGCTGTCCTTAACAGTTAGCTAGGGGGAGGAGATAGACTCCTTTGTCGGACCCCCCCCTAGCGACGCTGGTGATAAACACCGAACTGCCTACTCGCCGTAGGCAGTCCCGGCAGATTCCGCAGAATTCTGCCACAGGTGGTACGCCCCTTTGTACGCACCTGTCTTCGTTCTCCTTGACGATTAACTGTAGGGGCGAGAAACTCTACTGGCTGAGCCCCCAACAGTGAGAACGGCGGGTGTTTGAATGGATCGTTTGAGAGACCGCCGGGAAGCGATTTGCTCCTTGACGATGAGCTTCCCAAAATGGCGGTGATCCACACCCTTGGTACGGCACAACACTTTTACCGCACTTTTAATCCGTTACCGAACCACGGGCCCGGCACTTTCCGACGGAAAATCGCCCACGGATTACTTCCGACGGCGCTGGGAATGTCTTCCAGCGGACGCACTCCAAAAACGGCACTACACGGACTTTTCCGGACAAATTCTTCACCGACGGAGTCAATACGCGTCATTCACTTTTCGTGGCTCGTAACAATCCCCTCTCTACGTCATCGTCACGACCAAAACACACACCACACAAACGTCACCATCTCCTGCCAGTTATGCTGATTTATGTTGCCGTCGCTTTCCTTGCAACGGGAGGAGATGGAGGCCTAATCTTATTTAGCTCACCGAGACACTACACACGATAATTATTTCCCTACATTATAAAAATACTAACTACACATTCTGAATAAAAATAAATGAGAAAACCGAACGAAACAAAATTAATCACAACACAGTGGTGATTTATGTTGCCAACTAATACGTCAACAATATGTCAAAACAAATCAACATATTTTGACATTTTACACAACACGCTAAAATTGTTTCACTGCGGGACATTTACACACGGAAACAAAATGGGTAAAAATAGGTGTAAATTACACACTACAAAAATATTACACAAAATAGCTTAATTGTAACCACAGGTTACAATGGTTGTCTATGCAAGCAGGGAGGCCATGCTAGGGTTGACACAATCCTTCATGGGGGTTGGGTTCAGAGCCGGATCGGCGTAAGTCAGGAATGTTACAACTCAGCCTACTACTCACCGAGGTTGGTGACGAGTTTCGAACGTACACGAAGGCCTGCCAAGTTTGTCGGATGGACCAGACGCTCGGTCACCTCCTGGAGGAAGTGCTAAAGGTGGTATTCCATACGGCTGTATGTACGAGTTTCGCTTGGAAAGGGTAAGAATCCCAAGCTCCCACCTGGCACCCCCTTACTCTAGCTGATGTCAGAAGGACAACAGTGCCCAGTAGACTGATGCAAATTTTAAATTTTTTTCTCCACTATGCTTAAACGGTGTCATTTATGATAAAAATAATTCTCCCAAAATTTGAAGTGATTTGGAAGATATTTGGTTGTGCACACGCCATTTGAACTTCGTATGGAAATAACTATGAAAAAGGCAAAGGTTTTGTGTTCAGTCTTCTTACTGCTCGAAATAATAATCTAGATAAAAGTGAACCAACTCTTCTCATGTGAAATCTTTCCAGCTACAACTTTGTCGAAGACCACATTTTGATGGGACGTAAGGATAATTCGTTATTTTTGATAACAAAGTCTAAACCATGCTGAGATGATCATTCGATTACTTTCAGAGCAACACTGCTTTTTTGCTGTAGAACATAGTAGCCTGGATTACTTTGATCTATTCTACCCGCCAGGAGCACCACTGTTGCCTGCCGGGCAGTTGGTGCTGCATGCCAAATGCATTCCCAGTTTATGATTATGAATAGCAATTTATCCTGAGGTCCAATCAAAATGTGGTCTTCGGCAAACTTGTAGCTGAGGGGATTTCACATGAGAAGATTGTGTTCAGTTTTCCATAAAAGATTATGACGAAGAGATAGAGGGCTGCACACAAAAAGATGGCGTTTTCTATAGTAATCTCCATATAAACTTCAAAAGGCCTGTGCACAGCAGGGATGCCAGGTTGGAAGACATGTCTTCCATTGGAAGACATTTGAGTAGTGTGAAAGACATTTGGAAGACGGAAGATTTTTGGAAGACTTTTCAGAATTTGTGAAGACATTTGGAAGACAATTTTAAATTATCGGCATTTTTAAAATTTCTATATTTGAAAAAAATACGTTGGGAATTACAGAAACCCTTCTAAAAGATTTTTGCACGTCCAAATCAAACTATAGCAATCCCTCTCCGAATTCCGTTAAAAATTCTCCAAGGATTCAATATCTCAATCTGAGAATTCTGACAAGGATTCTTCCAGAGTTTCTTCTAGGAACTCTTGCAGAGATTTTTTTTTTTTAAAAAGACACTACACGTTAATGCTTCCAGTGGGCTGTTTGCCCTTTGAAGGAAGCACCACACTAGACAACGGACTAGCATGCAACGCCCAGTGGCAGATTTATCAAGACATTTTAGCAATGTGTTTAAGTATTATTCCATAGAATCATCAAAGTTATTCTTGAAATCTGTTTCAGTGATTCTTGTGTATTTTTTTATGAATTCATAAAAAAGTAAACAGATTCTTATATGATTTTTTCCTGAGATTGCTACAATTGTTGCTTCTGAAATTAACCCAGGGATCCTTGGGATATCTGTCAAGATTTTTTTCACTGGTTTCTCCTTAACCTCCTCCAAAATTCCTTCAACAATGGGTGCTTTAGGAATTCATCCAAGGATTCCACCATGAATTACTACGGGAAATATTTAAATATTCAACAACGAAGTCCGCCCAGATCCGTCCCACTCGGGTTCAGATAGGGTACCACGTCTAGTACTGCATTTAGTCCCTCGGTACTGCAAAATGTACCCAAGTTTGATCGCAGTACACTTTTCACGGCATTCTAGATTACCTTATGAGCCTTACAATTTTGTGCAACTGCAAGGGACATGGAGGTCTTTATTTTGTCTATGGTCCGCCTACAGATGTCTCCAAGAGCTCTTCCAGGAATCCTATTGAAGTTCCTCCGATTTTTTCAAAACAGGAATCCTCTGGGGATTCCTTTCAGGCATTCATCCGGGAGTTTATTGCAGGAATGCTTCCGGGGATGTGCTCCACAAATTCCTCCCGGGATTTCTCCTGCAATCCCTTTTAGGATTTACTTCAGAAATTCCTCTGGGGATTTGCATCATGACATTTCCGGAGTTTTAGTCCAGGAATTCCCTTGAGGATTTTTCCGGAAATTTGTTCCTATAATTCCTCCGGATATATTTTCCAGAAATTTTTCCGATGATTTTTCCAAGAACTGCTCCGGGGATTTCCTCAGTGGATTACGTCCAGGAAGTCCTCTGGGGATTTCGTCAAGAAATTTATTAAGATGTTCCTGTGAGGATTTTTTATAGGAATTCCTTCGGAGACTTTTTCAGAGACTTTATCCGAAGATTTCCTCCAGGAATATTTCTGAGGATTTGCACCAGGAATTTCTCCAGAGATTTCGTCCAGGGTTTCCTATGGGTATGAATTACTAGATGATTTATTCCGTGGATTTTCTCCAGACATTGTTTCGGCGATTTTTCAAGAGAATTTTACAAAAGATTTCCTTTCAGAAGTTCTTTGGAGATTTGCTCCAGGGATTCCTTCGAGGTTACAAGGATTACTCCGGGGATATCCCCCAACAGTTATTTCAGGGATTTTCTCCAGGAATTTTCCAGTGGATTCTCAGTAGCAATTCCTCCGGGGATTTACTTCAGCAATTCCTCCAGAAAATTTTTTGGAGATTTCCATCAGATTTTTTCCGGGGATTTGCTACAGGAGTTCCTTCGGGGATTCCCATCAGTAAGTTCTCCGGAGATTTTTCCCTAGAATTCCTCCGGGAATTCTTTTGGTACTTCACCGGGTATTCCTTCGGATTTCCTCCATAGTTCGTCCTGGATTTTTTATATCTCCAGGAGTTCTTCAGAGTTCCTCAAGTACAGTCAAACCTCCCTGTGTCGATATCTGAAAGGACCTGGGAAAGGGACTGGGTTTTTGTATGGTTTCATGTGTCGATATCGAATAATGGAACATCGACTCATAGGGGTTTCACTATGATCCCTCGGAAATGCTCCAGAGCTCCTCTAGGAGTTCTTCTGAAGTTGCTTCGAAAAAATCACTACATTCCCTCCGGGAGTTTGTCTAGAGCTTTTCAGGAAATTTCTAAAAAAAAAATCTTCGGGCATTTCTCCAGGTGTTCATCAAGAGTTCCTCCTAGTTTTTTTTTAAGTCATTCAAGAAATTGTTTAATTTTCTCTGGCAATTCTTCTGGATTTCGTCCAGCAATTCCTCGGAACGTCCTCCAGATTTCCACAGGCAATTCTTCTAGCTTTCTTCCAGGATATCCTCTGGAGCTCCTCCAGCAATTCCTCGAATGTTCCTCCGTAATTCCTGCAAGGTTCCTTTGCTGTTTCTTCCAAACAGTGGGAATTGCTTCGAATTTCCCACTTAGTTTCTCCAGGAATTTCTCCGGAGTTCGTCAAGCAATTTCCCTGGAGTTGCTCTAGGAACGCCTGCGGAATTCCTCCAGAAACACATCTGCTGCAGGAATTTCTTTAGAGTTCCTCCGGGAATTCCTTCGGAGCTTCGGATGAATTGCTGGAGGACTCAAAAAGGAATTCATGGGGAAATACAAAAAAAAATCCTGTAGCAATTCCTGAAAGAAATGCACAACATTTCCAAAGGAGCTATGAAGGAAATACAAAGTACTTCCCGGTGGAGCTTTGAAGGAACTTCGGAGTATATGCTGGATATATTTATGGAGAAAATCCCCTTGAGGTCGCCTGGAGAAATATTCTTGGAGTAAATCTCCGGAGGAATTGCTATTGGAGATCCTATGGGGGATTTCTGGAGAAAATCTCCGGAGGTCTTGATTTTTTTTTTTCAAAAAATCTCCGGAGGATTTTCTAAAGCAAACCGCCAAGGAAATCCCCGGAAGAATTTTTGAATAAAATCCCTAGAGTAATAGAGCTATTGAAAATCCCCTGCATAAAATTTCCGGAGTAGTTCCTAGGGATATCACCGGAGGAATCCTTGAAATTCCCGAAGGAAACCCCGGAGGAATTCCTGGAGAAAATAATCGGAGAAATTTCTGTTTCAAATCCTTAGAGAAATTCCTGGAGGAAATCTCCTAAAAAAAATCTCTGGGAAAATCCACGGAAGAAAATCCTCAGATAAATTCCTTAACAAATTTCTGGACAAAATCCCCAGAGAAAATCCTGGACCAAATCCCCGCAGAAATTGCTTTCCGAAATCCTCTGAGGAATTCCTGATGCAAATCCTGGATGAAATCCACGGAGGAATTACTATTGGCAATCACATAAGAAATTCCTGTAGAAAATTCCGGAGGAGTTCTTGGAGGAAATCTCCAGGGGAATTCTTGGAAAAAAAAAACTTCCGAGGAATTTCTGGACGATTCAATCGGGAATTCCTTACAAGCTCCACTGGAAGCTCCACCGGGGATACCTTCGGATTTTCGCCATAGTTCCGCCATGAATTTAATCGGAGTTTCTCAAGGAATCCACCAGTAATTCCTCGAAAATCCTCCGGAGTTCCACTAGGAATCCTTCAGAAGTTACTCTGAGTATTCTCCTAGATTTCCTCGGAAAATCCTCCAGACTTTCTTCAAAAAATTATCCAAAATTCGACCAGAATTTTCATACGAGTTTCTCTTAGAACTCCATTTGGAAATCAGAGTTCCAGAGTTCCAGGGATTCGCAGAGTTCCATCTGGAATCCCTACGGATACTTTACTCTCAAAAATTCCTTCAGTAATTTCTTTGTAGTTTCTCCAGAAGTTCATCCGGGGTACCTCTAGGAATTCCTCTGGAGTTTCTCTGAATATTCCTTAAGTCTTCCTCCGGGACTTACTCCAGAGTTCCTCCGGATATCCTCCGCAGTTTCTTAGGGAAATCCTCCACAATTGATCTAGGAAGTTCTCTAGAGTTTCTTCAGCAATTCTTCCAAAGTTCATCTGGAGTTCCACCGGAAATTTATTGGCAGTTTTTTCGGAAAAAGCGAGGTTTTTTAACAGTGTGGTATAAAATACTACAGCGCGACGATTGAAGTGTAAAATAAAATAAAGGAATTTTCATATTTTGTCTGTGGACAAATCCTTCAATGCTTTTCATCAGGAATCTTCAGAGAAATCTTTAGCGATTACAATCCTTGGTAGAATCTATGGCAGGAAAATCAGGAAATTATCCCTGAACTTAATAGTGCAAAATGTTTCTAAAGAATGCTAAAAGGAGTTCTAGGGTAACTTGCATGAAAACTTTTTACGAATTTTTTAAGATCGCGATTAGAATTCATAGAGGAGTACATGGACTACTTATTGCAAAACTGATTGAGAAATTTGCTAAAGAGTTTGAAGAAACCCATTCTGGAGGAATTCTTTAAGAAATTCTTTGTGAAATTTTGGGATAAATTCTGGCAGAAATTCCTGATTAAACATTTGAAGAAATTCTTGGACGGAGAACAAAAGTTTCTCAATGATTGGCTTGAAGCATCATATAAAATTTTTAAAGGAACTCGTAAAGAAGTATTCTGGTAGAAATTTTGTTAATTGAATTGTTCATTCAATTTATCGTCTTTGCAATGCTTAGAGGAATACATTCATATTATCTTGGAAGAATCCTTCGATATTCTTTAAGATACATTTCACAAAACATCACCGGAAAAATCCGTGAATAAATAGATGAAGATATATTCTTAGGGGTTCATGTAGAAATCTGTGAAGGTATTGGTTGAACATCTGATGAATTATCAAGAACAATTATTCATAAAATTAAAATCTGGTTGAAAATCAACCATGCACAGGGCAGCTTTTGCCTGACAAGCATGGTTTTAAAACAAGCTGTGCAGGATTTCTTTGAAGAAATTCCCCAACAATAATGTTAAACATGATAAAGGAGAGCCTAATTTTCTGACTTACCAGGCTTAACTAAAAATTGAGCAAATGTCACAACTGAAAAAACTGCGTAAAAATCGATAAATAAGAAAAACCCAGCAGTTTTTGTTCGAAAGTAAAACAGCTGTGTGTATTTATTTTTTTCAGAATTAGGGATTTTGAAGCATAAAACTGTTTATTTTTAGTTTTGACATTTGCTCCATTTTTACTTGGACCTTAACCCGAAAATTCGGACTTTATAAAGATACCATGATAATTGAAAAATTTTAAGTGGAAGACATTGGAAGACATTTTTCCATGCAATTGGAAGACATTGTAAAAAAATCACCTGGCATCCCTGGTGCACAGTCAAATTTTTCCGATTCATTTCAAACTTTGTGAGGATGCTATTTACCATAATATAAGTCGTTTAAGCATAGGGGAGCCAAAATTTCAAAATTTGCATCACTCTAGTGCCCAGGTTGCACTACCAGCTAAGTAGGGGGACTGGGAGTAGTTTGCCCACGTTAAGGAGAACAGCGATTTTACATGTGAAAAACATTATTTTATGCTCTTTTTTAATTATGGTCGGATAAACTAACATGTTTTCTACCAAATAGTAGAGACAGCTATCCATTTTAGCTTTACTGGGGTTTATTGAATAGTTTTTAAAAAATGCTTGCTTAACTGCATATATATTGTTTTGCGGGGTAAAACGCCCCGCTTGAGTTCGGCGTTAGCCATGCTGTAAACCAGTGCTTCCCAAACTTTTTCAACTTTCGCCCCCTTTAGGCCAATATATATCTGGAATCGCCCCCCCCCCCCCTGATATGTGATTCAAAATTTTCAGGAAGGCGCTATACAGATCAATATTTAATCAAAAGCGTAACCATTTGCGTGTATTACAGGCTACTCAATCAATTTTCGATACAAGTTCGGTCCACTTTCAACTTTTTAAACGCAATAAATGCATGGGTGCCAACTTGTAGTATAGCTTTCCAAAACTGAACCAAATGGAATGTTTTCCAAGCAAATGCACTTCTTTTCACAAGAACACGTCATATTGAGGTGAACTGCATCGATTTTGTTGGCAATTCTGGGTTTTTCGAAGATCTCGCCCTCCAACTACGTCGCAAGTTAGTGCGTATGAATAAATGTAATATGATTGGTTAACTACAGTGATACCTCCATGAGTCGTTGTTCCATGACTCGATATCGACTCATGGAACCATACTAAAAACATAATTTCATGGTTACTATGATGGTCCCTAGAAGCAGCTTTCCGAAGAATTGCTGTTCCATGACTCGATATTTCCATGAGTCGATGGTCCCTTCAATATCGACTCATGGAGGTTTCACTGTATAATTTCATATGGATTTATCTGCGATTTCTAAAATAACTGCAATAACTTTCAAAAATTGTGTTTAATAAATAGATGTCGATTTTCGCCTGCTAAATTTCTCAAATTTTATTTGTAAAATGATTTGTATCATCACAACAGATAAGAATCAGTGCCACCGAAATGCATCTAGGTGAAGTCTACATAAAAAGTGCAACCGAAACATAAACATGGGTACTGTACATTTTTTCCGTAAAATGCCAATATAAGAAATACTAGTTTCCTAACATCAAAGTTCCCATACAAACAAAAAAATCCCGTATAAAATATTGAGCTTTTACAACAATTTTAGAAAATTCTCAGATACATATTATTTGTGACTAATCATTCCGACCTTAAGAAAATCTCAAATATCGACTATTTTTTGAACTCACATCATGTTAAAAACCTGAATGAATAAAACAATCATTTAGTCTTTGACAATAATCAAGTGTTGTCTATCATAATTTTAAAATCATGGTCATTAGAGATTTAACAATCTAAGGTTAAACAATCATACAAATAATTGAATTTGGAATTGATTATCCTTCTGATACATTAGTATGAGCGTGTGTTATGAGTTACTATTTTTAAATGCTCCCATGTTAGCTTTTTCGCCCCCTTTTTGGATTTTTCGCCCCCCAAATTCTGTTTTACAAATTTTCGCCCCCTTGAGCATGAAAATCGCCCCCCGGGGGGCAAATTCGCCCACTTTGGGAATCACTGCTGTAAACGAACGCACACAATCATGCTTGTTTATAGGTTGCATGCATCCAGGCGTTTGTTCAGATGTTATTGTTCAATAATAGTATACATGCTGATGTGAAAAACGTACACTTGTAAGGTTCCATTTTTTGCGTAACTTCAACGTGACATTACGTTTGGTAGAATTTGAATTCAAACGGCTGTTTTGGTGTTATAAAATAGGGGTGGGCGTTTTTCCCCATGAGTTGATTAAAGTTTAGGTCCTTCAATAAGCTTTTTAAGGACATATTCACATATGTTTTGCATGTAACACAAACTATGACAGTGTACAAGTTGGCTCTCGGCAATAGTTTCAGAAATTTGATTATTTATCGACCTAAAAAATGACATTGAAAATCGCACAAAATTGCAACGAAAACAGCGAAGAACGTTTTTATACGTTTTTATCGATTTGGTTGAGAAAAACACTATTTTTATGTGTTTTTTTTTTATTAGGAGAAGCATTTTTATCCATTTTCTATGATCTAGGGTGAACAAAAGCATACTAAAACACATAGTTCGTCCAAATCGATGGTGGCGCGTTTTGCCCCCTATGGGCATATTACCCCCAGTTCCCCTACGCAACCCTTAGCTGACGGTCTTTGTCATCGTTAGACCCGTGGAAGCGTGAGGCAGGGGCTTGTGAGGACCAGAGCTATGTTGGACACTCCTTCCTGGTTGTCGACTCACCATTTTGCAACCCAAGTAAGAGCCAGAGTCAGAGTCAGAATCAGAGCCAGAGCCAGAGTAAGAATCAGAGTCAAAATCGTGGTCAGAGTCAGAGTCAGAGTCCGAGTCCGAGTCAGATTCAAAGTTAGAGTCAGAATTAGGGTCAGAGTCAGAGCCAGAGCAAGAGTAAGAATCACGAGCCCTCCGAGCGTGTCAACCCCATATATACGAACCGTGGCCAACATGATTTTGACATTTTTGGGAATTTGACACTTTTGGGGAATCTGACAGTTTTGGGTTGTTCACGTTAACTTATAAGTACTCATTAACGTGGGTTTAAGCTGGGTTAGACGCATAATGACGGAATTGATTTTAGTGTGCTATTGCTCAAAAGTTACACGATTCCTAGAAAAATGCAAGTAAATGAGTAAACAATTGTGAGCAATTCTCGCTGAAACCAGGCCGCCATCGGCACCCATCGTTAGAATTCCAATTTTATGTCACTGATCGCAAGCTTTCGATAAAACTTAAGGGTGGTCCTTTTTGTTTTCTCAAATTGGTGGACCCCTCGTACGCCAGCTAGCTAAACAGTTTGCAAAAAAGCCCATTTTTTGATAAATCTTGGGTATTTCTTCACGTGATATGTCTCATATTTCCCTTGGAACACATACCAAACTTAATGGCATCGTATAGAGAAAGGATATAGCTTTCATTTGAAGTTAAAAAAAAATCCGGCGGCCATTTTGAATTTGGCCGCCATCTTGAATTTTGTTAGAAAAATCGTTTTTTCACCATTAGCGCACCGCTCGTTTTGAATTCTGAGATCACCATCAGAAAGCTGAGGAAAAATTGCGTAAGATAGGCTACAGAAACTAGGTGTGCAATGGTATTTACCCTATGAAATGAACGATTTTCTAAAACATGTTCCACGATTTTGACGTATATGGCGAGTGCAATCAATGCAAACATCATTTTTTGTACAACAAAGATACAAGTTTTCAATAGTTGGTGTATTTTTCGAGTCAGATGAAGAATAGGAGTATTATTTAGAGTGATAAAATCTGGCGGCCATCTTGGATTTTGACGCCATCTTGATTTTGACTAGTAGAATGAATTTTTCACCTTGATAGCACTCAACATGTCGAATTTAGAGGTTACCAATAAAAACAAGGTTACGTATACTCTTCTTCTTCTTATTCTTCATTTTCCTGACGTTACGTCCCTAGTGGAACCGAGCCTGATACTCAGCTTTATTAGTTATAAATACAGGTTATGATATAGGAATTTTCTTTTATAATACGATTTTTAATAACAGAATATTTCTTCGACATATCTTTGAATTCAGTTATTATGAATAAATAAATTTAATGAATAAAAACCGTCCAAAAACATTGATTGAAATAAATATATTTTTTTTTTTACCATATGCTTTTTTTGTCATCGAATGAAGTTTATAAATTGTGTGTTGGGACATTAGTAAGTTTTGTGGTAATATCTGTAGTTTTAACGTAAAACATTTCCAAAAGTGCATTAATTTAGAATGGAAATCTTAAATTTTTAAGCAAAAAAAATTCTTGATTTTCTGAATCATAAAGTATTGTTTTTACTAACACCCAACATGCATGTGAAAAATAGCGAAATTGAAAGGTGAGAAGCAGGCTTTGTCTAATGTGGACGTAATGCCGAAACTCAGGTGAATCATTTTGAGTTTGGAAAATCTGGTGGCCATCTTGGATTTCGACGCCATCTTAGTTTTTAGCAGTAGAATGATTTTTTACCATCTCAGCGCTCTTCATGTTTAATTAATTAAAGATCTCCGTTAAAAAACAAACAGATTCTTTATTTCTTATCTTATTTTAGCTGTTCAACAGATTGTTCATTTCTATCAATGGTTTTAGACCAAATAAATGAAAGAATTAATGCTATTTTTCAACTCGCAGATATGCAGAACAATCATTCAGGTGGCAAATAAGCGTTAAAAAATTCTACTTGTTAATTTATTTTTGAAGCTTAGGGGCTGGCTCTATTTTAGTAGGGACGTAACGTCAGAAAGAACAAGAAGAATAGTAAGTGTAACGGTGGCATTAAAATTCAACATGTTGAGTGTTATCAAGGTGAAAACTCATTCTACTACTTAAAACCAAGATGGCGTCAAAATCCAAGATGGCCGCCAGATTTTTTCACTCAAAATAATACTCCTATTCTTCATCTGACTCGAAAAATACACCAACTATTGAAAACTTGTATCTTTGTTGTACCAAAAATGATGTTTGCATTGATTGCACTCGCCATATACGTCAAAATCGTGGAACATGTTTTAGAAAATCGTTCATTTCATAGGGTAAATACCATTGCACACCTAGTTTCTGTAGCCTATCTTACGCAATTTTTCCTCAGCTTTCTGATGGTGATCTCAGAATTCAAAACGAGCGGTGCGCTAATGGTGAAAAAACGATTTTTCTAACAAAATTCAAGATGGCGGCCAAATTCAAAATGGCCGCCGGATTTTTTTTAACTTCAAATGAAAGCTATATCCTTTCTCTATACGATGCCATTAAGTTTGGTATGTGTTCCAAGGGAAATATGAGACATATCACGTGAAGAAATACCCAAGATTTATCAAAAAATGGGCTTTTTTGCAAACTGTTTAGCTAGCTGGCGTACGAGGGGTCCACCAATTTGAGAAAACAAAAAGGACCACCCTTAAGTTTTATCGAAAGCTAGCGATCAGAGACATAAAATTGGAATTCTAACGATGGGTGCCGATGGCGGCCTGGTTTCAGCGAGAATTGCTCTTGTGTGAGCCACTAAATAAAGGGAGAAACTATCTTCAACGTCTTTTGTTGTAAGTTACGGGGAAATCGTCTTTTTAAGGTCCCCTGGTAAGAATCAGAGTCAAAATCAGGGTCGGAGTCAGAGACAGAGTCAGAGTCCGAGTCCAAAGACATTCGTTTGTCAACTCAATTCCATGTTTTTTGAATCCCTTTTAATTGCCGTAAAGCGGGGTAACTTTGATAGTTTTTTGGGAGAAAACTTGAATATTTATACATGCTATTTCAAAGAATAATAATTTATATGTTTAAAACAAGTACTGGCATCCTAGCTATCGATTGCAGTTGATAGATTGCCAAAAGAATTATTTTGAATGGATATATAATTTTTCATATAATCGAAAGTCGGTTTTCTGTTTTGGGGTAACTTTGATAATGGAGTATGAATCGAACAAAATTGAATGAATTACGAACATTTGTAGGGCATTGCATACCTCTATGCGTTTAACGTTAATGGAAATTGCTGACTAAGATTACAAAAATGGTCCTAGTTTGTGAAAATGCATTTCGCTAAGAGATTTGATACCGTATTCAAGTTCTATGATAACTAGGCTGTCAAAGATAAGTAGCCAACTATACAAAACTACATCAAATAATGATCGTAGAACAGATTGTTTGTAAGCGATTCGAAAATGCTAAAATCGTGTCAATTTTTAATATTCGTATAAAAAGCCTCAAATGTTCTCGATTCGAATGAAAATAGCTCTTACATGGAATGTCATACTAATATTCTTTAGTTTTGCATCCGTTTTGCTTAACCCATTAACATAAATTATGATATTTCGTTTAGTATATGGTGGGTTACGCACTATCAAAGTTACCCGCATTATCAAAGATACCCCGTTTTACGGTACACTATTTCAAAGGTAATCCTCTGCCAATCGATATCCATACCCTGCTTTGAATCCATTGTAATTCCAACCAGTAATCCCATTCAGAAACGTCCATTTTCCGTCTCAGTCGCAGTGGGAGCAAACGAAAGAACATATTTTCCAATTCGCCAGATGTCTGTTTCAATTAACAGCTCCGAAGAGAAGCGACGTGGCAGGCGAATGTTGTTTCGCAATGTCCACGTAGTCGGGATTAACATCAATTAACATTGTTGAAACAGCTTTTTTTTCTTCTGTGCTGCGAATCGAACTCTATATCCACAGGAAAATAGAAAAACAGCTCTTTTTTTCTCTGTATTTTCGTTGTCGTTCACGCTGCTGGTCGTCCATCGATCTCAAAACACATTAAAATCAAGTTTTCCACCCTGTCGCCGCCAATTGGTTTGGACTTCGTTGCGCTACTGAACCGATTCGTTGAACCGGAACCATAGACGAATAGAAGGAACTGTTTTCGAAAAAAAAAAGTATGGAAGAGGAATCACCGAAGGAAATGTTGACTTTTCACTTGCCTTATGGAAGCTGAGAAGTCTTCTGCACTTCCACAAGATAACACTGGGTGTTTGGATAAGGGAAAAGGTTTTTTAAGGGATTCGGTTCTGGTAAACGATAGATAAATAATTCTTAATGAATATTAGCATTAACATAAACATAGATGAACGATATTTTTTTCGTAATCTCACTACGCGAACCGGACACATTCCTGATTTTGTCGCTCGCACTGCTGGAGCATGCTAAAGAATCATAGTTTTAAATATGAAATTGTGTAGAAAGTGCGACAATGGAAAGCTAAATGTTTTTAAACTGAATTCTTCCTACTGCTTTTGTAAAAGAGCATTAATTTTAAATAGTCTAACACACTGAACTTATGCAATTTTAACAATATATTGATAGTTTTTTGAAAAGTAGAATAGAACTTCGATCTTCATTATTGTTTTCCTTCTTTGCCAAAACTGTTGTTCGGAACTTTTTGTCTGAAATTATTGCAACTAGCATTCATCATAGTTCATTTTTCTGCGTTATGAGTAGTGAGCACTTCTCAAAATCAGAATTGTGTAAACTATCTCGATCTCTCACAATACCCAATCCATTTATCTATGCCCGCATACATCTATGCAACAGGAGGAGGAGAAGGAGGCCCATTGATTTACAACCAACTCAGCACAGCATCGCATCGTTTTCCCAGATGGGGTGCGATGGACCACCAGAAAAACTAAATATTTATTTTGTATTTATTTACGACTTTGCTACCGAAATTGAGTCAATTCCGGCGACTGTATAACTATGAAACTACAAACCTATACATATAGCAAGTTACCATATGGTTGAAGCAATGGTCAGTTTTTCATCTCGTCTGATCTCTCTTGTGGGGATGAAGATTAATATTGTAATACAATTCCATTCAACGGGAAAACTTCCGTTTGGCCCGGTTCAGCGATTCCAATAGTGTGCGCAAAATGAAGATTAATAACGCATAGCACTAGAAATTTTAGGAATTGTAGCATCCTTTAACAAATTTTGATAAACGTTAAATTATTTTCGTGTGCTCGTATATGATACAATTGAAGATTTGTTTTAAAAATTACAGTAAACTCTCCATTACTCGATATTGAAGAGACCATTGAGTTAGGGAGGTATCGATTTATAGAACACAAAACCAGTGCGAATGCGATTCAAGGGAACATCGAGGTAGCCATGAAAATCAACTTTTACTTTGGTTCTCTAACTCAATATCGAGACACGGAATATCGAGTAAGGGAGAGTTAACTGTAAAGTTTTTATAAAATTATAACAGCTTTACTTCATGGTTTATGTTTTGTGACCTCGCTGAGCATATTTTGTAGGCAGCGAGGTTGGACAACCACTAATGAACCCGAAGACTACATTTGTGAAAATACATTATAGGTACTCAGAAATACTTATAAAAGCACTTCCTAATTGATTGACAATGCAGACATTAGCAGTAATGGAGAAGAATTGCTATTGAGATAAGGATTATAGTCAAGAACCTTTTTCTTTGCCGATGACAGTTCTACGGCACCTGTCATCACTCCATCTCTTTCCCAACTCACCTGTCGCTGTTAGTGGGCGCTCACTTCTTACGCCTCATCGACGTGGCAGTGCTCTATGCCCGTAACTCTGTCCCGGAAGCCACATCTGTCTCAGGGTTACCGTCCTCTATCTCCATTCTGGCCAGCTTCACTGTCGTTTGCTTGTACCTTCCGGGGTAGGTCTTTTCATGTGACAGGTCCGCCTATGCATTTGTTTACATCGGTGGAGGACCGGTGCATACACGAGGCTGTCAGTTTCATAGAAGAACTGTCAAAAAGCTTCCCGATCAGCTGTTTTGGAGCGTCATGTGAATAGGCCTAAGCCTTGATGGCTTCCTTCACTACTCCACGGACCCAGCACTTCCGGTTGCCCCTCTCGACTACGTAGACCAGATCACCCGCGAGTACCGGTCTTATTTCGTCGAACCATTTTGTCTTCTGGTTCAACGAAGGTATTATTCATCGTTCCCACATCAGGCAAGCCAACTGTTGTGAACACTGAAACGCATCTCGCAAGGCCATCGCTGGATGGGGAGGTGGTAGAGCAACTCATGACTGGTTCGGAGTGAGTGCTTCTGCTTCGTTGGACTGCTGCGGCACGTACGTCAACGGACGGGAGTTCAGCATGTCCTTCGCTTCAACGATGGCCGTTTGCGGAATCTCGTCGGTCACATGACTGAACTGTCTGCCCATGCGCCACCTCAAAATATACCGCGCGTGTCACCATACAGGTGAACAGCGTGATCCACCTCTTTTCCGTCCAACGTCCTACGGTTCTGGAACGGCGTACGACGAACACGCTGTTTCGTCCAGCCTTATCAGGTCATGGAGCTCCTGGTTGCTCACCGGTGCGACGGAGTGCAGATTCGACTCATAGGATTTGTCGTACGAACAGAAGGACGCAGTGTTGCGAGACTTACACTTAAATCTCAATCATTGACTTCTCCCGCGAGAAACAACTGTTGTGTTCCTACACGTAGAAAACGAAGTACTCAAAAGCGAGTTCATTCCACTCTATTCGGGGGGCTCGTGCGATAACCTAATTTTGAGTTGATGGGGTAATAGTAGTTTACGGAACAAGTTGCAGAATGATGATTTTTACAGCACGAGTCGTAAATTTATCCTACGAGGCTTGCCGAGTAGGATAATTACGTCGAGTGCTGTAAAAATCGAGTTCTGCAACGAGTTACGTACAACATTTTTTGCAATTTCGTAGAAGACCACTTGAGGGTATCATAAATTATATCAGCATGCATTCACCTTTATTTTACAATTTCTGAAAAATTGTTGGGTAATGATTCATTACGCAACTCAAACAGTTGCGTAATGAGAAAGCGTTGCGTAATGAATCATTACAGCACTGGTTTCAGTTTGGTAATGACTATTCCCGCACTCCATAGTTCAGTGCAGGAAAGTAGGCCGTTTCATGACAGATCGGC
Organism: Aedes aegypti; assembly: GCF_002204515.2. Taxonomy (NCBI): domain Eukaryota; kingdom Metazoa; phylum Arthropoda; class Insecta; order Diptera; family Culicidae; genus Aedes; species Aedes aegypti. The sequence continues at coordinate 71,386,086 of NC_035107.1, forward strand.
GTGATGAAAAACAGCCTATTACGATGAGAAATTGCAAAAAAGTTGTTTTCATTTGCAGCCATGCGAAAAAATACCTGTGTAGTTTCGACAATCACCGGGAAAGGAATCACCCTCCACGCGATGCTCACACAACTTACCAAGACAAGGGTCAGTTCTCAAGTGAGGCAGAACCTAAGACAAGACGTGACAGGTCAAAGTACAAAAATGAAACCAATTGCCTGTCAAAAAAGACCATTTCTCATTGGTCGTTTTGGCAAAGGCCTACTTTCACATCATTGAGTTTCATAGCAACAGGTCACTTTGTTGCTAGTCCGGCCGTGTTGCTAATTCATAGATTAGAGTTTTTATCAAAAGTTTGGAAATTTTCCATTAAATCTTTTTGTTTCAAATCAATTTATATTCGATGTTAAGTTCAAAGCATGTGCTCCTACAATGCTAAAATAAATAAAAAATACCTAATAAGATGGATTTTGTGTCATTTTTCTCTAAAAATATAGTCAGTTTTGAATTTAAACCTGAGCTTTAAAAAATATAGCATCCTGTATTGCACTAAATGAATGAAGCATGCACGTAACAATCAAATTGTGATCCTTGATTTTTGAATTTGTTAACAAGATTTGCTTTAAAAGGATACTGGTAACACTGGCCTTTGTATCATCAAGGATATCGACTGAAAAACAACCGGGCAGTCTTAGTTGAGCTGTCACGTCCTGTCCTAGGGCAGAACATGTATGCATCGAGCATGCAAGTGACAGGCGCGTGTTACTAAGGGAAACCAATATCGACAACATGACAGTGTGTATCACATTTGAACGTATAAAACCGCTTGCTGTGATCAATCCTATTATCACTTTGCAACGCAGTGGATTATATATCCCACAAAACCTACTGGTTAAGTTCTTTTCACTCAAACGGCAGATCAAATAACTCAACTTCCACTACTATGCCACTTGCTCAAATTTATGGTAACGCACTAAGGTTCGGTTTTTGGGTTGTTTTGCTCTTCGCTCTCTAACAACAACAGAAGGATCGAATGAAATAGGGAGAGAAAAATGACTAGAAAATGAGGTAAAAAATACTCAAATATGGGTTTTTCGTTTTCTCCGTGTAGTATAGCATCTTTTTTGTTCATGGTATACAGGAATTAAATCCTGAGAAAATTGCGAGAATCTCTCACTTATCGCTCTCTGCAACAATCATGATTTGCAGCACATCATGAGAGCCTGTTTATCATATACTGCTACAGCTCTGATTAGATCGGGGGGATAGCAGTACATGATAAAACAATAGAGATAGAAAACTATAGAGGACGAATATCGCTGTTGTTCCCTTTGTTCACGCTCAAAGCCATGTCGGGTATATAATTGTCAAACTGCATACATTTTCGCGTTGACAGTTATAGCTCCGCCTATCACCGCCAGTAAAAGATGTTCCGACAACGACATTCTTCATTTACAGTTTATTGCCTCTATTGACAAAACCCCTTAGAGGGGACAGGATCCGTAATTGATTTTGGAATTTTCAAAAGCGTTCAAAATCAAAAAACAGTACAGGAAAATATGTTCACTGTATTCTATTCTCCAACAGAAACACAGTGAACACATTTTCATCGAATTATTTTCAGTTTTGAACAGAATGACAACGATTACGATGACGGATCGTTGAACCAGGTCCGTCCCAATCGGGCTCAGGTTGGGTACCACTTCTAGTACTGCATTTGGTCCCTCGGTAGTCCAAAATAGTGATCCATTATATGAAAGATAGGCGGAAGTAAAATGAAATGATTTGGCAACAGACCAGCAGTACCGAGTTTGCTCGGCGTCGAGAATAATATTGTAACACGGGCATGGTTTCCTCATTGCTTAAAAGTGTATTTTGTTTCGTTATACATCTTTGAGCTACATATCAAAACTAATAAACAGCCGAAAAAATCAAAAACTAAAAATCGCATTGACAAAAATTCAAAAAAGTAAAACATTTCATTTTTTTGCTTCATGCAAAATTACTTTTACCGAAATAATGTCAACCGGATAACATTACTCCTCAAGAAAAGTTCAAAACAAACATATCACATGTTGGTTTGGCTCACGCTCTGACAGCTCTCGCTGCTCGATTGGCTCACACTTTGACAGAAATGTCAGCTTCCGCGTATCTCTCTTATAAAGGATCACTAGTCCAAAAGGTACCCAAGCTTGACAGATCACAATACATTTTCACGGCATTCTAGATTACCTTATGAGCCATAAAATTTTGGGCAATTGCAAAGGACATGGACTGCCGTGAATCGCAAGTCAGTCCCATCTGCATTTTCGTCAAAATTGAGTTGAGTTCAGTTTTCAACTTCTCTTCCAATGCTCTTTCAGCTGCACTAATGAAATAATATGGTTTTTTTGGAAAAATAGGAAAAAAAAACAGCAAGTCAAATTGTCCCATTATGAAAAGTAACCGCATATCAGTCCCACTATAGATTTTCGCACCATGGAACACAAAAATGTAATTTGTTTTGATGATCTTCATATTTTTCTCGGAAAGATATCGTAGTGAAAAGCAAGTTGTAAAAATTTCATAAGGATTGGAACATGCTCCAATCTTCTGGAAATTTTTGAATATTCGTATGGAAAACTAGTTTAAAAACTTCACATCCCATTTTATCAATGCCTACTTTTTACAGATGGGACTGACTTGCGATTCACGGCAGTGGAGGTCTTTAATTTGTCTTTGGTTGAACGTTAAACAGAATCTGGGATGTTTTTATTCGCTTGTTTTGATTGTGCTTCTAAATCAATTGTGAATGAATTCTGCAATGCCTGATAGTATTACGGTTTATAAGACAATTTTCCGGTTTACAGTAGCCGCAGAGTTCTACCGCAGCTGTCCAAAGTTCTATCGCAGGCTTCGAAATCATTCTATCATTGATGCAAACAACTCAACCATAGTATGCTTGAAAGAAAAAACGTTATGAAAAATCGCAACGAACAACAATCATCACGACGGTATCCAGTAGCGTAGCTAGGGGGGTGCGGTGGGTGCGGTCCGCACCGGGTCCCGAGATCATAGGGGCCCCGAAATTGCAGTGCGGATTTCTCATAGCAAGTTCAACCTAGCTTGACAATTTGTATGTTCTCAAACTAAAAATTAGTGTAATAAGCATAGGTTTTGAAGGAGATTTGGATCAGCTATGTACAGAGGCCCCTTTATTATCCCTTATTTTAAATACTTAATGGCTAGATTTAGAACCAACAGAGGGGCCCAGAGGGATCCTCGCTTCGGGCCCCACATTCTAGGGGCCTCCACAAATATTTGTTGTTGTTAAATCGATTGGGCGCATGAAAGAACTGAGCCTTCGAAAAGGGCCACGTTTAGCTAATCCTCATGTGGATACTTAAGTAGGCTCAGATACCTTTTTTTAAATGTCAAGTCTAATTACGACTTTGGATTTATAAACATTTACTTCATGAATTTTGATTTTTATTTAAATGTACTTTAGTTTGTTGGCCTCCAAAAATCTGAAGCATTGGTGAGCTTTTAGCTTGAGGCAATCAAAATTCCTTTTATTTTTATCATCCAAAAATACTTACCAAAAATAATCTGAATTTATTCTCGGGTGGCTTTAAATAATTATTCAGGATATTTCTTTTAAAAAATGTCCTGGTTATTTATATAAAATTATTCAATGAATTTTATTATTTTTTTTGTAAAACTTATTTTGAGAACCTTCAAGGTTTCGTAATATTTCTTCCAAGAATGTGTTTAGAAACTCTTTCAGGATTTTTTACAGAAATTTTAACTGGGTTCCTTCAGAATAAACATTAGCAACAAATTCAGGGATCTTTTTCCAGTGCTATCATGTAAAGAACATGCTGAGCAATGCAACCTGGAATTTTTCAATTAATATCTGAAAGAATTGCTCCGGGCGTAAAACCACTATAAAATAGCTAGTAATAATCGTTTTGGCTATCCGATATGCGCGTCAATTAATTAAGGGGTTTTAAAAATTGCTTCAGAGATACCAAAAATGATTACTCTGGTGTTTTTTTCAAGGATCCTGGAAGATTGCATATAGGAATCGTTCAAGGAATTTATCAAGGTTTCAACCAAGAATTTCATTGAGGGGACTTCTAAGCATTTTCCCCTAAAAAAACAACTGAAGGGTTTTCTTGGCGTACCCTTGGTCAAGCCCGAGATTTTCCCGAGTACTTCTTTACCAATGCAATGACTCCAAGGAATCTTCCACGAATTATACCCAGACTATCAAAATGTACGTATAACGAAATTACCTGAAGGCTTTGTCTGTGCAAAGTTCCACTTATAAGATGTCGCGAAAAGGCCTTCTACGTACAAAAGTGGAGGCGATATGCATGCATATATTATGTGACAGATAATAACATACAATGCGAGTGTATAAATATTCTACCGAACTAACCTGTGATCTTATGCGACTTAACTTATGATAACAAATGTTGATTTGACAGCTGCTACGGATTGATCCGACTTACTTTGTACGAGTGTACGGAACGAATCAAAATTTACAAATGAACTGAGAAAAAAGTGTTTTATGCGAGGAAACTAATCAATCTGACGAGTTTATCCACGGTGTTTTGCGGGTTTGATGTAATTAGTATCAATAAACGAGTTATAACGTGAACTTTTATGCGATTTCTGGTTGCCTGGGTACCCTTTAAACTTTGACTCGTAACACACATATGAAGAAAGTTTTTTATGACTTTTGAAACTTTTTTGTATATTTGAAAATTGTTTGAAGAATTGAATTCTTATATAACCTACAAATGCCTGGGGTTTATTTAACGTGAAATATAAAAAAATATTATCTTTTATATTTTTATACTATTAACCTGAGAGAGACTCTCGAAGAGGAAAAATATCAACGTCATATGCAGCCCAGATTCCCCTCTCACGAAACGTCAAATGCAGCCCACCGTTTTTATGGCTGAAAAAGTGAAAAGTATTGTGTTCAATGTAAACTGTTATTAAAAACCTCAGTCGGCGGAGCAGTTTTCTCCAAAGTTGCTGATAAATCTAAGCAGAAGATTAATTATTTCTAATGTCTGCTACGTTTGCTGGCATGAAATTCCACTCAAACGGCTATTTATGATTCGATGTGATGCAAACTCAATCATTTTTTGCTGAGAGGTTCATGTGAGAGTTTGAACAGCATGCGCATAATTGGTATAAACACAAAGTGGAATAAGAAAAAAAACTCAGCAATCACAGAAAAAGAAGACCGTCTTCGCGAGTCTCGTCTCAGCTATTAACCTATAACAGAAGAAGAGCTTGGTGGTATTAAAATAATTTCCAACCTGTTTTTCTGTAAATTACACGGAAAATAAAAAAAATCAGAAAAATATTTAATTTTTTTTTTAAGTACCATAAAAATTAGAATTTTATAATTGCCAAAAATAAGTAACTAGAAGAGACTTCAAGAAAAAATGAAAAAGGATAAAAATGTTCAAAAATAAAAATTATAAAAATCAAAAACCAAAATTCATAGATTTGCGAAAAAAATAACTCATTGTCCAAAACGATTTTAGATAACTCAAAATGATATTTGGATTAAAAATACAAATTTGGGTTTCAGAGGGTGATACATCTATGAAATAGCGAAAAATACAATGATGGGTAATTTCAAAATTATTGCTTTTTACTGAGATAATTCAATTGAAATTTATTGGAGACATTTTTTTTAGAGGTGCTAGCCATATTAGATATAAGTTCTATAAAATGAGTTCAAATATTCTTTTTATGATTGAAATTTTCTACAGAATCTTGGCTGTAGGATAGACTGGAAACAGAAAATTATTCAGTTTAAATCCATTGAGATCGAAGGGCTTTTCTTTTCCATCATAAAGCCCGTAAAACGGCGTTCGTTAAAACAGACCAACACGATTGGGTAGGATTTTACAAATATTTGACATCAGAAATGGGTCAAATTTGTTGCTTGAGAATATAATATTAAACCATGTATGCTCAATGTATCTATTTCGGTTGCATATAGGCATGTCTTCAAATTTAGTACGGATAATATGCGGATACCCTATACGAGAAGTTCTTCAGGCGATAAAAGCAGAAATTTCCCCAGGACTCCTGCCAGTTTTTTTTATCAAGAATTCTTTCAAATATTCCCGCAAAATGTCTTCCAAGACTTCTATTACAAGGAGTTTTTTTTTATCCAAGAATTTAGAAAATTTCGATAGAGTTCTAGTAGTTCCAAAATTTTACTTCAGAAGAATCTGTTCATGTTTTTTTTTTCTTCAAGGTATATTCTAATTTTTTTCTTAGGGTACCTCTATGAATTTTGCTGAGAGTTCCTCATAAATAAAAACATAAAAAATCAAGGATATTATCTTGATTGCCTCCTAGATCTGCACAAAAAAACACAACAACAAATTTGCCCAATGATTGCACCAGATATTTACCGATGAACTGTTCCATATGTTTTTCACGAGTTTTCAAAGATATCATATATAAATAACCGCAAGCGTACAACATACAGTAATGTATCAAAGAGTATCTTTTAAGATCTTTTTTAAATAAAAATAGATAGAAGCTTTATATACACTTATATTATTTCATCGACCTCAGCAAAACGAATAGCCGAGAATCCAACAGCTGAGAATTCGGTACTTTTCAATACCAAATATCGGTTATTAGTTTACCGAGATTTCCGCAATCCAAGTTTTTTATCGAGATTTCGGCAATCGCTATCGACATTCGGTATACGTTTGTCGAGATCTCGGTAAAAAAATTTCGACATATCAGCTGTTGGAAGTGTGTATATATATATTTTTTAGGTTCCACAAGAAGTTGAAACGGAAACGATTTCTTGGCCGAAATTGTAATTTTTAGCAGCAGATTATTTTTTGAACCTTTATCCCCTCTTCCGGCAGCTTCATTTTTTTACCGCTAAAAATATTCAAATCATGATAACTCTTTGGTTCTTAAAATGTTTGCACCATTTTTTCACAAGATCTCAAAAAATTCTTTTAAATTAAGATTAAAATTCCTTGGGGACCGACGAGTAGCCATAACCCACGTGAATATCTCAAGATACAGAATTTTTATAGTGTTTGGATATTCATTCCACGGAATGATACATTAATGCGAATATGGTATGAAAAAATGAAGCAATTTGGTGCAGCTGTTTTTGAGTAATGAGAATTTCTGTTTCTGGTACCACGCTGGATAAATGAAGATCTTGAAAACTTAAAAAACCTCATGTCGTAATTTCCAGATTTCTCCAAGAATATTGAACCGATTTGTATGATTTTTTTTAGAGTAGATCCTTATGACCTAGCTTTGTATAGTACACATTTTATTTTTTTGATAAATTGACCTAAAACAAAATGGCCACCAACGATATTTTATATGGAGCATGTCGGTCCTCCAAGGAACACGGAAAATCTTCAAAACCAGATCACCAATGATTATTATCGATACGGATTCCTAAATTAGAAGAGTTTTTTGAGATCTTGTGAAAAATGGTGCAAAAATATCGAGAAACAAAAAAGGTATCACGATTTGAATAATTTTTAGCGGTAAAAAATAGGCTGCCGGTAGAGGGGTTAATCACGATTTTTTTTACAAATACTGAAGGTACGTGTGAACTCGCTAATAAAAGACATATCTTGCAAACCCCTTTTCGAGGGGCCCCCAAATCTACCTCCGCACCGGGCCCCTAAAATTCTAGCTACGCCACTGACGGTATCCAAGGTATCATTGACGCCTACTGATGATTTACCAGTGCAACTTAGTAATGTGACAGCTGCGGTAGCTTTGCTTTGAACCGTAAAACGGAAAGTTTTCCCTAAAGGCCGATTTGCTGCTGGCAAGAATAGTAATCGCCTATCTCGATGCGTGGGAAAAAACATGCATGAAATGGTCAAGAAAATCACATTTCTTTGATAGCAGTACGCAGTTGAGAAGAAATGTCATTTCAAATGGAGCTCTCTGTAGGAAATTTCTTGACCCATTCAGTCAAGGAATTTCTTTACTTTCCTTGAGAGAAACAGCATACTTAAGCCTGATTTGCTACTGAAAAGGAATCGCTAAAGAAGATTCTCGCCGATTGCTTGCAGAAATTTTCTACAGCGACTCCCATTTGAACTGACAGTTATTTTCAACTGCGTACTGCGATCAGAAAAAAGCGTATTCTTGATCGATTCCTTGCAAAAATTTCCCATGCATCAAGATAGGCCGAGAAATTACTTGTCAGCAGCGAATCAGGCTTTAGCTTAAAATTGCAATATATCATCTCCAAGAATTTTGCAAAATGAATTACCGAATATTCATCTCGAAATTTGGTTCAGTATTTCTAGAAATATCGAATTTTCTACTTAAGGGGGCAGGATCCGTCATTGATTTCGGAATTTTCAAAAGCAGTTTTTTCGTTCAAAATCAAGAAAATTTACAGCAAAATGTGTTCACTGTATTCTGTTCTCCAACCGAAACACAGTGAACACATTTTCATCGAATAATTCTTAGTTTTGAACAGAAAAACTGCTTTTGAAGATTCGATGATGACGATGATTACGATGACGGAGCGTTGATTGTTAAGTCGAAATTTTACCGCTCCACTCCCTTACTCTACTGGTGATTCTTGATGATTGAAATGTGTGCGTGTAATGTAATTTCTTAGCTTTAAGCAGTTGAAGCAAACCTCTGCAGCGTAATGATAGGGTTTTCCATTTCATCTTGAATCTAAATTCCTCACCTCCAATTTTGTATCGCCATCACAATCTGACGGAATCCAGATCCCTCTACCCATTATGCGGTTGTTGAACTTCACTCTACAGTAGCTAGGTGCAACCGTTCAACCGAAGGGAGGAAACCTGAACGCGGGACCTTCCAAGCAACCTGCCCGCTCAGCAGCCAAGAGTGCAGCGAGCTATTGCTATCACTATCACAACGGGCACCGGATTACCATCATCGTATGTATAGGAATAACTTTGTGAGGGGATGTGCGGTCTAGCTACAGGGACTCAAATTAATGTATGGCAAATGAAATGTAAATGTTGTTAACAAAATGTTAATAAATCCTTAATATATTTTTACCAAATTAGAATGACAGTGTTTTCTAACACAGAACACCTAGATATAAGAAATGAATGTAATGTATGGAATGATACTACTAAAGAATAAAAAACTCGAATATAGACACAAACTTATTAATTTCTTATTAGCCCTATTGAGATGAATTTAAATGGAAATAGTGTATGATTTTCGGATACTAGATGACAACAATGACATTTGTTATTGATGAAATATTTTAACTCTGATCTGTAGTTCAACAAAGTGGAAAAACTTGATGTGAAAACAGTGCACAGTGGTCCAGGAATCAGTTTTACGCGGAAAGGTGAATTTTGAGCTTTAGAATGCAACATTTGACATAAACGGTCTTCTACAAAGTTGTTTGTATTAGTAAGGTCCTTTGTTTGGTGTTATTGAAAATTAGGGTGGACCACATTTTCATAGAAATTGTGTAACTAACTTTCTTATTTGTAGAAATTATACAATACATTAGACTGGCCCTTAAACAAAAAAGTTGTAAAACTCAACGGGGCACCCCCCAGATATGTGCCTTAGGGTAAGAAAAAAGCTCTCTCAAAATTTCAACTCAATTGGTTGCTCCACCAGCTGGCGCATTCAATCCGAAGTTTGTATGGGATATTCGTTTCAAATATATTGAAAACTGTCCTCATGTCACTGTTTCGTTCCGTATACTAGTTGATCGAATTCAATCGAGCCCAGAATGTCAAATACACTAGTTGATACCCTAATGAACATTATTGTAGAAGGTTGTATCTCAATTGAAGCTCATTTTCATTAACATTTCAATTGTTGAAAGTTAGGCTTTGGTCAGAACTCACGTACAATCACATTTATGCATGCGTCTTGTGCAGCAGCTCGCCCAGCGTCATAGGTGGCTATGATGCGCCGGCTGGCTGCCACCATGCGGTGTTGAAGAAATGCAAAGCAATATTGCTTGTGCTTAATAAATCTGCTTCAGATAGTTAAAACACCAACTATTTCTATTTTAATCATGATACTACCTTCTACAATATTGTTCGCTATAGTATAAAGTAGTGTTTTTGACATTCTGGGTTCAATTGAACGTAATCCACAATTTGCCTGAACCAAACAGTAGACGTTGTGCTGTTTCCCATATGTTTGATCTGCAAAGGCCATATTAACTTCAATTCAAATGCGCCAACTCATGAAACGACCAAATGAGCTGAAATTTTCAGGAAATCTCCCTTTAACCCTAAGGAATAATCATGGGGGGTGCCCCGTGGAATTATACAACTTTATTTTTTTCCCATACTGAGCTGGGCCAGTCTACTATACATGCTTTAGCAAAGTTGTAGACCATTCAATTTTAAGCAACTTTGCCAAAAAAAGTTTTTTTATATCTCTTAAATTGACCGATTTAGAGCTATTTTCCTACGGTGACATAGGGTGGTCCGAACAAAATTGGTTTTCTGGCTCTAGAGTTTTCAATTCAAATTTCTCATCAAAGTAGTCAATGAAACACTTTTAGAACTTTGAAGAATGCGTAGTTTGGTGAGTGAAGAAACTCGTTATCTCTTTCCGTTTGGGAGTTATTGTTATGCCTACTTTGATCGTGAATATTTTTGATTGGGGCAAACATAAAAAATATCTTTTGACGGCATTCAAAAGACAAAATAAAATTGTATATTATATCAAAAAATTACAAATGTGCTATTTTTGTAACTCTAATAAAATGCCCTTAAAAACAAATGATTTTAAGCAGAAAAACTTTAATAACTTTTGAACTAAAAAAGATATCATCAATCTTTTTGCATGAAAATTTGCGTTTTGTTAAGTTCTAAAAGTCGTTCATAGACCGCTTTGACGATAAATCTGAAATAAGAAAGATAGGGCTTTAAAACTATTTTGAAGATTTTCATAGTATGTATTTCTTTATTATTTTGCATTTTGAGCATGAAAATAAAACTTTAGACAAAAATGATCTTCTACAAAATTGTTTATAAAAATATAGGCTTTCAAACTGAGTCATTCAAAACTAGGGTGGTCCACAATTTCACACAAATCATATAATCAACTTTTTTATTTGCAAAAATACTGGTATATACTCTTAGGCAAAGCGGTAGAACTTGGAATTTTGACCAACTTTGCCAAAAAAAGTGTTTCTGTAGCTCAAAATTTGACCAATCTAGAGCATTTTTTCCTAATCATCAAAGGGTGGTCCAACAAAAATCAGTTTTTCAATTCTAGTGTTTTTAATATTAGTTTCTCGTCAAAGTCGTCTATGAACGACTTTTAGAACTTAACAAAACGCAAATTTTCATGCAAAAATATTGCTGATATCTATTTTAGTTCAAAAGTTATTAAAGTTTTTGTGATAAAAAATATTTGATTTTCAAGGTGTTTTATTAGAGTTACAAAAATAACACATCTGTAATATTTTTATATAATTTACAATTTTTGTTTGTCTTTTAAACGCCTTCAAAGGATATTTTTTATGTTTGCCCCAATCAGAAATATTATGCATGTTTTTGAGAGAAAAACAATAATAACTCCCAAACGGAAAGAGATAGCAAGTTTCTTCACTCACCAAACTACGCATTTTTCAAAGCTCTAAAAGTGTTTCATAGGCTACTTTGATGAGAAATTTGAATTGAAAACTCTAGAGCCAGAAAACCAATTTTGTTCGTACCACCCTATGTCACCGTAGTAAAATAGCTCTAAATCGGTCAATTTAAGAGATATAAAAAAACTTTTTTGGCAAAGTTGCTTGAAATTGAATGGTCTACAACTTTGCTGAAGCATGTAATTTCTACAAATGTAATTTACAAAGGTAATTTCTACAAATAAGAAAGTTAGTTACACAATTTCTATGAAAATGTGGTCCACCCTAATTTTAAATAACACCAAACAAAGGACCTTACTAATACAAACAACTTTGTAGAAGACCGTTTTTGTCTAATGTTTCATTCTAAAGCTCAAAATGCATCTTTCCGCGTAAAACTGATTCCTGGACCATAGTGCAGTGTCCTGTTCGAATATAAATTTGAGTCACTGTAGATGGCAGCCGAGGAGAAGAAGGCGCGTCGTGTCGTCTCCTTTTGCATCTTATCGCTCGCTCAGCAAGCGGTGAAAAACTGTAACAAGAGAACCAAGTCTCCTCAGTGCAATGGAATGAGCAAACATTTTCCTAGAGATTGATCAGAAAATCAGAGAAAAGGTACGACCGGCGTTGACACGTGACGCAGTATTTAGCCAGCAGGGGAATTCTGCCGCTGCCGCCGCCTGTTTGCGCTGTTCTTTGAGGGGTGTGCAAAAGCACTCCCCGAAGCAGGAAAGGCATTATCGCAGTCTTTTCAGTCCATTCGAAAGGTTTATTTGTCTATGGTAATAGATTTGAAAGCGAGCGAACACACATTTGCATGAACGTTTTACACTCGAAACGAGCGAAATGGGACAGCACTTGTTCACTCTCTCGGTTAGGTTCTCATAAAGTTCTCAGGATGCCAATTTTACCGAATTTATGCGGATTGCGAAATTAGCTAGGTTTGTCAAATCAGAGTGCATTTAATAAATACAAAATTCATCAGTTATTAATAATATTACATTAATCAAACAAATTTAAAGTTTTTCCAATCACTGACTATACGATTACATTGTAACTGTTTTTTTAATTTCTTTATTATTATCATTTCAAACATTATGTTCATTTCCTATATCTCGATATTTTGTGTTAGGCAATACTATCATCCTAATTTAGTAAAACTCAATTGAGCTTTTATTGAGATTTTGTTAACAATATATTTCATTTCATTTGCCGTAGCAGTTCAGAATTTTTACAGCTGAGTTGATTCACCTTCTTAAAAAAGAAAAAATGCTTTTGATTAACATAACTTAAATAAATAACGCATTTATCGTGACAACAATAACAGGAGAGAGCTTCAGAATCATTTTCGAAATTTGAATCCTCTGCACTGCCGTGAATCGCAAGTCAGTCCCATGTGTAAAAAATAGGCTTTGAGAAAATGGGCTGTGAAGTATACAAATTTGTTTTCCATATGAATATTAAGAAAATTCCAGAGAATTGGAACACATTCAAATTTTAATGAAACTTTCTCAATGTGCTTTTCACTACCAAGAAAAATATAAATATGATCAAAAAACTTTTCATTTTAGTGTTACACGGTGTGGAAATCTGTAGTGGGACTGATATGCGGTTACACGATCGCTCTGCCTCACGATTGGCTGAACAATTGGAAGCGCGCTTCCCGTAAGTTCCTCCAGACGATCCGAAGCTCGCCGAATCAGCGGAAGGTTGCCATTGTTTTTGTTTTTCGACCAAATACGGATAGCCGTTCGCGCTGTGGACTGTGCTGCAAGGAACTGAAACGGTAGCGTGCCCGTTTCAGCCATGACTGAATTTATAGGACTAGTCACAAAAGCTCCGGATGCATATCGAACCATTCTGTTGTAAGTTAGGGCTAGAATCTGTAGGTTTGCTGCTCCTGCTCGACTCACTAGTCCTATTCCGTAGGTCAACTTCGCAGTAACCAACGTTGAGCCAACTTGCAGTAAGGTCGATCGATTTCCACGAGGAAGTTTGGCACCGATCATCTGCAGTATCCCTAGGCGAGATTCACACGATTTTTTTACCATTTGGCAATGGGGCTTAAACGTTAACGTTCGATCTAGAGTTACACCCAGAATTCTTAAACGGTTGGTCTTCGGAACGGGGACACGGTCGATTGTGATCTCTTTGGTTGGCTCTCGACGCGCATCCGGGCTGCAATAAAAAAATTGCGATTTTGTTGCAGATAAGGCAAAACCTACGCTTTAAGCCCATTTGTCGACAGCTTTCACGGCAGCTTGCAGTTTTCGGTGTAAACCGACTGTTTTCGCCCTGCGCACTACAAGAAGAATGTCGTCGGCATAAAAAAATATATCGACTCCACTCGGTATTACCCGAAAGACAGGCTGCATCGCGACGAGAAAAAGCGTCATGCACAGTACTGAGCCCTGTGGAACTCCATTTTCCAGCTTATGTGCGTGGGACACCTGTCCGCCGACAGACACCTGGAATGTTCGTTCCGAAAGGAAGCTCTGTAGCATATTGAACATACGTCCACGTATCCGCCACGACTTTAATGTACGTAGTATGTAGGGGACGGACCTGGTGTAGTGGTTAGAACACACGCCTCTCACGCCGAGGACCTGGCATCGAATCCCATCCCCGAGATAGGCACTAAAAAATTCAGTGACGACTTCCTTCGGAAGGGAAGTAAAGCCGTTGGTCCCGAGATGAACTAGCCCAGGGCTAAAAATCTCGTTAATAAAAAAAAAAAAAAAAGTACGTAGTATGTTGTGTCTCCAGGTGGTATCGTACGCTTTCGACAGGTCCAAAGACGCGATCAAACAGTGTTTGATCAACGGTTGGTAGTGATCTCTCAAGCTCGGCAAAGTGTGTGTCGGTGCCACGTCCTGCACGGAAAGCGTGCTGCCGCTTGTCAAGACGATTTTTGTCCTCCAGCTCGGTAATCAGACGACTTTTGATTATTCGCTCTAGTAGCTTTTCCAAGCAGCTAGTGAGTGAAATTGGGCGGAAAGCAGCAGGCCCGGAATCTTGGCAGTTTGGTTTAGGGATAGGGACAACGATAGCGTTACGTCAGCTGGCGGGAAATTCGCCACATTGCCAGATTTTGTTGAACAAATCTAGAAGAGTCATCTTCACGGATAAAGGGAGATGTTGAAGTAAGGGATACCCTATTAAATCAGCACCTGTTGAGGCACCTCGCGCTATGTCGAGAGCCCACAGAAGTTCGGCTAGGGTAATATCTGCGTTGTATACATCGCCGGTGTTGGGCGAAAAATCTGTGGACTCTCGTTCAGCTGACGATTTCACCATCTGGAACGATGGAGGATAGCTTGAAGTCGCTGGATTATCCGTGAAACCGTCCGACTGCTTGAGAGCAACTGGCTGCTGTTGTCAGTTGCCACGCAATTTGTTGACAGAACGCCACAATTCGGTGGTCGTGCTGCTGGGTGAAATTTTCGCCACGAAATCACTCCATGATTGTTCCTTCGCTTGTTTAACCGCTTTTTTGCTGCTGCTTTGGCTTCCTGGAATTTCGCCATTGCTTCGGGTTGGTCAGGGTTGTTCTGCTGCAGACGTCGAAGCGATCGAAGACACTTTCTTCGCTGACGAATTGTTGCCTTTACCTCAGGGCACCACCACGGCACCGCTTTCGGTCCAATACGGCCGCTGGAACGCGGAATTGTTTTCTTCGCTGCTGCTATGATCTTCTTGGTGAAACTGTCTACGTCCCACTCAACATCTGAGCGGATAGTTTCCGCGGTTATGCGTTCGTACGTCAACCAATCAGCTTGGTCGTAGAGCCACTTTTGCCTTTCGTTGCTTGCACCAACCGGGCATAGACACCGCTATCGGAAAATGATCGCTGTAGTGTGTGTCTGGTAGGGTTCGCCAAGTGAACCTACGTGCCAGACTTTCGTAACAAGTAGACACGTCAATTGCTGAAGGTTTTCCCGAAGCAGGGTCGATACGAGTAGCGGAGCCATCGTTTGAGATAACAAGTTTTTTTAGCTAATATTGTCTCGGCAATGAACCGACCAAGCGTGTTCGATTGGTGGGACCCCCACGCAAGATGGTGCGCATTGAAGTCCCCCAAAAACAGAACCGGACCTTCAAGCTGCTCAAACAGCTCATCCAAAGCGGTCTGACATTGGGCTGCACTCGGTGGGATGTACACCGAAACTACGGTCATCTGTATGGGCGTATGGATGCGTGCAGCGACAAGGTGTAGAGAGGTGTCGATCTGCACACGCTCGAAGGGTATGCCTTCCCGGATAGCAAGGCCTATCCCGTGTTGCCAGTAGTGTACGGTGTTCGACGCAAGCAGCAACGTGTACTGCTTGCCGATGAAATCGGGCGGGATGACGTGCTGGCCAACTTTCGTCTCATGGAGTGCTATCACGCATGGTTCGAGGTCGGCGATGAGAAGTTTGAGATCGTTGATGTTTGCCATAAGCCCACGGAGGTTCCATTGCAGGGCGATGCAGTCGCCAGGACAGCTATCGACAATTGAACAGCTGATTGATGAAGTTACTGATGATCTCCGCGTGAGTGGGTTAACTGTGGAAAAAGAGAGTGCCGCGGTAACTTCTGCCGATGTTTGCTCGGAAATGAGACTCGCCTGTGGGACGCCTTGCCCCACAGTGCCAGCTGTTGTCGAAACCATTACACTAGATCCACCAATACCGACAACAGCCGGCACTGGGGAAGAGCATTGTGTAATGTTCACTTGATGGATTCCGGATGGACCTTCCACGGGAGACAAAGGTAATGCGGGATGATCTGGAAGAATATCATGCGCGGCGGTATCTGTCTATTGTTGAGATACATGAGAAATGACCTGTGGGGTGTTTTGTCCCACAGTGCCAGCCATTGCCGAAACTACTACACGATTACATCCCGAAACACCGGCAACAGCCGGCACTGGGGTAATACTTTGTATATATAGACGGCGATTTGGTTGCTGACAGTGAGGTGGTTAGTTGATGTTGGAGAAGATTGATCGGGATTTGTTACTATTGGTGTGTTTTGGCTGGGATCTGAAAAGATTGCAGCCGCAGCATTATCTGTTTGCGGAAGGAATGGACGAAAACTGACCTGTGGGACGTCTTGTCCCACAGTGCTAGCCATTGCCGAAACTACTACACGATTTCCAGACCTACCGGCAATAGCCAGCAGTGGGGAACGAAGCGGTTGGTTGATGTTGGAACTGAATGAACGCGGTTTGCTACTGTTGGTGATGTTTGGTGTGGTATGGCATCTGAAAAGATTACAGGCGCGGCAGTACCTGTTTGTGGTTGAGAATTTGTAAGACTGACCTGTGGAACGTCTTGTCCCATTGCCGAAACTACTACACGACTGCTTCCAGAAACACCGGCAATAGCCGGCACTAGGGAAAGACTTTGTGTAGTATCGTCGGTGAGTTGGTGGTTGGATGCGATGCTGGTGGTAGATGTTGTTGCTGATTGATAGAGGCTTCTTCGAGTATGCAATGTCGTGGTATAATAGATAGGTTCGTCGGCTACGGAGGTGATTTCATCATCGACGGGTTGGGGTAAGACGTCCCGGATGACTTCCTCAGCCTGCCGTACTTGCGTCGGAAGAGATACTACACTTTCCCTGCTTCCGAACCGAAAAGTTTCGTTGTCCGTGTTCATGCGAGAGTTGTCGTGGTTTTCCGGACGTTGTTCGAGAGTTGGGTTATTGAAGACGCTGGTTAGGAGGTTCGCTTGCTTTCTTCCTTGTGTTTAGCGATCTCCTTGTCCTTCTCCAGCACAGCGGCTTCAAGCTCCTTCAGTTTTTTCTCAAGAACACTTTGTTGGGCAGCTACTTGGGCGTAGCTACCTGATTGTTGCTCTACACGTTTTCTAGCCTCGGGGAAACTCAAATTTTCACTTACTTTAACTTTGATAACCTCTATTTTTTTTTTGTATACCGGGCACTGTCGATTTGTTGGCCGATGGTCACCGTTGCAGTTTCGGCACAACGAAGCTTCACCGCATTCTTCGCCATGGAAATTTTGTGAACAATTCATGCAACGTTGCGGTCCAGGGCAACGAACACGAGTGTGTCCGTAGCTGAAGCAGCCGTAGCAAAGCATCGGGTTTGGGAAATAGGGGAGAGTAGCGACGCGCAGCAAACCGACTTTGATATACTCCGGGTACGTGGTCTTACAAAACGTGAGAATCAGTGCCGGTGTATTAACTCTTCTACCTGCTTCATTTTGGGTGATCGAATGTGGGGGATAGGGTTTCTATTCCATTTTCATTAGTCTCCATTATTTTACATATAATCTATGTAAAAGTAAACAAAGTCTTCTCATGTGAAATACTTCCAGCTGCAACATTACACATTTTTATTAAAAGTCGGAAATAGTAGTTCACGGAACAAGTTGCAGATTTTTGCAGCACAAGTCGTAAGCCTCGTAGGATAATTACGACAAGTGCTGTGAAAATCGAATTCTGCAACGAGTACAACATTTTTTGCAATTTCTTAGAAGACCACATGAGGGTATCAGAAATTATGTCGGAATGCATTCACCATCATTTAACAATTTCTGAAAAACTGTTGTGTAATGATTCATTACGCAACTCAAAACAGATGCGTGATGAGAAAGCGTTGCGTAATGCACCATTACAGCACTGGTTTCAGTTGCGTAATGACTATTCCCGCACTGCATACTTCAGTGCAGGAAAGTAGGCCGTTTCATGACAGATTGGCCTTGATGAAAAACAGCCTATTACGATGAGAAATTGCCAAAAATTGTTATTCATCATCATAAAGTGGGTTTGCATGCAGGCTGCAGTGGTGCTCCTGGCGGGAAGAAAAGACCAAAATATTCCAGCCTACTATGGTCTACAGCAAAAAATCAGTGTTGCTCTGAAAGCAATTCAATAATCATCTCATCATGATTTGGACTTTCACATGAGAAGAGTTTGTTAACTTTTCAGTAGATTATTATGACAAGCAGTTAGTCGACTGAACACAAAAGGTTTGCCTTTTCCATAGTAATTTTCAAATAAAATTTAAATTGCGTTTGCACAACCAAATTTCTTCCAAATCACCTAAAATTTTAGGAGAATGTTTGTCATCATAATTGACATCGTTTAAGCGTAGGGCAGGAAAAAACATTTTATAAGTCCAAAGATGCACATTGAGTAATTGCATGCAAAATATGGTTATTAACAAGTACATGCGGCATGTACTGGAGCCAGATCCAGGAATATGGAAAAGGACAACCATTCTATGAAAACAAACCATATCATGCGACTCATCAGTCTTCAAGATATCTCGCCGGGAGTATGAAACTATGCATAGAGAATCATTTCTTGTAACATAGCATCATTTACAAGTGGTTTAAGGTGAAGATAAATCGAAGCCAAACCTCAAATTTTCAAAAGCACGGATCTGGAGAACCGAACACCTGTTTGAGCTGAAAACTTAATCGATTACTCACCACCAGCGAGTGACCAATCGATTAAGTTTTCAGCTTAAACGGATGTTTGGTTCTCCAGATCCGTGCTCTTGAAAATGTGAGGTTTGGCTTCGATTCATCTTCACCTTAAAAAAATCAATTCAATATATGAAACACCGCTTCGTCCCAATTTCAACTCGCCTCAGGGGTGTAGTGGTTAGAACACATGCCTCTCACGCCGAGGACCTGGGATCAAATCCCATCCCCGAGATAGTCACTGACAAAAAGTTCTAGTGACGACTTCCTTCGGAAGGGAAGTAAAGCCGTTGGTCCCGAGATGAACTAGCTCAGGGCTAGGAATCTTGTTAATAAAGATAGAAAAAAAAACTCGCCTATAGATCCCCATTTCATACTGATCTTCTAAGCTGGCACCACTGCCATTTACACACAGAACGAACCGGCGACACCGCACTTCAGCTTGTTTGTTGTGCACTTAGCATACAAAAGGCAGGGGGCGACAATTGGGGAGAAAATGCGACCATTTTTCATCAACCGTCCCAGCTTGCGGCTATAATCTAAGCACTGATGTTAATATGGGAGGGGGAGAGCGTTAAAAAGTGGACCTCTGTTGAGTATAATGAGCGGAAAGGAAAAAAACAATGACAGATTTTTTCAGAGTTTGAAAGTTTGAAATGAAGTTCACCTGATTGGTACACATGTTCCTTCAATCGCCTAAGTTCATGACGATCATCAAAATGATGATGCCGCCGATGATGTTTATCTCGCGTGCGATTCTCAGAGGGGAATGGTGGGTGATGAGATGGAAGTCATTGAACAAGGGGTGGAAAACTGTCCCAACATTCTTCTGTTTGAGTCGCCTGTCAATGGTTGACATTGGGGGAGTAAAGGCATTTTTTGTTACGTATCTCCCGACCAGTGGATTACAACATAATTGTAACAGAGTTTTTAGCACCTTTTTTCCTAAAAACATATAGGAAGTATAATTTTGTTTGGTTGGTTGATAAAATAACACAAATTATAAAAAAACTGTCGTCTTCAATAATCGCAACTAAAAAAAAAATTGTATAATTTCAACAAAAATATAACTTTTATATACTGAATTTTTCACAACCTTGGAGGAAAATACCCATCATCGTTCATTTTGTTGTAATCCACCGGTCGGGTTCGATTGTCTGAAAGTATTGACGGTGGTTGGCTGTTGTAGTTGTGCTTGTGAAGGGGGAAACAGAACAATTCCAGTTGAAAAGAGTGTCCATCCCGGGACATCCCGGGACAAGAAATCCCGGGATTTGACGAATTTCGGGATTTCCCGTTTCCCGGGAAATATGAACTGACGTCCCGGGAATCCCGAGATTCCTGAAATGAATATAAATGTTGATAAAAACCGCTTAAGTTAAATGCAAAACAATGGATTTTTTCTTCACACTCAAGCTTTATTCGATGAAGTAGAAAAGCACCATAAAGGAAAGTGAATAAATTGAATATTATGGTGAAGATGCATCAAAGTAAAACCTAGAATTTTCAAGAGCTTAAATATAGAAAATTAGACAACCATTTGTGCTGAAACCACTAGTCGCTGGTGGCTATCAATCGATCGAATTTTCAAGGCGAACGGTTGTCTGGTTATCCAGTTTTGTGCTCCTGAAGGTTTGAGGTTTGGCTTCGATTAATCTTCACCTTGATATCATGAAGAGACCAAATTACCAGTTAAGGCAAACGTATTTGACTAGTTGTAAAGGTTAAAAAAAAAAACCTGAAGTTCTTAGACACAAAAGTCAATTTGGACAATTTGAGATGTAAAATTGTGAAAAATAATGGAATCGTTCTGGTGGGCTTCGATCCCACGACTCCCAATTCGCTAGACTGGGCGTGTTAACCAACTACACCACAGAACGGGTAACGATTCTGCAGCGCAATCGACCAACTTAAAACATAAGACCGTCATGACCCCAAATTGTCCTTCACAACCCTACATGTCCATCGGCTCTCTGAGATGCCCAATTCGACTCTTCTAAGCGTGCCTACGAACAACATGTGAGATATTGTGCTGCAGAATCGTTACCCGTTCTGTGGCGTAGTTTTTAACTTTAAGCATGCTCTATTAAAATCTTTTACAGTGATCTCAAAACTATTGTTTTGTTCTTCAATGTTTTGATGATGAAAATCTGAGACCCTTCGGTCCACTTTGTACGGAAATTAAGAAAAAATCCCCTTTTTGTGTTTTCGAAATTGATTAATATTATGACTCAAATGTTCACCATATTTTCATTTATATTATAGAGAACTTCGGCAAAGCCGTTATTAGTCAAAAATAATTTTACAGTGATACCTCCATGAGTCGATGTTCCATGATTCGATATCGACCATACTAGAAACCAAATTTCATGGTTACTATGATGGTCCCTTGGAACTGCTTTCCAAAGGGTTTCTGTTCCATGACTCGATATTTCCATGAGTCGATGGTCCCTTCAATATCGACTCATGGAGGTTTTACTGTATCTTTTGTTCAGAATAGAAAAAGTCATATTAAAAATTAAATATGTTGCAATTAACAACTTATTTTGGAAATTTTTATTTTTTCCTCCTCTTATTTCATTTTGAAAGCATTCTATTGATGAAATTTTACTTTCATTTCAACAAAAATACAGGTTTTATTGAATATTTGAAAAATCCCGGGATCCCGGGATTTCCCGGGACAAGCATCAACTTTTGTCCCGAATCCCGGGACAAGCAACATGGCCGGAAAATGGACACTCTACAGTTGAACATATTTCATGCCAGGCGGATAAATCCAGCGTGAGGGTATTCTGGCAATTGGAAGACGTTGGCGTTTAATTACGAAACATTGATGACGGCGAAAGCGAGGGGGTGATGGCATGTTTCGTCGTTCGCTATTCCAGATCTCTACAGGAATGAAGTTAGGGGGAAGCGTTTGGTCTGCCGAAGGATGGCTTTGTTGGCTTTGGCTTCACGCAATCGTATCGAATTGAGGCTTAGGTACCTACCGGGCGTTCACAGTTGGACGCACTGTTATGAAACAGAGGGAGCCGTGTTTCTGTATGATAATTTAATTATTTATAAGGCAATAATTTTGGCCCGGTAGATCGCAGGTTACCGTTTATCATAGAAGTTCGACCTACGAAAGAATATGATATTCAGCTCAGTGTCCGATTGAACGCACATCAACAAATTATGTATTCTGTTTCTTCATTCTACAATTTGACAAATTTTCAAATTCTATTGATGTTTTACGACTATTACAGTTCGTAAATCGAGTTGAGACGATTTAATGAGAAAGTAAGCATTGGAATGATAAGTTTCGTCGACATATTATGATTTCTGTTCAACTTATCGTTTGTAATTTGAGGACTGTTCATTTTATAAAGTGGACACTTTCTGCATGCTGTATCTTTTTAATTTATCAATGAAACTTCAATCGGTTTTCTGCACATCGTTCGACTAGTATTGTACAATGTTGTGATAATAAAAATTGTCCAAAACAATTAAATTTTGCACGAATATGCAACAACGATTAGAACGGACGATTTTTGGAGGTTATCAAAATCAATGATTGTTAGAAATTGGCTGGAAAATTTGACAATTTATATTTTTTATTTTCAAAAAAAGGCTTGTTCTTCGAAAGCATCATCAATCAGAAGCCTGATGGAAAAAATCAATCAGAAGCCTGATGGAAAAAAGAAGCCTGATGGAATTATTTTTGGAACAACAATTTTACAGATATAATAAAATCATTTTTCTTCTATATTTTTAGAGAAAAAGTATTTCAAATTTGAAGGGAACTGATATGAGTAAAATTTTTTGGTTAAAAGTACGGCCTGACGGAAGTCTTAATATAGTATTAATATGAAAAATAACTTACGCCTTCATAGAGTTGCTTATTTAGTCCCCTCGTCACATTTAAAGCACAATATAAACACAATTGCTTTATTTTAAGAAGACCTTTCAAAGTACATTGACAATCATCAAAATTGGCAACACTGCTGTAATAAAATCGACTTTATTTTCCACATATTATTTTCACAATATGTTATTCTGAGACTACCAATTGAAATAATCGGAGAAAACCATTTACAATTGGCTGTAGATCGATAAATATGCGTTCACGATTTTTAAAGTATGAAACTTTTCAGTAAAACTACCATAAACAGTAAAATGTGTACTTAAGACTGTGGTTTAAACTAACGATTTAGCTCTCGTTTGTACAAATATAGTATTTTTAGTAAACCAAACTAGTTTTGTACACGCTTTTTACTTTTCTCTTTTGCTGGGAGTGAAAGGATGGTGTATCAGCAAATTTGACCATAAATGGGTAAATCACTAAAGCTACCTAATGTCAGCGATTGGTGGTATATAGGAAAAGTGTACCAATAATGGCCATAGTGGTTCCCTTTTTGGCCTTATGTGAAATTTCGATAACTTTCACATGTTAAATCCTTTTGAATGTTTTAACATCAAGATATATCTTTAATGTAACTACTAAAACACACAAAAATTTTCAAAATTTGAAGACATTAAAGAAATCATGTATGGCGAAATAGGGAACCACTATGTTCATAACTGGTACACCTACCCTAATTGATTTTTTTTAAACTTTACCTTTAGTAGAATAGTGAAGGATACAAACATATAATTTGTTCATAAAAAATAGAAGTTTTGCGAAAAATAATGTTAAACTTTGACGAACAGCTTTTCTTACGAGTTTTTGGAATAACTATTTAGCTCTTCAACGAAAAGTATTTTCTAAGATTTTATATTTTTATAGCATTGTAGAATAATAGTTGAACGATGCACAGAAAACCGATTACGATTTTATCAATAAATAAAAAATATATAGCATAAACAAAGTGGCCACTTTATAAAATGAACAGTCCTTAGTTCAGATGTGATTAACCAATGACATCGTGCTAGAGAAAATGTGCGTCAGTGGGGCGTTCGATAAAAAATCGACGTTGAGAAAATTCAAGCCCTAACGGCTAAATTAAAACTGAAAATTTTAAAAAACGATTTAAAAACATAAGAAAATTGGAACAATTATAAGCAGTAGCAGCAATTAATTGAGCAGCATCTTGAGCCGCAGCAGCACGTTATACATCTTGAAGCTACAGTAAGCAGCAGCAGCAGCAGTACATTTTTGTGCATTTTGAATCCGCAGCAAGCAGAGGCAGTGAGCATTTTTGGTGAGGTGATCCCAAATCTTTTGAAGAAATATTAAACAAAATCAATGATTTATCTGGGGATGATCCAATAACTTGGATCCCCATGTCAGAAAGTTTGAAAGAGTCAAGTAAATAATATTTGTAATATTTTTTTTTGATAAAAAAAATAATTAATGTCATTATTGTAAAATATTTTTATCTGTATTGAACCGTTTTATAAAAGCCCTTTTTATTTTGTTCAATCAATAGTAAATTGTCCTATTCTTTTACCAATATTTCAATTCACATTTAAATCTCTACTCAAATCATTTATACAATTTTTCAGTTTTTTTTTTTTGGCTCCAAACATATATCACAGAAATCTCACATTGTGGCTCATATCACAAAATTATTCGGCTCTTATCACATATCACATGAATTTTATTATATATATCTTGGTTCATATCATAGTTTCGTAAAAACAAATTCTATAATAAATCTATTTGTAGGTTTATTCTCGTCTACTATAATGCTTTATACATTTTCATCTATGGATAAGTTCTACTCACTCTTTAAGATGAACTTTTAACTCTTCAATGGAAAAAAATAGTTAAACAACTTTTCAAGGAGTTAGAAACAATTATTACAAATTTTAGAAAAGCTCCTTCGAGAAGATATTTAAAACAAACTTTACTAGCAAAAAATAAAAGAGCTGGTGAGATTTATGAGCACATTTTGTATTTACTTGAGGATTTTCCACAACCTCAGCAAAAAGTTCTCCTAAGGGAAGCACGTAATCTTTATAACGATATTAAAGTAACAATTGTTACGCGCCTGGATTTAGCGACAGGCCATCTAGTAAAATTAAAAACGATTAGCAATAGTATAATAATATTCAATAGACTGTATAAAAATAATAAAAAAATGGCTGCCCCAAAAGTAGATTTAAAAATGGGAACGTCAATCGTTCAAAGTAACGATGGTAGCCAAGAAGGACTCGAACCATTTATCGATTCGGTCCGACTTTTTGAAGATGCAGTCAATTCAGAATTTGCATCAGCAACTGTAGAACAAAAGGCAGCAGCACTAGCAACAATTTTAACCTTTTTTAAAATCTTCAAGTTTTTACGCGAGAACTTCGTTTCGCTGCGCGCATGACACTCTTATTTTCTTCATGATTTCTCACTCAGGGTTTAAAAATTTTAATGAATCGCATTTTTTGCGTATTCCATTTGAACTTTCAGCTCTTTAAAGTATAATACCACAAACCGCACTCTTGTACGAAAATTATTACTGTCACGAGAATAAACACCGTTATAATTTTTTCCTTGTCCATGGTCATGGTTGACCGACTGTTCTTTGCACTTGAAACACAACACGATTCTTGAACGCAGTGACAGGGCCGTTCTGCGTTTATTGCACTTTTGTGCGGCGTGGTTGATATTCAATTTCACGCTGTTCGTTCCGCGTTGTATTGCACCTGGGCTTTTGATTCTTCTGAGCCCATTTTCAGCAGTTCACTAAACACGTAAAGTCATATGCATGCGTTGCACTTTTCGCGAGCGATGACTCGCATGCTCTTGCGGATTCACGTTTCAAATCGGTGCACCTTACAAATTAGGCTCTTCAGGCACTAGCTTCCGATTTTAAATTTCACTCGGTTTTTCTGATTACTAAATCCACTTGACTTGACGGAGAAGGCTATTTGCAGGCCGTCCTGTCACGGTCGCCATGAAATATGCTGGAACCACTGATGAAGAAGCTGGAACCCGCGGACCACATTTGGCTATACTTACGAACCGAACACTACAGTCGGACCATGGACCTTATTCACTAATTGGCAGTGGTATAGATTAAAACCATTTGGTTGGCATTGGTCCGAAGACCTGATGGAACTGCCTTCCTGCTGGTGCAGAAGGCGCTTTTATTCACACATTGTCACCAGTCATTACTATCAACAATGATGCTAAATTTACGAATTTGCCTAGACCTTATGGGCCAAGACCTTTGGACTCGGTTACGATCGATTATGGTTTAATGATTGGCACCGCGCGAAATGCCACCGAACAGTCGCCAGCAGGTGCCTGCAGTTCGGCCGGACATTCCGCGTGTGTAATCAAAACAATTTCGTCGATGCTCCAAGTGAGTACCGGATTAATTAAATTGGCATGGGCACGTCTTTGATTGTGCACCACAATAACGCATTGTTGGTCATACCTGCCATAAACTTCAGAATACTCTGGAATATAGTCTCAAGATCTATAAGGATGATCTCTGAACCTTACAAGGGAAGGTCACGATGGTGTTACACGAGGTTTTCAACCGGACTATTTTTGTTAGGTTCTACATGTCGAAATATCAAAAACCCCAAAGCCTTTCGGGTGATGGGCCTGTGGTGCAGCTAGGAGGGGCTCTAAAAGGGGCAATTTTTTACGTACATTATAATATTAAGCTGATTGGAAAGGAGATTGGACAAATCTGGGCCCGTAATGTACACAGATGACTCATATGTCATTTGAAAGATCTAAATGAGACAAGAAAAAGTTGGTATGAGGTCAAAAATATCCGTCGTGAGAGAAAACAGTTATTCCGATCGGTTTGAGATGAATTTTCTATGTGTTTTATTATATTTTTAATATATTTTTATCGATTAAAAAACAACATTTTTCTACATCTATATAAAAGTTAAAAGCTCTATGTTTTAAAGAAGTGAATTAGGACTTTGATTAGAAGATGAAAACATTACATGGTGATGTAAGACCGTAATAACATTAAAAATCGTTTTAAAATACATATGTATATTCAATAAAGTTTCCTACCAGAACCTGCTGCCCATATTATACAAACCAAAATGCTTAACGGTTTTTTAACCGACTTATACGGTATTTTTGTTCGTAATAAGGTAATATTACGACTTGTATTCTAGTAAAAAAGTCAGCCTCATTCGATGATAAATAATTGGGAAACAGTGGTGAAAGAAAAGTGTGTGATGTCTTATAAAAGAACTGACTGTAATTGTTTTTGCTGAAGTAAATATTTCTACAGAATGGAGTTTGCGGAGAGATCAATAAAACCATCAGCTTATCCTCAATGAACAACATCATCAGCATAAAAAAAGTTTAATGTGAGTTGAAATGCTCATTGTTAAATGCTACGCAGCCTCTATGTAAATGCGTAGTTTTAGGATTTCATGTGTTTAAATCAATGATAAACTAGCTCGCTAGTATAAACCATCTCGCGCTGTATACTGCATACGTGGATGTTTAGTATTACCTTTACTCCTACATTATCCAACCAGTCTTTAATTAAAATGTCAATCATTATCGTTTTACAAGTTGGTATACGAAAGACGTGGAGTTCAATGACATTATGTTTTTCTAATGAGTGCATATCTTATATTATCTCCTACCTCTCTCTTCGTCTATTATCCTTCAGTAACTTGTGTGCAAGCCCTTGACAATGTATTACAGATAGAAGAAAAGACAGATAGATGAGCACTAACGTTTTCTGTAGATAGAGTATTTAACCCGTTGGCTCTACTCCTCTTGCAGATGTGATGTCTGCCAGGTTCTTACTATCAGCCGATGCAGACAAGCGATCAACTTTTCCGGGCTCATCTTGATGAGTTCCATTCATATACCATCCTCAGCAATTGCTGTGTTATTCTTGAGCAGTTGAACGTCATCCTTAACTTCACTCAAAGTGGGATCTGGTTGGTTGCTTTCGTCCAACATTCGGACGTAGAAATGCTCTCCTTAGCCTTGAACCAGTGGTCCTGTGTCATCAACACAAGTCTGCTGCTTCCGCATCTGTGTATGGTGCTTCATGTTCTTTTCCTCAAGAATAATTCGAAACCTTTCAGCTAACCAATCGTACCATAGACTACGTTCAACGCACAATGACTCCATCTGTGAGTTGATGGCTACTTTTACTGTAGTACAACAGCCAAGAAGGGTTTCAGCAAGCAAAACCTATTCTGGTTACGCTTGCTAGAGATGTAGAACTATGCTGTGGCGACATCCGTCTACTTCAGACGCTGAAGATCATGCTGAGGTGGGCGTCGGTACCGTTCATTGTTAACGACAGGAAGTTTGAAGCGCATTTTTATAATTATCAGGTAGTGGGTAGAGTGAATGTTAGCACCACGATAGTTTTTAACGATGATTATGTTGAAGATGTGCAATATATCAAGCAATACCTGATCGATTCGAAATTCCATTTGCTTGTGGATAACTGTGGCGATCACCATTGGTACAGGAGGTTATCTTGGAAGTAGGTGCTAGACCATAATGACCATATTCTTGGAGGCGGAAATACAATCAAGCATTGGACATTCATGTTTGCCAGTCCGAGAGCACTGATCTTCCCAATCGTCCATCTCGATTCCTTATCTTGGCGTTCAAATCTCATATAATGATCTTGACGTGGAAACATGGGTAGCGGTCCTACTTGCGTTCAAGCTGCGTCTTTGTTATCATCCGTTGATCGACTGTTGATCCTCAACCTGCACATTCTTTTGTTGATCGACCACCATCCGATCTCATGTTTTTGCATGTCGCTCATCACGATGTAAGCTGTTCCCAACTCAAGTGTGTCGCGCAGATCTGGAAGATGGTATGATTACTTCTAAACATTCACATTATTGGAATCCTCATGAGTATTTAGCGTTCTTAGCGAAGCATTTGTGGAGCCACATGTGCTCAGGCGTCGCCAATGGAGCTGATATTGATACGAACTGAAATGGTTCTGGTCGGATTATTGGCAGTTTGTTCACAAACAGTCAAATACTACAGTTACGTCTAGTTCAAATGATCGCCTTCTCTGAGAAGCAATAGCATGCTAGTATAATGTTATTGATATCAAAGATATTAGTGTGGAAACTGTCGCGCGGATTTCTAGCACGCTAAAGCTGTGTACGATAAGCAAGGTATTTTTTTTAGTGTAGTACAGAATACAACAACGCAACCACTGTAATGTTAAAACGGATATAGTCTGGAAAATCCTTCCTGAGTAAAACCCCGGTTTATACAAACATATTGCTAGAACACTGAAATAGGTAATACGATTTGATATTTGTGTCCAACTGTTACTTGAAGTGACGTTTTTGTCAAACGCTCATACCTATATCTTTATATTTTTTATCTCCGTATGTTTTAAGTATTCACATTTCAGCAACTCAAAACGTTCTGAAATCTGTGTCAAATCACAACATTTTTGAAATAATTACAATTAAGATAAATATATACCTAAGCACATTTAAAGGCACGAATTCAAAACATTTGCGCAATCAAATATTATTGAATAGAAAACTGTCCAAAACATACCTCTTTTTCCATCATTCCAGTAAACATAACTTTTTTCTCCCACGACGAATATTTTTGGCCCCATATCAACTTTTTTTGCCTCATTTGGATCTTTCAAATGATATATGAGTCATCCGTGTACATTCCGGGACCAAATTCCATACATTTTTGCCCAATCTCCTTTGATTATTTTCCTTTAAATAGGAATCATTTGAAAATTGGCCCAAAATCACCCCTTTGAGAAGGTGACATTGGGCCAAACAAACTACATTCAGGAAAACGAAATATCGATAATCATAGGAACCCCTTATGAAAATTCGCCACAAGAAATCGGATTGAAATTCATACAATTACGTCATGGAACCGAGATTTGAAAACAAAAATAGTTTTCGCGGAAACCTGGAATCGAACCAAGGACCTTGCTTAGTTTAGTAACAAAAACTACCCAAAAACGTGATTTTTTTTAAAGAAAAAATCGAATTTCTTTGGATTATTTAAGTTTTTTTTCGCCAAATATTACATTTTTCATATGAAACTTATGTTTCTAAAGCATTTTGTTTTAATTACAAGTTGAATAGTGCATTTTTTTTAACATGTGCAAATATATTATTGTTTCAAAATTATTTAAAAAATGTTGCCAAGTCCTTTTCAAAGGTTTAACGAATGAGAAAACCAGTTTCAGCTTTAAAAATATTGTTTAACTGACAAAAATTAAAAAACACTGACGTTTTTCGTTAAAAATCATGTTTTTGTACGGTTTTGTTGAATAACTTGGTCAAAACAGTGAAATGTGGTGTATGAAAAGTTTGAACACATTTATATAAGCTTCAAAACCATGCAAAAAATTTGGAATCGCTTGAGTATTCATGAAGTTATGGTCAAACAAAGATATTTTTTAGTAAAATAAATAAAAATTGGAGTAAACTACATTTTATTGAAACTAGCTTTGATTTTACACAAATTTGATGTTCTACAAAGTTTTCATAAAAGTAATTTTTAAGGTAATGGTGCTGAAATTACTGAAGTTATGAAGTCTGAAAGCCATTTTTTATAACTTGAAAATTCACCTCCAAGACGCTTGCACCACCTCTAAATTTTAATACTTTTGGCTCAAACTTTGATGTTTCTCTAGTAATATGATACAATTTCATAAGAGTACACGAATTTATAGATTTTGAGAACTTTTGAAAAATAAGCCGCACCCTAATAGACAGTAGTGCATGTGCGAGTACACTGAGAACAGCGTTGCGGTTGAAAATACTATATCAGAGGGTTAAATTAAATACACAACGCCACTTGATTTGTGCAGACTAAATTCGCATTTATTTAGAATATTTTGTGCGTTCAATTTTACCATAGCACCATTTGTATAGTAAAAATTACTATATCATGGTTAAAAACTTGCAGCAGGCTAGAATCGAACCGAGGATCTGGCGATTGTCAAGCGCGAACGCTAGCCGCTCGGCTATCGACGCGGTTGGATTGAGAGGGAACAAAACGCAAATAAAAAGCGTTCATGATAGCTCAATCGTGGTTGGAATAGTAAATTTAAAAACACGTTCATGGTTCTCATTACTGCAACGCTTGTTTCAGTGTAGCGAATAGGAGCATGAATGTAACCCATTCAAACGCAACTCTGGAATTCAAGTAATTCGATAATTGCGTTCCGTGGATTTTTCTTGCAGAGCACAATATTATGAATCAATTAACCTTGACGTCACGCTGCAACTTCTAGGTTGGATACGCACCTTCTGCATGTTTATAACCATATGACATGGCAATTTTTACAGCCGAAATGCTGCAATAGTGAGATTGAATACAAAAAATATTCGATAAAATAAATGAAAACGAAATTAGGCAGCGTCCATTTATGACATAACGTTAAAATGAACAATTTTCGACTATTCCCATTGCATGAACAAAAATAATAAATTTTGTGTTTGGGCAGGAACGTTTGAGCCTACTCCCCCTCCCCCTAGAGCGTTACGTAATTTGTGGACGGCGCCTTAGTCTGCATAAATTTAGTGGCGTTGTGTATTCAATTTGACTCTCCGCTATTCTATTTATAACTGCAATTCTTTTCTCAGTGTAGTCTTTATTTTTCTGCATTTGCCCTTTCAACGAGTAGAACATAATGAGTGACGTTTAATTTCAGGAATTGTCAACAAATACGAAATGTTACCAATACATAAACTAGTTTTTGCGCAGTTTTGGATTGCCGAAGTGAACATTTTTGTTGCCGACAATATTAATTGCATTGCCGATAAAAGAACAAGTGCCTCGTGACTTTGGTGAGGAAAAATAGAAGATCAAGAGAACAAAATAGTGTTTTATGTATAATAATTAATAAACGAAGAGTGCTCAAGTGTAGTTCAGGTGTCTCCTGCTAATTGTTGTGCTCTATTGTTGCGTAAAATTGGCGTCTTCAAGGTTCAGCTGCCTAGGCTGCCGACAATACGTAAGTTCCCCTAGACACAATTATTTTTGAACTTCAACAAATTTGGGTAAAATTAAACGTCCCATATTCCAATCCAAAAATGGCTGAAGAATAAGAACAATTTCAAGAATCAGCACATATACTAATCATGTTGTTAAGAATAAGTAACAATTATCATATAGATCGATTCGTTTTTGACTTCTGATGAAAATTATGTTTGCCCAAAAATTAACTTAAAATACTCCATTGTGCAATAAATCTAGTTCGGCTTTATATCTATCAAAC
This sequence comes from Aedes aegypti, assembly GCF_002204515.2. Classification (NCBI taxonomy): domain Eukaryota; kingdom Metazoa; phylum Arthropoda; class Insecta; order Diptera; family Culicidae; genus Aedes; species Aedes aegypti. Next base: position 71,418,316 of record NC_035107.1, read on the forward strand.
CGAACAATCTTTCGATAAACCTTTACTAAACAATCTTTCGACGAAATGTTCTAGTCATTCGACCAAACGTCATTTGACTACATGTCTTTCGACCAAATGTCCTAAAGCCCTCCTTTCCCTGTAAAATTTGTAGGAGTATTTTTCCCTGCAAAGATTAAGTGACTTTGGAAAATGTTCAAGAGGAACCTTGGAGACATTCCTGGAAGAATATTGCTGCTATATTTAATGAAATTCTTTACGGAGCCCTTGGAGAAATTTAAAGATAGATTCTTGGAGGATTTCCTGTAGTATGAATTTCTGAAAAATATAATAAAAGAATTATCTTGATTAATCCCTCCTTATAGCTTCACTGGATGATCATTCGAGAAGATTATGGCGAAACTTTTGCACAAATTCCTTGAGGAAACCCTGCAAAAATCATGGGAAATTTTCTGAAACAGCTGCAGAGATCCCATCGATTGATTGAAACGTGCTCAATTTGAGATTCCGCATGTTGCGGTGATCTCCAATTGTTTTTATACAAGAGATTATGTGTAACGAATGATCATATTTTTGAAGGCAATTCTATCAGTCGTAGCCCATTCATTTTCATTAACCAATTGGCACTGAACTTTCCAACCGTCGATCAATTACTCCTTCTGATTTTCGTCGATTTTTCTGATCCGTATTCAATCGATGTAGTTCCTGTGCAAGTGATATTTACCGGTTGATTTGCGAAGCCTAGCAGAAACCTCTTATAGTTCTGCAGTTTGCCTTGATTTTTTGCCACTCGAATCATACATGGGAGACAAACGCTGTTATAAGTCGCTCTTAGTATGCAGTACAGTTGCTCAAATAGCAAAGTGCATAGGATGTGTGACTAGGAACTGTATGATGTCTGTGATAGGGAAGCATACAACAGCGTTGAAGAATGCTTGAACGTTTTTAGTTGTATAAAAATAATCAATACTTTCCAATTTGTCATTAGTTCACAATTAAAATACTTTTTTTGTAAGCTTGTGAAAAAAAATAATGCTTGATAGTCATTATTCATAAAAAATATAAATTTATAGAGTGATATGTTTATTATTTAGGATTGAAGTTTCTCAATGCTCTCAAATTCAGATTTTCGAATGACAGCACTTCCCATAAAACATACCCACGATAAATACACACAAAACAGAATAAGACTTTCTCTTCCAAGTCTAAATCAAACAATCATTAAATATCAGAAAGATTGCCATCACATTTGTCTTCACTTGTCAGTTTCCGACATGTTTAGTTTGTGTAGACTGCCAGAAGCTACATAATAACAAATGTTGCCATCATTCAATGTATAGTCCATTAAATTGAAAATCTAATCCATTTTTACCCAGCCCCACGCTCTTCTACCCCAGAAGCCCCACTGTGTGTCCCACCATTGATATCGATATGATTGCTGCGCAATATCATCTCCTGTGGCCTCTTCCGTAACCACAATGTATGCGGTTTATCGATATCGCTATCGCTTGCAATGTATCATATGCAGCATCATCATTGGTGGTCGACTCTGTTCCGATCGGAAGTCAATTCCTCCGCTCATCGGTTGGACCTCAAAGGGAAGCGGTTTGCTTTTAGAAACGGTTTGGCGGCAGGGAGGAACCTGAAGCCAACTACCCTTCAACCAGCACAAACTTGTTAGTAACATTTTAAACATTGTGTATGATTCTAATATCTATATGTTCTGTATTAGGTAACACTATGATCCTAATATGGTAAAACTAAATTAAGCAATTATTACCATTTTGTTAACAACATTTGACACTTAATTTGCCGTAGCAGTTCACAGTTATTACAGGTTTGAATTCTTCTGCTTATACCATGTTTGACATTATAGTGACAACAAAATAGACTTATTGTCAGTCAATTTCCGATTGTGATAATGATTTGCATTACAATCGCATTAATAATGACATTCTCACCCTTGAACAGTATTCATCATTATGCCATAGGAATTAATTTCCGTCGATTCAGTACCTGTTAGCTACGATGTACAGTTCAAGGACAACCGCGCCATTTTCAGCCTGAAGGTATACCTTTAGTGCTCACGCATGGGAAAATCGATCAAACTTGCCCTTTTGTTTTTCGCGACGAAGCAGAAAAAAGCGCTTCCAATACAATGTTGGCAACCATAAATCGTACCAGAACATCACCACAACATCCCATATATCTCTTGCTCTGTGACAGTTTCGAAAAAGGCACATGGATAATTAGGTTAAAAATCCATCTCGTCAGCGCCATCTGCCCGCCGCCATGGCGCTCAGCGACGGCTCTGGTGGAGCCTTTCAAAAGCTTCGGCTGCTCGTAAAATTGCCCTTGGAGCCTTATTACCTCATCCACAAGGTTCAGTCTGCTGACGCTTTCTGTTCCATGGTCGTGCCGTCGTCTCGGATTCAGAACTTAGCTCGCTATCGACTAGACTGGAAAATTGGTTTATCGTTATCCTCTGGCCTATCCATACCGCTGCAATAACGTTCAATTCGGATTAGAGAGAGTGCATAAGAACAGGGGCACCGAAAGGAGAGCAGCTAAAGCTGCTGTCGTACTCGATCAAATTTGCAGCTAAAGGGTGTCCCACATCGAATTGCGTCACGAAAAAAAACGCTGTAGAAAATTATCACGATTATTTTCAAACATTCAGACAATAAATATAAACCATTAGTAAGCATTGGGCATATTCATGTCACTCAACTTAAATAACCACAAGTTTGAAATGCATTCTTCATCTTCTTGGCATAACGTCCTCACTGGGACAAAACCTGCCTCTCAGCTTAGTGTTCTTATGAGCAATTCCACAGTTATTAACTGAGAGCTATCTTTGCCAAATTGGCCATTTTCCCATTCGTATATCGTGTGGCAGGTACGATTATGATCTATGCCCAGGGAAGTCAAGGAAATTCCCAGAACGAAAAGATCCTGGACCGACCGGGAATCAAACCCAGACACCTTCAGCATGGCTTTGCTTTCTAGCCGCGGACTCTAGCCACTCGGCTAAGGAAGGCCCCTCTAAACTACTTCTTTTCAAATTTTTAAGAAAAAATACCCAATGGGTTATTTTTTTTAGGGCGTTGTTGCTTTCGTGATTCAATTTGATGTGAGCCACTCTTTATCAAAAGGTTCACTGAGCGATGATTAAGCTCCAATTGGGCGAAGGAAGGTTGAGTCGGGAAAGGAATCCAAGAAGGAAGGATTTGCAAACGAGCCGGCGTCGGATGTAATTATATTCACATCCGACGAGTACCTGCTTTTGCTCGCACCGGCTTGGGGATGAATTTGGCTGGGAAAATATTTGTGTCTGCTATATTTGGTGTAACGAATTGAACAGCTGATGAGGGTAGCGATGAAACGATAGTGTTGTGGAAGAACAATGATTCTAAAGATGATAGAAATAAAAAAAATGGTCTTTGGACAATTGGACCCACAGAGCATATTAAAACTATTCAGTTGCAGAGTAGGACGGGTTTCTGAAACACAGAAACTTCAGCAATCAGTTTATTGAGTACTTTTGAAGGTATGAGAGGATAAAGAAACGCTTACCGATTGGTGGATGGCCTCATACGCACAACCTAGAAAATAGGCACAGACTGGAGTCGCCAGTTCAAGAGGGATTACCCTGTTGAAATCTGCGTACAAAAAATTGAAGCTCAAACTGTTTAACAGACTAGGCAAGTTTTCGTGAGGCCACTCGATAACAGAACATATATCACCTTGGGGGTCATGCACAAATTACGTCACGCTCCAAGGGGGGGGGGGGAGCGTATCAAGCCAAGCGTGGTAAGCCTTACAAAATTTTCGAATGACTCATACAAAAAACGTGAAAAAGGGGGGGGGGGGAGGGGGTCGAAAAAGTGGAAATTCAGCGTGACATAATTTGTGTACCATCTCTTGCAAATAATCATAGAAAAATCCGGGATCATAAATTGCAGATTCATCATCTGTTTATTGATTCCAACGCAGAGTACGATTCAGTGAAAGATATAAGATATGACAGTTAATATCTGAACATGGTTTTCCGACGAATCTAATTAGGCTGATACGTGCGACGCTGAATGGTTAGGAATCAATTGTTCGCATTTTATAAGTGTCACAATTTCATTTATGACACTACTCGGATTGATTCAAGGAGATGCAGTTTCGAATATACTGTGCAACATTGACTCGAGTGTATGATTAGGAGATCTAGGCAGTGTGCAGGGAAACGGCACATCATACGGTATGCTTCTTGGCTTGGCGGAAGACATCGATCTGGGAGGGAGGCACAGATATTACACACGAAATATGAACCAAATTACAAGATAACTCCAGTTGGCCAACGACAATCAAGGCAGGCTAGATGAAAATCGTTTGTTTTCTTTTGTTGTGTACCTTCGATCTTTCTGGACAAACATGGGAAAAGGACCATAGTTTTCTTTGCATTTAATTTTCATTATTATTGGAAAGAGTAAAAAGATGAGTATTTCAATACTTTATATCCAATCAGAATAAAAGGTGCTCTCATGACATTACTTTTTTACCAGTAATCCCACAGGTCAGTGCTGAATCTTTGGCGAGGTTCAGCGTCTTGAGCCTTGACTTGCTGAAAAAACTTTGAAGAATTTGAGGAGGTTGTCTCATCTAAGTTTCTGCCAAACAGAGAGGTTATGAAGTCATTGTACTGACTGGTTCCACTGGCGCCACATTTGTCAACCTCGGCTTCGGCAGATGGTCGTACGCTGTATATTCGTTCCCATGTTTCCTTGATCCCTGTATAATGTCAGTGATTTAATGAATGGTGTTCTTAATCGGTGAATCTATCTTCGCTATCTATCCTAATATTTATCTGTACCATAGTTTTCTCATCGTAATTGAAAACTTTTTTTTTTAAGGCACTCCGTGCTCATGGCCACTACTGTGCCGGAATCAGTTTATCTGTATCTTCCTTACCGATAAAAATCTATTTTTTAGCTAATCTATATTTACATCTGCTTTCACCTCTTCTGATCTTTTGTTCTCACACCGGTAAGTAGGAGAATGCTCTGCTGCTGGTCCAATCGATTTCCATAATCCATAGTCCTTGGCTCTTGCGGTGGTTCGTTTTGCCGTGTTCCTGAGTCGTTTTGAGGCTAGCTGCCTGCGAAGTGGGTCAGTTTGTCTCAGCCACCATCTGATACTGACGGAGGATGGATGTGCTCCCCTAAGCACGGTCCTCCGTGCGGCGTCTTCTGGTGGCTGGACGGGTTATTTTTTTTGGAGGGGCTGGGAATTGAATCCATGACCTTCCGCTTATAAAGTGAAAGCGTAACCTCAAGGCTACGGACCCCCCCCCCCCCCCCATAAATTGAAAACTTAGAGCTAAAAATTTTTTAACGTGGATCGAGGTACAGTGAAATTTGGAATGCCCGCGATGTTTTCAGATTATCCAAACGGTTCGTCAATGACTCCACCAAACGCGATGCAAAAGGGTTAACCGAAAACTTCCGTATTTCACTTACTGTCATCAGCCAGGCCAAATAGAAATCGGGTAACGATACATGTTTCTCCTGCATCTTCATCGTACAAATATACGGTGGTCTGAATGCTTGTGCGCAAAAAAAAAATCCAATTAAACTATGCACTTGGGTTAATATAATATTTAGGTAATATTCGGCTTTTCAGACTGGAAACTGTCCATCATTTCGTATACACACACCCGCATTCCATTTGCAATAACTTTTCGGACCAGTTCGGTAATTCCGAGGAGGTGAGCTCTGATGGTGGTTTTGTTAATCGTCCGTCACACCTACAGCTGCCCCCAAGGGCCCAAAAATTTGCTTGAATCCTTCCCATTCCATCGCCTCCAATGGAAGGCCATTACAAGTCTATCCCCGAATCCATCAATAATTGCGCGTCTATGGCCACCGGTCGCTTAGGTATGGTCCTTGCCTTTTTCTCTGGAACTTCCTCTTCTTTCAGCAAACCATTTTTAGTGGTAGCCTCAGGATGCCGCGTTCGGAAGTGGCGAATAATATTACCAACATCCAATACGGTTTGTGTATATTCACATTTGCAGGCATTGGCGTAAATACGGGGGGGGCTAGGGGGACTTAGACCCCCCTAGAAAAGTTCAAGCCCCCCCTAGAAAAATTTTACTCTCATGCTAAGTATACGCTTTACTTAAGGGATTTTTTCGATCAGAAGGGTCAAGCCCCCTCTAGATTTGAGTTCAATTTACGCTAATGTTTGCAGGTGCAATCGATCACGCATAAACCAGAAGATCCGTTCCAGCAAATGAAGCGCAAAAAGATGTTCTGGAGCGTAGACTTTCCTGCAAGCAAAATAACACAAACTTACCACATGCTATATGTATGAATTGGAGTCAATCGGACGTACCTATTTTGCGTTTTGAAGGACCGGCCTGCTCCTGTTCCATAGCTAGCAAATTCCGATTTATCACTTAAAATGAAACTCAAAGTGTAGGATTTTGATATTTAGAAATCGATAGTCAATTTTGATTTGACTGACTTTTTTCCACATTTATGAACCCTTGCCAAAACCCAATTATTGCACACTTTGAAAACATCCGCACCCTATTATAGCACACTTTGCGTGGAGTTGACTCGCTAGTGTAATTGAAGACGGCGTGGTACCACATTTTGAACAACAAATTTAACGAATTACGATGAGTTTGCATGATAATTCTATGAAATAATGATTTTATCGAAGAAAAAGTCAGTTGGATTGCAAAACTGCATTTTGTTCTGTCATTTTTGTTTATATTCTGTAACAATGGACATTGCATATCTCGCTGCGTTTACTCCATACCGTAAAACGGGGTATCTTTGATAATGCGGGTAACTTTGATAGTGCGTAACCCACCACATACTAAACGACATATCATAATTTCTGTTAATCGGTTAAGCAAAACGAATGCAAAACTGAAGAATATTAGTATGACACTTTATGTTTGAGCTATTTTCATTTGAATCAAGAGCATTTGAGGCTTTTTATACACAGTTAAAAATAATAAAGATTACACGTCATGTAAACTTCGTTTATGCGATGCAAACATGACGTCATGTAAATTTCAGTTTGAAATCATGTAAAAATGTGTTATATATCATGTAATCACTCAGGATCCTGCTAGATTACATGACATATAATTGAAGTTTACATGACATATCATGTAAATATCCATGATATTCCACGCTCCAATTATGTGCATTATATGTCTCAGAAATTTACACGTTTCGTTCGAACTGTGTACGGATATTAAAAATTGACACAATTTTAGCATTTTCGAAATGCTTACAAACAATCTGTTCTATGATCACTATTTGATGTAGTTTTGAACAGTTGGCCACTTATCTTTGACAGTCTAGTTATCATAGAACTTGAATACGGTCTCAAATCTCTTAGCGAAAAGCATTTCCACAAACTGGGACCATTTTTGTATTCTAAGTCAGAAATTTCCATACAACGTTAAACGCCTAGAGGTATGCAACGCCCTACAAATGTTCGTAATTCAACCAATTTTGTTCGATTCATACTCCATTATCAAAGTTACCCCAAAACAGAAAACCGACTTTCGATTATATGAAAAATTATACATCCATTCAAAATAAATCTTTTTGCAATCTATCAACTGCAATCGATAGCTAGTATGCCAGTACTTGTTTTAAAAATATAAATTATAATTCTTTGAAACAGCATGCATAAATATTCAAGTTTTCTTCGAAAAAACTATCAAAGTTACCCCGTTTTACGGTAGCCAATAAATTGGGCTACAGCTGCTGGCGGTGCGCCAATTATTGAACATTTTAATAATTACAAAGAAAAATTATGTTTTTCTAATAAGTTCTCCTCGCATTATGAAACCATAACATAAATCTCCATTTTCGTTGAAAAACAGTTGAAATCTATTTAGAGTTGACTTTGGTAGGAGCTTTAATTCATTGGAATCAGGTAACAAAGCATGCATTGGTAATAATTGAGCCTTTCAATACTTTCCTTATCTGAAGATTGTAGCGCATAATAAACTGAGAAACATATAAAATATACGTCTTTCAATAGGTAAACTATTTTGGCAACACTCCTGCTATTCTACAGGCAATGAGAGGATGATGTTTTTGTATCAAGTCATAAGTGCATTGATTTGCAAAAGGCCTATTCCGTCAAACGGGACTTCTTTTGACATTATTTCCACATTCTTTAACTTTGAGGATTTGTAACTCTTAGAATTATGGTAAGATGTTGGTAATTTTTGCCTATATTTAAGTTGTATATGTACGTAACAAATGTGCAAAATATGAGGCAAATTCATCAAGAAATAACAAAAATGCTTGAATAGCGAAAAAAGTGTGTCCTTCAAGACAAAAAAGGGGCTACTTTGAACATTTTCACAATTTGCTAATGAAATGATTTTTCCTTATAACTTTCAAACTGATTCAATAGATTGTCGTCCACTGTGATGTTATGGAACGTTTTTCATTGATAAACTTAATGTAGAAAATTGCAAAGCTAGAATCAATTAAACATATATAACAAATTTCAACGAAACATGCCATTCACTATTCTCAGTTTGCAGTAAGAAACTTAAATTTTCAACTTCCTCTTAAATGGAACTATCAGTGAGGAATTCTCGATTTTCAAGTTGACATAAACGAACGACGTAACTACTAGGTACTGCGATGATAAATGAGTTATGTATAAAAACTCTTTTTTTTTTCTATTCTTACTGTTATATGAACGATATGTTGAAGGATCACGTTAATACCGGTAACTAATTTAATTTCAGTAAGTAATATTCATTAAAAACGCAATCTATGAAGTAAAGTTTAACAAGATCGTTAACAATTAGGTTTGCTTTTGTAATATGCTTTTAACTTCTTAGCAGTTTAGAGCTGGCTTAAGAGTAGTTTAATTTAAGCACTTGAAGGATGCAACTGTTCTGTACTACAAATTCATGTAAAATATGACGAAAAATAGTTTTTTAGAGATTATGTTGTGAATTTGACATTGGTACGTATTGAAATATGTGTGTTTTATGTCTATTCACTTTTACAAACATTTATTTTATTTTTTTTTATGTTGTAAAATACACAAACCAAAACATTATAATAAAATAAAAGTTGCAAAAATAAGACCTTTGATCAATTATTTTAATAAAACAACAATTTTAAGCAAAACAAATCACAAGATTTTCATGAAACATGAGGATTCGATAGTTTTGTGATGCTCCCAATAAGTTTCCACGACATGGGTAAAATTCAAACAATGTTTGTATAGCCAATGTTTTATACCTTGTGAATATTTATTCGGGCTTTTTTGAAATGTTTTCTTGTTTATCCTGCTATTGTTGATGTTGTTCTTAGAAAAAATCATGCCTAGTGGTAGAGCATACATTGGTTAATAAAAGTGCTGAAGACACAAAATTGCTCAGATTAATATTTACCCTGCTAATAAATACAAAAGGTGAGTGTTCAAAGTAGCCCCTGGAATCAAAAGTAGCCCCGTCCGACGGTTCTGATTTTCTCATACACTGAGAACAATATAAACGTAAAAAAAAAGTAAAAATAGCCTGTAGAGTTTTCAATTTCGCGTTACCTTTTAGCGATTTTTGCGCATAGACACTAGGGTGCGGCTTATTTTCCAAAAGTTCTCAAAACCAAAAATTCGTGTGCTCTTTTGAATTCAAATCATATTAGAAAAGAAACCTCAAAGTTTGAGCCAAAAATATTAATATTTATGTATTTATTTATTCACCGTCTTTGACTACAGGTCACACAGAATGAAAACTTAATATAATGCTTGTTTTTAATTATGAATCGTGGTTTTACGGCTAACCAGCCGAGTGGAAGTTTAACAACTACCGAAAAGCTAAACATTACATATAATTTGCAATTGGATTAGATGGACAAATTGATGTGAAGATTTGCGAAAAAGTTACACGTCTTCTCAGTGAGAATCGAACTCACTGTAGTAGATAAAAGACCCATGGAAATATAAAGTTAAATGAAAAATAATTCAAACTTGAATCAGCAGTATTTAGCGTGTTTGACATCCAACTGATTATTATAATTTGCCCGGAAGGAAGAAAAAGGCTATAGAAAAGGAGAAATGACAAACGGGAGAAATCTGGTTGTGCAAAATTAAGCGTCCTTCTCAAATATACAGAGAGCGTGTTTGGCCGCATGAGAGAGGGTTATACTCGGGCCGAGAATGGACGACTAGGTTGCGCTGGTTGAAAGATTCGGATCGATCAGTTGAACGTGAGTGAGATTGTGAGATGGGAAAACGAACGATGGGTCGAGGCCGAACTGAGGGTTCGGTTTGATGAATGAAAAGGTTGAATGCGAAAAAGAGCGGGGAGATATTTCGGGGCGTTTGGCTTCGGGTAGATAGCAGCGTGAGTGAGAGTGGGTGATGGGGAACGAACGATGGGTCAAGGCTGGACTGATGGTTCGGTTCGACGAATGAAAAGGTTGAAGGCGAAAGAGATGGGGAATATTTCGGGACGTTTGGCTTCGAGAAAAATAGCGGAGGTCTCTCGGAAGAAGCAACGAAGCGAACCGACCCGAAGCAGCTTCTGACTGATCTGGGAATAGGTTCGTCGTCGCGGTGACGATACGGGTTTTGCATTCTGTTGACGAACGTTATAGCAGTTGGACGCGTTATTTTGTTAGTAAAACTTGGCTTCAGAGTCCCAAGTTGTATTCCCGTTTAGTTTAACCGGCGATTTCGGAGTAGTTCGCAACGAAAATGAGGAAACGTTACGACACTCACGACTCCCCGATCTCTAGTTGGGGCGCGTTAACCACTGCGCCATGAGAGGACTCATGAACGCAGAAAATAACCTGAATTCGATTTCAGCTCAATAATCACGTGGTCCTTTTTCGCAAAGTGCACCTCTTTCGGAAGAATTAGATGCCCATCCAATAGATACCTCAGCCAGCGCAGTTGCTGGCTAGTGTAGTGTGCTATTCCTATACCTAAAAAAACAATGCGCTCTCGGGCTAGGCATTGGATATATATAGAAAGCGTTGTGTTTGGAAGAGGTGCACTTGTTAATATAATGTACTTTGCTTAAATTCTATCTCTTATCCTATTAACAATTTAGGGGTAGTGCATGCGTCTTGAAGGTGAATTTTCAAGTTATTAAAAATGGCTTTCAGTGAAGTCATCATAACTTCGGATATTTATCACCAATTTCAAATCCTTTAGCATCATTATTTTCAAAATGAAATGTATTAAAACTTTGAGGAGAACATCAAATTTGTCTTCAACCGAAATAAGAGTAGTTTTCTCGAAATGTTTCTTCATTTCAACAGAAAATTCATATTTGTTTGACCATAACCTCGTAAATACTCAACCTGTTTCAAATATTTGTACAGTCGAAGCTTGTTATAACGACATGGCAAGGTGTAGGATCGCAGTAATCATTGATTGTTATACATTGTCACATTGGTTCAATAAATATTCATTCTAATACTAACACTAAAGCTCGAAGGACGTCTCTTCACAAGGGAGCGTCGTAATAGAGAAATGTCGTTATAGAGAATAGTGATAACATTAAAATCTTTTTCAAGGGATCGAAAAATGTCGCTATAGAGAGCTTTTGTCGCTATTAAAGTGATCGTTATAACGAGCTTCGATTGTACATGTTTTTGAAGCAAAAAATAGTTATTTTCATACTGTTCATACAACATGTGTTTCTAAAAATGGTTTTGGCTTAGTTTTGTAACAAAAACTACCCAAAAACATGATTTTTGAAAGATTTTCTCTGGATGATTTATGTTTTTTTCACCAAAAATTACATTTTTCCTATAAAACTTGTGTTTATAAAGCATTTTGTTTTAATTACGAGTTGAATAGTGCATATATTTTTTTTACATGAGAAAAAATATTATTGTTGCAAAATTGTTTAAAAATTGTAGACAAGTCTTTTTCAAAGGTTTATCAAATGAGGAAAACCAGTTTCAGCTTTAAAAATATTGTTTAACTGACAAAAATTAAAAAAAAAAACTGACGTTTTTCGTTAATAAATCATGGTTTTGTGCAGTTTTTGTTGAATAACTTGGTCAAATCATTTTTTTTTTTTTTTTTTTTTTTTTTTTTTTTTTTTTTTTTTTTTTTTTTTTTTTTTTTTTTTTTTTTTTTTTTTTGAGTGCTTCATGAAGCCCAAGCAGGACAGTTCGGTTTTGCGTCGTCCGATAGATTTAGCTCACGGTTTCGCGCGTGTTTTCGTCGCTGGACATTTTTTTTTTGTTTTGTTTTTTTTTTTCTGTTTTGGAGCGTCTTGCTGGGTAGTGCTTCGTGAAGCCCAAGCAGGACAGTTCGGTTTTGCGTCGTCCGATAGATTTAGCTCACGTTTTCGCGCATGTTTTCGTCGCCGGAGATTTTTTTTTTTTTCCTGTTTTGGAGCGTCTTGCTGGGTAGTGCTTCATGAAGCCCAAGCAGGACAGTTCGGTTTTGCGTCGTCCGATTGATTTAGCTCACGGTTTCGCGCGTGTTTTCGTCGCTGGACATTTTTTTTTTGTTTTGTTTTTTTTTCTGTTTTGGAGCGTCTTGCTGGGTAGTGCTTCGTGAAGCCCAAGCAGGACAGTTCGGTTTTGCGTCGTCCGATAGATTTAGCTCACGTTTTCGTCGCCGGAGATTTTTTTTTCCTGTTTTGGAGCGTCTTGCTGGGTAGTGTTTCATGAAGCCCAAGCAGGACAGTTCGGTTTTGCGTCGTCCGATAGATTTAGCTCACGTTTTCGCGCATGTTTTCGTCGCCGGAGATTTTTTTTTTTCTGTTTTGGAGCGTCTTGCTGGGTAGTGCTTCGTGAAGCCCAAGCAGGACAGTTTTTACATTCAGAAATGGAATAGTGAAAAGTGAAAAATGAAAAAGTGATTTGTTTGATTTGTGTCCTCAGTACTGTTGGTTTTTGGCTGCCCTAAGTTCACCGAACCATCCGTGACAGGCAGCACATACATTTAGAGAATCAATCCGGTGAGTTTGTTCCAGTATGATACTTTTTCTTTTGTGAGCCTTCCGGATCGTTTTTGTCCGCGTCGTGGAACTTCTGATCGTTTCTTGAACGGAAAATGTTATTTTCGGAGTTTGATAATTATGTTCAGATTGCGCATTCTGTCCGGGCGGGTTTTACGCAACTAACAATCGGTTGTGGATGCTTTTTAACCGTTCGATGACCCTGGAGGGATCGATTCCGCTTTTCGTATAATTTTGAGCAGAAAAACCGACTGTGGTATCCTAGGGTGTTTAGTTTGAACGCGCTTCCTTTCGTTTTTCGATTATCTAAAAATACAGTACCACCCAGTACAGTTTTTCAATGGGCACAGTACAGTTTTTCAATAGGCGTGATTTTTTTTTTTTGACGTTGGATAACGTCTTACGGCAACATACTGGGGTACAATTTCGAAAAACGAAAAATCGCTCGCGTCACGAAAAGTGGTTAGATTTTGACTGTTAATAACTTACTAATGCCCGGATAGATTTTCTAGATTCTTGCACCAATCGATTGGAAATCTTTCTACGAATCTACTCCAACAATGAAAACTATTGATTCTCATGGCTAAACTATTGAAAAATTGAGAAATATCGAAGCATGTCTTATTTTTCGAAGAAAAGCACATTTTTCCTGTGTATTCCTGACACAGACATCATTGAGAGATATCTTAGCCACTTTCGTCTTTCGAAGGGAAACGCCCCTTTCGGTCTTCTTCTTACTTCTCTCTATTATCTCGTGTTCAGTCAAAGCCAATCAAATTCCACTTCACGCGCACGCGCACGACCGCATTTTAATTCAATCGTCTTCGGTAATCTTTTGGTGTGTTTCTGTCTAAGAATGGAATGAAAACCCAGTTCCATGGATTGTGACTACCACCAACCGTCCTTATCAGGACGACAATTTAATTTTGAAAGAGAGTTATGAGAATTTTACACCGTGAAGAGCGACATTACTGGTGAATGGATTCATATTTCGGTCAGTCATTTGTCACATGCATGCCAAAGCGATCAGTATAAACTTGTCAAATTGAAAGCTAAAACTTATCAGCAACAGCTTTGTTGATGATTTGATTTGGTAAGAAATTGTCGATCGAAACCAAATAAGCGCATAGAGAAAACTGCAAAAATGCTACCGCCGCCCGACGGGAACCTAGCTAAAACTTTGTTTGCCGTTGAAAAACTAATCATCCGAAATTTAAATTGGTAATTAAATAAATTAATTAATTAATAATAGGTGAAATATCTTAAGCCGTAACTCTTTTACGTGGAATACATTGTTGTGGCTCTGAAAAGGGCCGTTTTGCTTGAAATTGCGTCCTAATTCAATTTAAACTCGTTCGCCACGGATACGACGAGCCAGCTAGAAGGCCTTCGGCATGATGGTGACACGCTTGGCGTGGATCGCGCACATGTTAGTACCCTCAAAGATAGGCCTCGCTCGCTTCCTGCTGGGCCATGACGCCAAGCTGTGTAATCGCAAATCGCTCTTGAAGTCCTGAGCGATTTCACGGACCAGGCGCTGGAAATACAACTTGTCGATCAGCAGCTCCGTAGAATTCTGGTAGCGACGGATCTCACGCAGAGCGACCGTTCCTGGCCGATAGCGATACGGCTTCTTGACTCCTCCGGTGGCTGGGGCGCTCTTGCGAGCGACTTTCGTGACCGGCTGCTTGCGAGGGGCTGCTTTCCAGCCATCGTCGTAGTGGTGTTCTCTGGACGGATTGAAACAAACGAATGATTGAATTTGCGCGGCTGCCGGTCCCTTTTATGACCTTCTCTTGCGAGCGAGCGAGACGAACAGTGAACAGCGAGCGAGCAAGAAGAATTCATCCATCGCGTACCGCATAAAAGCAGCCGAGCCGGCGGCCGAGCATCAGTTTTGTTACAATCGTTGCCGAAGTTAGACCGGCCTCGGAAAAGAAAGCGCCAAGCGTGACAACATCCAGTGCATCATCACCAAGCCCGCCATCCGCCGTCTGGCTCGCCGTGGCGACGTCAATCGTACCTCCGGTCTCATCTATGAGGAAACCCGCGGTGTGCTGAAGTCATCCAGAATTCTGTCGGCTACGCTCTGAAGTGGCAGGGCCATACGCTGTACAGATTTGGAAGCTAAATCGTCCCCATCACCGACAGCAAAACTACCACTGAATTCACAAACCTGAGCATGAAATGGCGATCGACGATATCCTCACCCAACCGTCCTTTTCAGGACGACAATTTAATTTTGAAAGAGTTTCGAAAATATTTCACGCAACATTATTGGCAATAGTCACAGCAACAGAACTGTCGGTGAATCAAAAATAATAGTTTTGGTGAAATTTTTAGTGATTTGCGGTAAACATTTTACCAAAATCAGTAAAATTCCAACAATATCTACAAATTTTGTTTACCGAATGTTCCACTGCTGAGTTATTATCAAAATTCGTAACTCACCCTTAGTGTGTAGACAAGAAAACCAGCATCAATAATTTACAATCATTAAGGTGAAGAATAATCGAAGCCAAACCTCAAATTTTCAAGAGCACGGATCTGGAGAACCGAAAACCCGTTTGAGCTGAAAACTTAATCGATTGGTCACCACCAGCGAGTGACCAATCGATTAAGTTTTCAGCTTAAACGTATGTATTGAAAATTTGAGGTTTGGCTTCGATTCATCTTCACCTTAAGCTGCTGCAAATCCAGTGTCCGGTTTGTGAAATCGCTGGCTACGAGATGGCTGAAGAAAATCAGCTCAAGCCGCTTGTTCAAGCGCCCATCATCATCGCCACCGCAAATCTTATCGGGCGAGGAGGATTTCAACCTGTTCGCTGGCAAAATGTGTCCGCGTTACTCGATTCTCACAGTTCAATCGGCCCTTTTCAGTGCCAACAAATGTGTCCTAAAGAGTTATTTGTGTAATATTTGCTAATGTGTTTACCATATTCTTACATTTATTCATCTCGTAGCATCATACAATATCTGATTAGTTATGAATAATTGACAAAACGACAAATCGAGAATGTTTCCGAGTCGTGCTGGCGGAATGCAATAAATATATTTTCTATTGTTAAGGAATGATTCAAATATTACATAACCCAAAATGTGCCAGTTCTAGACCCCCTCCTTCCCCATGTAACAACTTTTGTATGGAAGATTTAAATTGTGTATAAGGGCTGTAACACTATGGAAGACCCTCTCCCTCCCCCTGTGACGGAACGATATATTTGAACGATAAGGCCTGATGTCGTCACTGCGTTCGCATGTTTTCCAATCTCCGTTGTGATGCGCCGTCATTGCCAAAGCCAAGATAAAATTTTCCTCAGTACCGCCAGATGCAAAAGTTATCTTCTTTTTTGACGTTGGATAACGTCTTACGGCAACATATGGGGGTACAATTCAGAAAAACGAAAAATTGAGCATGTAACGAAAAATGGTCAGGTTTTGACCGCTAATAACTCAGTCATTTATCGATAGATTTTCAATATTTATCCATGAATCGATTGGAAATTTATCTACGCGTCGATCCAAATGGAGGACACTATTGATTATTAGCAACAAACTATTGAAATATCGTAAAACGTTGACCCCTTTCTTATCTAACCAATCACGTTCAAGCACATTTTTCGGTTCCGCTTCCCACTATAAAAGCGCACCGCACCCTGCTTCTTCCCTCATTCTTCTTTTTGCCGTCAGACTGTGAACACGGTCGGCGAGCAAATTTCGAGAGTCATTCGCGTCCTCAGTTCAGTTTTCAATAGGACGCGAATACAACACGCATTAGAACCGAAGAACCACGCATTTCGGAGCCGCAGCAACTGAAGCCGCTCATTTGAGTGCACCAGCCAGCATAATCGTTTTCGGCCAGAAATCGTCGCTACCAGCCAGTGCTCCGCTGTCATTGCCATGCGGGAGGCTAGCGCGGTCATTCTGGTTCATTAGATCGAGCGGCACAGCCGTCACCGTCCGTGTAATATTCCCTAATTTGTTCGAGATGGCTGAAGAAAATCGACCAAAGCCGCTTGTTGAAGCGCACATCGTCATCCGCACCGCTAATCTCATCGGGCGAGGAGGATTGAAACCAGTGCACCGTCAAAATATGTCCGTGTTACGCAAATTCAACAACTCAATCGGCCCTTTTGAGAGCCAACAAATGTGTTTTAAAGAGTTATTTGTATAATATTCCCTAATGTGTTTACCACATACTTGCTATAATCTCTTAATTCATCTCATAGCATCATACAATAATTGATTTATTACGAATAATTGACAATACGGCAATTTGGAGCTGTTTCCGAGGATGCTGCTGCAGTGCCGTCGGGTTGCAATAACAGCATAATGCTAATCTGTACATCCCTTACCCAGACATCAGTTTCATATAGCCTATTTCCCAGATAAGAAAACGAAGAATATGAAAGGAGGAGCATCATCTGCTATTCTAAGGGTATAAAGCATTCCTCCTTCGTTGAATCTGGTTTCATTCTGTTTTCGCTTTCGAGCTGGTAAGAGCTCCTCCAAACCTGCTCAGCTCCTCGCCACCAGAGGCAAGCTGTTGTACGAGATGGCTGAAGAAAATCGACCAAAGCCGCTTGTTGAAGCGCACATCGTCATCCGCACCGCAAATCTCATCGGGCGAGGAGGATTGAAACCAGTGCGCCGTCAAAATGTGTCCGTGTTACGCAAATTCAACAATTCAATCGGCCCTTTTGAGAGCCAACAAATGTGTTTTAAAGAGTTGATTGTGTAATATTCCCTAATTCGTTCGAGATGGCTGAAGAAAATCGACCAAAGCCGCTTGTTGAAGCGCACATCGTCATCCGCACCGCTAATCTCATCGGGCGAGAAGGATTGAAACCAGTGCACCGTCAAAATATGTCCGTGTTACGCAAATTCAACAACTCAATCGGCCCTTTTAAGAGCCAACAAATGTGTTTTAAAGAGTTATTTGTATAATATTCCCTAATGTGTTTACCACATACTTGCTATAATCTCTTAATTCATCTCATAGCATCATACAATAATTGATTTATTACGAATAATTGACAATACGGCAATTTGAAGCTGTTTCCGAGGATGCTGCTGCAGTGCCGTCGGGTTGCAATAACAGCATAATGCTAATCTGTACATCCCTTACCCAGACATCAGTTTCATATAGCCTATTTCCCAGATAAGAAAACGAAGAATATGAAAGGAGGAGCATCATCTGCTATTCTAAGGGTATAAAGCATTCCTCCTTCGTTGAATCTGGTTTCATTCTGTTTTCGCTTTCGAGCTGGTAAGAGCTCCTCCAAACCTGCTCAGCTCCTCGCCACCAGAGGCAAGCTGTTGTACGAGATGGCTGAAGAAAATCGACCAAAGCCGCTTGTTGAAGCGCACATCGTCATCCGCACCGCAAATCTCATCGGGCGAGGATTGAAACCAGTGCGCCGTCAAAATGTGTCCGTGTTACGCAAATTCAACAATTCATCAATCGGCCCTTTTGAGAGCCAACAAATGTGTTTTAAAGAGTTGATTGTGTAATATTCCCTAATTTCCCCTTTTCAGGGCCACAAAATCAATGAAAAGAGTTATTTTGAATTAATACATTTGAAAAACAATTCTTCAATATAATCTCCCAAGCTTCTGAATACATGTAAAGTGATTATTTTGTATTAACACAAAATAATAACACACAATGTCTATAATAAATCAGAATTGACATGCAACAAATAGTGTGAAAATTAATTGGATTTTTAGCAAAAGAAATGTTTCATAAGTTTGTGACTGTCTCAAGCCAGCAAATAGAAGAAGCTAACGTTATCCAACGTCAACTTGGCGGTCGTATCTCGGAAACAACCTCTTACTTTTTTTTTTTTTACGCGTATCGTTATTTTATACAATCCGATGACCCTGGAGGGATCGTTTTTGCTTTTTACTGGTTATTGAGCAAAAATATTACTGCACAATCGGCAAGCATTTCGCGAAATACTATTTATACTATAAATAAGCTATTGTTTTCTCTTTTGATTGCCGGCATTCAAAAGATTAATTTGAAAACGCTAAAACAACAAATGTTTATGGTCTATCGCCAGCTTTCTAGGCGAATCCTGACAATATACCTTCCCCAACCTCCAACTCCGTAGCACTTATGAGGGTGTCGCTGAGTCGGTGGCCTCTCATTAAGTAAGTGCTACATCAACATTTCCTTCCCCTATCCCAAGTTACGGTAAAGATGGGCGTGGCCGGGAATAGCGATATTCATGCTTTTAGTATTCTTGTTTATGATTTGAACAAGGTATACTCCCCTGCCTTGTTCTTGAAAGTAGTCAGGATGAGATTATTAAAAAGAAACATGAATGTTGCTAGTATCCAATCTACGAAGTATACCGTAACTACGCTAACGCTAACGCTAATAACTTGGTCAAATCATTTTTTTTTGTGAAATGTGTCGAATGAAAAGTATAAAATTGATTAAGTTAGCAATGCAAAAAGATTTGGAATCGGTTGAGTATTCATGAAGTTATGGTCAAACAAAGATATTATTTTAGTAAAATGAGGAAACATTTGGAGTAAACTACTTTTTATTGAAACTAGTTTGGATTTTACACAAATTTGATATTCTACAAAGTTTTCATAAATTTAGTTTTTAAGATAATGGTGCTGAAAGTTTCAAAATTGGTTAGAAATTACCGAAGTTTTGGTGACTTCACTGAAGGCCATTTTTTATAATTTGAAAATTTACCTTCAAGACGCTTGCCCCCCTCTAAATCTCAATATTTTTGGTTTAAACTTTGAGGTTTCTCTTCTAATATGATTCGAATTCATAAGAGTACAAGAATTGTTGGTTTTGAGAGGTTTTGAAAAATAAGCCGCATCCAAATAAACAGTAGTGTGAGTAGCGAATAGGGGCATGCATGTAACCCATTCAAACGCAACTCTGAAATTCAAGTAATCCGATAATCGTGTTCCGTGGATTTTTCTTGCAGAGCACAATATTATGAATCAATTAACCATGACGTCACGCTGCAACTTGTAGGCTGGATTCGCACTTGCTGCAAAACCATGACATGGCAATTTTTACAGCCGAAATGCTGCCATAGTGAGATTGAATACAAAAAATATTCGATGAAATAAATTATGACGAAATTAGGCAGCGTCTATTTATGACATAAAGTTAAAATGTACAATTTTCGACCATTCCCCCCTCCGCAACGGTCTTTGCAAGAAAAAAATAAATTTTGTGTTTGAGTCTACTCCCATTTCCCCTAGAGCGTTACGTAATTTGTGGACGGTGCCTTAGTCTGCATAAATTTAGTGGCGTTGTGTATTTAATTTGACTCTCTGCTATTCTATTTATAACTGCAGTTCTATTCTCAGTGTAGTCTGTATTTTTCTGCATTGGCCCTTTTAACGAGTAGAACATAATGAGTGACGTTCAATTTCAGGATTTGTCAACAAATACGAAATGTTACCAATACATAAACTAGTTTTTGCGCAGTTTTGGATTACCGAAGTGAACATTTTTGTTGCCGACAATAGTAATTGCATTGCCGATAAAAGAACAAGTGCCTCGTGACTTTGGTGAGGAAAAATAGAAGATTAAGAGAAAAAATAGGGTTTTGTGCATAATAATTAACAAATGAAGAGTGCTCAAGTGTAGTTAAGGTGTCTGCTGCTAATAGTTGTGCTCTATTGTTGCGTAAAATTGCCCTCTTAAAAGTTCAGATGCTTAGGCTACCGACAATACGTAAGTTCCCCTATTACACAGCGTAACAGAAATGACATTTTGGGTGTTTCGAGGATCAAAGTATTATGAAAATGATGTTTTAATCATGTGGTGAATTAAGCAAATAAATTTCCATACAACTTGCACGCAAGTTGGCTGAAATAGTCAAATTTTGCATTTTCAACAGCCAATATCTCGAAAACTAGACATGCTGTGATATTTTTGAAAGCGGTAACCCTTAATTATGTGAATAGTGGTATTTTGGTACTTGAGACAAAAACGTGTTCCGCAGTGTATTTAGCGATAAATTATACCGTTCAACATTTTACAAACAATTTATTCTGAAATTCAACAAATATTTTGTTAGCATTTCTCCAGATATGCTTTCATCCAATACACTACGAACTACTTAAAAAAATATTCCACGCTCCCTAACAAAATCCACAAACATTCCTCTGTTGTATTAGCAGGAAAATGTATTGAATGTTTTCTGGGTTTCAAATTCTTTCAAGTATTTCATCAGGAATTTCTTCATATATTTCTCTAGGAAATTCTCAAAGATTCTTTCAAAAACATTTCATAAGCTTCTCCGGGAATTCTTCAAAAGAATCGACTTTGGATATTTTAAAGAATTTCTCCAGAGTTTTCTAAGTCCTTCAAAAAAATTGTTTATACATTCTACAAGATAATCTCACAGGATTTTTCACAGTGAAAACTTCGGGAAACTGAGATAAACATTTAACTGCAGTTTTCTCCCAGTCCGCCGTCAGAGATTGTTTCCGGAATTCTTATAGATATTACTTCAAGACAAAAGAATTTTCAAAACCCAGACGAAGTAGCAATTTCTCTGGGTTCAGAAACTAAAAATGCCTCAAGTTATGAACTGTTCTGGTTTCTAATGTGATCGCAACTTTTCTTACGCACATATGCTGCACAAAACGCGCGTTTCTTGCCGTTCGAGTGGCCCAGGAAGGAAGCCGGAAAGCCCACCCAAAAAGCATTTTCCTCTTTTGCGGAAAAATCCATCTCCGGCGGCGGGGGGCTCTTTTCTTACATTATGCGTATCCAACTCAAACTCCATTTCGAGAGTGACAGCGTGATGGAAATTCGCGCGTTTGTCCTTGCTCAGCACATTCGCATTGTGCCGACACGAATATAAGTATCTATCGCATGTTTGAGGAGGGTAACAGAAAACTGTCTAATAAGATTGCTTGCTATAATGTATTCCACTTGTCGTCGAAAATCGAGCATGTGAGAGCAGAGTTCGAGGAAAATGTGGATATCGAGATGATGCTACTATTATTATGCTTGAGAACAGTTCAGTATTCACTTGAAGCAAGTCCGAAGAAGAGACATAAATTGTCTCAATTGTTTGGTCAAAAGTGGATACTGAAGTTTTATCTTAAATTCATGTTTTGCCTAAGATCCTTACGCAATCAAAATATCAACACACAATCAGCTTTACAAGCGCCAATGAAAATCGAGCACCCAAGCTACATTGAGTGGATTTTTTTTTTTTGGCAGACCGCAGCCAAATTTAAATTAAATTTTTGATTGCTTTCTGCGGATTAAATCGGGTCGCGGTCTCCCCTCCTCCCGGGGGGACTATGTGGTCAAAGACTGGTAGAAGCTGAAAGCTGAATGAAGTTGATCCTTTTGTCGACACTCGTGCCCAAGTGCAACCCAGGACCAGGAATCATGATGGAGACTCGGACTCGGAGAGGAGCTTTATCAACTTTTCGATTCACAACTTATTCATTACGTGAAGCCTGCAGGGCTTTCGGGCACTAGAAAGAGATGCAACTGACGACTGGGTCAATGGGGCATTCGTGGCGTTGTGGAACGATGAATGAACATTGCATTGGCTGCCTCTGCAGGTTTGGGAGACTTGTGCAGTATGGCATCGACCGGTCTGTTAAATTAGTAATGGAACTTGCCCCGACGCTAATTGGACGGCACAATTTATTCATGTGTCGCTATTAATTGACTTCAATTATCATGAGTGAGTGATACCCGACATTCCCACACACGGGACCGTGGAAATCGCTTTCCGAATGGTTTACAAATCGTTGTTTGGAGAGCAATTAAATCGAGTTTGGAGGGAATTGGAGTGAACTTGACGGTAACCAATACGGATCATTAAACATTCAGCATGACTGATTGACTGACAGACTCCAAAACATGATTCCAAATCATGAATCAACATCATGACCACATCTTGAAACTTAATATCCTTACTTTAAATCCTAATCCCAAATCCAGACCTCAAATCTTGAGTGAAAATTCTAACTCCAAATCATTACTTTAAATTTTGAGCCCAAATCCTGAATACAGGTCTTGACATCAAATCAAGCTTCCAAATTCAAACTCCATATCCTTATATCCGATCTTGACTTCAAATGCTGACCCCATGACTCTATATCTTGGCTCCAAATCTTGACTCCAGATCTTAGCTTCTAATCTTGAATCCATACTTGGCAACAGACCATGCCTCCAAATTGAATCTCCAAAATCTTATTTCGAATCCTGACCCCAAATCCAGACCTCAAATCCTAAGTAAAAATCTAGACTCTAAGTCATGCCTCTAAGTTTAAACCCCATTTTTTTCTTCAAACCCTGACTTTAATACCGCAAATACTGAGTAAAACGATTGACTCCAAATCAAGACATTAAATCTTGACTCCAAATCCTGGATACAGAACTATGCCTCCAAATTCAAACTCTAAATCCATACTTCAATCCTGACTGCAAGTAAGGATAATATCTTGACTCCAAATCATGACTCTAACTTTTGATTCCAAATCCTAAATCCACATCTTGACATCAACTCCAAATCCTTGCTTCGAATCCTGAATTCAAATATAAGCTCCAAATCGTGGTTCCAAATCATGTCTCCAAACCTTGCCTCCCAATTGAAACTTAAAACCATTACTTCAAATTCTGACTTACAATATCGTCAGCTTAAATCCAGACCTCAAATCCTAAGTAAAAATCTTGTCTCCAAATCTTGAGTCCAAATTAAAATTCTGACTCCAAAAGTTGAACCCATATCTCGATGACAAAACATAACTCCAAATGTAAACTACAAATCTTGACATCAAATCTAAACTTCAAATGCTGACTCTAGATCTTGACCCAAAATCCTGACTCAAAAAAATTGACTTTATATGAACAATTACGTATTTTTAATGATTATGTTTTCATTATTCTGTATCATATTCTATCATATTTATGTTCATATTCCATTTTTTGAAGATAATATAGACGGATTTCACGCCAACTCGACACGCGATTGGCAGCAGAGGGATTCCACGGAGGCATGCAAGTCGATTCTGATCGACCATTTCAAAAATATCTGAAACTTTGCACAGTTTTTCAGTTCCATCTAAATCGTCATTTTCCGATATCAAATCTTCAAGTTGAGTCACGACTAACTTTTCAAAAGGGTGTATGTGAAAATGGTTCAAAAATATTCAAAAAGCTGCACAGCAAAAACGGTTCGTTCGATTGTTAGACAACTAAAGAAACAAAGTTAGACAACTAAATAAAGATTCCAAAAAAAATACACACGGTAAAAAATATTTTATTTGCATTAAAAAACATCAAATCTCAAAACCCTATCGGAATACCAACGTAATTTTTTGAGGGAAAACGGTCCATTATATTAGCTATCTACCATAAAAATTTGGTGATGGTAAGCCAATAAACAAAAAAGTTATGACATTTCAAATATTTCACAAATTTGACACTTAGTGAAAAAAAATATTTTTTTTTCATTGTTAATTTTTTTTAGGACCGCAGTTTGTTGCTGAATTTTTTGTTAAGGGTACCACATGAGGTTAACAAGTTGTTTTCATGATATTTTATTTAATTATTCATAACTATTATAGCATCTATTAGAAAGTTAGACGCGATCCAGTGTTGTGATCTAAAGTCTTGATAGTGTCATATTTTTTATTGTGCGTAACTGAAGAAAAATTCTCTCAATAGTGTTGAAACCTTTTGATAAAAGAAACCTATAAGAAATCTAATATTGAAGACAAAAGCTACAAAAAAAGTTTTCTATACAGGTATACGACTAGTTTACCTGCAAAAAGTTTACCTCGTAGAGAACAAGGCGGGTCTATACCCAGGTGATCTAGTATACGTAAAGCAGGTCGGTTTTCTCGGCGCTGATTTTCTCCACAAAGTTAAAATCTGATTACACCTGGGTATAGACCCGCCTTGGAAGAGAATAGACTTTGTTAATCATATTTGGGAGAAAGCGAGTAACTTCAACAACATCAAAAACATGATAGGTACATACCATGAACATACTCACGAAAAAGCTAAAAATATACTACCACTATGGTTATAAAAGATTTAATTGTAAAATTTTTCTTCAGTCAAGCAAACGACACCAAACTAGTCAGTAAAAACTTAAAAGTGATTTTGTTTATTAAATTCTAACGAGCAACATGAGTAGTCACTTTCTCAACTGTTGCAGGCCGTTTGCAGAAAAAAAGTGTTCGAAAGAGCTACGAAATCTCACCGAAAGCACCATAGATGAACTGAAAGCGGCTGGTTATGCTCCAATGTCTACATTGAATACAAATTTACGCATTTGTACGTCCTGCCGTTTGAACGTTGACAAACGGGCAATCTGTACATCATCGGTGGATCAGGTTGCAGGAAGTTCGAAAACAACAACAACTGAGGAATTACTAGATGCACCGACAACAACTGAGGAGTTACCAGAAGTACCAAGTGCAGATAGTCTTGCCACGGTACCATCAGCGACATCTGTTTCAACAAATCAATCAGAAGATGAGTGCATCCAGAAGGTCAACATCGAACGCTTCAACGAAGGGATAGCTGGAATAAAAGTGACTCCGATTAAATGGACGAAGATGGGTTACGTCAATTATCCCGAGAAAAAATACCGTGAAATCAACGAAGCTGTACGAAGAAACCTCTTCAAATTAGGACCTGAGGATGTGGAAAATACAGACTATGATGAGGTAATTATGAATATGAAGAAAAGGTTCTCGAATCTAGCCACGACAAGGACAGAAAAATTATTGATTTTGTCGATGCTGCCAAGCTCGTGGTCTATTCAAGACGCCATTGCACTATGGGCCAGGGACGCAATCTGGCGGGACAAAATTAATAACTCGGTAACGAAGCGTTTCCGGTATTTGGTGTCTTCGGCAAAGTTTTTTGTAATAACGAGGACCATCTACTGATATAAACGGATAGTTCGTAAATCGTCCTGTGGCGCCACAATCTAACTTTTTACTGTGACGTTCTAGAGACTTGGCATGTTCGACAAAGTTGTTCATTTTGATAAAATAAACAACTCTCTCGAAGACGTCAAAATTCCACAGCCTACTGTTTTCGAGTTATTGGTAAAACTAGAGAAAATTAGTGAAAAAACGTTTTTTTTCACCGAATTTGACATTTTTCCTAAGAATCATGTCATATAATATTTTTTGCTGATAAATATTTAACAAACGCAAGCTCTGGTGGAAAAATTTTTAGTAATACGACGCACAAAAATTAAGAAACTATGAAAAACTTCAAAAATAGAGCATTTTTTTAACATTAATATCTCCAAAAGCGCAAAAAATCGCAAGCTCAAATTTTCAGGCAGCATAGAGCAATACTTGATGAAACGGGCGTCAAAATTCCAGAGAGGTATATTTGGGTGTTATTTTAGATATTTCATTTTTTTACAATGATTATATTACTCCAATACAGTTAGTTTCCATGAGGAATCTGAAGGGACGATCGACTTTAAGAAATAACGAGTCGTGGAACAAAAACTTTCGAAAAACTGTTTAAAAAAGCCATCATAGTAGCCATGAAATTCAGTTTAAGAGCAGTTCCTTGAGTTGATATCGAGTAATGTAGATGAAAGTGTAGATTAAAACTGGGTACATAATTTTTTTTCTTCAATAATTCAAATGTTATAGTATGCCATGATAAACTTGATCACGTATCAGTTAATTGTTGTCATCATGGTTCGAGGTGAGTAATTTATTTTGTGATTGTGTTACTTTTAACACGGAAAATCAAATTTTAAAGCATATTCATGTCGATATCTCTAAATACTAAAATTTCAGAGCGCACGATCTCTTGTCCGGAGCTTGTAGATTTGTTTTAAAGCGGAAAGAGCGTTGATCCTTGGATGTTTCGAAACAGAGAATACAGATCAAAGGTATCAATTTGGAGATTCCTTCGATTTTGAGAACTGTTAGGTTGTTTAACCTTACATATATGTTTAATCAATGGATTTGCTTAAATTTTGAGCTTCCGGAAAATTGTAACAACGAATTCGAGATGAAATCCAAAGACAGTTTATACTGTGAGCAGATATAATAATTTCAAGAAATAATAAAATATATTTTTCCGCTAATTTTAAATTACACTTAAATATTTGCCACGAAAATATTAATCGCGTAATGAAAAGAAAACCGTAAAAAAATCAAAATATCTCAAAAACACCAATATATACCTCTCTGGAATTTTGACATCCGTTTCATCAAGTATTGCTCTATGTTGCCTGAAAATCTGAGCTTGCGTTTTTTTTGCGCTTTTGGAGATATTAAGGTTCAAAAATTGCTCTATTTTTCAAGTTTTTTCATGATATCTTAAGTTTTATGCGTCGTATTATTAAAAATTTTCCACCAGAGCTTGCGTTTGTTATATATGTATCAGCAAAAAATATTATATGACATGATTCTTAGAAAAAATGTCAAATTCGGTGAAAAAATCGTTTTTTCACTAATTTTCTCTAATTTTGCCAATAACTTGAAAACAGTAGGCTGTGGAATTTTGACGTCTTCGAGAGTGTTGTTTATTTTATCAAAATGAACAACTTTGCCGAACATGTCAAGTCTCTAGTACGTCACAGTAAAAAGTTAGATTGTGGCGCCACTTATGCGGACGATTTACGAACTATACGATTATGTCAGTAGATGGTCCTCGTTGTAACAAAAAACTTTGCTGAAGACACCAAATACCGGAAACGTTTCGTTACCGAGTTATTAATTATGTCCCGCCAGATTGCGTCCCTGGCCCATAGTGCATTGATGAGTTCAAAAATAGAAATAGAAATACAGCAAAAGAGGCAAAAAAATTCAAAAATAACTGTCTTGCAACCAAAAATGCTAGGTCGAGTACTTCATTAACAGATGAGACAAAAGAAAAAATAATTCAATATTTTGAAGACGATGAAGTAAGTAGAGCTATGCCTGGCCAAAAAGATTATGTATCTGTAAAAAAAGATGGAAAGCGTCAAGCAATCCAAAAACGATTAATGATGACTACTTTGAAAGAAGCGTATACACGCTTCAAGGAAATTAACGAAAATATTAAGGTAGGTTTTTCCTCATTTGCAAGCCTTCGTCCAAGGCAATGCAAGCTTCTATCCAATTCAGGAACACATAATGTTTGTGTGTGCACAACACACGAAAATATTAACCTAATCTTACATAGTTTGAAAAGAATCAATTTATCAAAGGATATTAAAATGTTAACTGGTAGTCTTTTGTGTGAAAATACAACATCAAATTGCTATCTACGATCTTGTTCGGATTGTCCAGATTCTTCATCATTGGAAAATACTTTATTCGCTGAGTTTGAAGAATATTATATTGATCAGTTATCATTTAAGCAATGGGTGACCACGGATAGGTGTGACCTAGAAACTATTGTAAAACCTGTAGATGAGTTTGTGTCATTTTTTTGCTTGAAATTAGAAAGTTTAATTCCTCACGACTTTATTAAAACAGAGCAATCCCGCTTTTTAAAAAATAGGAAAAATACATTACAAGATGGTGAATTTTTAGTCATTTGTGATTTTTCTGAAAACTATAGCTTTGTATTGCAAGACGAAGTGCAGTCCCATCACTGGAACGTACAACAAGCTACAATTCATCCATTCGTTATTTATTTCAATGGAAGTACGCAAATTGAACATTTTAGTTTTATTGTAATTTCCGAAGATTTAAGACACGACTCAGTATCTGTAAATTTGTTCATTGCCAAAATGATTAACTTTTTACGCGTTGATAAGGATAAAGAAATCAGAAAGATATATTTCATGTCTGATGGAGCAGCATCGCAGTACAAAAACCGTAAGAATTTTTCGAGCCTATGTCAATTTAAATCAAAGTACGGAATTGATGCAGAATGGCATTTCTTTGCTACGTCACATGGCAAAGGTCCTTGTGATGCTATTGGAGGAACCATAAAGCGCATGGCCACAAGAGCAAGTTTAGCCAAAGAACGTGAGCATCCAATTAAAACTGCTAAAGAACTATTTGAATGGGCGAATCGCAGAAAAGAAGAAGATTTAACAAAATTATCATTTTGTTTTACTACTACTGAAGAGTACGAATTAACGGCATCAGAGCTCAGCGAGCAATATAATAACGCGAAAACGATCCAAGGAACCCAAAAATTTCACTGTTTCATTCCATTGTCAGAAAATAAAATTAAAGCAAAACTATACTCGAACTGTACTGATAATGATGCAAAAGTGTTCGATATTGTAAAAAAATTGAATAACAATAAATAAATAAATAAGTTGTAATAAAATGTTTTCATGATCTCATAACGCATACCCAAATCCAAAACTTTTAAAGTTTATATATAACATTTAGAAACTCATCAATCATACTCTAAAAAAATATCCTGGTAAAAAAAAATTATTTTCGTGTAATCTGTTAATTCATTTTAATTTATACATATATACATATACATATAATATTTATACATATAATATACATAATACTAATGAATACATGAAAACGACTTGTTTAATTCACGCAAGGCCCTTAACAATAAAATCAGCAACAAACTGCGGTTCCCGTAATAATTTACACCGAAAAAAAATTTTTTTTTCTACTAAATGTGAAAATTGTGACATGTTTTAAATGTCATAACTTTTTTGTTTATTGGTTTACCATCACCAAATTTGTATGGTAGATAGCTAATATAATGGACCGTTTTCCCTCAAAAAATGACGTTGGTATTCCGATAGGGTTTGATATTTGAGTTTTTGTGTCAAAAATTATGTTTTTTAATGCAAAAAAAAAATTTTTTTTACTGTGTTTATTTTTTTTTTTTTGAATCTTTATTTAGTTGTCTAACTTTGTTTCTTTAGTTGTCTAACAATCGAACGAACCGTTTTTGCTGTGCAGCTTTTTGAATATTTTTGAACCATTTTCACATACACCCTTTTGAAAAGTTAGTCGTGACTCAACTTGAAGATTTGATATCGGAAAATGACGATTTAGATGGAACTGGAAAACTGTGCAAAGTTTCAGCTCAATAGAAAAAAAATGAATTAAAAAAATTACCAAATTTTGGTGCTGTTGCTTGGAATCACTCAATAGTGTGGAGTCCAACCTATAAAATTCAATAAAACGACATGGAAAACGTAAAAATGTAATTTAAAAGCACGAATTGAATCGTTTCAAATTGGAACTTCGGTTAGTAAACTATTTTGAGTGCAATATTTACATAGGATTGCATAAAAAATAAAAATTGTATCGGTTTCTGAAAACCATATTATGGATCAATTTTCATATTACGGATCAGTGCGGAAAATCGATATTTTTAACTCATTGCATTTGTATTCCATGATTTGGCGAAAGTTATCAATATGTCACATATTACTGCAAAAAATAGCAGTGTTAGAGCTGGAAACAAGGGTAAAATGCCATTTTTGTTGTGATACTGCATTGTATTACGGTTGTTAAGAAAATTTTCCGGTTTGCTTAAATGAGAAAACGCTATGAAAAATAACAACAAACAACGATCATCAAGACGGTATCCAAGGTATCATTGAAGCCTACTGATGATTCACCAGTGCAAATCAGTGATGTGACAGCTGCGGTAGCTTTTCGTTGCACCGTAAAACGGAAAGTTTTCCCTAAAATTGCAATAGTAAGTAAGACATGTACTGTTTTCGCTCCACACCAAGTTTTCCACCCATTTTTGTCTGCTAAAAATGAAATTATCAAACCTTGTTGTTTTATTAGTTTTATCCTTAGTGCTATTGTCTGAAAATGTCGAATACAATGCTTAAAATTGCAGAAATCTACATTATTTGGAAGTGATCCATAACCGTGGTAAACAATCATTTCCCGGTCCATATTATGGATCACTAGTTAGAAGTGCTAATATTCGGTATTTAGAATCAACAATCGAGAAAAATGTTTTCCAAAGATGAATTCATACTAAATCGAAACGAACGAGCATGTTTTATGCTATAACATTTGAATATTACCACCTGTGGGGGCTTATGAATGCTGACGGCTCTTCTTACAGAACACGACCATATAATGATAGCTGTGTGGTATCAACTAAACATTTGTCAAATACACCGTTATTTAGCGGTTGAATGTTGTGCTTAACATTACTAATGGTAAAAGACAAATAGTATAACATGGGAAAAATATGTTTTAGGTCAACGTTTACGTTTTGAGCGAGTTATCCGATGTTGAACGCCAAAGTGATCCGTCACTGTGGGTGATCCGTAACTGTGTGGGCATGGTATAATACTATTGTGTGTTATCTCTTTCTGTTGTTCTACGTGTTGTGTGTTGTATCGTTTTGGTAGTGTGTAACACACCAGCGTACGTGCCGCTCAAGTTATCGGTATCTGTACGCTTGTTGACAGTGTGTGGTGTGTTCAAGATGTGGCATGACTCTAATATGGCTAAATTTTGTTTCTTGCTAGTGGAATCCAATACTTGTACCCTGTCTAGTAGAAATTGGTGGTTGTTGGTGATGCAATGATCCAGTAGTGCTGTTCTCTCCCGTAGCCTTTCCATCTCGTAGTCCGTCGCGTCCTTCCCTGCTTCTCGCAATTCTCTAACTTTGTTGATAGTCGATCGGTGGCCGGACACCCGATCTTTCAGTCGGCATTATGTCATACTTACATAGCTTGCTTCACAGTTTCCGCATGGTATTTTATATATCACGTTTGATCGTTGGTTGATCTCTACCTTGTCCTTCACTCCTGCACGCAGCGAACTGAACTATCGAATTTTTGCCTTATGAAAGGTGGAACGAATAGGGGGGTCCGTAGCCACGAGGTTACGCTTTCGCTACATAAGCGGAAGATCATGGATTCAATTCCCAGCCCCTTCCAAAAATAACCCGTCCAGCCACCAGAAGACGCCGCACGGAGGACCGTGCTTAGGGGGGCACATCCATCCTCCGTCAGTATCAGATGGTGACTGAGACAAACTGACCCACTTCGCAGGCAGCTAGCCTCAAACGACTCAGGAACACGGCAAAAACGAACCACCGCAAGAGTAATGGACCATGGCTTATGGAAATCGATTGGACCAACAGCAGAGCACTCTCCTACCTGCTCGGTGTGAGAGCAAAAAGAGCAGAAGAGAGTGAAAGCAGATGTAAATATAGATTAGTTAAAAATAGAACTGTATCGGTAAGGAAGATATAGATAAACTGATTCCGGCACAGTAGTGGCCACGAGCACGGAGTGCCTTAAAAAAAAAAAAAAAGGTGGAAATAAATAATACGACAATACGAATGCTTTATGTATCGTTTTAGCATCACTCATCATCAAGGCGTCGATAGGCGCGTGGTGTACGCTCGGGCCTATCGATCGCAAGGTTCTTGGTTCGATTCCAGGTTGCCGCGTAAACGTTTTTTGTTTTCAAATTCTGGTTTCATAAGGCAAATTTATGAATTTCAACCCGATTTCTTGTGGCAAATTTTCATAAGGGGTTCCTATGTTTATCGATAGTTCATTTGCCTGAGTGTGGTATGATCGACTTGACAGTTTTTCGTTGTTTCGGACAGATTACGATTTCCGGATAATCGGTTTTAAGTGTCCGTTAGATTGTCCTGGTAAGAGGACCTATGTTGACGATCGATCGGTATTGTTTTTCGTCATTCGTGGGTGGAGTTACGGTGGGTTGATTTACTTGGCTTTGGTTGATGAGGCGATTGATCAGTGATCTGGGATAGTCGTTTTGTCGTAGTTGGTTGTGGATGATTTTCTTCGTTGTGGCATCGTCTACGTTAGTAGAAAATGTGGTGACCCTTTTGATCAGATTCTTGGCGACATTTATCTTGAGTGTCATACTATGCGCTGATCGATAGTTCAAGAATCTGCCTGATGCAATCGGTATAGCATACCATTCTGTTTTAATTGACTGGTCTGGTTTTCTGACCAACATTAAGTCCAGATATGGTAGCCGTCCCTCATTTTCTACTTCCACTGTGAATTGTATTTTCTCGTGGTAATTGTTGAACGTGTCCCTCACGGTTTCGATTTCGCCTTTCGGGACCGCCAGCATCAGGTCATCAACATATTTCTTTATCACTGGCATGGGGAAATTGATCTTTTTTGTGACTGTATCCAACAAAGTTTCCATCATAAGATCCGCGATTATCTTGTGATACTAAGCTAAATATTTGCAATTCATATTTCACTTCACTGAAGCATATTTCACATTTCTGTTGATGGACGGGTAATGTGTTGTTTTTACAAAAAAAAAACCTTCCGAAATGCTTAAGTTAGCATCTGTTTTTTTAGATCAAATTCAATATTGACGAGCAAAAACTTTGTTTTTGATATTTGTGGTTCAGAATGTCAAAAATCTTGTGTTTATGGAAAGTGCTTGGTGAACTTTTAAGAAAACCTCCATTTTCATGCCAAACTGAAGGTGGTCCGTCTTACCACGGCGGGCGCTCTTACCCCTTCTTCCCCTACACAAGCAGCCAGGCTGCTGTCAAGCTAAAATTTTCATAAATATGATCCGAGTATGCCTAGGAATGTGCGGCCATTATTTCGTCACGCTAAAAAATCTTGGTCTTATTTTATGCGTAAGTTTTTCAGAACTTTTGTGAACTATATTTTTAACTAAAATATGGTCATAAGGTATCTGATTTTACTGATTTATTTGACTTATTGCGTGCATCAAACTGAAGAAGCTTTGTGTGAAGTGTGCATCTTGAAAATGGTTTCCCGCGAGAAAAATTAACAAACAACGGTAAGCACTAGAGCGGTTCCATTTGAATTCGAATGTCGGTTTACTTTTGTATTTTTTAATTTGGCTGAAATTTGGCATATGCTTTCTTTATACCCAAAAATGCCTATTTGCATCATCGGTTCGCCATTTTTACCATAGCGTTACTTTTGGGAAGGGCCTAAGAAAAAAAGCCTTAACAATTTTCAAAAAATTAAAACTCAGAAACTATTTGTCTGATTGGTTTGGTGTCTTCCGCAAAGTTTCAGGTTATTGTTGGAACTATCTGAAAAAAATATACACTGTAAAAAAAAATTGTAGCTTTATTTCAAAAATAAAGCTTAAAAATCCATTTTCTCAAAAATCGTTTATTTTTATTTTATTTCATATTTTAAGGTAAAGATAAATCGAAGCCAAAGTTCAAATTTTCAAAAGCACGGATCTGGAGAACCAAACATCCGTTAGAGCTGAAAACTTAATGGATTGGTCACTATCTGGTGGTGACCAATCGATTAGGTTTTCAGCTCAAACGGATGTTTGGTTCTCCAGATCCGTGCTCTTAAAAATTTGAACTTTGGCTTTGATTCATCTTCACCTTAAAGAAGACCAAAAAGGAGTCTTTTGCACAGTGGGTCAAGATGAAGAAATCATGGACAAAAAAGTTATGCTTTTCTAAAAAAAAGGTTGATTTTTCAATATGGTCTAAATAAACTTTTTGAATGCTTTTCGGCCCAATTTTATGAAAGTACGCAAAATTTGCAACAAAAAAGGTATATGAGAAAATTTTGCTAATTGCTACCGTTTCCGAGATACAGCGATTTTAAAATTAAATTTTCTTAAAATTCACAACTTTTGGTTGTTTTCGGATGTTTTTCGAGTTGATAAAATAAAGAATATTTTTTTTCTGAAAGCATATTATTTCATGTTGTTATACATTGATGGAGCGTCCTATTTTGATACAGATTTCTTACCTTTTCATAATGTTTACAATTTTTTTACTATCATTACAGTTTGAAAATTGCATAACTTCTATTTTATCTACGGAAACTGGAATAAATGAATGGTATTTTTGTGTTCCCTGAATAGTTATTGCTTTCGAATATTGTTCATTAAGCTGCTCCTTGATATGTTCATACTCTGTTGTAGTTGCATAAGAAAAGAAAATTTGTGTGTGTTAATATTGACTCATTGAAAATATCGATATCCACTTTTTGGATGTATTCAGCGACGTTGGAATCCGTTGTCTTAATCGATGTTGCTAACGTTGCTTCTAATGTCTCCTTACTAGAAACATTCAAGTTGGAGTTCGTTGATTCTATTGAAGTTGCTGACGTTGCTTCCAATGATTCCTGACTAGGAATATTCATAGTGAAATCCGTTGACTGTATTGAAGTTGCTGATGCTGATGCTTCTATTGTTTCCTCTTCCATGCAAACATCTTCCTCTTCACTACTTGATAAGTCATCACTGCTTGATAATGCTGTTTTTGGGCCAATTGTAAACGACATGAATCGCAAGTTTTAAATCGTTTATTAAGCTGATTTTCATCTGCAAATCCTAGTTCAACTAATTTAGCAATATTACTTTCCGTGAGATGTCGGTAACTTTTTGAACACTGTTTTGAAAACACATTTACACAACCTTTGTTGATGGTGTTCATTTTATACTTCATTGCTCTAAGCTATCTTTTATTTTTCACTTGATTATCACTTGCTTGTGTCTTTGCTGCATCAGCTCTTTTTTATACCAACATGGGTACTTGAACCAACTATTAGGTACGTTTCTGTCCGACCACAAAAATATACCAACGTGCTGTACTTTAAGAAAACATCAGGTATATTTGTGTGAGACAACTGGACACGTTACTCCTCTACTCATAAAGCTTTTGTTTTCGTATGGAAATATTTCATTATCTTGGAACGATATAAATGCATTTCACGTATTGATTGCTTTATATTCGTTATTTTGTTATTTTTTTAACTTTTAATATTTTGTTCCATATTGTCTTGATAATTACATATTAAAATATCACAATGTTGAATGTTAAAGTTGAGTTTCGTTAAAAAAATAAATACCGTTTTGTCTCAAATTCCGAACAGACTCATATTCCGAACACTCGGGTTTTGTATGGTGATTTGGTTGAAATGTTTCGCTGAAATATGTCACCAAATAACATGGAAATGGCAGTCAATTGCAATTCAATTCAAACGCCTCCAATATAATTTATACCGCAGCAGTAGCGATGATTCTCTAGTTTGAGACCTGTTCTACTAAGATAAATTTATTTGCGAAATTATTCATTTGAATACGATTTATTCGGGCTGTTCGGAATTTGAATCAAGGTATTCGGAATATGAGACAGAATGAACACAGTGTTCGGCATTTGAATCAAAATGTTGTTCCATACTTTTACGTAAAAACAATACTAAAACTAATTAAATCAACATTATTATCATTAGGGGCCCAGATAGCCGTAGCGGTAAACGCGCAGCTATTCAGCAAGACCAAGCTGAGGGTCGTGGGTTCGAATCCCACCGGTCGAGGATCTTTTCGGGTTGGAAATTTTCTCGACTTCCCAGGGCATAGAGTATCTTCGTACCTGCCACACGATATACACATGCAAAAATGGTCATTGGCAAAGTAAGCTCTCAGTTAATAACTGTGGAAGTGCTCATAAGAACACTAAGCTGAGTAGCAGGCTCTGTCCCAGTAGGGATGTAACGCCAGAAAGAAGAAGAATCATTATTATTAGTTATACTTTGCGAAGAAATTAAAATTTTCACAAATATCAGCCAATTTATGCCATTTGAAGTCACTGTCGGCCTTAAGTGTTCGGAATATGAGTCAAAACGGTAAATCATTTTTACAGGGCACATTTTTCATTTCGCCTCATTCCATGAAAAATTACCAAATCAATATTTTTTCAAACATTTTAGTCAAAAATTGTCTGCCCTTTCAGACAATGAACAAATTTCTAGGCTTATGAGCCTCGAAAAACATCCGAAAATAACCGAAAATTGAAAATTATATCATAATTTTGTATTAAAATCGCTGTATCTTAAAAACGGTAAAAGTAACCCTGATTTTTCCGTAAACCTTTTTTGTTGTAAATTTTGCGTACTTTCATAAAATCGAGTTTAAAAACATTTAAAAAGTTTATTATGACCATTTTCAAAAATTCACCCTTTTTTAAATATCATATCTTGTTTGTCCATGTTTTCTCCATCTTGACCCACTGTGCAAAAGACTTCATTTTTTGTCTTCTTTAACATATAAAAAAAATAAAAAAATCAAAAATACGATTTTTGAGAAAATTGATTTTTAAGCTTTATTTTCGAAATATAAAAAAATACAACATTTTTTTACAGTGTATATTTTTTTCCAGATAGTTCCAACAATAACCTAAAACTTTGCGGAAGACACCAAACTGATCGGACAAACCGTTTCTAAGTTATATTTTTTTGAAAATTATTGAGGATTTTTTTTATTCCGCCCTTTTTCAAAAGTAAGGCTAGAGTCAAAATGGCGAACCGATGAAGCAAAAAGGCATTTTTGGGCATAAAGAAAGCATGTGCAAAATTTCATCGAAATCAAAAATATACAAAAATTAAATTTGAGAAAAAAAAGTCGTCTTTTTCTGTGGAACCGCTCACTAGTAGAAAAATGTGTGTTCAAATTGAATGACCAAAATGTTCCAAACTGCACCCCTCAGGTCTAGAAATACAAATTAATTTTACATTTAATTTTGATGTAAACCCTATCCAAAGAGGTAATCATCATTCCTTCTGTTGCTTTTCATTAGTGAAACCATCAGCCAGAGACATTGAATCGGCTCATCGTTTTCCAGCTGTTACATTGTCTACCGAAGATTATTACCATCGCCATCAACCTACGTTATGATTCCATTTGTGTAGTGTGGTTTGTATTTTCCAGCGCAATTAGCGCCACCGACTGTACCTATATTGTCGGATAGAGATCGGATTTTGGCTCTGTTTACCGAATCAAAATTGGGAAAATTGAATCTACCACACCAACGCGAAGCGCTGATGGAAAATTTAATTATCTCGTTTGCGAAAATGGAAAATGATTTCGCAACAGTTGGATTATATGGCCCTTTTTAATGATGAACCCAAGGAGAGTGGGATGTAGACGTTGCAATGATGAAAATCAGTTGTTATCATTTGTCGAATTTACTGCCGATGCAATATGACCGAAATGCTAGGTAATTCCATTGTTCGTAAATTCTCAGTGGGATATTGAGATGTTTCAGAAAACTGGGATATCCTCCGATTGGTTCTAGTCAAACATTTGTTATTACTTCTAAGAGCACTGCAGATTATGTCGTGGAACAAATAGCTTTGTTACGATTATTGTAACATTAATGGCCAAACATTGGAGTGCACTAATGTACTTTAACTTACGACCGAAGGCGTCAACGCCAAGCGGTTGCAGTTGTTGTTTTATGCCATGGATACATTCTTGCTACAAATGCAATGATGGTGGTCATACTGTTGGACACTCGAGAGACCAGTTTAGATAGACGGCCTAAATCGATTATGCCAATGCACAGATGTGACATTACGGATCGTGCGATAATGGCGATAAAGTCCTATAAAGGGATTTGTTTCCCATTCGATAGCCGATGATGACCAAAATGCATTTTGTGCTGCTTTGAGTGAACGACGTGAGCGTTGCTGTTGAAATCAAAGGCTTGAAATATCCTGACCGTAGATTAATTACCCTGATTAGCAATAAGAGGGCTGATCAGGGATTGAATGTGAAGAAAATTAAGAGTGTTCTTCTTCTTCTTCTTCTTGGCATTACATCTTCACAAAGCCTGCTTCTCAGCGTAGTGTTCTTATAATCACTTCCACAGTTTTTACCTCAGAGCTTTCTTTGCCAAAGTTGCCATTTTCGCATTCGTATATCGTGTGGCAGGTACAACGATACTCTAGCCCAGGAAAGTCAAGGAAACTTCCATTACGAAAAGATCCTGGACCGACCGGGAATCGAACCCAGACACCTTCAGCATGGTTTTGCTTAAAATGGTTAAAAAGAGCATGAAACGCCCTAAAATTCTAAACACACTCAAACCGTGAATATGAATGTATGCTACTAATAATGACATAATGGATTTTAGGAGAGCTTCACACAAACACTTCTAAGAAAGATTATAGCTTAACTTTGGACAGCTTTTGTAGTCAATTAGATAATTGTGTGTGGTCTCGAAAACAACTCACAGCTAGTCACTTTCCTTTAACCACAGTTCCAACAAAGAACATCTCGGAAAAGTGCTAACCCGGCACTTTTTTTCCCACAGAAAACTCCTCGCAACGCCAAGAGTTCCTAACAATTTTGGTATCTATTTGTAAAAGGTCTTATGTTCTGCCCATATGAATATTGATTCTCAGTCCATTTATCGGCGAATTGAGGAAACTTTTCTATGAGGCAAACCAGCAATTAATTATGTGATTCAAGGGAAACCTGCAACTTAGACCCGGTTGAAAAGTTACGCCAGGACTGAAAAAGTTGTTTCCAAGTCAACTCGCCGGTATGGCATTCATTCGTTATTTAGGAAGGCTTGCGGCACATCTCGGATATCATTCACCTTCCTGGTCGTTCGCAATCTATACCCACCGTGAACCGAGGGCACTTTGAGAGTGTAGTTTTTATGGAATCATGAAAAAAAGCTCTCAGTTAATAACTGTATAAGTGCACAAGCTGAGAAGCAGTCTCTGTCCCAGGGAGGACGTAATGCTAAGGAGAAGAAGTCCTTGGGTAAAGATCAATTTCCCTTCATCGAACGGTTCCCACCCACTGCAGAGAGTGTTGTTTATAGCCTTTGGAACACATTCAGCTTTTAATGAACCGTGTGGAGTTTCGGGGAAAACTTTCCGCTCGTTTTCCATTTCCGACAACCGGACGGCGGCGGCATCCCGCATAACAGTACAAAATCTTCAGCACAAACGAAACTTTAGCGTGAAAGTTTTTCCACGGGATTATTCAGTGCACTACGTTATAACAACGCTCGCTTGTAACATACACAATCACACCCACGAAAAGGCAACTGGAGGGCAAGTTGGATGGTGCCATTTCCAGGAAATCAAACTTAGCTTCAGCTTAGTAAATGAACCTCGTGCTTTGGGTAAGTGACTGACTAGTAACAACTGGGCTGCATTGTAAAGTTGGAGAATATCGTTATCATCATTTCTCGTTTACCTTAGACACTTTCGAGGACTAATCTCGGTAAATCCATCACTAAACACCATTATTGGTCTTCTACAAATATACTTTTACCCTATTGGGACCTCTAACTTCAGCCTGGATGGAAGTTTTATCTCCGGACTAGAAGCTATTTAGAACCAATTAAGTCACTGATTAATATTTTTATTGGGCAAAGAATTTTAAGGGAAATCAACATATTTCATCATGCTGTGGGCATGGAGAGAGATTTCTGAAGATATAAATAATCTAGTTAAACAATTTATTTTAACGTTCGAATAGTATATTTTGGCCACTGACTATATCACAGAGGACCGTTAGTTGTGGGGACGAAACAAAACTGATTGCGACCGAAATAAAAATGAATAAAACGAGTATAGGCAACGGAAAGTGAAATTTTTATTGCATAATTTTTAATAAACGATCAAGGTGTATCAAAACATTATATCACAATGTGAAATCCGTCTTGGGACAGAATTGTTTGGCATTGGTTTATATCAGCATCATTCACTGCAAAACTAAGTAAATTTCAGGTCCTTCAGGTCCAAATTAACAAGTATGGTTGGTAGTTCGACTGTAGTTCCTTGTTGGTGATATATTGGCTTTTCAGTCTTGACAAAATTAAAAACTGTTATTTTATTTTGTCCAACGTTTCAGTCCGTTTGGGACCTTCCTCAGGGTGCGTTTTGCCCCGGCAGTGCATATTACCCCTATGAACCCGACATGCAGGGATGGGAAATGTACTGTAGCAAACATTTACCACCTCGACATTCACAGTTTTCTACACGACCATCAAAATCCAAAGCAAACCATGACCGTTTAGAACAATAAATGTCACGACTCTTCAAAACTGTAATCTCCTTCTTTCTAACGTATTTTCAAACCCGAATGCGAAATGACTCGAGTACAGTTGTTGCGACGCCGCTTGAACAGGTCTACTGCCTGAACAGTCCTAACGGCGCAGCATAAACACAACATGACAGCTCCCGTAAAGTGGTAGTGTAGACAGAGAGGGAAAAAGCAAAACAAAAAAACATATGTTTATGTAGTAGAAGTTGACCAGTCGGATATTGGAAAAAAGTAGTTTCGCCATCGCAATAAATCGTTGTGATTACAGTGAGCATTTAGTTTATTCCATAGGGCCTTATATTAAGTGATTATTAAGCAAGGAAGACTAGATTCTGCAACATCTGTGACACGATTCTATTGCCCTACTCTGCAGCCGTGGTGATTGCAATCAATATCCGGTAAATTACCTGAAAAAGAGAAGGATTATCCCCATCAAGTTTAGAAAATTCGCTGATAAACTGTAAGTAGAAAAGTATAGAGAAGAATATTGTGTTAATAAGAGTTTTTATGCATTAGAAAGGCATCCGCAGAGAAGTAGTTCAGTTAGGGTAGCGGTACCCAACATCATCACACAGTGGAAAAGGAAGTACAAGGAAACCACTTCTTGTGAGTAACATTTTAGTCTTATAAGATGAATAATTATAATAAAATGAAATAAATTTCATTTTTTTTTTTTTTTAAATCTTTATTTGAGTGTATTTTAACGCACGAGGGCTAGTTCTACACTAAATAAATTTCAGTTTTAAGCGTTGCTGAAAACCAATCAGCCGCTGCCGAAAAATTTGGTTTCCCTTCGGGAACATTCTTAAAAAAGAAGTGGTTTCCTTGTACTTCCTTTTCCACTGTGTGATGATGTTGGTATTGTAATCTTTCGAAAAGAGAGATGTTTTCTGTTTTCTTTAACTTTATGGGTGTATGTTCTAGTTTTTTTTTTTCTGTTGTTGTTAATGTAATTACGTGTATTCCGGTCTAATGCGTATTGATCAAAACGAACCCACCAAGCGCACTGATTTGGTATGCGACGACCTGCCACCAATCGAAGCTCAGCAGCTCAATAGGTTCTTACTTCGGTCCGTTCGATGTTATGAACGCTCCCTCTAATGATGGATATAAATGTTCGAAGGGCGGCAATCGGCGAAGATTTGATTTTGATCAATACACACCCACCAGGCTTGGTCTGAGTTTCACTGATGAGTTGGTTCACTCCTCGATGTTGTAGATCATGAAGAGATAGTCGTTCTTCTGCTGCTCTTCAATGTGAGGTGGCGCCAATGGTGACTTGGGGCTGACAGGTTGGAAACCGACAAATGAGAATGTACGCACCAGATTTGGACGATCGAGGCGGTCCTTGCGGATGCAAAGGACTACGGCGTCACACTCGAGCTTCTCTTCGGCGAATTCCAGCAGAGAGATGAACGAATGCTTCGATGCCTCGTGCGTCATGGTCGACGGCAGGTTCACATAAAGGATGTTGTCCAACGGGTTGAAGACCGTTTCCCAGACGCTGTACTTCTGCGGAGTGACGAACAGCTTCAGCGAGATTTGCGTTGGCGTGGGCTGGTTCAGCACTTCCTGGATGACGGCGGCTTCATGTTGGTTCATGAACTCTACGGTCGACTCGGTATCGTCATAATCGGTAAACTCAGACGAAGCGGTGGTTGTCGAATCGATAGATGTCTTGCGATTGTATTCTTTCAAGGGAGACGCCCTATCGTGGTCCGTTCGGGATTGTGGGACATCAGGACCACCACAGCGGTCCTACAGCCAACGAAACACAGTAGGAGTCGAAGCCTGCCGACGAAGAGGAGGAGGAAGAGGAAGAAGAAATCGTGCGCTTGGTGGCACGATTACTACTACTAATTGGCTCACGCATGTTAAAACTTAACGACGGCATTTTGGTACGTAATGGTTGCTCGTTTTCTTTACGTTTAATTCTTGAACTGCTGTATCCTCGGGGAGGTATGTTCATAACCACTTTTTAAATGACACTGACAGACCTCACCGGCTTTTGCCACTCGCGATTGCAATTTTTCGGCACCGCCGGCCTTTCCTCTTCGACACTTCGCAACAATCTGGTCTCGGAGTGGTCGCCTACACGTTTTGTTGTGCCCTCCAGTATTTCCTGGACGCGTTCCCAGGCGATCGGCGAGCCCTTTCTCCACCAGCGTGACGGACGCACCTTCGTCCAGGAAAGCTAGTACAGTAGCCGATTTTTCACCACAGTGTAGCTGAACTGGAACAATCCGGAAGAGGACCGTGCAGTTGGTCCGGATGTGTGCACTGAGCCCGACCACATTGCCAACAGGATGCATTAGCGGATTGTGGAATTCCCTGCATTCACCGATATTGCACCGGATTTTGAATTTACACTGGCCACCGTGTTCGTTGAGACACACGTGGCACAGCTTCTCGCGTTTCACCAGCCTTAGCCGATCAGCATACCGCATCTTCTTGAATTCACTGCAGTGCCGCAACCGATGTTCCGTCCTCCGACATTGGTTGCATGGTTTCAAGATTTTTTCACCGGTGTTAGCGGGTGAACTGCTGATTGCACTGTGGCAATAAAGTCCACCTCTCGCCATTGGCATACTTCTTCCGGATTGCGAACTTCTTGTGGGTGGCTTGAACTCTACGTCAACGTTGGCTTCGCAGGCATCTTCCACTATTTCCATGAGGAAGTCCGTCAGCGTCCGCAGCGTTGTTTCTCCGCGACCTTTACGGTAGTGAACCCACTCGCGCTTCTCACGATCTGGCAGCTTGGCGACCAGCGACTTAATTAGCAGCGGGTTGACGAGATGTTGCCGTAGATCAGCGGCCTCCAAGTGACAGCAGAGCTGCTCCACCGTGTTTCCAAATGGAATGAAGCTCTTTAAATTATCCGGTTGCGGAGGATCCAGGCGGTTGACCTTGTCCAGCAGACTTTCCAACAGCTGCTCTGGACGGCCGTAATGGCGACGCAACTTCTCGATAACCCTTGGGATGGTTTCGGGAAGAAGAAGCTGGCCAGATACCAGCTCGAGTGCATCTCCTTCCAGCGCTTCCTGCAGTCGCATCAGGTTCTCGTGGTTCATGTAGCCACAGGCATCGTTGGACGCTTTGTAGGCCGCGTAGAACAAGGGCCACTGTGCTGGATTGCCCGAGAATTTGGGAAGCTTATAGGTAAGTCCCCTTCGTGCAGCCAGCTGTGCCTTCGTCGGTCCGGTCTGCTGTTGACCCAGCCCGTCTTGGCTCACACTGTCGACCTTCTTCCTGCTAACTCGCGAAGCGTTGTTGCTGACCTTCCTCTCCATGGACGAATCGGAACTCTGGCTTCGCAGATCCGAATTTTTGGAGTACTCGTCGTCATCGTCTTCCTCGTCGGTGCTTTCGTCGTCTTCTACGAACTTCTGGAGGTTCCCCTTCATCAGCTTCAACGCGTTTCGGTTGATTTTGCTGGAAGGCTCCACTCGTAAAACGCCCGTATCTATTTTCGACGCCGGCTTTGGCACCTTAAGGTTCGACAATCCTGATAACTCCTTGTCCATGGATGCCAACCGCTCCTCGAACGACTCCTGGTTCGCCTTCATACGCTCGATCTGCTCCGTCTTCTTCCGAAGCATCTCCGCTTGCCAAGCCAATTCTTCTTCTTCTTCCTCTGCACGTATCTGCAGCTCCCTCTACAATAAGCATGCACACTGAATATGTTAGGAGAAATAAGTAAACTTATTAAAAAGAAATCATGATTGTTTAACAGAACAAAATTTGTAAAATACATTTAGAACATTGCACACAACACACTAAAAACTGCTGCAGGGGAAACTTTCGAGGAGTTGTCGCGAGTTGACGAAAGGACTGTGAGAAAAAGAGATGAAAAAGGGAATTTGGTACGGAAAGGGTAGGCTACTGGGGGAAATAGAAAACTGGCTCGGTCTCTTTCTTGTAGTGACCGCCAAAGCTATAAGACGTTTAATTTCAGCTAAAGCTGTTAAAAAAGCTAAAGTTAAACTTTAAGGAAATAC
This sequence comes from Aedes aegypti, assembly GCF_002204515.2. Classification (NCBI taxonomy): domain Eukaryota; kingdom Metazoa; phylum Arthropoda; class Insecta; order Diptera; family Culicidae; genus Aedes; species Aedes aegypti. The sequence goes on from NC_035107.1 coordinate 71,463,046, forward strand.
CACCAGTGGTACAAAATATCCAGAATTACGCCGTAAAATACGTGATAAGTGAATCAGGACCCAATAGTGCTTTGCACGAACGTTTTGAGAAGCCCAACCCGAACCCAAACGTTTAGAATCAGAAATTGATCAAGTTCTAGAGGAAGTCAGAAGCGAAATAGAAGTTTTAAATGTAACAGCTACAGGTAATGACTTGGAAGAGCCGGTCGTGGAAGAGGGAGCAAGTGGGGGTGTAAAGAAGAAGTCAATTGAGTCTAAAAAGCAGGAGCTAGAGGCATCAATGATTCGATGTGATGAAATTTTGGGGGTGTTAACAGGATATGAGGAAGGAAAGCAGGAAAGCTTAAAAGATGTAATCCAACATTTCAAAAATTTTGTGTTACACACTACGAAGCAACAGAAAGAAATGAGAGAAAGAGAAATCGCTTTAGAAGAGAAACGTATGAAAGAAGCTGAGGAGAATATAGAGCGGAAAAAAAGATTAGAAAAGCTTCTTATCAACCTAAATGATCAGATAAAGTTTAATCAGGAGAGAATTGATAGAGAGTCAGAAATAAACCCTGAGAAGGTAGATACGGGAAAGGGGTCATTTGAACCGAATGGCAAAAATGACCAAGTATTAAAATCGAGTAAAGAAGAAGATATAACGATCGCTGAACAGCAATCGTTTGAAGAGAGTAGTTCTGAAAGTCCGGTTGAGGTATTTCGGAAAAATAAATCAGTAGAAAGCAAGGGAAGGAGAAAAAAGAAGGAGGGGAAAAAGGAGAAAAGTAACAGGAGATCATTATCCACAAAGTCTAACAAAAAGCGCCATCGAAAGGTGAGCTTTTCCTCAATTTCGACAAGCAGTGGTACAACTAGTAGCTCACAAACTACTAGTAGCTCAGAAGATACAAGCGAAGATACTTCAGAAAGCTCGTCGAGTACTAGTACAGAGGTTCCCAAACTTTTTATGTTCGTGGCGCCCTTGGCAATTTTTTGGGAATGGCGCGGCGCACCAGTATGAAAAAAGCGGAAGTTAAACATTTTAATTATTTATAAATTTAAGCTATTTTGAATTCTTTTGAATTTCATTGTTTTAAGTATTATTACAAGAACAACATCACAATAACTTAGAGGTAAGAAGTATCACTGAAAACAGAATTTCTATATGATGGCTAGCTTGCTTTCTCAGGCTGATTTGACAGAATAAGAGAGATATTTTAAATCACAGAACAAATAAAAATTTTAATATTGAGCTTTGAATAATATCTTGATATTAAGCCTAGAATTTAGTCTCACATATAAAGGATGAAATGCAAAATATATAAACGTAAAGCTTCTGTGTTTTATAAGGGAATATTCCACTTTTAAGGTGAAGATGCATCGAAGTAAAGCTAGAAATTTTCCGGAAAATCAGACATAAATTGAATTTGAATATTTGATCGATTGGTTCCACCAGCGAGTGATCAATCGAACATGTTTTCAGCTTAAACGGATATCTTGATGTCCAGTTTTGTGCTCCTGGAAATTAGAGGTATGGCTTCGATTGATCCTCACTTTAAACATTATTAACAACATTAAATTTATGTTTCAAACGTCGTTTTCATACCCACATTTCATATATTTTTTAAGAAGATATCATTTTTATTTATTTTTTGTACAACTTTTTAACATGCAGTTCAATTTTTATTTGGATTATTGAAAATTGAAAAGGTGAAATAACATTTGATTTAACCCTCCAATACCCAAATTTTTATTTTCGATCTAAATATCATTTTTAGCTACCTAAAATCGGTTTAAACATGTTTTGGGCAATGATTTATTTTTATTCAAAAATCTATGAATTTTGGTTTTTGATTTTTATCATTTTATTATTTTTGAACATCAATATCCTTTTTCATTTTTCGTGAAGCCTCTTCTAGTTACTGATTTTCAGCAATAATAGAAATTCAAGTTTTTACGGTACTTTTAAAAATATTAAATTTTTATTTTTTTCTGGCATTTTTTTTTATTTTCCGTGTAATTAACGAAAAAACAGGTTTTAAATTATTTTAATACGATCAAGCTCTTTTTCTGTAATAGGTTTGTCGTAGAAAAATAAAAAAGGTACGATTTTTTTATATTACACGTTAAATGCACCTCAGGCATTTATTGGTTACTAGTGTCATGGTACGTCTCATAGTCATGGCACGTCTCATACAAAATGACAATCCCGTCCACTCTCACTGTTTCGACTATCATGGTGAATATCCTGAGCATTTTATACACACAAACACGTCGGAGGACTTCAGGAATATAACTACGGAAGAATTTTTGAAATCCGATAATCCGTTCTCCAGCCATTTCGTGACATACAAACACCATTCCATTGTTATTTATATAGATATACGAAAACAGTTTTTCAAACAATTTAAAACAAATACAAAACAGTTTCAAAAGTCATAAAAATCTTTTCTTATATGCGTGTTATGAGTCAAGGTTTAAGCCAAAAATAAAATCATTTTGATTTCCGAGCTACGAAAAAAAATACACAAAATTTCAAAAAGTACCCCGTCTAAGAGTATCAATCAAAATGGTAGACTTTCGTAAGAAAAATATAAAATGTGGTCCTCAGACCTGACGGAAATGCATTGTTCCAGAAACCAACTTGAGGATGAAAAATGATATGTCGTCGACATTTGAAAAAAATGATGATTCAACATTACAAAATTAAATCTACTATCCTTCTTTCTTGTACTGCAAGGGTTTTTTTCAAAGCAAATAAGGAAGCCAATACTATCAGAAAAATGATCGAAATGTTCAATAAGAGTCAATGAGTAAAACTATGAAGGGATCAGTACCGATGTCATTTGAATGTTAGGTACATTTGCACCTGATTTATTATCTTTACAATTGTTTTAACAATTTTTGATATCTAAAATATTGAGCACGTATTAGCTTATGAGCTTATTTCAAGTTTGGTAGGGATCAACTGGCGGCGCCCCTGGAAAAGTTCTACGGCGCACCAGGGCGCCGCGGCGCACAGTTTGGGAAGTACTGTACTAGTAGATCAGCAGAACGTAGGCGGAAAAGGCATAAGAAGGAACGAAAAGCTAGGCAGAGTTTGAGGCGAATTCCAGTTTCCGAATGGAAACTAAAATATGACGGAAGGGATCAGGGACGAAAGTTGGCAGAATTTCTGAAGGAAGTTAAGATGCGGTGTAAATCGGAAGACGTATCCGACAAAGAACTTTTTCGTAGCGCAATCCACTTATTTACAGGACGAGCTAAGGACTGGTTCATGGAAGCATACGAAAATCATGACATTCATAGCAGGTCAGGGTTGAAAAGGGAGCTCAAACGAGAATTCCTACCGCCCGATTTAGATTTTCAAATCGAAATTCAAGCCACTGGTCGTCGACAGGCTCGCGGTGAAAGATTCGTCGATTATATGCATGACATGCAAAAGCTTTTTCAGTCGATGACAAAGCCGATTTCAGAGCGCCGTAAATTTGAAATCATCTGGCGAAATATGAGATTCGACTATAAAAATGCTTTAACTGGAGCAGGGGTTAAATCTCTATCCAAATTAAAGAAATATGGGCGAATCATAGATGAGAACAATTGGAATATGTTCCAGAAACCGAGCGAAAGCTCAAATCGGCCCAAAACTCACCAGTTAAATGAGATCTCAGCCTCAAACAACTCGAAATCTAAACCAACTTTTAGTCAACCCGAGAATACGCGAACTTTTTTTAAGAGTAAGCCAAAAAGTAAAACCGATAATGAGCATAGCAAGCAAGAGGAGCAAAAGAATGAGAAAGGGGAGAGGAATGAGAGGAAAGAAAATCCGATTGAGGGGTCGTCTAAGGGAACGTTGAAAGCTTTAGCTGAAAAATATGTGCGCCCACCGATACTTCCGATGTGTCTGAATCTTAAAGAGCAGAGAGGAAATTAAAAGTTGATGATCAAATCCAGAGAATTGTACGCCAAAACTTAGCCAAAGCTCATGATAAGAGTACCAGAGCTTATAATCTTCGGTTCCGGAAACCTGCTCCAGTATATCAGGTGGGACAGAATGTTTATAAGCGAAACTTTTCGCAGTCGGTGGCTGGAGAAGCCTATAATGCAAAATTAGGTCCAGCTTATACTCCATGCACTGTTGTGTCTCGCCGAGGCACAAGCTCATATGAGCTTATTGACAATCAAGGTAAGAATCTAGGGATATTTTCGTCGGCGGATTTGAAACCCGGTGTCCCCGATGAAGAGTAATGTTTGTCCAATTCCACTGTCAATTTAGAGTCTTTACGTCCAGAAATTCCAATGTTGTGTCCAGAATTGTGTAGAGCCTTCGTAAGTCAACGTACGTAAATAAGATGATCGTCGGTTATTGTGAGTTGTACAGCAAATATTGTGTAAGTGAAATAGCGAATCTGTTGGTTTAGAATGTCTGGCCGTTCCGAAAACAATATATGTATTGCTGTCCCGTTTCGTCTAAAATAGAATAATAGTCCATCATTATTGGTTGAAGCAGAAGCGACAGGGAACTTTAACCGATCAAGGATAAAAACAATAACAAATGAAAAATTTCTAAATCGCGATGTGCAGTAGCTACGGATCCAGTGATCTGCCCTGCTTTTCCAAGTTATGATAACACACTCCTAGTCAATTACCTCAATTTATCACACCACACCTAAAATTATGGTTCTCAGTTCGGCAAGAATATCATTCGTAAATCAAACCATCAGAAGATTTCGTTTTGGTAGAAAGAAAAAAATTACCTCTTCCTCGAAACAAGCAAATGTTTCGGCCATTGGGAGATGAATAGATTGAATAACCGTTCCGCGAATTTGAAATTGCATTAACAAAAGTCCTTTTTTTAAATAAGGCAACTGTTTGTTGAAAAGATGCGATTTATATCGATTTTTGGGAATTCTCGAGAGCATTAAAGTTGCGACACAACCCTGAGATGACTATAAATGAACCCAACAAGTGAAAAATTAATCCAAAACTTTGTTTTGATTAATTTTGAGGGGGGAGATGAGGTAGTGTTACCGTTGGGGCATAAAATCCTAAATCATAATGCCGAATAAAAAGAAAAATCTATTATGTGTTTAGTTTGTCAGTAAGGTTAAAATGTTAGTCGCTTAAAGCTATATTAAACTTAAACTATATATGTACTAAAAAGTAATTAAAACTTAAAAGAAACCTATACAATAAGCATGCACACTGAATATGTTAGGAGAAATAAGTAAACTTATTAAAAAGAAATCATGATTGTTAAACAGAACAAAATTTGTAAAATACATTTAGAACATTGCACACAACACACTAAAAACTGCTGCAGGGGAAACTTTCGAGGAGTTGTCGCGAGTTGACGAAAGGACTGTGAGAAAAAGAGATGAAAAGGGGAATTTGGTACGGAAAGGGTAGGCTACTGGGGGAAATAGAAAACTGGCTCGGTCTCTTTCTTGTAGTGACCGCCAAAGCTATAAGACGTTTAATTTCAGCTAAAGCTGTTAAAAAAGCTAAAGTTAAACTTTAAGGAAATACCACCAGTGGTACAAAATATCCAGAATTACGCCGTAAAATACGTGATAAGTGAATCAGGACCCAATAGTGCTTTGCACGAACGTTTTGAGGCGCCCAGCCCAAATTAGAAGCAGATACCGCCGAAGAAACCGGATAATACACACGATTGGTTGACGTTCCTTCCCGATCGGGCTAATAGGACTCCGAATTCCGCACATTCCGCGCAATCTCCCACCTCATTGTCGGTCGAAGGCCATTCCCGACTAAAGTATAACCTTCGAGGACCCGATATCTCGAAAGAGTGGACAACCCACACAACCCACACAGATCTTGTGAGTAACAACCAAATAAACTAGTAAAAAGCATTTAGAGTGTTGCCTTTAATTGAGCCCTTGGTTAGCCTCTCGAAAAGCCGAGCAAAAAGCTCACGCTCTAGCTCGCCGGTACTCAGGTCTTGCTGAGGGGTCATCCCACTCCCAAGTAACAAAGTGCGCTTAAAACATCATCATGATTCGATGCAATCCTGAGCTGCCATCACACTTCGAAGGAGCTTACACATTTGTGACGGTCCAATTTAGAGTGAAATCGTCAATATTTACCACTGGCAACGAAATAGCACTGCTTGAAGTAGAACAATTTTCCCGACCAAGACATGCGTCATTCATGGTCCGAAGGATAGGCGCGGCGAGTCATCGAAAGCATCTCTCAATTAGTTTTAGGTTCGAATCCCGGCAAAGGAATCAAGCAAAATACACATATGAATCATACTCAAAACAGAGACAGACAAAAGTAACGCAGACACCCAACGATCAAATATTTTTGTGTTTCTATTTTTGATCTCAAAATAATGGTTTCCTTCATGCATTAAATACATTTTAGCTAAAACTTAAATACGGTACAGACAGTAAGTATACTCTAGCAATTGCCATCATAGGGCTAGGAAATGTAGCCGTATTTTAACTGTAATAGTGCCCTTTTCCACTTTAATACTGCTTTAATGAGACATATAATGCGGTATGATTTTATATGCCATATTCTATAGTAGCATATAAAGCGATATTAATGCAACTATATACAGCTGTACGGTTACTTAGGAAGCTTGTGAGGCAACAGATAAAGCTAAACATTCGATCTCATTAAAGTTGTACGTCACGGAGTCATATTACTTTGAACTTGAGAGCTAAATTGAAATAATAAATTGAGTTTTATAATGTAAATTTATTATACAGCAAATTCTATTTTTTATCTATCATAAAACCAACTGCACCGACGAGGCAAAAATTTGTCTGACTGTAAAATTCTTAACCTTGTTGGCGACTCTGGCAGTCTGAGGTTTGATTTGGTCATATACAATCAAAATTTCGCGTTCAGTATCATAAGGGCGTATCTGCAGTGATCGATTTCTCTTACCTCAACTCCCTCCCCCTTGTGACACTTTTTGTATCAGACCTTTGAAAATTTTGTAAGGCTGGTCGCGCTGGGTTTGACCCCCTCCCCCCGTTGGAGCGTGACATAATTTGTGCATGACCCCATTGTAGACATGTCTGTGCGAGAAACCAATTCTTGAAAATGGCAAATTTCCCGAATTAAAAACTTTTTTTCTAAGAATTTCTAGCAGGGGAATTGAATACGTAGAAATCGCACAATCATTCATCAGAAAAGCAACAACAGCTATGATTATGACAACTAATTGGAGTATTTAAGGAGCCATGACTAATGGCTTTGTACGGTGTTTTCCACAGTATTTTTTCAAATCTAGAAAGATTCGCGAATTAGGCGAAACTGACAAAATGTAGACAATTTAAGAAACTATAGCGTTGAAATTGTAGCTTGAATGTCTATTCACTGCACTTGAACTTTTCCCCTATCGATAATTTAACTCTGGACAAACATTTCCAAAGGGCACATCGACATTGGTAAACATTGGCTTTGCAAGACGCTGTTGAGCCTAATTCAACTCGATCACGCACACCAATACCACTATCAGGAAGTGCTAACACCAATCTTTCTGATAGTGGTATTAGTTTGCGTGGGCGGGCTAAAAAGGGCTCAACAGCAACGTTTCCAAAAAAGGCTCAAGACCTCCAAATGTTTGTCCAGAACTATTAAAAAAACGCAAATTTGTAGAAGACGAAACTTCACTTCATGTCAAACCACACACTTTATTGATTACGCCTGTATTTTTGTTTATCAAAGTGATGGGCGCATCTGAAATCGAAATCAAAACACGGCGAGAGTAAAAGGCGACACTGCAAACAAAAAAAAACAAGGCGTACATGGCGGGCTTAATTGAAACCATTATGTAAACACGGCGCAAAAGTAATAGGCGCCGCTGAAAATAATATCGATTACAGGCTCATAACATTGGGCGATACTGGCATTCTTGAGTGCGTTTAAGGCGAAACCTTATAATATTTTTTTATTACGAAATAGCAAGGGAAATTGTAGTAGATGTGTGTGGTATTGATGAGGATTTTGAAACTAGGTTTATGAAATGTGTATTAAAGTGAAAAGGTTAAAGTTTGAGTATATTTTCTTCAATTGGGATGAAAAATTGCACATGAAAATTTCATTGGTTATTTTCTCATTGTTTTTGATTTGTCAGATAGGCCCTTATCGCGAATCCCTCTCGAAATGTTGAGCTCTAGTACTCTAGGAATCTAATGTCAAAACATTGATAAATGTCACCAAGGTGACGTCAAATAGTGACCCTTTATAATAGAGATATGCGGAAACTGACATTTCTGTCAAAGTGTGAGTCAATTGAGCGGCGAAAGTTGTCAAAGTGTGAGCCAAACGAACATGCGTTATGTTTGTTTTGAACTTTTCTTGAGAAGTAATGTAATCCGCTTGAAACGATTTCGGTGAAAATTGTTATGAATAGAGCAAAAAATAAGAAGGATTTTCCTTTTTTTGAATTGTCAATGCGATTTTTTGTTGTTGATATTTTCTGCTGTTAATTAGTTTAGAAGAGTAGCTCAAAAATCTTTAACGAAACAAAATACACTTTTTATCAATGAAAAAGTCATGTCCGTATTACAATATTACACAGTTCGAACGAAACGTGTAAATTTCTGAGACATATAATGCATATAATTGGAGCGTGGAGTATCATGAATATTTACATGATATGTCATGTAAACTTCAATTATATGTCATGTAATCCAGCAGGATCCTGTATGATTACATGACATACAACACATTTTTACATGACTTCAGACTTAAATTTACATGACATCATGTTTACATCGCATAAATGACGTTTACATGACGTGTAATTTTCATTATTTTTAACAGTGTATTCTCAGCGCCGACGCCGGGCAAACTCAGCACTGCTGGTCTGTTGCCAAATCGTTCCATTTTACTTCCACTTATCTCTCATATAAAGGATCACTAACGTCAAACCAGTGTTAACAGTGTTCACGATCAAATCAGGACAAACATTAGAAAAGGGCATATCGACATTGGTAACCAATGGACCGACGCACGAGTTCACTAATTTGACGTTTGAGCGGTGCCGAATTCACTAGTTTCCATGGTTACATAAATAACACGGCACCGCTAAAACGGCATTGCATATCTCTAGGCGTTTAATGTTGTACGGAAATTTCTGACTTAAATTACAAAAATGGTCCCAGTTTGTGAAAATGCTTTTCGCTAAGAGATTTGAGACCATATTCAAGATCTATGATAACTAGGCTGTCGAAGATAAGCGACCAACTATTCAAAACTACATCAAATAGTGATCGTACAACAGATTGTTTATAAGCGTTTCTGGAGTTTTCAAGGAAAATTCTCGGAACTGTTAGGGCGCCTGGTTGCCTTAAGGGAAATGGTCAGGGGTTGGTCTATCAACAAGAAAGATAACGGGTATTTTTACTACTGATTTATTTATTCACTAACTTGACCCTTTGCCAGGTCGATCGAAACTGTATACCGCAGCGTTCCAAACGGTTATCCCAATATCCCAAAACGGTTGTTTGGATCCTTCTAGAACGCTGCTGCCATGGTGACGACGTCGATACCTAGATGTCAGGCTCCTTACATACAGAGGGTGGTAGACTGTCTCTAAGACAAGACGTGTCAGGTGATAGTGCAAAAATGAAACCAATTGCCTGTCAAAAAAGACCACTCCTCATTGGTCGTTTTGGCAAAGGCCTACTTTCACATCGTTGAGTTGAATTGCAACAGGGCACTTTGTTGCTAGCAACGCCGTGTTGCTAGTTCATAAGCTAGGGTTTCCATCAAAAGTTTGAACATTTTGCATTAGATCTTTTTTTTTTCAAATCTTTAAAAAATCGATGTCCAGTTTACCGCAAGTGCTCCTACAATGCTAAAATAAATAAAAAAATAATAATTGAAAGCAAAATAATGGTATTTGTTTCAATTACCTCTAAAAATATCGCCGGTTTCAATAATAAACCTGATTTTTCTCAAAGCTAGCATCCTCTATTGTATTAAATGAATGAAGCGTGCAATAAACTAACAAATTATTAGCCTTGATATTTAAATTTGTTCAGAAGAATTGCTTAAAAAGGATACTGGTAGCACTGGCTTTTGCATCGTCAAGGTTATCGACTGAGAAACAACGGGGCAGTCTTAGTTGAGCTGTCACGTCCTGTCCTAGGACTGTCTAAAGTACATAACATAATTTCTTCCAAGTTGCTATGATTGTTTAATGTTGAAGGAAATCGTAACTGGACACGTGGTTGCCGGAGCGGACAGTTTGGGCGCGAACAGGAACTTCCAAGAAACATTCACTAGAGTTTTCAATGAAAACTCAATGGAGTTTTCTAAGACGAATATTCGGAGTTTTCAAGGCATATTCTCTGGAGTTTGCAATAAAAAATCTTTGAAGTTTTCAAGAAATTTTTACTGCAGCTTTCAAGAAAAATTCTCTTCAGTGTGCTGGAGCTTTCAAGGAAAATTCTCTTAAGTTTCTAAGGAATATTCTTTAGAGTTTTCAAGAAAAATTCTCTGTTTCGCTAGAATCGTGTCAATTTTTAATATTCGTGTATAAAGCCTCAAATGTTCTCGATTCAAATGAAAACAGCTCTTGCATGAAGTGTCATACTAATATTCTTCGGTTTTTCTTTCGTCTTGCTTAACAAATTAACAGAAATTATGATATTCCATTTTGTATGTTGTGGGTAACGCACTATCAAAGTTACCCGCATTGTGGGATTCTTAAAAAATATTCTTAGGTAGGCGTTTTTGAAGAAATTATTAAATATTATTTTCGAGAGCGTTTTGAAGAGCGTGGAATGCAGATAGATCTACAGACAACTTCTCTAAAAAAATAAAGGTTTTCTGAAAAATTTGTTGAAGGAATCTGAAGGGAACATTAAGAAGAACCTTGAAAGCAAAATTGGAAAAAAGTTGGTTGGTAAACTCTCTAAAGAATTTATGGAAATCCTTACTTGATATTCTTCAAGACAGTTTTATTGATACTACTAGAATTTCTCACACTGTTTTTTCGAGAGATTTCCAGTAATATTGGAATTTATATGTAAAAAGTACGTAGAGGACGTTCCTGAAGAAATGATTAAAGTAATTTCTCAAGCATTCTTTGGTGCAATTTTTCGAGAGATTTTTTAAGCAATTGGCTAGAGATTCTTTGAGAAATTTTCTTATTAAATCAGAAAAGCTAAAAAAACTTAAGGAAAAATATGATGAATAATGATGAACTACTTATCCCGGGAATAATTTTCCGTGGGAATCTCAGAATGAACTTGGTGAAAACTGGTAAAGGAGTTCTTGAAGAAAACACTGAAAAATGTTGTATTCATAAAGAGAAACGTACTTTGAGCTTTTGAAATCCAAAAATATTTGCATTATTTGCAGCAATACTATTACGACGAGTTTAAAAAATTCTCAATCATGGGGACGGACCTGGTGTAGTGGTTAGAACACACGCCTCTCACGCCGAGGACCTGGGATCGAATCCCACCCCCGAGATAGTCACTTACGACGGTAAAAGTTGTAGTGATGACTTCCTTCGGAAGGAAAGTAAAGCCGTTGGTCCCGGGATAAACTAGCCGAAGGCTACAAATCTCGTTAATAAAGATTAAAAAAAATTCTCAATTCTACTTGTAATACGATTTGTTACTCAGTTGAAAATGCCCTAAAGCTTGTGAAACGAGAATCAATTAAACTGAATTATCTTTGCATTTGATCCAATGATAAAAAGATTTTAATTGTTGGATGGTTCGTAGCTTTTCATTAAATGGAATGTAACACACATGTTTCAAGTGACAATTTTTCACTTTCATCTGAAATATCATTGAAAAAAGCTGCAGATATCTGCATAGGAATTCACTCCTTCTAACGCCCCATCAATCCAGTCTTACAGTTAGGTCTACAGTTAGACGCAGCCACCCACGTTCCTCGCACCGAAATTTCGCAACCGTTAACATGAGATGGGAATAAGAGATTGAGCTTGATCTTGATTGGCCGCCCGTTGTTGCTACTCCAGTATCGCCAGATTAGCTGCACTTACACAAGGAACCAACCAGATGACTGCTTGGGACTAACAGGCATCCTCAGTGTGTAAGTGTTGGTGATCTTCTATTTTTAGGCAACAATGGCGCCTGCCTCGTCAGATTGCTGACAAATGAGAGGGGGGAATGATGATGCACTTATAACTGGTCCACTGTAGACCGTGGAATCCGACTGTATCTTCGTCAGTTCATGCGGGAGTGTATGGGTTGGGGGTAAGGCAATTTTATGACGGATAAGCTTTGCTCTTGGTTAGCAGACTGCTTAAGGAAAGGAAGGCGTGCTGTAATGGTGAAATAACGGAAGCGTAGAGAAACCTTTTCTTGTTCATTTTTGGATCTAGCAATTGCTTTGAACGAATATTTTGGGTGTGATAGATTAAGAGTGGAAGATAGAAGCAAGTGAAAGGCGCAACTACGACGTGTGAAGAAAGGGACGGGATAGGGATTGAACCCATGACCTTCTGGTTTTGATGCAGAAGCGGTAGCCATTAGACCACCAATCCCATCTATGACAAAATGCCGCCCGGAATAGCAGACATAATCCGGACAAAAGAACGTGTGCCATCATGGCAATGAAATGCAGATGGGAGAGGGATGAATAGATCGAGTAGAGCGAGTGTAACGTAAAATCAGGAACGGTTCGTCGAGGCTATTGCTAACCAGAAGTCATCCTCCTACCGGAAGAACAAGACCGGTCTAGACACCTGACCAGAAACAAACGAACATCGAGTTATCGGCTTTGTAATATCTTTCATCGTCGAGATAATAATTCTCCGTCTGAGTAGAATAGAATAACCGCAGTAGACTAGATCGAGTAGTTTGCGAAGTAGCACCGGTAAATAATCGTCGGAGCGCATGTGAACCAGAAGATCTAGACACCTGCCAGGATAGCATTCATTCAGGAGAACTTCTACCATCTGGAAACTGTTTGTCTGTGTAAGATAGATCCACCGTTGGAAACTAGGCCAAGTACTATCAACTATAACGAATCACTGGCTCTGGGTTGTCAGGTTCCAGCGAATCAGTAGTTATCAACAAAGCGGAATCACTGAGCCGGCCGTGGCATCCAACTGCTCTACGTAAGGAGCAATTTCATAAAGAACAACGGAGAACCGCCAAGAAGGGACCAGACCTCCTTCGCTTTCCACAGAGCCTAAACTTTGTTCGCATTAAAAAATGCAGAGCTTCTCAGAGGTTCCTAAGAAGTGTCCATAGACTTTCAAGCGGTTCAGGAGTCTCCAAGAGGATCCTTAAAAGTTTCTGAGGTACACACAAAGAAATCCAAGAGATTTCAGAAGTTCCCAAAGAACGTTTATATAACCATTTAATTAAATTTAGAAATATGGTCGAACGAACTCCAATAATTCATTAGCAACACCGTTTCGGGAAATTCCAGGAAATCTTTTGCCGAGTATCTATTGGGTACAAAAATGTATCGTTTCAGTTGAAAAGCTTGAATTGTTATATGTGGCAGATCTTTCTGATGAAGTTGGAGAATTCCATTCGTTTCACACAATCAAGCCATTTCGACTAAACTTCCTTTGCATTCCATTCAATTTAAATAACTCTATATTGTTAGATAGAAAATAGCGCTTTATATATTGGAATGTCCCACACATGCCTCAGAAGCCAATTATTCACCTTCATCTGAAATATCACTCAAAGGAGACGCAGGTTGGCATCTGCGTAGGAATTCACTCTTTCAAACGCACTATCGCAGAAGTCATACACCATCAAAAGAAAGAATGATGCCCTTGAGTCTTGACTCAAGAGGGACCTCTTATGCTCCCAGCTCAATCAGGCATCAACCATTTCTGGCTGGTGGACAAAAGTGACGATAAAATTTTATTGTCCTCAGTCAGTCAGTCAGGTTTGCTGCTGGCTAAGGACTTTTAGCAATAGACTTGTCCTATCTTCCATCGAATAATATCGTCGCCAATAGTAGGGGCCAAGTGAGACATAGTGGATGACAACTCTTTCACCGTTCGAGAGGACCGGAGATGTTGGCACTGAGTACAACTCCCTCGCACCCCCACTCTCGTTCAGATCGGTCAAGAATAAATCCTACACTAACTTGTGGGTGGAATTGGATTGAAAGCATGGTGGGTGGCAGGGATGCCAAGACGTATTTTTTTTTTGTTTTCAAAATCTTGGTGCGTTCGTCTGGAAGAAGACAGGATCTTGTATGTCGTATATGGAGAACCTTACAAATTCATTACATTTTTTTCAAAGCTTCCAGATTTTTTTGTAAATTTAAGCTTTGAAAAACATGATGAATAGCTGGGACACCAAGCTTTTTTTTTATTCTTGACGATTTTATTAATTTTGTCTGCAAGAAATTTGGATCTTGTATGTCATACATGGAGAACTTTATAAATTAATTAAAAAATATCTGGAGCTCCCAGGTTTTTGTAAATTTGAGCTTCAAACAGCATGATAGATAGCAGTAATGTCAAGTCGTATTTTTCAAAAATCTTGTAAGTCATATATGGAGATCTCTACAAATTCATTTCATTTTTTGTGGGACTTCCATATTTTTTGTAAATTTAAGCTTTGATAAGCATAATGAATAGCAGGGATGCCAAGTCGTTTTTCTTTTCAAAAATCTTGATGATTTTGTAAATATGGAGTACTTTACAAGTTCATTACAAATTGTCATCTGGATTTTCCAGATTTTTGTATTTTTGAGACTAGAAAATCTAGAATATCCCATGTTGGCAACGCTGGCGGATAGTGCCAGTGGGTGAAAGCGAGCATTCTATTTTTCGTGTTATCAAGACTCACAAAGCACCCGCAGGAAAAGTTCTTTCTTTGCTCGGAACTTGTCTCTCAAAGGAAACGCATGCCATTCTCGAGCGGTTCTGCCTTGTCGGCTAGACTTTTTCGGAGAACAATAGACTTTTCCTACCGGCTCACGATACGACGACGACAACCAGAGAAGTGCTGGGAGATTTTATTCGTCGAGCTATAATGGGAGCACAAAAGGGAAAAACTTGCGTCGTAAATTAGTATGATAAATTTCAACTTCTGTCATCAGTTTCGGTTCTCTGGTGGTTCTATGACATAGAAGATGGTTCAGTTGTTGGAGTTTACTGCGGGGATGTCACAAGTCGGATTGCGGTCATATAAATGACTCGTGACAGACGGATGATAATTGTATCCTGTACTGTCTGAAGACGCTTGATGAAAACACATAGTTTGACTTTATAACAAAGATATAAAAGCAAATTGGTCACTTCGTATTTACTGTTATAGTGATTTTCCTCGATACAATCTTTCATCCACGGAAAACATTATCTACACTCGAACTGTCTGTCTCTGTTACCTTGTGAGACTATATGTTGAAGAAAATTATCTCATTACGTTTACAGGTTTGAATAAATTAATAAAAAATAAAAAATATATAATTTTCTTCATATTATAATCAGAATTGTTCGTTCATTACCTCAACCCAAAATGTCTCTATTAAGTCCGGGCCAAAGGCGAATAGCTCTCAATGAAACGTGCTCGACATGCTTCTGTCCTAATACAGAATTCCATCCCCCCAAAAATCGGACACGCCATATTACCATGCATAATAAATGACTCCGAGTTGATTCGTTCATTATCTAAAAGCTTACTTTTTGCTTTGTTTTACTTCTCTTCCGCAGGATGCCCGGTATCGTAGTATTCCGTCGACGGTGGTCGGTTGGCTCCGATGACCTCGTGGTGCCCGGGCTGTTCCTCTTCGTCATCCACTTGATATGGTGAGTTTTGGTTTTCCGGTGAACTTCTGAGTAGTTTTTCTTCGTGTATCGTGATTGTCAATCACGAAAATGGAATCTGATGGTTTTTGGGATCACTCGTTTTGGGAAAATATGTAAATATTTATATTGTGTTATAGTCAACTCTCTATAACTAGTTATTGAAGGTACCATTGAGTTAGAGCGATATCGAGTTATAAAACACAAATTCGGTGCAATTGCAGTTCAAGGGACCCTCGAGGCAGCCACGAAAACTAACTTTTACTAGGGTTCTATAACTGGGTATCGAGATACGGAATATCGACTATGGAAAGTGGTGTGTATATCAGGATCAATGGTTTTTTGCTACTCAGTTAAGGATGTAGCATCAATTGGTGAGCTCGTTTTATGTTTTTACTTCAAATTTGTAAAAAATGTGTGACATGCGCTCCCGTGCAAAAGTTTGGGTTCACCCCCCAAAACACATACAAAAGTGTTTTGTCCATATCTCTGTGATTACGCGTCCAGTTAAAACTCTCTATAGCGCATTCGAAAGGCAATGAGTTATTCTTACTTCCAAAAACACTTTTTGAATTTTTTATACTAAATTTTTACTTGAAGTAGTGACATTTTTCAAAAAACACGCTGAAAAAACATGGCTAATTACCTCAGCATTGGCTCGACCAAAATTTAAAATCAATGTATCATTAGAATCGTTATCTTATATTCTTTGAAGGGCACTCACGAAACTATGGCGGAAAAATCTGAAAACTATTCAAAATTATTGAAACAGTCATTCAAGTCATCGTGCAAAAGTTTGGGTTCACCTAAACTTACTCAAAACACGAAGATTCCGTGAAATCTCAAACCAATCATGTACGCGCCATCATTTACGTTTGAAAAAGCTATCAATTAGTAAACTCGGTTGAAAAATGGCAGAGATATTGACAAAAATGTGGCTCAGGTGAACCCAAACTTTTGCACGATTTGCATCATACTAAGGCGTGAACCCAAACTTTTGCACGATGACTTCAATTACTGTTTCAATAGTTTTGAATAGTTTACAGATTTTTCCGCCATAGTTTCGTGAGTGCCTTTCAAAGAATAAAAGATTACGATTCTAATGACACATTGATTTAAAACTTTTTTAGATCCAATGCTGAGGAAATTAGCCATGTTTTAAAAATGTCAGAACTTCAAGTGAAAATTTAGAATACAAAATTCGAAAAATGTTTTTGGAAAAATACCTACGAACTCATTGCTATTCGAATGCGCCATAGAGAGTTTCAATTGGACGCGTAATCACAGAGATATGGACAAAACACTTTTGTATGTTTTTAAGGGGGTGATCCCAAACTTTTGCATGGGAGTGTATTTCTATTCATTATTTTATCTGGCAAACTTTAGGCATGCGTGCTGTAATAATTTTATTTGACCAAGAAACATATAGGGTGCAAAGCTACTTGGTCACTTCCATGATTCCCTTTGGCATGGGGGGTTTTGCTTGACCGAATTTTCTGAAACTTTGCAAAAAGAAGTACATCAATACAATGCATATTGTAGTCATAATTGTGTTTCATAATATAATATTTCCCATTGATTTCTTTTATTTTAGAAAATCAATTCTTGTGTAGCCAGTACAGACACTACTTTTTTTGTTTTGTTGGATCTTATCTACTAATTAATGTTTTTATCAAAATCATTCGATGTGGTGAGTTCAAGCTTATTATATCTATTTTTGTTTGAAATTTGCTTTGGCTTTGCTGGAAAACATTTGACAAAATCGTTAAATTCTAAAACAGTTTTTTTGCTATTCCGTTGCAAATCAATCAACTTTTCATTGAGAAGTTGATCAACATAACGGCCTACTTTTCCTACCAAATAAAACAGTGCTGAAAAGTGCTACTTTTCAGCACTCTTTTCGGTGCTGAAAAGTAGCACTTTTCAGTACTGTTTTGGTAGGCGTCAACCGAACAACCCAGTGTCCTAGTCTCTTCATGCCATGCTTATTGTGCGCGGCGTGTGAGTCGAGACGAGTCGTTCTCATCACGGGTGAGGTGATGCGACTAATGTTAATCAAATGCCGCACAGAAAAAGCACAATTGCATCTGATTCTTGAGTTTGTTCTATGTCTGGCGTGAGGTGAGAATTGTCGGTGTCCTATAGCGAGGTGGCAATTCTCGACTCGAGCGAAGTGACTTTCCATTTGGTTTACACGGCGAGTCACTTCACTAGAGTCTACATCCGTTGTGCGATCAGGCTCCGACACAGGTTGGCGATGCTGATGTGGGGTCGGATCGTCCAGCATTTGTAGTTACTGTGCTTTCTTACCTGTTCATTCATCTAATAGGGAATATACATCTACATGATACCGATGGGAACGAGAAGAATTGTGACATTCATGGGTACTACTGTGTCACAGCCTACGTGATTGAAAAATACTGAATTGAAACTACGCATGGCTGTATGCCCATGTGGGTTCTCTTGCAATGTTTGTTTGTGCTTTTAGAGTTCATCGAGTTGAAACGGCATTTTTCGAAATAGCAAAAAATGTTGTATGCAACTCGTTGCAAAACTCGATTTTTTCAGCACTCGTTGTATTTATCCAACTCAGCGAGCCTCGATAAATGTACAACTCATGCTGAAAAAATCATCATTTTGCAACTTGTTGCATAAATAACTATTTTTTGTCCACATGAGATAATTTCATGAAATCATGGCTTTTCAGGTATTTTCAATAACGTGTGGGTTAGACTGGCCCAGCTCAGTATGGGAGAAAAATAAAGTTGTATGATTCCACGGGGCATCCCCCAGGATTATTTCTTGGGGTCAGACGAAGCCTTTCTGAAAAATTCAGCTCATTTGGTCGTTCCATGAGCTGGCGCATTTGAATTGAAGTTAATATGGGATTTTCAGCTCAAACATATGAGCAACAGCACATCATGTACTGTTTGGTTCAGGAAAATTGATGATTGCGTTCAATTGGACCCAGAATGTCAAAAACACTACTTGATGTAATAGCGAAGAATATTGTAGAAGATTGTACCATGATCAAAATTAATAAAGTTGGTGTTTTAACTATCTGAAGTATATCATGCAACACTGCTTGCAACATAGCTTGGAGGTAGCCACTAAGCGCATCATAGCCACCTATGACCGTGGGCGAGCTGGGGCACATGTCGCATGTATATAAGTGACTGTACGGGAGTGCTGATCTAAGCCTACCCAAGTAACCACAAGCATTAAGGCATTACCGTATTTTAACTTTAATTCAACGAGTGCAATGCATCATTGATTTTATTCTGCAATATGCGTGCAGTAATGCTTTAATTCCATTTTATGAATGCAATGTAGCATTGTTCTATTGTAGCAATGAAATGTGCATTAATGGGTGATATACGGTCACCATTCAATGCTTCATTGCATCATCTTATTCAATGCTTCATCGCAACAAAAATGGCAAGATTTCATTGCTCTATTTATTGTCAACCTTCCCCTCACTCAGGCAAATAGACTATAGAAATAGTTGAATATCCCAAATGAAAATTCGCCACCAGAAATCTTGTTGAAATTCGTAGATTTGTCTTACGAGAAACCAGAATTTGAAAACAAAAAATAAGCAACAGCCTGGAATTGAACCAAAAACCTTACGATTGATAGGACCGTGCGCACACCACACGTCTATCGACGATTCAATGTGCCGAGATGCTAAAACGATATATAAAACGTGAAGATTTAGCCCCACACAATGAAAACAAAACAAAATCTCAACAGCAAAAAAGCGACAGCCGTGGTAAACTTGGAAGTGCAACAGTCGTGTCCACTTACTCATTGCGCACTTCACCCCAAATTGGACTATCACAAAGTTTGTAGAGTGCAAAAAAGTGTGATAAGGGTGCACGCTTGCATCGGATCATTAAAACGTATTCGGTACACTTGTTCCTTGAACCACAAGGAATAAGTGCACTAAAAACACCATCATGATTCGACGTAATCCTGAGCTGCTTACATACTTTGAAGGAGCTTACACACTTGGGACGGTCCAACTTGGAGTGAAATCGACAATATTTATCACTGGCGATGAAAGGGAGCTGCTTGAAGTTGTACAATTTTCCCGGCCAAGACATCCAGCATTCATGGTCCGGAGGACAGGCGCGGCGAGTCATCGAAAACATCACACAATTAATTTAGGTTCAAATCCCAGCAACAGGGAGTAAACAAAATACACATATGAATCATAGCAAAAAAAAAGCAACGCTGACCTGACATCCAACAAACAAAAATATACAAAAAATTTTTTGTGTTTCTATTTTTGATCCTTTCCTTTATGCATTAAATACACTTTGGCTAATGCTTTTATACGGTACAGACAGTAACTATACTTTAGCAATTGCCAACATAGAGCTAGGAAATGTAGCCGTATTTACACTTTAATAGCGCCCTTTTCCACTTTAATACTGCATTAATGAGACATGTAATGCAGTATGACTTTATATGCCATATTTTATAGAAGCATATAAAGTGATATTGATGCAACTATATACAGCTGTACGGTTACTTGGGTAACTTTCAACAACTGAAAAAGTAATGAAAATGAGATCAAATCCAGATACAACCTTCTGCAATTATGTTCATTAGGGTATCAACTACCCGGGTAGAGGTGAATAACAAAATAATGGTACAATAACAACAAATTTTGCAATCATATCTAGTTTAACCATTATTATGTTATTAATATATGACATAAATATCTCATCAATAGCAAAACATACAATCATAGCAAAATTTGTCATTGGTATGTTATACTTGAAAGTCATGTAATAACTAATCAATAACAAAATATACTATCATGGTAAAATTGGTTATTTGTGCAAAAATACTAAAAACACATTAAATATTTAAAGAATAACAAACATCGCCATCACAGTAAAATATGTCATTATTTTAATATTTGAAAACTTTATTGAAATAATTCATGAGAACAAACCAACATCAAATTTTGCCATAATAGCTCATTTTACAATTCGTATGATATTCATTGAAGATTTAAAAAGCAAATGTTTTTTGCAGGAAAGCTAAAAGTTTATTTTTCAATCATGCTCAATTTAGATATTAAAGTCAAAGAACTAAAATTACCATTATTTTGATTTACTCGTGAATAGCTTATTTAGTTATTATTTTGTTATCAATATTAAAATAATAACATATTTTGTTATTTACTGTTGCCCATATTTTTACTATTATTTTGTTATTACAATGGCAAAATATGATATTATTTAGTTTTTATGCCATATAAACTTAGTTATTATTTTTGTTATTTTATCTCTTATTTCAAACAAACAAAGAACAAATTTTGCTATTCAAACATTCTATTTTAATGGTAAGTTTTGTTATTCTTTTGCAATTTTCCTCTACCCGGGTAGTGTATTTGTCATTCTGGGCTTATTTGAACGCGAGCAATTAGTATACGGAGCGAAACAGTAACATAGGATCAATTTTTAATATATTTGAGACGAATATCCCATACAAACTTCAAATCGAATGCGCTAGCTGGTGAAGCAACCAATTGAGTTGAAATCTTGAGAGAGCGTTTTTCTTACCCTAAGGCTCATATCTAGAGGGTGCCCCGTTGAGTTTTACAACTTTTTTGTTTAAGGGCCAGTCTAGTGTGGCTAACCCATTCTGTCATATAACTAAAGGCTTGACAAAGAAATATTTTGCTTCAGAAACTCGCTTAGTTGTTCGAACTAACAACAAAAATTGGAAAAACTCTCAACCAAAGCAATTCTGCCGTTTTCACGAATTTTTAAATATTTGTCTGAACCAAATATAGGCTTATTGTCATAGTTTAACCTTGCAATAAATTAAATTTGCGTAATCAAATAAATCAGATATTTAAAGATTAAAATTAAAATTTAAAAATAATATCAAATTTATTGAAAAATTGACTTATATAAATCTTACTCAACGATTTTCGTAGGAATTATAGGGTCGATATTAGCGCGTAAACTTCCAGAGATTTCAAACGGAGTGCTGATGAAGAACAGATGCTCCAAAAATCCTGAAAACCCCTGCTTTAAATTGCAGAGTCTTAAGATGTAATATTTGTAATGTATGTAATGTTCGAACATCAAATAAGAAGATGGATGACCTATTTCTCATAGAAATTTTTCGCATAAATACGTTTGGTATAATTGACGTTTTGCACAAAGCAGCTTCAGGTCCACTACCTCGTGGTCTTGCGGTTAGCTGCGTCAGCCGTCTAGGCGTAATGCGCCACGGGATGTGGGTTTGATTCCCGCTCCAGTCGGTGAAAACTTTTCGTCAAACGAAAAATTCTTCACTGGGCTACTGGGTGTTTCGTGTTATCCGTTGCCTAATGTTAGTGATCGGTTCAGTTTGTGCAGCCTATGTGCTGAAGACGGTGTAAATTGTCTTTCAGATATCGTTTGAAGAAAGCATATAATTCTCCTTATGTCAAACGTCTATTATGCGAAACGATCACCTATAAAATTATACGAATCGTCCCGCACTCGGTTGGAAGGGCAACAAAAGGGTAAAGTAATGAGACAGGTCCTCACGTTCTTCGCAGGCCGCACACAATGAACTTGGAGCATACCTGGTTTACACAGAAAAATGTTCTTCATATTTTTGCTAATTCTCGAAAACATATTCATATAGACTGAAGTCAAAAAAGTATACAAACTTACTATATCGATCCTACGTGTTTCGCAGACGAAATTCTACATGTTTCGCTCTGAACCAATTCGATTTTTCACTTTCAGAACGTTCAATTTCTGGATTTACAAAACGACGAAAGTAAGATTTTCAACTTTCGCAACCTAACCACTACTTTCGCCGCCCCGCTGTATGGAGAGACAAAGTGACTTAACAACGAATCAAAACAAAACACTACTTCAGTCGATTTTACACTGGTAGAAAAACGTCGCAAGAAACTGAATAAAACGGCTTATCATTTTGTCATGAAATTCTTGTGTGAAATAAAAGGAACTCCATAGTTTTTGAACACGAGCTCATTGTATGCCAATTTCAGCAATGTAAACGTCGAAAAAATGTTAAAAAGGTGATTCATTTTAAAACAGTTTTAGAAGACAGGTTGTGATTCTACTGAATTAATTTTCTCAAAACCGTATGGAAGTTACTTACGTCTATTTGAAAAATTAATCGAGAATTGATGCATATTGTAAAATAATATTTCGTACATGTAATGCCATCATCATTCACCCTACGAAATATTTGTAGTTGACACAGTCCCGCTAGTCAGCACATTAAAACGAGGTTGTGGCTTGTGGAGTCTGCTTGAGAGTTAATTTAGTTTTATTTTTTCAAGAAATTATGATTTTTGGTATGCTAAGCATGTAATTGATTCTTAATATGGCTAAAATCGAGGTTTTACTGTAACGAAGTTGTTTCGTCTACTCATTTCCCAAAAAAATCTGAACTGTTAATTCCTAACAATAAAATCCATCCTATCATATATTTTGTAACATGTACTATCCCATTTTGTAGAACTTCGTACTATTTCTACGAAGGATTTCTACATTGTGTTACAATTTTTGTTCTTATTATTAAATAAGCGAATTTCGACTACAACATTTTTGATGCAATAAAATAACTAAGAGAATAAGAGCCATTTCGCGAGAGCAGCAACCCTATCTTGTATCGTTGATCTTGTATCTTGTGGTTTGATCTCTCATGTAAAAGAAGATATTTTTCAAATTTTCAGATTTGTATTTTTGGGGAAAGTGGGACAAAAAAAAACTAATTATGACGTTTTGTAGGGCAAGTCATGGGCTTTCATTTGAGGTGTGATCTAGGAACGCCGATTCAAAAATTTCCGAAAAAAATGTGTTTGAACACAGTCATTTTGTGAGAGCTCCTTTTTCATATTGTATCGATTTTCTCAGAATGGGCCGAAATTTTGAGGTTTTTTTTAGTTCGTGTAAGAGAAGATGTTGGTTAGTAAATGGCTGGGCATGGCGTACCATTGATGCCTCGCGTACCTAAAGGAATAAAATTGACCCCTCTGTGCGGTCCTTAGTCTCTTGCCCAGCAACTCCTACCCCTACCTCCTCGCGGTACTGGCCGGGGTACGAGTAACCTTAGGGAAGATCGGGTAACCAACCCCCGGTGGGAACTTTGGTCGTATGCTGACAGGGAAGGGGGGTTTGCTTTTGCTTTTGCCTTTGCAAACCTGGAGCGTCTGTACTCTATGTTAGGAGCGGCTCACAACAGCGTCTGTTCCCCATGTCAGGGGCGGCTGATCATCGTCCGAGTGCCAGAGAAGGACTCTAAGCTAAACTGCGCACTATGGCCCTCCGAACATTTAGGGGGAATGGTCCTCCAGAAATCTAGGGGGTTGGTGTCAGGCCCTGCAAGCCAGCCGTAAAAACATCAAGCAACGAATAATCAACGAGAGAATGCGAACCGGGACAATCGGCGACGACCACAGCGACGTAAAGGGACTAGCGATTGGAAGCTCGGTACGTGGAACTGTAAATCTCTCAACTTCATCGGAAGCACACGCATACTCGCCGACGTGCTGAAGAATCGCGGATTCGGCATCGTAGCGCTGCAGGAAGTGTGTTGGAAGGGATCAATGGTGCGAACGTTTAGAGGTAACCATACCATCTACCAGAACTGCGGCAATACACACGAGCTGGGAATAGCTTCTATAGTGATGGGTAGAATGCAGAGGCACGTGATCGGGTGGTGGCCGATCAATGAGAGAATGTGCAAGTTGAGGCTCAAAGGCCGGTTCTTCAACTTCAGCATAATAAACGTGCACAGCCCTCACTCCGGAAGCACTGATGATGATAAAGACGCTTTTTACGCGCAGCTCGAACGCGAGAACAACAGCTGCCGAAGCCACAACGTCAAAATCATCATAGGAGATCTAAACGCTCAGGTTGGCCAAGAGGAGGAGTTCAGACCGACTATTGGAAAGCTCAGCGTCCACCGGCTGACGAACAAAAACGGCCTACGACTAATTGATTTCACCGCCTCCAAGAATATGGCACCTACTTCCAGCACAGCCTTCCATACCGATACACCTGGAGATCACCACAGCAGACAGAATCGCAAATCGACCACGCCCTGATTGATGGACGGCACTTCTCCGACATTATCGACGTCAGGACCTATCGAGGCGCTAACATCGACTCTGACCACTATCTGGTGATTGTTAAACTGCGCCCAAAACTCTCCGTCGTTAACAACGTACGGTACCGACGGCCGCCCTGGTATGACCTAGAGCGGCTGTCGCAGCGGCATACGCGCAGCACCTCGAGGCTGCATTACCGAAAGAGAGTGAGCTGGACGAAGCCCCTCTTAAGGACTGCTGGAGAACAGTGAAGGCAGCCATCAACGATGCAGCTGAGAGCAACGTCGGGTACGTGGGACGGAGTCGACGGAACGATTGGTTCGACGAGGAGTGCCAGGAGGTTTTGAAGGAGAAGAATGCAGCGCGGGCGGTCATGCTGCAGCAAGGGACCCGGCAGAACGTGGAACGCTATAAACGGAAACGGCTACAGCAGACCCGCCTCTTTCGGGAGAAACAACGCCGCCTGGATGAGACGGAGTGCGAGTAGATGGAACAGCTCTTCCGGTCTCAAGAAACACGCAAGTTCTATCAGAAGATCAACGCATTCCGCAACGGCTTCGTGCCGCGAGCCGAGATGTGCAGGGATAAGGATGGGAGCATTTTGACGGACGAGCGTGAGGTGATCGAAAGGTGGAAGCATGTACCATGTACAAAACGCTCATGAGGCCGGTAGTCCTCTACGGGCATGGAACGTGGACGTTGCTCGAGGAGGACTTGCAAGCACTTGGAGTCATCGAACGTTGGGTGCTTAGAACGAATCTATGACAAAAGGTCGAAGGACAAAAGGTCGAATGACAAAAGGTCGAATGACAAAAGGTCGAATGGACAAAAGATCGAATGGACAAAAATTTAGGAAGAACAAAAGGCTATCTTTATATAACAAGCAAGTTATCACTAAACCAAGCACAAGCGCTACTGCTTAAATAGACGTGGTAAAAACGCGCTTATTTTCAGAAAGACCGTGCTGAGGGAGGTTCAATTTCAGCTGGTCAACGATCATTTCGGGGTGTAAATTTGTTAGACTTTTCAGGTCGTAGTGTATCCAGAGTTACTGTGTACGTGTTGTAGCCTTATGTGCAAGAGCTCACCCGTGCTCTGTACATTTTGAGACCTATGGTGGTGTTCCTCGCTTTTTTAGGATAGTTTCTCAATGCTTCTCATGCGCTCCGTCAAATGCGTTACTCAAAAACAGCGCAATAATTGATGTGAAGACAACATTTTGCAACGAGAATCGAAATCGTAACTTTCGGATCGCACGTCTTCGACCGTATCATGTACACCATCTAGACACCTGCATTATGAGGTAAAAATAGTTGTAGAGACTCTTCGTTACTAAGCAGTTGTTTTACAACATGAATGGATACAATTGATGGCACATGGATACCGATGGCGAGCGTAACACTGAGCAGCGTATGTGTTGAATCGCCCCTAGCGCGCGCTTTCAGAATTTTCGTGAGCCTCCGGCTAGCGCAGCACACTACGATTCTGATGCGTTGAAAAGCGGTTTGGTTGGAGACTCGTTAGTTCATTTATGTTCTCCTGGTAATTATGTAACTCTAAGTGCATCGAGGTGCATGCCATTCGATGTGCTATGTGTTGGGGTGCCGATTGCCGAAATGCAGTAACTACGGCTGTCATTCAGATTATACTGGAACTATAGCACCTATGGTGTGCAACCATGAGTCGACTGCAGAGCAAAGGGTTCGCTGTGCCGAGGCTGGTTCCAAGTAACAATGTTCAAGGCGGCTAGGATAAGCAGTTTGCCGCATATGTTGAAGTTATATATGCAATAGCCGCTCCTCGAAGTAAAACCATCAGGTGGTTCCGAAGAGAAATGAGTCTGAGTCCAAGAGTAATGTATGTGTTTTCCGTAAACCACCATTCAGAGCCTGGGTAGATTTCAGGTCGTCGGTGGTGTGACATCACACCTGCATTCCTTAAATTATCTTTTAACGGTTCGGGTTGCAGATCATCTCCTAATAAAAAACATGATGCACAAACGAAAAAATGATCAAATTATCAGAAAAGCTCTCAGTAAATGCTTGAGTAGCTGAGAAGCAGACCCTACCCTAGTTGGGGCCTAATTCCAGAAAAAGGATGATTATTTTTCTCTGATGCTAATTTAAATCAGTCGAAACCAACAGTCAGATCTCTAATGCATAGCCCTAAAACAGCAAAACTTGAAAAGAAGGAAAATCCTCTGTTAGAAATGCAATAGAAATGCCCATAAACACTGTAAAGCATGAAGAACAGGCGATATTTATAAGAAGGCAACATTTCAATTGAAAAAGAAAATGCAGGCAAGATGTAGAAGTGAAATCTATAAAGAACAGCCGATGTATAAAAGAAGGAATAACCATCGATACAAGTGTCTACAACAGAATAAAATCACTATAATGTATAACTCCGGAAGAACAGTCAATGGTTAAAAGAAGGACAAATCTCTATTGAGAATGTATAAAATAAAAAACTAATAATAATTACTCTATGCTTTGGAGTATCAAAATAATAACAACCGACGTTCAGAAAATGAATCTTTTGCTTGGAAAATAATAGCCTTAATTATTGCTTCAAATGGTAATTCTAAAGAACAGCTATCATTTGAAAGAAGGAAAAACTTCAGATGAGAAGGGAGGAAATAGTGGTCAAAATGTTAGCTACTGTGTGTACGATAATCTTTTCAACGGTACAATTTGAACCTTTCGTCAATGCGACCTTTTTTCCATTCGACCTTTTGTCCATTCGACCTTTTGACCCTTCGACCTATTTTCCATTAGATATTTTGTCCATTCGACCTTTTGTCCATTCGACCTTTTGTCCATTCGACCTTTTGTCCCTTCGACCTTTTGTCCTACAACCGCTTAGAACAATCTTTGGCGGTGTGCAGGCGGTGTGTGGCGGCGAAGGACGAACCACGAGCCCGCCCAACTCTACGGTGAACTCAGTATCCAGAAGGTGGCCAAAGCTGGAAGGATACGATGGGCAGGACAGATTGCAAGAATGCCGGACAACAACCATGCATAGATGGTGTTCGCTTCGTATCTGGTTGGTACAAGAAGGCGTGGAGCACAGCGAGCTAGGTGGGCGGATCAAGTGCGTTTCGATTTGGCGAGCGTGGGGCAGAACCGAGGATGGAGAGATGCGGCCACGAACCGAGTTTTGTGGCGTGAAATTGTTAATTCAGTGTTATCTGTTTAGATGTTAAGGTGAAGATAAATCGAAGCCAAACCTCAAATTTTCAAGAGCACGGATCTGGAGAACCAAACATCCGTTTGAGCTGAAAACTAAATCGATTGGTCACTCGCTGGTGGTGACCAATCGATTAAGTTTCCAGCTCAAACGGATGTTTGGTTCTCCAGATCCGTGCTCTTGAAAATTTGAGGTTTGGCTTCGATTCATCTTCACCTTAACTAACGAAAATGAATCAAATGGTTAGTCTTTCGAAGAAAGCTCTCAGTGAATAATTGAAAACTAAGCTAAAAAGCAGTCTCTACTCCAGATGAGACGTAATGTCAGAAAGAAAAAAAAATGTAGCTAAAGTTACAACCTGAAAAACGCACTATTTACTATATTCGCTGAGTTCATATTCCATAAACAACCACTAAGAGCAAACTATCGTTTACAACACTTCAAATGACATACAAATGTATGCAAATCAGTGGACGGCGCCGTTTGACGTGACGACAGCAATCTATCGAAATATGCTGGGGAAGGGCTCTAAGGGAGCAAGCTGGAGCGGTAAACATTTGCAACAAAGTGCTTTCTGGGGGAGTCAGTGACAAAAGCAATCTGTTCTGTTTATCGACTGTATGGTTTTTTACTAAACACAGAAAAAGCAGTCAAAATTTTGCTGTTTCTGTCAGATATAACTTACCATCAAGACCTTGTCAAAAGAAATAGAAAATAGTTTTTTTTCTATTTGTTGGAATTTAAAAAAAAAAATCAAAATTATGACAATCCTCAGATGTGCAAGTAAGAGTAAAAAAATCTAAAACATAAAATATAGAGTAAAACCTTAAACAAGTGAAAATGATACTGAAAAAACACACATCAATGATTTCCATTTGAAGTTCATATGTTCCGTTCATTTTACATCATCCTCCCCTACTACGAAAGTACAATGAATTGGAAATGGAATGAGGCAAATAACTCTTCCCTCGAATGTCTGCGGGAAAGCGAACACATGTTCAACGGCATTTGTATGCAGTGTCACTTGCAGAACACAAGTTCAGTTGTTGCGACTGATAAAACAGCTGTCAAAGAATTATTGAAATCATTAAATGAGTGTCACGTGCAAATGTAATCCCGAATGTGGATCGTTGATTACTGTAGTGAATATTAAATTATTTGGAGAAAATGTTACGTTATCATTGATGAGCTGGTATCTAAAACGTCCATTGACGTATTGTCAAATGAGACGGTGCTCTCTTCTCAAATTCACTGTTCTAGCATCCTTAAATATGTATATCACTTCAACCAACTAGAGCACTTCCCCATCAACGCGAAATTCATAGAAACCCCGAAAGAAAAAACGACTCAGCTTTCCAAACGCAAAAACCTAAGCTCGTAAAAGCCACCTGATACTCACTCGTAACTTCCCTTCCATTAGAATACGGAAGGAAGGCAGCCAAAAGGGCGGCGAGAAGCTTAATGTTGACGCGAGGATA
The DNA here is from genome assembly GCF_002204515.2 of Aedes aegypti. Classification (NCBI taxonomy): domain Eukaryota; kingdom Metazoa; phylum Arthropoda; class Insecta; order Diptera; family Culicidae; genus Aedes; species Aedes aegypti. The sequence goes on from NC_035107.1 coordinate 71,492,552, forward strand.
TTGACATTCGTGACGACCTACATTTAGAAGGCAGGGCCAGTCAGTGGTCAACGCCCAGCAGCTCCACCGCCAAGTGAAAGTGGAAATTGAACTTTTACGCACGCGGGAAAGCAAAGCCTAGCGAATGATTGATTAAGGTAGGTTTATCAGCTCTTTCGGAGGCTAAATTATACGATCTAATGTGGGTTAATGTCGGACAACAGTCGGTGGGAATGGGGCAGTTTGTGCGATAATTGGACGATGTTATCGAAGCAAGACTTTGCTTATGATTGAATGTGAGTTGTTTGTGTTTCGTTTGGAGGCTTCAGAAGCGTGGTTCACACGACTAATCACTTATAAATTAATTAAGTTATTGGATAAAGTATTGTAAACTTGTAATTTCTATTCCTATTCCTCCACCAATGAGATGATGAGGAATTTATGTACGGAAAATCATGTATTGCATTATTAATACACTATGGTACTTAATAATGATGGCCAATTTTATAACAATTACAAATTGGCTTCAAAAATATCAAAACTGTAAATTGTATCAAAAGAACACCTGTGAAACCTACGAATGCAAGAGGATGTATGTTTCAAGAACATACTTTAAACGCAATAATAGCGCTCAGAATAGGCATTTAAAGGCAAGTTTAAAGGCGGCAATATGATAAAATATGTCTAAAATTGAAGCTAAGTTCATCTAAAATCTTAACATTAGTATATAAGGCATAAATCAGGTGGTGTCCAAAATAGATTACGGTTTTTGTTCAGTTGATATAATTTGGCCATCTGATGAAACGCACTGGAATGTCGCATGCATGCATACTTGCAGGCGTATTTCGTGGATCTGATGATATTTGCTTCCATTAAATGACATTATTGATTACCGTAAAACGGGGTAACTTTGATAGTTTTTTCGAAGAAAACTTGAATATTTTTGCATGCTGTTTCAAAGATTTAGAATTTATATTTTTAAAACAAGTACTGGCATCCTAGCTATCGATTACAGTCGATAAATTGGCAAATGATTCATTTTGAATGGATATATAATTTTTCATATAATCGAAAGTTGGTTTTCTGTTTTGGGGTAACTTTGATAATGGAGTATGATTCGAACAAAATTGAATGAATAACGAACATTTGTAGGGCATTGCATACCTCTAGGCGTTTAACGTTATATGGAAATTTCTGACTTAGATTACAAAAATGGTCCCAGTTTGTGAATATGCTTTTCGCTAAGAGATTTGAGACCGTATTCAAGTTCTGTGATAACTAGGCTATCAAAGATAAGTGGCCAACTATTCAAAACTACATCAAATAGTGATCGTAGAACAGATTGTTTGTAAGCGTTTTGAAAATGCTAAAATTGTGTAAATTTTGTAAATTCGTATAAAAAGCCTAAAATGTTCTTGATTCAAATGAAAACCACTCTTACATGAAGTGTCATACTAATATTCTTTAGTTTTGCATTCGGTTTGCTTAACTGATTAACAGAAATTATGATATATCATTTAGTTTGCGGTGGGTTACGCACTATCAAAGTTACCCGCATTATCAAAGTTACCCCGTTTGACGGTATCACTAATATACACATTCAATAAGCGAAAAAATGCATAAGTCACATGTAAACTCTTCAAACATTATGATATGATCGTCCTTTTAAGAAAACATTTAATAGATAGTGAGATAACGGCCCTGTCCAAATTATATTCACATGAGGGTGTCCAAAATGTATATTTGATGTCCGAAATGTATAACAGACAGGCAATTAAAAACGCTATTTTGGCACCTATTGCTATAGTTTGTAAGCTTTTTCTCTCCAAAAACTCAGAAAACAATGATACATTAAGCATATAAGTATCATAACATAATAAAATATTAGTATCTAAGGCAATTAATTGATCGCCGTTTCCAGACATATCCTTAGCCTGTCCAAAATACACAATTTACCCTATATCCCTTTCGGGACGAACCAGCACAATTGTGCTGTTTGGCACCTATGACATTGAATGATTCTTTTAGCCAATAGGCCTCTGCACTGTTTTGATTTTGTATGGGACTTTGACGTTTACTGGCCTTGTTGTTTACACATTTCAAGGTAGAGTGAAAGAGAGAGGTAGATTTTTGTGCAGAGCCCTATAAATCATTGTTTTACTAAACTTTTTTGATTCCGATTATTGAATTAACATTGATACTTGCAATTAAGCACAAAAGCTTTTGTTTACATCTTGTTTAGAAAACACCAGCTCAGGGTAAACAAAATGTAAACAAACACCGTAAGAATTGAAAAAGTTTTATCTGTCGCAACTTTTCAACTATTCATTTTTTTCTAGGAGAGCGAAAAAGTCATTCTTTGAAATGGTGAAGACCAAATGAGAATTGATTCACACAGCAGAAATTTCTACGGGGACAAAGTGGGACCAGCACAATTGTACTGGTGCCGGCACTTACCCGGTCGATGTTCGTTGTGGACTACCAATTTTCATTTTTAGTATTTTGATCAAGTTTAGTGGCTGAATCTGGTTCTAATGTCCACAATAGAGCATAATATTGCATTAAAACATGAACGTAAAAAAATATGTACCGTACAAAAACTATGTAACAAAAACGCATCCTGTTTAACAGACTGAGACCGCTCGAGGAGTCCTTCGTTGGCGAATACCAAGCTGGTTTTCGTGAGGGCCGTTCGACAACGGACCAGATGTTTAGCTTGCGAATGATCCTAGACAAATTCCGGGAGTACAACTTGCAGACTCACCATCTGTTTATTGATTTCAAGGCGGCGTACGACTCAGTGAAAAGAAATGAGCTTTGGCAGATAATGTCTGAAAATGGTTTTCCGGCGAAACTAATTAGGCTGTTACGTGCTACGCTGGATGGTTCGAAATCAAGTGTTCGGATCG